>NC_045608.1:19623532-20223532 GCF_009762305.2 Zalophus californianus | reverse complement strand
CAGAGGGAGAGGGAGAAGCAGGTTTCCCGCTGAGCAGGGAGCCCGATGCAGGACTCGATCCCAGGACGCCGGGACCCTGACCTGAGCCGAAGGGAGATGCTTAACCGACTGAGCCACCCGGGCGCCCCTTTCCTCCTCTTTCTACGACTCTCATGTCCTAGCGTTTCTGGCCTCGCCCTGCTCCTTCAACCAAGGCACATGCCCCAAATCCTTACCGAGCATGTGCGAGGTGCCAGGCTCTGTGCTAGGCCCTGGAGAGACAGCCAGGAACAGAACATGCAAAAACTGTGCCCTTGCCAAGTGGATATGCTGCTGAATTCGGACATTCCAGAGCATTGTTAAATGTGGAAACATTTTGAGAGTCGGTTTCAGAGTAATTATGACTCTCCACCCGTCAGATGAAGCCTGCGATGGGGGTGTGTTTGGTTAGGGCTGGCGGCTGACAGGCGTCCCTCTCTCTCCCCAGATGCGAGCCCCGCCGGCCCCCCGCTGACCTGTCGCTGAAGCAGGCTCGCCACCCCAGGCCCAGCATGCGCCTGTCGGTGCGGAGGGCGCTGCTGGTGGCCGGCTGCGCCCTGGCCCTCGTGCTGGCGGTCCAGGTGGGGCAGCAGGTGCTGGAGTGCCGCGCGGTGCTGGGGGGCCTGCGCAGCCCGCGGCGGGTCATGCGTCCGGAGCAGGAGGACCTGGTGATGGTGGGCGCGGACCACGTGGAGTACCGCTACGGCAAGGCCATGCCGCTCATCTTCGTGGGCGGCGTGCCCCGCAGCGGCACAACGCTGATGCGCGCCATGCTGGACGCCCACCCCGAGGTGCGCTGCGGCGAGGAGACGCGCATCATCCCGCGCGTGCTGGCCATGCGCCAGGCCTGGTCCAAGTCCGGCCGCGAGAAGCTGCGGCTGGACGAGGCAGGCGTGACGGACGAGGTGCTGGACGCCGCCATGCAGGCCTTCATCCTGGAGGTGATCGCCAAGCACGGTGAGCCGGCGCGCGTGCTGTGCAACAAGGACCCCTTCACGCTCAAGTCCTCCGTGTACCTGTCGCGCCTGTTCCCCAACTCCAAGTTCCTGCTGATGGTGCGGGACGGCCGGGCGTCCGTGCATTCCATGATCACCCGTAAGGTCACCATCGCGGGCTTCGACCTCAGCAGCTACCGTGACTGCCTCACCAAGTGGAACAAGGCCATCGAGGTGATGTACGCCCAGTGCATGGAGGTGGGCAAGGACAAGTGCCTGCCCGTGTACTACGAGCAGCTAGTGCTGCACCCCCGGCGCTCCCTCAAGCTCATCCTGGACTTTCTGGGCATCGCCTGGAGCGACGCCGTCCTGCACCACGAGGACCTCATTGGCAAGCCCGGTGGTGTGTCCCTGTCCAAGTGAGTGGAGACCTCGCCCTCCGCCCAGCCCCCTGGCCTGGCTCAGAGGCAGTAGGTGGGAGGAGTAGCTCTGTCTCTCTGAACTGGGTGGCCTTGGGCAAGTCACTGTGCCTCGCTGAGCCTCAGCCTTCTCTGCGGGCATGGAAAAGATCTGGGAAGAGAGTGGTTAAGAGCAAGCCTTGAATTGTGCCTCCCCCTCGTAGTTCTGTGGCACTGACCAAGTCACTGGGCCTCTGTTAGCCTCAGCTTCGTTATCTACGAAAGTGGGGCCATCGGCCCTTCCCTTTTCCGAGAGAATCAGCAGGCTTTGAATGTGCTTTGTAGTAAGCCGTTGTGGGTAAAGGTTAACTTAAGCACACCGATCTGGAACCAGGTTGTCTGGGTTCCCATCCCAGCCCTGCCCCTTCCTGGCTGTGTGACCTTGAGCAAGTGTCTCAACCTCTCTGTCCCCCATTTCCTTATCTGTAACATGGGGCTGTAGTCTATAAACCTTCTAGCTCCCTATGAGCATCAGATAAGTTCATGCGTGTTAGGTGCTATTATTCCTATTATTATTATTATCATCTTAGCATTGACATGGCTTTTATTGGCACACACATTATCCTCACCCTCATTACCATGGAGTGAGTGCCTGAGGTGTGGCAAGCACTCAGTTAAGCCCCCAACACACGTTATGCCTTTAGTCCCCCACAGCAGCCTGAGGACATAAGAACTGCTCCTATCCCCATTTTACAGATGAAGAAACTGAGTCTCAGAGAGAAGTTACCTAAGGCCACACAGCTGGCAAAGTGTGGTGCCAGGATTTGAACCGAGGTCTGCTGGGGAGTCCGGAGCCTCTGTTGTCAAGCTCTCTACATCCGGGGCCCCTCCTCTTTCCCTCCTTCTGTCTCTCGCTCTCCGCATTCTTCCTTTGGGGAGCTGTCCTTCTCCTGAGACCCAGAGTGTGTGAGCAGTGCAGGATCAGAGTGTGCAGCTATCGTGACTGCCTCACCAAGTGGAACAATTCTGATCAGGCCCAGGCACCCCTGAGATGCTGGAGCTGGGATTTTGTAAATTATCATGACCAAAAAAAATCAGATGACTGTAGGAAGTGAAAGGAGAAAACAGCCTACAATCCCACCATGCAGATGTTGACCCAGGATGCACTGGTTCTTTGTCAGGGGCTGTGCAGAAAACCAGAGCCCTCCTGAACCCGAACATGTCTCCCTGTAACCTTTTTTCACTTTGTGTCTGGGACCACTCGCCCGTGGCACCCCGCCTGCCACTGTGACATCATTTTGGACGGCTGCATAATATTCCACTCCGCGGAGCACAGCGTTCTATTCAACATCCCTTATTTGTGGACACATGGGGTTATTTCCAGCTTTCTTTACTCCTGTCCAAGCACTGCTCCCATCAGTGTCCTGGGATGTCTGCATCTGTGTCATTTCTGCCTCACACAGTCCTGGAGATCCAGGGCATGGAAAGGCCATGCATATATTTGAGGTCTTTGACACAGTGTTCCGAGTTGAGATTTCCATCCTGGTCTGCAGACTCCAAACCCATAGCTCTTCCCACCCATCCCCACCCTTCACCCTTCCCTCTCTCTTCCCTCCCGGTCCTGGCCTCTTTTTGCCACATCTTTCTTGTTTCCGTTCTTCTTCCCAGTTTATCTCTTAGTTGGGATGGAAGCATCTAGAAATAGACCGTGGATCCTGGGAGTTCCCTGCCCTCCATCGTACACGGCCTTTGACCTGTGACCGGTAGGGTCCTCGTGATTCAGATGGCTGGGTGAGCCCATCATAGGGGAGCGTGGAGAAGCACATCTGACAGGATGATTGTTCGTTGTCCTAGCCAAGGGTGAAAGCAACGGAAATGGCCATCTTTAGGGGCATGGGAAAAATAAGCTGTGGAGGTATGCTGCATAACTGGAGAAAAGAAGGTGGCATCGGGTACAAAACAAAGTCATAAACCAAAACGTACAGTGTATGATTTTTGCTTTAAAAACTGCAAACAAAGCTATAGGCTTTCCGTGTGTGCGTGAGAGAGAGAGAAAGCGAACACCTCCTGAGACCTCACAATGTGCCATATGCCCCTCTGAGATTAACTCATTTACTCCCCAGAACAGCCCGGTGAGGTGGGTTCTATCTACAAGTCCCCATTTGTAGATGAGGACTAATGGAGGAGGCTCAGGGAGGTGAAGTAACTTTCCAAGCCACACAGCCAGTGTGGGTCCAGCTGGCGTTTGAACCCTGGCTCCTGAGCCTGCCCTGAGCCACTCTCCTGTATAAAACACAGAAAACGGATTGAGAGGGTGGACCCCCACCAGATGCTAAGACGAGGTCCCTGTAGGGAGCTGCTGCTGGGAGTGGTGACCACTCTTCTTAGCCTTAGCATTTGTGTTTTATAATTATTTCTCAAGAACAAAATATCCATCTTAGTCACAGAAACAAAATGTGATTTTTAAAAAGTCATGACATCAAGGAAGCAGAATTTTAAGTGTGCACTGCCTAATACTATCTTCCGGTTTCTCACCGCACGCTCTTATCCCCAATGTACAGAGGAGTTACGAGGAGGCCAAGCGACTTGCCTGCAGCCTCATAGTCGAGGGGGCACAGCTGCCCCAGGGCCCGGTACCCCCAGCCTGTCCGGCTGCCCCAGGTGCCATCCGGGTCTCCCTGTGCCCCGTGCAGCCTGTTCTTTCTCCCCAGGATTGAGCGATCCACAGACCAGGTCATCAAGCCTGTGAACCTGGAAGCGCTCTCCAAGTGGACCGGCCACATTCCCGGGGACGTGGTGAGGGACATGGCCCAGATCGCCCCAATGCTGGCTCGGCTCGGCTATGATCCCTATGCAAACCCGCCCAACTACGGCAACCCTGACCCCATCGTGATCAACAACACACACCGGGTGAGTGCGTGCGCACGCGCGGAGATACACTCTCGGCCTGCAGCAGGGATGGGGCATGGCTAATCCTATGATCGCTTGTATTTCCATTTTCACTTGGGCCGCAAGGAAGCTCAAAACCAACTGGTAGCCTGTCTCTCACACTAGAGCATCAACAGTGGGTCTGTTTGTGTACTGATTTCAACCGGTTTCTCTGTTCCTGTTCACCCTTTTCCCACTGTGTCCCTAGCTGGCTGTCTGTAAGCATGTCAAGTCTTTGTTGAGCCCGAGTATGAATAAACTGTTGGTCCTTTTATTGCCCCCATAAATTTTAATGTTGATTTCTCAGATAGATGTGAGCTCGGGGCAGTTTAAAGTACTTCTTAAGCTCTCCTTAGTTGAGACAGTTAAGGAAAATGACTTCGATGAGATGTTTTTGAAGCATTAAAAGTCAGCTAATCCTGCATAAAGGAACAGTCAGCAAGTTCATGGTCTTATTTACATGTTGCTGTCACAGCTTCTGGTCTCCTTTCGGTGGGGTGTTGTGACTTCCTTAGAGGCATTGAGTTAGTGAAAGTATTTGAGCATGGGGCCCAGGCCTGAGGACAACGGGCCCTGCTAGTGCTCACACCATCAAGACCCGAGTCTTAATTCCAGCTACGCCCAGGATTTCCAAACACATGCTGATTTTAGAAAGTAAACAGTTCTTTTTTTTTTTTTTTAAGATTTTATTTATTTATTTGAGAGAGAGAGAGACAGCATGAACAGGGGGCCTGACACAGGGATTGATCCCAGGACCTTGAGATCCTGACCTGAGCTGAAGGCAGATGCTTAACCGACTGAGCCACCCAGGCGTCTCAGAAAGTAAACAGATCTTATGTTGAAGAGCCAAGGAAGAAGGTCAGAACTTCTGTCACTTCCCCTTTAATTCTTTAGTGACTCAAGGAGAAAGACTCCCGTTTGGTACTAACAAGGCTTCAACGCCTCTCCCACACAAGGCAGGTTCTCCTAACCCTGAGCTTTGGGGGCTTGGCCCTTGTGATTAAAGTGGGTCTCAGCGTTTCCTCTCTCCCTTGACTGTGGATTTTGCAAATCTGTGAATTTTGCCAACATCTATTTGTGGAAATACTCAGAGATCCACTGGAAATGCACAGGCCGTGTTGATAGTGTGAATATTCGCAACCTGGATGTGGCCTATTTTTTATTATTCAATTGTTTTAAGTCTTCATTATGTTTATTTTTTAAGAGTATTGTTTAGGCTGTACTTAATGTGTTTCATACACTTATTCTGCACATACGCTGTATTTCATAAAATATTTATATATATTGCATGTATCTTCATATAAAAAATCAATTAGCTGGATTAAAAAGAATAAACAGCAGCTGGAAGTGATCTTGAACTCCATCCCCCAGGCGCCAGGGTGAGGACCGCAGTGACAATGGGCTCTCCTTACCCTGTGTTCTTAGCCAAGGGCCCAGCGGCAACTGCTCTTAAGTCTTTTTTTATAAAAGGCGGAGGCCCAGGGCACCTGGGTGCCTCAGTGGGTTTAGGGACCAACTCTTGATTTCGGCTCAGGTCATGACCTCAGGGTCTTAAGATCGAGCCCCAGGTTGGGCTCTGCGCTCCGCGGGGAGTCAGCTTAAAGGTTCTCTCTCTCCCTCTCCCTCTCCCCCTCTTGCTTGCTCTCACACACTCGCTCTCTCTCAAAAAACAAAAAATAATAATAATGCTTAGTAAATAAATAAAAGGCGGGGGCCCCTGGCCTTGTCCCAGGATGCCAATCAGAAGCTCCCAGAGTAAAGCCTGACCTTGCATATTGTATACAAATTTAAACATTTTGATGCACAAGATCAACTTTCTGAGCCTCTGTCTTCCACTTGTTTCAAAGGGAAAATGTCCCTGGTTTCTTCCCAGGGGCTGCCCGACACTTGTTTAGTCTTTATGGTAGTTTTGCTAGTACCGCAAAGATAGGGGCCCTCATTGAAAACCGCGCATGCGTGTGTGTGTGTGCGTCTCTGTAGACACCGGGTGTCCCTGTGTAAGATCCCGCGGTGCGGGACGCTCAGGCAGTGGGAGGTCCCGAGTGCTAATGAACTTGTCTGCACCTACCCTGTCGGTTACAGCTGCCCGCCACTAACCTCCTGTGGCCACGGGATGTGACTAGTGAAATCTGACTGGTCCAGATGAGAGACGTTGTGTAAACTACATTGTGTAAGCTATGCACAGGATTTTGAAGTCCTGGTAGCAAAGACAGTATGTCAACTTTCTCGTGAATCATTTTTATATTAATTATATGTTGAAGTATGAATATTTTAGATATCTCAGGTTAGATGAAAGATAGAACTGGAAGTTGGGCGCCTGGGTGGCTCAGATAGTTAAGTGTCTGCCTTCGGCTCAGGTCATGATCCCGGGGTCCTGGGATCAAGTCCCACATCGGGCTCCTTGCTCAGCAGGGAGTCTGCTTCTCCCTCTCCCTCTGCCTCTCCCCCTGCTTGTTCTCTCTCTGTCTCTCTTGCAAATGAATAAATAAAATCTTTAAAGAAAAAAAAAAAAGATAGAACTGGAAGTTTTTCACTTGATTCACTTTTTTGGGGTCCTTTTTTTTTAATATGACTATTAGACAACTTAAAATTGCATAGTTAGTTCACATTACCTTCAGTCGGACGGTGCTGGTCTCTATGGTGGCTTATATATGGAGAGATAGTGGAAAAGCCTGGGGTTTTCTTTGCCCCAGCTGTGCCCTCTGCCTGGCATGCTTTTCCTTCAGAGCTCAGCTTGGCTGATTTTCCTTGTCACTGAGGGCTCGGCTCAAAGGTCACCTGTTCCGAGAGGTCCTTTGGGACCACCTCAAAAGAAGCCCTTTAGTCACTCCTGATCACATCCTTTTGTTTTATTTTCTTTACAGTACTTCCCATGGTTTGATATATTCTTGTTTGAATTTATTATTTGTGGATCCTCTGGCTCCCCCTCTAGAATGGAGGCTCCAGGAGAAAAGGAATTTTAATTGTCTGGTTAATATTGTACCTCTAGAGCTTAGAATAATGCCTGAAATAAGAGGAGCTCAATAAATGTTGGATGAATGGATGGGTGGATGGATGTGTGTACGGATGGATGGATGGCTAGGTGATGAATGGGTAGATGGATGGACAGATGGGTGGGTGGATGGGAGAGTAGAAAGTTGGGAGAGTGGATGGATGGGTAGATAGGTAGGTGGATGGGTGTATGAATGGGAGGGTGGGTGGGTGGGTGGATGGGTGGATGGATGGATGGATGGACGGACGGATGGATGGATGGGAGAGTAGGTAGATGGGTGGGTGGGTTGATGGCTGAATAGGTGGGTGGTAAATGGGTGGATGGGAAAGTAGAGGTAACAGGATGAATTTTATTTTTTGATCATTTCCATAATAGAGATGCTTTGGTTCTCTTTCCTAGGTCTTGAAAGGAGACTATAAAACACCAGCCCATCTGAAAGGATATTTTCAGGTTAGAAACCCCAAGGGGAATTCTGAAATCTGTTTATTGGACTGTCCCACTAGCTTGTGGATGCCCTTGGACACTTCGCTTCTCTAATTTGGTTGATCATTTCCTTATCAGAAAATTGGGTTGGGGGAGGGGGTGGGTCGGCCAGGGGCCCTCCAAGTGTCTTATCCAGCTGGGGCCAGAGAGCAGCCCTTCTGCCCGTGCTCCTTCCATCGCCTTGTCTCCTGGCTTGAGAGCAGTTGGAGGGATTGGTGGGGGCTTTCTGTCGAACTCTCTGTCTCTAGCCTTAAATTCAGTTTTATATAAAGTGGCAGTCCCCAAACACGACCCAGCCTGGAATTTTCATCAGGCAACCAAAAACGAAAACCATAAGGGTTATGTGGTGGGGGTATCCCCGCGAGTGTAGACATACAAACGCCCCTGCATCCCTGCACCCATCCCCCTGGCTGTGCCTCCCACACATCCTGGGTATGTCTGTGGGGTGTGGTCCGTGCGTCATCAAGAAGGACTGCCCCCTTCACTGACATGATAGCCCCCCTTTAAATGAGGTGTTTTAGCTTGTGTATTAATTTGGGAGAGAAGGGGTGCCAATCTCCAGTTTAACAATGCTCATTGTCCGGGGTCCATGGCTTGTGCACCCGTCTTGGTTCCTTGGGGAGGGCTCCACGCTCCCTTTCTGGGAGTCAGAGACCCAGCCCATCCTCTTGCTGCTGTGAAAAAAATATTGCCAGGATTAGTCAGCACTAATTTATTGCCTGTTTTAACTGAAAAGATGATGTAACAAGAGCCACACACAGAAGTGGGGGTGAGCGGAATTAGTCACCACCTTTCATTGAATGCCTTTCATTTTTGCAGAGTATCTTTTTTTGCCCACCTGAATAGGCACTTGGCATTCCTTGCAATTCCATCGAATGAGCTGCTTGGGTTTGCGTTCTTTGTGTTTTCCCATCTTTTGGGTTTCACTGTTGCCATTTGGGTTGGTGACACAGTATTCTCTGGAATGCACTATGAGCTACTGTTGCCCTAAGATCATGTCCAGTTTCTGCAGTGTAGCGAATGATGGCCTGTGCGCTTCATCTTGATCTTGCCTCTCTTCTCTGGGGTGGGGTGGGGGGGCTCTTGAACCCTTCCCTTAGAAGACATTGCTACAGGGTGGCATCAGTGGGCAGAAGGGTCTGTTTCGTTTTGAGACTCTTGACCTGTAAGGCTAAACTGTTGTACAGAAGAGTCGGAGCCATTTACATTCTTTTGCGGTGTATGGCGTATTCAAGATGTCTGGCTGGCCTGGGACTGTTTCTTGCTCGGTTAGGGGTGAACCATGGAGGAATGGCATATGCCCTGTCATCACGAACACTGCCATGCTCCAGAGAGCTTCCCTGCCAGCTGCATTGGGCCCCTGCTTTCCACCCTCCTCTCCCTCCCTGTCCTCCAAGGGGCACCTGACTTCCTTCAGGGTATTGCAAAAATTGGAAAACAGTCTTACGGCAATAGTTACATACATGATGGCACGTGCGTTCCATGGGGTACTCTGTAGCCATCTAGAATGATCACCTTGAAACCCAAGAGATGGAAAAATAGTAAGCAAGCAGAACAAAGCAGCTCACACATTAGAATTGCAGCGAATGAAGAAAAAGAATCCTCTTCCGTGAGGCACCAAACACACCCCCTTCCCCCTCCCCCGCCCCATTCCAGGTCTTTGCTGTTCCTTCTACCAGGAATGCTTTTCCAGCCAGGCCTTTGTGTGCCTCGCCTCATTTGCATCTTTTAGATCTCAGCTTATGGGACGTTTTCCAACACCAGCAACCAGTTCCTGATTCTCCAAGCACCAACTGGATTTCAGTTTGCGCAGTGACGCCCAGAGTTCGTGTCAGACCCCACAGGATAAGGTCTCAGTCCCAGAAGACTGCCCCCCGCTTCAGATGCCAGCCACCATGGGGTTCCCAGGCTACCCACATTTCTGCCCAGCCAACTAACATTTAAGAATTTGCTAGAAAAACTCACAGGACTCAGGAAAGCACTTTACTTCCTAGATTAGTGGTTTATTATAAAGGATACGACCCAGGAACGGCCTTGGAAGAGGTACACAGGGCAAGGTACAGGGTAAGGAGTGTGGAACTTCCAGGCGCCCTTCACCCTCCTGCACCTCTATGTGCTCACCAATCTGGAAGCTTTATGAAGCCGTCATTTAGGGCTTTCTATGGAGCGTTCATGAAGTAGGTACAGTTGATTAAATCACTGGTATTAACTCTCCAGCTCCTCTCCCCTCCCCAAAGTCATGCCCTGGTCTTTCTAAGCCACCAGCGCCCATCCTGAAGCCAGACACTATCATCTCATTAGCATACAAGAACTGCTTGTTATCACTCGGAGATTCTCAGGTTTTAGGAGCTCAGTGCCAGGAACCTGGGACAAAGAACATATGTTTATTTTTCATTATGCTACAGCTTAAATGTCATCCCCTAATAGTGGCCTTTCCTGACCACCCTCTCTGAAGTAGCTCCAAAGTCACTCATATGAGCCCACTGTATTTCCTGGAGGTGTAGGGGACGTTATCTTGCATATGTGTTTGTAAAGGCTCTGCCCACTGCCACATAAGCTGCAGAATAGGACCAAGTCGGTCATGTTCACAGCATCCCCAGCACCTGACCTGTAGTAGGTGTGCAGTAAATACCCCATGAGCGAGTATGTGCCTTCCCCAGTGGTGTTGAGGCTCAATCTCAGGGCAGTGGGATCCTGGCACCCCAACCTGGCTGTGACCCCTTCCTCTGTGTGTTGTCTTCCTCCAGGTGAACCAGAACAGCACCTCCTCCCACTTAGGAAGCTCATGATTTCCAGGTAGGCCTGCAGGCTTCCCTTCTCTCCCCCAACCTCCCTCCAATGCCTTCTGAGCCCAGGAGCTACTCTCCTGAAAAGCTTGCCCTTCCAGAGCCTCCCTGGGGAGGAGTGTCCACCAAGGTGGTCTGACCCAGCCCCAAGGGGGGTTTCCATGGCGACAAGCTGGGGGAGCTATTTATAGAGTCACAGCTTAGTCTCCTAGCTCTGGATCAGGTAGGGGCAGGGATCATTGCAGAACCAATCAGAAGGTTTGTCTCACTTTGGGGAGGGGGCCCCAGGGACCCATGTGATGGAGGTGAGGGGTGGGATTCTAGAACATTTTGGTACAGAACCGTTGTCTGTTTATCCTGCTTCTATAAACAGCATCGAGTTGGCCCAAAGCAATAAATGTTCTAAGAAAAGCTCCAAGCAGGTCTGGCCTAAGAATAACCCCCAGGGCTTTGGACCAAGTGCTACTCCTGGGTTATTCCTTTAAAGCTGAGGATCCCTGGGATGGCCGCTGACACAGAGAAGGAAGCTAGAACCCAGAGGGGGCCCTGACTTGCCCAAGACCACACAGCCACCAAGTGGCAGCATCCTTCCCCCTCCCCGGGAATCTTCCAGAGTTTGCTTTTGAGGAACAATTCGAAGTGCAGATCTATCCACCCGTATCTTGTGCGGGGGTAGGGGGACACGTTCTGACCTTGGGGAGTCAAAGATTTAGGAACCCACTTCAGATTGGACCTCTCCCCGCCTCCGTTTGTGACATCTGGAGAAGAGGGACTCAGCCGGGTCGGCCTGCTCGGGCAGCCGGGAGATGAAGTGAGCTGGCCCAGGGGGGCGCATGGGAATCCAGGAAGCCTGGCGCCCTCGCTCTGCATGTGGGCACTGGAGTTAAGGCCCCAGATGTGAACTTCCTCTGTCACTCGGGTGACCCCACAAGAGGTCAAAAGCGACTCACATGGGTGTTCTCCCTTTTGCTCTAGACTATAAAGACGCTTCCAGCCTGGACTCTTATTTTTAGTCTCCTGATCTTATTTTTAAATAATTGGCATATTTTCTAGTATCTTTTTTTTTTTTTCTTTTTAATCTACTTTGCCCCAGCCTCAGGCCCTTGTCATTATCAGGATCCCATCTTGGGTGGTGCTAAAATCCCAGAGTTCTGCTGCATTCCAGAGGCAAGAAACCTCCTATGGAAGGGCTCCTGTCTCCATGATTCTCCCTGACATCTTCCCCTCATTCTCCTTCTGCAGATTCTTTAGTAGAATTTTGCACCTTCCTGCTGACAAAAGCCCGATATATTCCTCGCTGTACTGTTTAAATGAGATACCATACACAGGGTGCTTGAGCTCGTCCCTGGTAAACAGTTGGCCTGAAACAAAGGCCAATCCTTCCCTCGCCTCCAAAAATCCATTGGCATTTATGACATAATCATCACTACTTTCTCTTCATAAGTAGAAAGAGTCTGTCTTTGAGGTCAGGCGGATGCAGGTTGGGATGCGGGTGAGAACCCCAGGAACACTTTTAAATTTAAATTGTTTCTGGCCATCTGGGGTGCGCTGACAACACCTCACCTGATTTTGTGAATATGCATGAAGACCATCCGTTCCTAGATCACACAGAGGAATATGAAGGGTCTGTCTGCCTCTGGGCCTAACACAGTTGTCTCCCTGTTCAGATCTCTGCAGATTGTTGCCGAGAGGAGAAGACACTTGGCATTCGAGTGGAAATCGGACCTCTAATCCAAGCATATTGCTTGCTATTAATCGCCAAAACAGGACTGCTAATGAGGAATGTATTTGCATATGTTTGCAAAAGCTGCATCACTGAAAACTTAACCTGGAGACTCTCTACCTTTGGACGCCCCTGAGGTGGAGAGCCAAGGGTGTGGCAGTAGTCCGGCTTTTGAAACTTAGGTATTTTTTAATCTTTCCCCTCAAGAACTTTTTTTTAAAGAAATGGATTTGCCATTTTTCTTAATTTGCAGGTCTGCCTTGGTGGCTTTGTTTGCGGGGACAAGGCCCACACCTGTGCCTCTCCTATTGACCCTTACTTTTCAATTCAAAGAATCTATTTAAGAATTTAATATATGAGGTTTTCTTTGATTCTTCCTCAGTTCTACTCAGATTCAGAGAACAAAGAATTATTTGAATAAAGTGAATAGGGACTCATTTGTCTGTGCCTGACTTTACGGAATGAACAGATTTTTTTTTTTCCTCCATATTGTATTTTTTCAGGTGGATTGATGACAGGAGAACAAGGTTCCCATTTCAGGTGCTCAGCAGGGCACCCTGAGCTCCTCCTGTGTCGGGTCCCCTGAGGCTGTCCTTGGGATGGGCAGTTTGCTAAAGGGCTCCCAGACAAACTGCTGGACTCACAGTCACAGTTTATTACCGTGACAAGATGGAGATTAAAATCTGCAAAGAAAAAAGGGGCAGAGGGCAGGTACAGGGAGATCAGGGGTGAGCGTCCAGGGATCCTCACCCAGTGGAGGCTTACGGACATGCTTAATTCTACCAGCCACGACAGGTGACAACTCTTGCCACCAGGAAAGCTCACTTGAGCCTTGGTGTGTGGCGTTTTTATTGGGCATCAGTCATAGGCATGGGGCACCCCATATGACACCTCAAGTGCTCCATCTCCAGCCCCGGCAGAAGTCAAGTGATCCGGCCTGATCCCAGGCCCATCATAAATCACATTGTTAGCATAGACCATCAGGCCTGGTGTGAGGTATGGTATGGAAAGACACCGTTATTAGACAAGATATCCCAAAGGCTTAGAGATCATCTCTCAAGAGCTGGTCAAGGGCCAGTGTTTTCTTTGGCATATACAGGATGTGAACAGCCCCAGCCTGCTGGGCCCCAAAATGCTGCACGGCCCCCAAATGCTGAGGGACCAGCTGGGCCCAGAGCAGTTTCTTGTCTTTAAGGGTTAAAGTGTTTTATCCACCCTCCCTTGCTTTGCAGGCTTTGGGAAGGCAATGACTCCCAGTGGTTTGGAGCATAGATTTTTGGAGTCAGGCCTAAGAACTTACTGGCTGTGTGGCTTGGGGCTTCATTTCTTCATCTGTAAAATGGGGAAGGTAAAACTTCAGGGGTTTATTGGGAGGGGCCGATGGTTGACCTAGGCAGTGGGGCCTGGGGTGCAATGAGCCTACAGTGTGAGGCAGCTCTGGTCTCTCCTGGTCTTGGAACTGCGTTAGGGGGGAGCTGATGGAGCTCTGAACACAGGAAGCTCATGGTCACCGCTCAGCGGGGAGCCGAGCACACCCAGCCTTATTCAACGTTCCACTCATCTGTTGCTGTAGAACCGGCCCGCCCCACACTTAGTGACTTACCACAGTGTACTGTTAAATCTCTCCATTCTGGAAGTCAGCCGGAGGGAGCTGGGTGGTTCTCACAGTCAGAGGGTGGCTGGGACTCCTGTCATCCGAAGGCTTCTTCATTCCCACATCTGGTGCTGGGCCCAGGTGGTTAGAGTGTCAAGAGGCTTTCCTGGGCTTCTCTGTCGCGTGGCCTTGTCCACGTGGCTAGCCTGACAGCATGGCGGCCTCAGGACAGCCAGACTTTTTCCACGGGGGCTGGCTTCTCCCAGAGCAGGCGTTGCCAGAGGCCAGAAGCACCGGAATAGCCAGTCAGTTAAGGAATAAGCCTGGCCCGGTGTCACTGCCACTGAGTTTGTCCTAGGGACCCCCCACCCCCGCCGTGTTCAAGAGAATAGAGATTCCTCCTTGGAGGTGCAGTGGCAAGGGCACAATGCAGAAGTGCAGGTGGGTGAGAGAGGCAGCTGTGGCCATCTTGGGACAACCAGCTGGGCACGGTCATCATCAAAACCAGTTTATCAGCCCTCCCCCCCCCCCCCAGGGTCATCAAATAACGTAGGAATTCATCAGATTATGAGATTTCTCTCTGGGAAATGCGACGTTAGCCGAATGTTCCCTTTCTTCAACAGGGTGCACACTAAAGACATCTCTTTACTCTTTAAAGCACGGTGATTCCAGACCCCCAAAAGGCTTGGTCATCAAGAAACGCAGGCTTTTTGGTTTCCCCAGACTCTGCCTTGGGAGCAGGAACAGTTCTTCCCACTGATGGAGCTACTTCAGGCCTCCTGAAGCCCCAAATCTGGGCCACGAACCAAGAAGACATCTCTTACCCCGTCCTCATTGTCTCTTCTCAAGGAACACTTTTCAGGACTATTAACAGGGAATCCCATTCCTTTGGGTGAAAGCCCTCGATCCACCCACTAGGGCAGGCTCCTGGCCAAGTGCCCTCCACCAACTTAAGCCCATTCACAAGTGTGGATTATTCTGATCTGACCTTGTTTCCATGGTAACAGCTGGTATTTTCAACAGGCTGTTGAGTTGCCTCGTTATTTTAAAATAATTATAGACTCCTGTGAAGTTGCAAAGGTACAACACGGGGTCCTGTGGATCCTTCACGTGGCTTCCCCCAACACGGACATCTTGTACCAACTATAGTGTCATATCAAACCAGGAAATTGACCGTAACGCAGTGCTGTTAACTAGCCTACAGACCACAGGCCTGGTTCCGTTTTCACCATTTTGTGCATAGGTGTGGTTGTGTGTGTGTGTGTGTGTGTGTGTGCGTGCGTGCGTGCAGAGTTTCATCCCCTTTCAGTGGCAGACCCTTCCATATCTGCCCCCCCCCCCACTGCCGCGGACACACAAAGTCACATAAGCTTAATCTGAGAAACAGAAATGGTACTTCTGATGAGAACACCATCCCTGTCCCAAGCCCTGGTAACTTCCCTTTGAAGCACTTGCTCATGGTCAAGGTTTTGCATTAATGTACCCGGTGATTTGATTCAAGTTGGTCTTACTGGATTCAAATTGCTCTTACTGGACCGTACACTGTATGAGTGCAAGAACCATTATTCCTCATTGTTCCCCATTTACCACCGGTCACAGGCTGGGAAAGCCAGCGACCAAGCAGCCCCAGTGCTCCTCACATCCCGGGGACTCACACCCCTTTTGTACCCTGTCCCTTTCCACTGAACAGGGATAGGGTTTCGGGTTGATACAGGACTCATGGTTAAATTTGAATTTCAGATAAAACAGTAATTTTTTAGTCTTTTACAGTATTTCATGGGACATACTTATACTAAAAACTTATTTGTTGTTTATGTGAAATTCAAGTTTAACTGGGAATCCTGTATTTTTGCTTGCTAAATCTAGCAACCCCCAGGAGGGCTGGCCGTGCAGCGAGAGGGTATTAGGGACATGGAGGGTGTGACTTCCTTGTTGTGACTTCAACCTCGTTCCTCTTTTTTTTTTTTTTTTTGAGAGAGAGATTGAGAGCGAGAGCAGGGTAGGGGCAGAGGGTGAGGGAGAGAGAATCTTAAGCTGACTCCCCGCCCAGCAAGAAGCCTGACATGGGGCTCGACCTCAGGACCCCGAGATCATGACCTGAGCTGAAACCAAGAGCTGGATGCTTAACTGACTGAGCTGCCCAGGTGCCCCTGCCTTGCTGATCTCTTAGTCACTCGCCCTCGGGGAATCCAGGCATATGTCATGAGGACACTCAGCAGCCGTAACTAGAGGTTCACGTGGCAAGTTCTGGAGGCCTCCTGCTGACAGCCAGCACCGGCC
The DNA here is from genome assembly GCF_009762305.2 of Zalophus californianus. Lineage (NCBI taxonomy): Eukaryota > Metazoa > Chordata > Mammalia > Carnivora > Otariidae > Zalophus > Zalophus californianus. The sequence goes on along the minus strand of NC_045608.1, from coordinate 20,207,395 downwards.
TGCCAGTTGTGTGAGCAAATCGCCTTGGAAGCAGATCAGCCAGCCTTGGTCAAGCCTACAGGTAAGTGCGGTCCCGGCTGACCTCTTGACTGCAACGCCAAGAGAGATCCCGGGTCCGGAGCAGCACATGAGCAGCTAAGCCACTCTTGAATTCCTGCCCACAGAAATTTGTGTGAGATCATGCTCACTGTTGCCCCAAGCCGCGAAGTTTGGAAGATACTTGTTACATTGCAGTAGGTAATGCCGAGGAGCTCCAGTTATTTGTGAATGAGTGAAGGAACCAGTGAATGAATGAGTGATGAATGAGTGATGAAGGCTGTGCTTCCTCCCCTCCTCTGCGGGCTTGTGAGGGCGCTCGCCCGACAGAGGACACCCAGGCCTGTGGATCCTCGCGTGCCAGAATAGAGTCTTCACAAACTCTTGAAAGGTAAGTAAGGTATCAACCATCTGTATGAAACATTTCAAGGGAAACCAGATTAGCTAATCTCAGCTCATCTGGATTTCCAATCCTCCCCAGTTCAGGACACGCTCTATATTTTTGTGACAAAATTCGAACTAAGAATAAGCCATGTGCAACTGTATAATGTCACCATCCTAGAAAAGGTACTTGTGCTAGACTTAAATATATCAGCCTTGAAATGCCACTGGCGGATTGTTTCTATGGTACCAACCTATTTAAAGGTTGTAACCAAGGAAGGATTTTTCCCCCCCAAATCTTTCGAAGGCCGTATGGAAATGGGGCTGTGCAAGCGGGTGATGAGGACTGGGGACTCGGGTAACAGAAACTACCCGGGAAGTTTGCTGATGTGTGCAGAGGGTTTGTCTCTGCGACCCCGGACAGACAGGCCTCACTCTCTACATAGTAGCTCGGGTAAGTTGGCAGAAATGGTGTGGGTGCCCCAGGCATGGTGCAGCAGAGGAAGCACCCATCTGGACGTCTGAGCTCCTAGGTTTCAGGCCTGGCTCTGCCCTTAAAACTCGCTGGGTAGCCTGTGCCTGCCCCTTGTGGCCTGACCTCCTCCACTGCTTCATCTGACAAGTGTCCACAGCCCTGTCAGGCTCCTGCTGAGGAGCCTTGTTGCCTGGCAACCCTTCTGCGATGGCTACAGGTCTGAGCACCTCATTGGGAATCCAGACACGGGCCTGGATGTCCCCGAGTCCCAAAGCAAGGGTTTTTACTGGGCACTGGCAGGAGACCATGATGTATGGGTATGAAGTCAGGCATCTACACCTCTGGTTGCCTCTCCCCTTGCTTTTCTGGACACCGGGCATTTGAACCCAGAAATCCTGTGAAACCACTGATCTTTGAGGCAGAGAGGCCTCCCATGCGGAGGTGTGAGGTTGGGTCTTTCAAATGAAAACAGTGCTAACCATTTACTAAGCTCTTACTAGTCTTACTATGGCCAGCAGCTTTAGATGCATTCCTGAGCCACCCCTCCTTTTTTGGTCCTGAAAACAATCCTTTTAGAGCACTACTGTCATTATCCCATTTTACAGATGGGGAAACAGGTGCAGTGAGGTGAAGCTACCTACCCCTGTCCCACATTGAGGAAGGAGCAAAGTGATTTGGATCCCTGAAGTTTTACTCCAGTAGCTTCATTAAAAAATTTTTTTTTTCTAGAGGTGCCCGGGTGGCTCAGTCGGTCAAGGGTCTGCCTTTGGCTCAGGTTATGATACTGGGGTCCTGGAATCGAGTCCTGCGTCAGGCTCTGTGCTCAGCAGGGAGTCGGCTTCTCCGCCCTCTGCCCCTCCCCCCACTCATGCTCTCTGTCTCTCTCTCTCTCAAAAAAATCTTGGAAAAAAAACTTCTAAGTACAGAGAGAACCTTTTTTCTTCCCTTAATAACTTGAGACTAAGTTGCCTACTTGATGCCCTATCATACCCCCCAAATAATTTAGTATTTCCAGCAAACAAAGACATTTTCCAATGTAACCACAGGACATCCAGCAGAATCAGAAGATTAACATCGACACATCACTACCATGGAAACCTCAGACCACATTTACATTTTGCCAGTTGTCCCCATAACTTCCTTTATAGCAGAAAGGTCTAGTTCAGAATCATGTGCTGCATTTAGCTGTCACATCTCCTTAGACTCCTTCGGTCTGGAGCGCTTTCAGGGTCTGTCTTTGATTTTCATGACTTGGGCACTTTTGAAGATCACAGGCCAGTTGTTTGGTAAAACATCTCTTTATTTGGGTTTGTCTTAGGTATGTGTCCTCGTGTTTCCATTCCAGTTATGCATCTTTGACAGGAACATCACAGGAGTGATGCTGTGATCTCAGGGCATCCTATCACATCGTATCACGTGATCTCCACTTGTCCCATTGTTGGGGATGCACACTCTGAGCATGTGATCAGAGACTGTACTCTTAGTGACCCCACTGCGGGTCCACAAAGGCCCCCTCTCCAGAAGCCACATGGCAGGGTTCATTTGGTGAAGCAAACCCACGAGCCTCAGTCCCCGGTGATCAGAGTGATCAGAGTAACTGCAGCTTCACCAAGTCGGCCGTAAAGCTAGAGAGAGAGCTACAGAGAAGCCAAGCTTACATCTATCTTTGGCTTTGGCCTATAAACAGATGCATATACATTTCTAGGTCCAGACTCAAAACGGTTTATCTTGTCTCCTTGGTTTTCCTCACTCTGCTCCCTGGTGAAGCTTTTAGTCTTTTAGACTCTCTCCCCCCGGCCTTCTCTTGTATGAAACCTCACTTTCTAATTTCTTTCCTGAGTACATACTGTGTGTCAGGCATGGTGACACTACAAGTCAGTGGGGATACAGAGACCATGAAGTCACAGTGCCTGTCTCCCGAAGATGGCAGTTAATTGGCTTCCTGTAGGTTCTTGATTCATTAATAACGACAGGAAGTTAGATCCAGATCTTTGACCAGAAGTCCAGGGCAATTCTAATAGCCTCTTGAATCTTTTCATCATATGGAGGAGTGAGTGAGAAAGAACATAAGCAAAAATTAACAGCTAACACTTCTTAAGCACCTACGGTGTGGCAGGTACAGTTGAAACGGCTTACATATTTGATCTCACCGATCCTCAACCATCTTGCAAAAGAGGAAACCGAGGCTTCCAGAGATGTAGTGACTTGCCCAAGGCCCCTCTGTAAGTGGCAGAGCTGACATGGGAACTCCAGAGCCCGTGTGCTTACAGAGTCCAGAGGCAGCCAGGGATTTCCTGGGAGGGCTTGGTGCCTCTTTCCTTCACTGCATCCCTTGAGCCTAGCACAGGGTAGGTACTCGGTACATTTCTATTCGATCAGTAAATGAATGGATGTAATAGCCAGCTGGCTGGAAAAGAAGAGAAGGGGAAGATTTCCTGGAGGGAATACTCGGGACCTCTAGAGCTTGCCCATTCATTCCTGCACTCTCTCAAGCTCCCGCAGAAGGCAACTGCTCTGTGCCCACGACGGTGCTTATCCTAAAGGACCCCAAACATACAGGAGGCAGTCTTGACCTTCATTATTGCCGCTTTCGGGCCAGGTCCCGGCCCCACTATTGCCTCACGCTATTCCTCACGACTACCCAGTGAGCTAGTCCTATATCCCCATTTTACAGATTTTGAAATCTCAGGCTGGCAAAGGAGTCCACGCAGGCCAAGGTGGTTCGGCGTCGTCCACACCTAGTGGGCGCGGAAGGGAGGCTGACGCGGCCAGGAAGTACGCCCCCAGCCACTGGAAGCCCGGAAAAAATCCCCGTTTCCTTTCTCTCATCTCAGCCCCGCCCCTGGAGCCGAAGGCGCTCTAGCCTTCCGTTGCTGCCGTGGTAACCAGCGCGCCGTTTCCACTACCGATACGTCATTTCCGGCGCGCCGTCCTAGACACATCCGGGTTCCGGCCGCCGGAGCGGTGAGCTGCTCACCCAGAGCCCGTAGCTGTATTTGGTCTGCGGGACCGGGGGGAGGTGAGTGGGGCCGGGGGTGCGGGACGAGACGGGGTGGGGGTGGGGGTCCCCGCCAGTAGGAGTGAGTGAGAGGGACCCACCGAGCCCCTCCGCGAAGCCTGGCTTCAAGCCCCCCTGCTTTCGAGCTCTGCCAGCGTAGAACCAAGGGTAAGTGGTCCGACTTTCCTGAGCCTCGTTTTTCTTATCTGGAGCGTGGGAACGCTGATGGTACCCACCTCCTAGAAGTGACCTGATGCTTACATTAGCTCATCAGCCCGAAGCGTCTGGCAAGTACTTCGTCCCGCTCCGTGCCCACGACGTGCGTACTGCTCTGTGCCGAAGGCTCCGTAACTCCTAGCAAACCTTTGGTTATTACGGTGTCCAAGGAGGCTGCGGTATTATTGACTCCCTACCTCCTCTGAGAACATTTCCCTCCTTTCCAGGCTTGGGTGAGGCTGGGACCAGCTGCACCCAGCCAGTGTGCCAGTGAGTGGAATAAGCAGGGAGAACTTTGTGACAGAAGCGACCGGAGGTAGTGAACTCCCTGTCCCCGAAGGCTGCTTGCAGCAAGCAACTGGTAGGTAAGAATCACAGTCGCCGTCACGAATTGCAAGTATTATCGTGTAGTGCACCGTGCTTGGCACTTCGTGTGTATGTAATACTGGAACACTCACGAAGTACCTGGTAGAGCTGGGATTTGAACTCAGGCTGTGATTTTAGCAGTACTTTGTTAGGTTCCTTCCCTAATCCAGTAATAGTAATGGTGATGAACCTAATCCTGGGGCTACAGTAACAGCTATTGTTCCTTGAGCGTTTTTATTCTAAGTGTTTTTTACTTTTCTTTTTTTTTTTTAAAGATTTTATTAGCAAGAGAGAATATGAGTGGGGGGAGGACGGGGCAGAGGGAGAGGGAGAAGCAGACTCCCCACTGAACAGGGAGCCCATGCGGGCTTTCATCCCAGGACCCTGAGATCATGACCCAGGCTGAAGGCAGATGCTTAACCACCTGAGCCACCTAAGTGCCCCTGAGCTAGGTGTTTTTTGCTTTTGTGTTTTAAGATTTTATTTATTCATTTTGACAGAGAGAGACAGCAAGAGAGGGAACACAAGCGGGTGGAGTGGGAGAGGGAGAAGCACGCTTCCTGCGGAGCAGGGAGCCCGACGTGGGGCTCGATCCCAGGACCCTGGGATCATGACATGAGCCGAAGGCAGACGCTTAACGACTGAGCCACCCAGGCGCCCCAAGCTAGGTGTTTTTTAAGCACCATCTCATTTAATCTGGCTCACAGGCATTCTTAGAGGGTGGTAGTATAGTTAATCTACGTTAAGTAAGACACAGCTGAATCTCATCACTCAGCTACCAGAATTCTCTATGGCAATACATGGATGTCTGTTAAGGTAGTGTTTATAATTCCTACTGCCTTCAGAAGAGGAAAACTTTAAATCTTAGAGTCTCACCAAATAATATATTTCGGAAAGCATGTTCTAAACACAATCACTCCTGGGACCGCCGAGGGTCCAGATATAACACAAACAACAACAAAATCTGGGATCCAGGAAAATGCCCACGCCGTTTTTGAGGCAATACTAGAATAACATACTTAGTTATTTTTATGTGGTTTATATACATGGGAGTGTGTGTGATGTTTTATGACATTGACTAAGGCAGAGAAAGATGCTTAAAAATCGCATATTGTTGGGACCAGTCTTGTCCTGTTTAAATAGTGTTTGTTTTCTAAAATATGTTTTTAACGCCTGCTTTATTGAACTGTAACTGATTTTAACGGACTTTGAGTTTGGAGGAATTTCAAAGGGAGCAAGGAGCAGGGACTCAGGGAAGCCTACTGCTGCTTCCCCCAGGACTTACCACAGACTGTGTGTGCCTTTTTTATTCCTTTCTTTAGTGACTGGCCATGTCACTGTCCCACTTGTACCGAGATGGGGAAGGCCACATGGATGATGATGACGATGAGCGGGAGAACTTTGAGATCACCGATTGGGATCTCCAGAATGAATTTAACCCTAACCGGCAGCGCCACTGGCAGACCAAGGAAGAGGCCACCTATGGAGTGTGGGCAGAGAGAGACTCAGATGAAGAGAGGCCCAGCTTTGGAGGCAAACGGTACTGGGCGGCATGGGGCTTGCTTCCGCCTTGCTTTAGGGAAGTGGGGAAGATGGAGAGGGGGTTGGGCAGATACCCCACTAAATACACTTCGCTCCTGGCCTTACTGAGTCCCGTAGCTACAACATCAGCTAGGGAAGCCCAGCTTCCTCTTGAGCTGGAGTGCTGCTCTTTTGCTGATTTAACCATCCGTTGGTGTTTAACAGGCAATTATATGTATTAGGTCTTAATGCTCCCATTCCTTGCCTTCTGGGAGCCCGGACACTAGAGCATGGAGACAGGCATTCATCGACAGTTCCCACAGTGGAAGTTTGTAACTGATTTGGGACCTGCGGGAGAGAGTTTGACCTGTTCTGGGAGGTGAGGGAAGATTTCTCTAGAGAAGCGACCCTTGAGCTTTTATGACAGCAGAAGGTAACAAGGGTGGTTGGGGAGGCACGAGTATGCAGAGGCTCTTGAGGGGAGGCAGCGGGTGTCCACAGAGGTACAGAAGGTTTTGCAGGCTGGAGTGGGGAGAGGGAGAGGGAGCGTAGTTTGAGAAGAGGCCCGTGGGTCTGTGGTAAGAGGGCGGATGATGTGGGCAGTGGTTATGTTTGGAGAGGACCTTTTGGTGTGCAGAGTCGGCACGGACCTCCAGCGGAAGAGGGAGCTGTGTGAGGCCAAGACAGGGTCCCTGCAGTGGTGGTGGCAGGGAGATGAGGATTCAGGCCGGTAGTCCTCCTCAGCGTGAGGTTGTGTGTGCACTGGCCACAGCTCACTTGACCAGAGCGTGTAGCGAGTTTGGGTTTGTCTTCCTGTCCCATCTGTGGCCTACAGGCTCCAGCCCGTGGAGACTGTGCCTTTTTCACCAAGGAGCCTGGGGAGAAAGAGTATGGAGATCAGCTGAACCCCTTCTCATCTGGCAAGGAAACCTAAAAGTGGATGATAAAAGGATCAGAGGTCAAGAATTACGTAACCATAAGATAACAGCCAACATTTGTTGGCCCCTTCCTTGTTCTGCGCTCTTTACCTTGTGAGAAAAGTACCGTTATTATCATCCCCCATTTTACAGATTAAGAAACTGAGGCCAAAAGCACATAGCCAAGCTGTGAGCATCTGGGCCTGACTCGAGTTTGGGCTCTTAGCCCCTAAGTTACATTGCATCTTTTAGGTAACAGTCCTCTGAGTTCTCTTACTGCCTGTGGGCATGTTTAAAGACAGGTTGGTCATCGTATAAAGAGAACCAAGGTTATGACATTGTAAGTGCTGTTCTTGGAACAGTCGTGGTCAGCATCGCTACTCTCCATCTCCCGGAGTTAATTTCTTAGGTATTTTACTTTGTTTTCATATACAAATAAAGGTAATGGACTTGAAGTTTTTCTAAGAATTTGGCCGATATTCTAAGAATTTGGCCGATATCATTGTTCTTTCCATTCACACAATTTCTTTTATTGTGTTTGATGATTTTTCTCTATCAGAATTTCTTTCTTGCTTGGTTTTTGTACTTGAAATAGGGTCCAAAACACATGCTTTTTAAAGTAAGTTAATTTTGAAACATGTAAAAGAAAGTTGCATTACCACATCATATTTTGCATTTTTTCCCTTTCACTTTTATTGAGACATAATCGATGCACTGTTTAAGATCTTATTTTGCATTTTTCATCAGCCCTGCACTGACAGGGTAACCGTCAACCACACAGTTGACTTGAACACAGCAGGCAACAATGTTCCCATGATTATAGGAAGCTAGATCTGGGGCCCTTTTGGTATAAGTGAATGTGTTGCTCTTTTAAAATGGGTCCCTGGAGGTCCTGTCTTAGGGGTTCTCAGGCCAGCAATAGTTTCCACGAGGGATGCTGCAGAAGGTTCCTTACAGACCCCTGGGGGCCATGTGTTTGCTCGCAGGGCCCGCGACTACTCTGCGCCCGTCAACTTCATCAGTGCAGGCCTCAAGAAAGGGGCAGCAGAGGGGGCCGAGCTGGAAGATTCAGAAGATGAAGAGAAGCCTGTTAAGCAGGATGACTTTCCTAAGGATTTCGGACCCAAGAAGTTAAAGACGGTAGCATCTTCATCTTAGGCTTGTGACCTTTGTAATGTCCTTGGGAGGTCATGCAGCCCAAGCATCTCCTACAGGTCATGGAGCGGGGTGGGACTCAACAGAGGCCGGTTGTGTGGGTTTCTCCTCGTGGTGGCGGGTTCCTTGGAGGTGCAGAGTGGGCAGTGCGGTCTCTTTGCTTTTCTAACACACGGCACAGGTCTATTTTTGGTTCGTATGATGCTTTTCATGATGCTCTGACTGCCAGGCCCTTTTCCCGGCATCCAAGCTTGCTTTTTTTAGGGTTTTTCTTCTTTTTCTTTATCTTTTTCCATCAACTGAACTTTGCGTTTTTTTTCTGCTCAGGGTGGCAATTTTAAACCCAGCCAGAAAGGCTTTGCAGGAGGAACCAAGTCTTTCATGGATTTTGGCAGCTGGGAAAGACACACAAAAGGCATTGGACAGAAGCTTCTTCAGAAGATGGGCTATGTGCCTGGCAGGGGCCTCGGGAAGAATGCACAAGGTAGGGCACCAGCGCCCTGCAGTCGTGGGGGGAGGGCGGCGAGATGGAAGAAAGAGGAGCTGTCTGGGGAGTGCCTTGCTTTTTCTCTTTTCAGAATACTTGAACTCCGCAGCCTGCTCTGCCAGCGCCAGACACTTGTGCCCCTCAGCTGTCTGCTTTCTCACACTCCAACAAAACACTTGTGCTGCAGGAGAAAGAGGCTTAGGCTTTGTAGAAGAAGGCTCAAACAGGCTGCAAACTGATAGGCTTCTTTTGGGCTTATCCAGTGTTTCTTAACAAATGAGCTTGTTGCCAGTATTTACAAATAAGATAATCTTACCGAAGATTTCCGATCTTGCCTAGTAGGAATGGGTCTTAGCTGCCGAGGACAGTGCTCGTGGCCTCCACCGCTCCCTGTCATCTTCTGTCCTGGCACGCGTTCCCTGTCCATGAGTTTTCCTGGGCCCTGGAGGTACAGGAGCCGGCCGTTCCTGCTCAGTTATTTGTCTTTTGGGAATAGCAGCGAAACACCGTGTGGAGCTTTTTCAACCCTAGAGACCGGAAACCTGGCTAAGCAAATCCCGCTTCAGGGCCTCCACTGGCGCTCAGCAGCCTGGTCTCCTGTCCCCAGGTCCCGTCCACACAGCTCCGCTAACATGTCCCTGGCTCTTTGATAACGAAGCCACACCAACCGAGCACTTGGGTTCTTCTGCAGAACCCTGCTCTCTCTCTCTCTCCTTGACCTCTTTCCCGTGAGCTGTCACCAAGTGGCTGTAAACAGAGTAGTGTCGATAATCCAGATTCCACCCCCTAAGTAGTTGTTCGGGTCACACCCAGGGTATGTGTTGAACACGTTAGGTGTAGGGAAGGTCTGAGAACCTCCATGGAGCTGGAGATGGTGACCTGGAATGAGAATGAGGGGACTATCCTAATTTGAGACTGTGACAGAACTAGCTGAAGGGGCGGGTGGGCGGTTTTTGCTGAAATGCTGTAGTCCTGTCTCTAAACCCTTAGAAGAAGACAGTTATTTCTGAGGCTTACGCGTGCCGCAGAGCAAGTGAAGTCTGGGAGACAGGAGCTGTCGAGCGAAATGGAGGGGGTCTCTCACTGAACTGCTGCTTCACCTCCCTTCATGCTGTCGATAGAGTCAGACTAATTCACTTGCCTTACCTTCCTCCAAATAAAGTGTAGAACTTAGTACACCAGAGTTCCCCGTATATGTGAGTAGTTCTCCTTTCTCCCAGTATACCGAAAAAAGAATCCAAGTGGAAGTGAAAAATCTGTATTTAGAACATAAATAACCTAATGTCAGCAACCTGTTGTGTGGCCCCATAAATGCTGAGCCATTTCAGATCCCACAGAACCTGAACAGTGTTCCCGGGGCAGAGAAGAGCCTTCCTTCCTGGGTTGTGTTACTCTGTGTCAGGACTAAGGAAGGGTGGTTCCATTGATGCCTTGTCCAAGTACAGGAATCGCTGTGATCTGAAGTCGTTTATCTTTTGCTGAAATGTGTCAGGTATCATTAACCCCATCGAAGCCAAGCAGAGAAAGGGAAAAGGTGCCGTGGGAGCTTATGGCTCAGAGCGGACCACTCAGTCCCTGCAAGACTTCCCCGTGGTTGACTCCGAAGAAGAAGCCGAAGAGGTAAGTAGAAGCCGGGAGTCCCGGCGGGTGGTGCCTGCCGTTTCTGACCATGGTTAGTTCGTGCGTTCGCTCACTCGTCCCGTCGGTCCCCAGGAGTCTGTGGCGCAGGTGTGTGTCGGGCGGGCGCCGAGCCGGCGTCAGGCTGTACCGCGAGGAGCGGCTTGGTGTCGCGCTGCTCCGGCCACAGAAGGGGCCGGCTCTCCTGACCGAGATACTCTGTCCCCCTTTGCATTTACGAGGGAAAGCAGGAGGCTGCAGAGACACACGTTGTCACTGTTCTTGTCACCGAGCCTGTCCTTTTGCCTAGGCAGCGGGCATCTGATCATGTGGGGGTGACTGCTCGGAGTCAGGGGCTCTGCGGCCGCGGGGAGCAGGCACGCGGCAGATGGGAGTGGGTAGAGCCAGGTGTGAGGCGGCAACGAGCGCCGGGCCCGAGGCGGACAGGCGAGGACTGGGGCTGTCCGAACGGGTGGTTTCTGTGCGGCTCCAGGCGGCTGTTGCTATAAATGTGGGCCCAGCAGTGCTTGATCTTCGGATCTGCCTGAAGTAGAAGTCCAGATTTTTTTTAGGGAAAAAAAGAGTACGAGTTTTAAACCAGTGTGAGGAAAACAGAAGGACAAGCACAAAACCCACTTCTGTGGGCTGGACTCCTACTGCCCTCAGACCGAGTTTCCTTCTCTGCTGCAGGTCTTCCTACAGAAAAGTTTTGCAAACCCTGATTACAAAAGGTTTCTTTGCCTTAAGACTCAGGGCCCTGTTTATCTACCTTCATTTTAAATCAGAACCAAGGTTTTGTATACTTAAAAAAATACTTTGTATCGTTTTCTAAGTTTTGCGGGAGGTGAATTTAGAACTAGGGTAGTGCCCGCCCATAGTAGATGCTCCGTAAGTGTGGCCTTTGGGTGATTCTCTTTCCAGTCTGGAGTACCTGCTTTCGGAACCTTCTCATTTCTAAGAGGGGCTGGATGTTGGGGAATCTCAGGAGATGGTTTTAGTATCACACAGGCACACTGCTTAGCACAGAACCTTGTGTAAATCTAAGACCACACCTAGTGAAGGTCTGTGAATGGTCTCTGTGACCCCACCTGCTGTAAAAAGCAGCCTTTCTGGTTTCACTGACCACCTCCCTCTGCTTCAGGAGTTTCAGAAGGAGCTGAGCCAGTGGAGGAAAGACCCCAGTGGAAGCAAGAAGAAGCCCAAATACTCATATAAGACAGTGGAAGAGTTGAAGGCCAAGGGCAGGATTAGCAAGAAGCTCGCTGCCCCCCAGAAGGAGCTTTCTCAGGTCAAGGTAAGGGGGCCCTCGGTTCTGGTCCAGGATGGGCCCTGGGAAACACAACTAATGCACAGCCAAGTCGGGTCAGTCACTGAACATTCCTTCAGGTCATGTCAGGTCTTCTGTCTTGGTTTTTTTCTGTCTTTTCTTACTGGGCAGTAGTGTGCTCCCATTCCCTACACTTGCATGTCCAGGGAGGTCTGTCAGATCCGAGGGCCGGGCACTCCTCACGGCACACCCATGGTGCGTGAGACAGATAGCCACCCCTTCTTCCCAAGCGACAGGCCGTGAACTTAACGTTTCCACCATTAAAAAGGCAGTATGAAGATGGTTTTTAGTGAGTGTGTAATTCCAGAGAATGAAGTACTGGAATATTTGGTCCTACTTGTGTGGCTAGACCTTTAGCTGTTTTCTCGTTTGGTTTGGGGCTGGCTAATGTGTATGTAAAGCCCTGTCTTTGTTTCAGACATTTTCTAAGGATAGATTCTTAGAAGTACAATCAGTGGATTGAAAATCGGAAGCTTTTTGAGGCTTTTGAATACTGGAAAGGGTGCACTAACTCAGCCTGTGACTAGGAGTGCAGGAGAGTGTCCTCGGGGCATACCAGCATGGAGTGTTTCCTGTTTTAAAAATTGATTAAATTTTCAACCACTCTTACGTGCGTATAGTCCTGGGTTTTCTGCCACTCCCCCGAGTAGCCAGAGAACAAGGGTGACAGTTGTGTGTTGCAGTTTGGCGTAGGAGTGTGAGTGCGCGCGCGCGCGTGTGTGCGCGCGTGTCTGTATGTGAGCGTGTGTGTGTGTGTGTGTGTGTGTGCGCGTGCGCACGTCTGTATGTGAGTGTGTGTGCGTGCGCGCGCGCGCGCGCGCATGCATGTGTGTCATGCGTCAGATTCCTGGCAGGGAGGACCAATAAGCCATGCAGCTGCGCAGGCCCTGGCCAGAGATTCAGAGTTAGGAGATGCAGGCACGGTCTGGGAAGTTCCGTGTTTATCTTTCTCCAGCTGATTCTAACACGTGGTCTTGGGCAACATGCTTCGTTCCCGTGCGGAGGGAGGGCTGTGTCTCAGTACGCTGTATATTGCAGTTCCTCCCGTTTTCTTGAAATGCTCATTTCCTAAGGTGCCTTGTCCAGTCACTGTTTTCTCATGTTTTTTAAAAGACAAATAATTACAGAGCAGTGTGCGGTACCATTTAGGGAATTAGGAAACACGGAGGCAAAAATACTCTTTTTCTTCTTTTCCCATAGATGACTAGTTTTAACACCTTGACACACGTCCTCCTAGATCCTTCTTCTTTGCCTAAGTATCCATTTTTCTGACGCCACAATGGGATGGTCTGATCGCTCATGCTGTTTTAGTGCCGGCTTCAGTCAGTGCAGCCGCTCCTTTGCCAGAGAACTAGATTTTCTTCTCAGCGAAGTAGTCTTTGCTCCCGAGGGACAGTGTGGCCATGCCGGCTGCGTCCGGTGATCCCCACCCCCCCCCGCCCCCAGAGGCGCGTGCTGACCCGCCACCCCCGCCCCCTCCCAGGTCATTGACATGACGGGCCGGGAGCAGAAGGTCTACTACAGTTACAGCCAGATCAGCCACAAGCACAGCGTCCCTGACGACGGGCTGCCGCCGCAGTCCCAGCAGCCGCCTCAGCCCGGCAAAGAGGCCAAGGCGCCGGGCTTCGCGCTGCCCGAGCTGGAGCACAACCTGCAGCTGCTCATCGACCTCACGGAACAGGAGATCATCCAGAGCGACCGGCAGCTGCAGTACGAGCGGGACATGGTGGTCAACCTGTCGCACGAGCTGGACAAGATGTCGGAGGTCCTGGAGCACGAGGAGCGGGCCATCGCAAACCTCAGCAAGGTCCTGGAGATGGTGGAGGAGTGCGAGCGGCGCCTGCAGCCCGGCTGCAGCGACCCCCTCACCCTGGACGAGTGCGCCCACGTCTTCGAGACCCTGCAAGACAAGTACTACGAGGAGTACAGGATGTCCGACCGCGTGGACCTCGCCGTGGCCATTGTCTACCCGCTCATGAAGGAGTACTTCAGGGAGTGGGACCCGCTGAAGGTGAGTGGCTGGCGAGAGGAGCCCCTCCGCTCCTGCCCGGGCTGCAGGGGTGAGGCCGTGCGGGGCAGGGCGGCTGCGTCACGGCCGCGTCTCTGCCCAGGACTGCGCTTACGGCACTGAGGTCATCTCCAAGTGGAAGAGCCTCCTGGAGAACGACCAGCTCTTATCCCACGGCGGGCAGGACCTCTCAGCAGACGCCTTTCACAGGTACCGCGCGCGGACCGGGAGGAAGGTGCCACCGGGGAGCGTGGGGACCGGCCCTGCTCTGGGGCTTTCCGTTCACTCGTCCACCCTGCGCCCGTCAGTGGCACGCACGGGCTGGGCGCCGGGCTTGCCCTGGGAGTAAGGCAGACAGCCCCAGTCTGCAGCGAGTGGAAAGGGCCGGTGGAGGGTAAAGAAGCGGACAGACAGGGCCAGGGATGGAGGACAGAAAGGGCGGGCCCCTGTTTGGGGTGGCGGGAGTAGTTGGAAGCAGAAGTCTCTGAGAGGAGGTGACATGGGAGCTGTGACCCACGAGGTAAGTCATCAGCTGCGCACAGAGCTCCAGCGGGAAGGCAGGCCGCCCCTGGAGAGGGGACCCTTGTGACCCCACGGCAACCCTCCCAGGCAGGCGGGTCCTGGCAGGGGGCCCCAGGCCCTGCGGATGAGCAGGCAGCTGGGTGAGCAGGGATGAAGCAGGTGCAGGTCTGGCCGGTGTGGGGACTGGCCCGGGGGTTTGCTGTGTTTGCATTTCCATGCCTTTTTCTTGTTCTGGAGAGCTGGTGGCGGTGTACTCGGTCTGCTTTGCAACCTGTGTGTGCAGTTAGCCTGCCCTCTGCCTCTCTCCCACAGGCTGATATGGGAAGTCTGGATGCCTTTCGTTCGAAATATTGTCACCCAGTGGCAGCCGAGGAACTGTGACCCGATGGTGGACTTTTTGGACAGCTGGGTGCACATTATTCCCGTGTGGATCTTAGATAACATCCTGGACCAGCTCATCTTCCCCAAGCTGCAGAAGGAGGTAGGGCCCTGAGGCGTGGGGGACACCTGGCAGCAGTAACCAGGGCTTTCTCTGCTCTCAGTACCGTCAGAAGGCCTGGAACGAACAGAATCTGCTGACACGGTTACTGTCCTATGGGTAACTCCAGCCCTTTTGTTGGCACCTTTCCCCCAGAACCTCCCTATTTAAGTAGGGAATTCATTTTCTTGGTTTTTCTAATGCAAACAGAATCTATGCCATTTCGGAGATTCCGTGCAGTTGGCCAGGGATATTAGTTTGGTTGTGCAGAGGCCTCTGGGCCTTCATGCCGTCAGCCACACGGTGCATCCGGAACTGCTGCTTTGTCCCACGCCTTCTGCAGGTGGAAAACTGGAACCCGCTGACGGACACCGTGCCTATCCACTCCTGGGTCCACCCGTGGCTGCCCCTCATGCAAGCGCGCCTGGAGCCCCTCTACTCCCCCATCCGCAGCAAGCTGTCCAGCGCCCTGCAGAAGTGGCACCCCAGCGACTCCTCCGCCAAGCTCATCCTGCAGCCCTGGAAAGACGTCTTCACCCCGGGCTCCTGGGAAGCGTTCATGGTCAAGAACATAGTACCCAAGCTGGGTGAGGAAATGGGGAAAGGGCATTAGGTCCATCAGCTTTGGTGCCCTGGTTTCTCGGGCCAGCGGTAAGGATCCGTGCTTCTTAAAACACGGACTTGGAGCTCCACAAGAAAGCCAAGGACGCGGTGTTGCTCGCCACAGGAACTGCCATTTGTGCTCAGAGGTAGAACATAAATGTACCCGGGGTTCTGACGGCATCGGCGGCCTCAGACTCTTCAGGGCCCTCCTGGTTCCTTATTGGTCTGGTTTGGGCTTCTGGTAACGTGCGAAGCATTGGTGTTCTGAGATTTTTGTGGTATTTGATTTTAAGTACATATTAGTTATTTCTGGGTTATAGAAGAAAAGGTTTTTAAGATTTGCCACATCAAGAGCTTAAAATTGATGGATAAAAGATTTCGGCCAGTGTTGTCCAGTGAGGATTTTGCTCTGTGCTTTTATGACTTTGCCTTAAATCCTGGGCTGCTTTTGCAGGGATGTGTCTCGGGGAGTTGGTCATTAACCCCCACCAGCAGCACATGGATGCTTTTTACTGGGTCATCGACTGGGAAGGAATGATCTCTGTGTCCAGCCTGGTGGGGCTGCTCGAGAAACACTTCTTCCCTAAGTGGCTTCAGGTACACCCTCCTTTGCTGATTTTGGGGGGCGGGGTGGGATGGAGGCAGCGAGGATTACACTTAATTTTCTGCCCACATCTGTCTGACTGTAGGAGCTTGATCCCTGGACAGTTGTCAGGTTGTGCTATTACCCAGAACAAAACCGAGCAGTAATCCCAGCAACCGCCATTTGCGAACATACGCCATGTGCCAGATGCTAAGCGGCTCTTGTGCGTTCCCTCCACTCCTCACACCGCACCTTTGGGGGGAGGGGCGGGGGGAACTGTCGCAGCCCTGTCGTTTAGAGGCCGAGGTTCAGGGAGTTTACAGTCAGGGGCGCTTAGCTGCCAAGCTGACTCCAAATTCTACATTCTGAATGCTTCTGTTCAGCCCCTGTAAACCCCTACGAGTGTCACCAGCTTATAGGACCACGATCAAAACAAAACAAATGGCCCCTTGGGAAGTTTTGCTCCCACCCGCCCCCATTGCAGATGCAAGTTTCCGATTTCTTTTTGGGCAGGTGCTATGCTCTTGGCTCAGTAACAGCCCGAATTATGAGGAGATCACCAAGTGGTACCTGGGTTGGAAGTCCATGTTCTCAGACCAAGTGCTGGCACACCCATCCGTCAAGGACAAATTTAACGAAGCACTTGACATCATGAACAGGGCAGTGTCCTCCAATGTTGGTGAGTAGGGATTGCGCTTTGGATGCCCTGGTCCTGAGTGCCGCATTTCTGAACACGTAAATGACACAGAAGCAGGAGTTTCCAGGTGCCTGTGGGCTGTCTGCTCCAGCACGGACTCTTCCCCACCAGACCCCCTGCCCATCTCTGCCGGCACTGGGAGGGGCACAGGGCCCTGACCTGAGTCTGCCTGCAGCCGGATTCATACTAGGGCGGGAGCCTGCCTCTAGGGCCCCCTTCCAGGTTCGTTGGCACCCCTGTGAAGAGCTCAGTGAGCTCTGAGTGGAACAGCTCGCCACATAGAGTCGGAGTACAGCCTGACGCCTAGCAGTTGCCTCTCCTCGCTTGGCCTATTTTATTTACTTGTGAAACAGTCATAATGCCTACTTCTAGATGTTCTTAAAAACCTAGAGGGGTGAAGTGAGCCACAGTCTGTAGAGCGCTTTGCAGGTGGTGTCTGTTGTCTCAGAAGTAGGCAGGTGACTGTCCCCTTAATATACCCATCCCCAGCTTCTGACCAGGTGAGTCGCTGCCTAGGTCAGTGTGTTTGCATCCCAACACAAAGGCCACTGTGGTACCCAGGCCAGCTCTGCTTCACAGAGCAGCTCCACAAGGCCAAGAGCTAGTTCAAGGTCACACAGCGAGAATGGCAGGTGGGACTGTAATTTCTATTTCCTGAACCTTTAGTCCTTTGAGCCTGTTACATGAAGAGAGAGTTCATAGGGTATATATTATGTTGAACGAGGCAGATAGACTTCTCCGCTCTCTCTCATCCAGGCCCCTCAGTGGGCCATCCCCATTTTCATACTCTCTAGAAACTCTCCCTCGGCTGCCCCGGCTCCAGGCCACCTCCCAGAACTGTTCCCATCTGTTTCCCTCAGCACTGGACACTTGTGGCCCTATATTGTCTTTCAGCATCTATTTGAGCTCCCCAAACGCATTCTAATTTCTTCCAAGGCTGGGGCCTCTATGGAGAAGCTGAAAATAGAACTAGGCTAGGCCGTGTGTTGTCAAGGTTTCCAGTCCTGGAAGGATCAATCTCTTGCACTAATTCATGTCAATCATCTCTGGTTACTACCATTAGCCAGAAACCTTCAGACCAATTTTTGTATAAAAGCAGGAGTGGTCTGAACTTGACGAAGCTGCTTGCCATCTGCCTTTGTGCTTTGTGTCTCTGAGGCCCAGCTGCCTCTCACTGAGTCACAGGAGGGGTTGGCCAAATCTGTGTGCCTTTCCGTGCATTTGGAACCCCTCTCCTCACCGGCCCCCCCCCCCCCCCGCTCCCCGCTGACTCTCCCAGGTGCCTACATGCAGCCCGGAGCGCGGGAGAACATAGCCTACCTCACGCACACGGAGCGGAGGAAGGACTTCCAGTACGAGGCCATGCAGGAGCGACGGGAGGCTGAGAACATGGCCCAGAGGGGCATCGGCGTGGCTGCCAGCTCTGTGCCCATGAACTTTAAGGACCTCATTGAGACCAAGGCTGAGGAGCACAACATCGTGTTCATGCCGGTCATCGGGAAGCGACATGAAGGGAAGCAGCTCTACACCTTTGGCCGCATCGTCATCTACATCGACCGGGGAGTGGTGTTCGTCCAGGGCGAGAAGACCTGGGTGCCCACCTCCCTGCAGAGCCTGATTGACATGGCCAAGTAGAGGGGACAGGCTGGACCTTGCACCGGAGAGGGGACATGGTCATGAATAAATGGTATTTTAAACCGCCTTACAAAGAGTAGTTACTCTCCATCCAGGAGATATTCCCGGTCAGGTCGCCAAGAAAGGACATGAAACGTACTGCTACAGAGAGGCGCCTCAGTCTTTATACTGAGCCCTTCCACAGCACGTCCTCCGCTAAGGAGGAAGCCGGGCCCGCTGCACTCCCTCCGTGGCCACCCTCCGGGTCATCTCTGGTGGCAGCTGCTGCTGCCTCAGCCAGCACCCAGCACGTCACAGCGAGCTTAGGTCAGCAGCTGAAGGAGCTCTTGGCTTGTTCCTGATGATTTCCAGGCCCTCGCAGTCCCGATAGTCTGGTTCTTCCCGAAACGCCCAAGCGTCCGGGGGCAGTTGTTGTAGCTTCCATATGGGGAACCAGTGCACGGAGGTATCGTTAAATATGTCCGTGTACTGCGAGGTCTCAGGCAGCTTAAGCTCCTCCAGTGCTTCCAAAATCTAAGCAAGAAAGTTCAAGTGTAAATGCACAACCCTGACGGTCACAGTAAACCCCACACTGATGGGTGCCATTTGTTGGTCACCCCCAGGTTACCCTTTTTAAAAAAAATCGAGGACCAGGATATGCTTAGTGCTTCTGTGATGAACCAGAAGCCCCAAGGGCGGTGAGCGTGTGGGGCTGATCCTGAGAAGGGAGGACAGGCCCTTGCCTTCTGGAACACAGCTGTCGGGAAAGCTTGCGGACTACAACTTCCCTCTGCCCTCAGTGAGCCCCTCATGAGCTTCCTCCCAAACGTGTAACGCAGAATTCACTATTAACGGGGACATGGTCTGGTTTCACACCCTTTTCCATCCCAGTCCCTTCGTTTACACAGATACCTTTGCAATGTAGCAATAATTTTTCTGCAGAATCCTGGCCGGCAATCTAGAAATTAAACAAACAAACAAGCCCAGCACGATTAGGAGGTACGGGAGGGTTTTATCTAACTTAAGACATTGCAGAAATGCAAAGTAGTTTAAAGACAGCAAATATTTCAAAAAGGGGGAACGTGCAGTGGGTTCGGTAATCCGTAGAAAACGTGACTGCCCCATCACCACCCCTTCTGCCAAAGGAGGAGTGGGGGCGGACACCTAAGGCGTGTACAGCTGAGAGCAAATGATTTCCCCCACTTTTAGAAAACACTTGTACATCCTAAGGGAAGGGAGGAATTCTTGGCAGACACATCTTAACTCTGCAGCTTGACTGGGGGCTGGTGTCCCCCATCTAACCCTGTCTGCTTTCCTATGGACCAGCGTCTCCTGCGTGTGGGTCTGTCAGGAAGGCCCCCGCCCCGGTCTGGCAGGACCTCTGCGTGCCCAGGCTCACCTTTCCTCAAGTCCTCTGAAGCTGTTCCCGATGATGAGCATCTTGGCAAGGGCGTCTACCGACCAGTTGCCCCACAGAAGGTTGTTGTACAGGGCTGTGCCGCAGTGGGGCATGTAGAAGACAGTGGGCTCGCCGCCGATGCTCCGTCTGCCTTCCTGTGGGGACGGCCGCGTGGTGAGAGCCACAGTGCGAGCCCCTCCGCTCTTCCTGGGAGGTGGGCGCGGGGGACACATCCGGGAGGGGCGGAACCCTCTCACCACGAAGTGATCACAGTGCACTGACGTGAGGCGACCCACGTTAGCCACCCTTACTGTACGCATTTCACAACAGACACGTGTAGCGGGTCACGCCGCACACCTTAGACTTTCACGAAGTCCTGCGTCCGTCAGAGCAGCACCTCTGGACGAAACCAGCAGCTGCGAGGGAGGCACGCTGAAACCACGTGGAAACAAAGCCCTTCCTTTGCCAACAGTTAGGTTATAATGTGGCCTGAAATTTACAGATGATGTGGGCCCCAAAGTCGGGAAATGGTGAGGTCCAGAAAGAACTTGTGTTTATTGAACAGATGTGGGCCCCACGATCACAGGAAGCTCTGCTTCAGCAGAGGGGCTTCTTGGGTCCGAGACAGCAAGGGCAGGAGGGGTGGCCACGGTTACTGACCCCATGGACTGTGCTTGGTCTGCCTCCGGGCTGCCTGGGTCCCTTTCTGCAGATGCCTATCACAGTCAGTCCCTCCCAGATGTCCCCTGGAGGACACAACGGCCCCTCCTGAGGACCGTGGCTCCACAGCCAGGCCCGCAGCAGGGACGCAGGCCCTGCCTCCCCTGGGCCTCTCCGCTCTGCACGCTCCTCCCTTCTGTTCATCACAAACAGGCTGGAGCCAGCCTGGGCCCATCCGGCCAACTCCTGGTGGGCCTACGATCCCAGCGCCGACCCAGAAAACCTTCCTCCAGCCCCTCAAACGGCGCGGAGTGCCTTCCCCTCTCTGTTCCGCTCACCACGTACTTGCTGACAGGCCACACACCCTGATGGGAATCTGGGCCCCTGGACACCGGTACTGCATCTGTCTTGGCCTCCCCTCAAAGTCCTTGCCCCGCACAGAGCAGGCACTCAGGAAAGACGACGTGAATGGAGGGGCAGGGTTTCAGGGCCCCGCCAACATTGGTGAAGGATTCTCTTCTCTCAGTGGGGCCTGATTTTCTGCTTTCGTAACAATGAGATGGCTGTTTTGGAACACGGAGAGGGATGAAATGTAATTTCATTTGTATTGCTGGGGGGATTACAGAATTTCTGTAATCCCCCCAGCAAATGCAAAGCGGCTGGCAGGGGTGTGTCCCTACACTGGCTTCAGGCCCCTGCTGGTGAGATGATCTTGTTCCAGGTCTCACAAATTTCACCCCAGGGCGCATAAGGTGCGCTCAGAGCCAGATGCTATGGGTGTGACCGGGCTACCGCGCAAAGAGAGATGTTCTGTCCCCTTTTATGACCTCCCCTAGCACAGGTAAACCCCAACCAGAAAGCCGTCATGTGAGGCACCGAGCCAGCGTACCCCTTTATTTTTTAACACCAACAGTAAGTACCAACTTAGGAAACTACCAGAGGTTCCTCGACACAGGATTCTCACTAGAATTTTGCAGATATAACAGGTTTCAGGCCATGCCATTTGTGTGTGTGTGTGTGTGTGTGTGTGTGACGGGCACCACCTTGGCCATGATGTGGGGCATTGACGGGTCCCCCGTGACAGGCGCCGGGAAGGCAAGTGGGCAGTGGGAGGGAACGACGGCTATTGCAGAGCAGGTGCGTCCATGGGGCACAGCCTGGGGTCCCCCTCGGTCAGCAGTCACACGGCCCTCCCGCTCCCCTGCCTCAAGCCACTCACCTCGTTCTCGCTGAGAACAGTCACACCGAGCATATTCAGAACCGTGATTTCTGTTTGGCTAAACAGAGGGTCGTACACCCAACAGTGCCTTCTGGGAATCTGCGGAAGGGAAGAATGAGTTCTATCAGCCCAAAGATCTGTGTGCAGATCTTGTGCAAGACCTAGGGGGGACTGATCAAGAAGAATCCAAAAATGTACCTGGCACTTTTCCAGGAAGAGAAGCAAAAACGTGAGCTGGTGTCTAGCTATGACGCAGGTGGCAAACTTCCCAATGCCATAACATACACACTTCAAACGGCAGATTCCCGGGACTGGGGTCTCTCCTGGGATGGAGCCAGGAATCACAGCAGCCTCATCTGGTGAGGAGTCAAGATGCAGGTTTCCAAGGGCTTCGGAAAGAGTCCCCTCAGAGGCCTTCAGTTGTTCCAGATGTTTTGTAAGACAGCCGTTGATGGTTTCTGAAAGAGCAGGCCCCCGAACACAGTCAGAGGGCATGCTCTGACCCTGTGAACCAAATCCGTCACCGAAGTCCACAGACCCAGGGAGAAAAGGAGCAAGTCGGGAAAAGCTTCAGCTCCTCAGGGAGAAGGACGCAGGCCTCACTCCCAAACATGCGTGGGAGGTACGGCCAGGCCCACCAGCACCACAGGCTATCCCGGGTCCCTGCATGCCCCCCCACCCCGTGCCTGCAACCCCTGAGAATGTTCCAGCAAAAAGAATAGGCTTCATTTATGGTAACAGTTTCCACCCAGAACTCAAATGTGAACTGTGTCTTAAAATTTAGTAGGAGGTACCTGGTAAACGCGGGGTATGCTCTGAAGTACCTACTTTTTGATTATAACAAAGTACAGAGGAACAGAGCTCTCAAAATCACACTATAAACAGCTGGGAATAGGAATATCTCATGTCAAAAGTTCAAAGAAAAAAAGGCTGGGGCTCTTGGAGTCTAACAAAATACACTCGTTTAAATCTTCTCACACGGCTGGTGAGTAACATAACAATAAAAAAATTAAAAAAAAATCTTCTCACACGGCAGTGGGTTCTTCTTATCTCTCATTTTATTACACTGGCACTGAATTTATTTGAACAAATCTGTACACAAAACAAAAAGTGAAGGGCCATATGTTCCCACAGTAAGACACCGATTTTCCCTTGCTGCAAAGCTATCTTGAAATAAGACCCCTGGCTCGGACTGGCTCTTTCAGTCCTTGCTGCTGAAAGTCCTGGTGGAAGCTTTTTGGGGAAACTTGACAGCAGATATCAAGCTGGTCACTGCCTGTCACTGAAGAAGTCCACTTCTGGGAATATGTCCTGAGAGGATAATCATCCTATATTTGGTAAGAGCTTCATGCATAAAGGTGCTCATCAAACAGTTATGTGTAAGAACTAAAAAAAAAACAAAGGAAACAAACTAAATGTCCCTCAATAAAAATTCTAACTGCTGTCCGTTCCCTCCCCATATTAACATTTATGTTGCCACAGACTATTTAGGAAGAGGTTACAAATGCATGGGGAGAAATTGGTCTATGTGGCAATGTTGAGGCAAAGAGCACAGGAAGAATAAATACCAATAACAACAATGGCAGTGGATGTTGACGGTCTCCCGTGCCCAGGCAAGCACTGTTCTGAGCACTTAACCAAACAGCCTCTTTTAATCCTCAAAATTACACCACAGGATATGCACGCTGTCACCTCCCTCTCACAGATACGGAAACTGAGGCTCAGGGCTAGGAAGTGCCAAGACACACAGCTGTGAGCAGGAAGTCAGAATTAGAACCCAGCTCTGTGAGCAAAAATCTCACCAAATATGGACTGGACCCCTTTCTTCGCCCACATTCAGGCCCTCCTCCCACACCCTCCCACCCCAGCCCTGGCCTCTGGTACCCACCTAGTGCCAGACTCCAGAAATCAGACAGAAGCAGGTCCTCCCTGTTAAGAGAAAGAGGCACGGTCATCTCCCAACCTTCTCCAGGCCGCCCCCTCAGTGACCCTGCTCCTGACCATGAGCTGGATATAGGGAGGATGGAGCGGCCTCACACACAGGGCTCACAGTGCCAGCCCTGGGGTGGCAGGAGCAGGGTCCACAGTGCATGTGTCCAGAGCCAGCGCAGTATGGCCCGTGCTCACAGAGGGCAGAAAGGTTGCTAGAGGATGTCCTGATTCCCAAGGACCCCTCTGGGTCTCTTCTGTATCCTTGGCCCACACCACGACCTGGCACAGAGGCCGAGCTCCATAGATAGTTGCTACATGCACAGATTGAGCCTCTCTGAGCTTCGGTTTCCTCATCTCTAGAATGGAGAAAAGGATCGTCCCTCTCACGCAGGGTTACAGAAGGGATCAAGTGGGTCAAGACGCAAAATGGCCTCACACATAGCAGGGACTCAATAAACAGTCTTTGTTATTACAAATAACTCCAAGGTGAAAGTAAAAGGAGAGACAAAACCAGTGTCTGGGTTTCTTTATTCAAGTCAACGGGCTTATGCAAACCCAGAGCAGAACACAGTCGACAGTGATTTAAAACGTACTTGGTGAAATGTCCAATCAAAAGACATACAGTGGCTGAAAACACAATACCCACCCATGTGCTGCCCACAAACGACTCACTTTGGACCTACGGACAACACCGACCAAAAGTGATGGGACAGAAAAGACGTTCTGCGCAAGTGCGAACCAAGACAGAGCTGGAAGAGCTATAATCAGACAAAATAGAATTCAACGCTGTTTAAACACATACCAACATTTGTGAGACGCAGCAAAAGTGGTCCTAAGAGGGAAGTTTATAGCGATACAGGCCTGCCTCAAGAAGCAAGAGAAGTCCCAAACACACACGCTAACGTGACACCCTGTGACCTAGAAAAAGAGCAAATGAAGCCCAAAGTCAGTAGAAGGAGGGAAAGAACAATCAGAGCAGAAATAAATGAAAGAGGGACCAAAAAAAAGAGAAAAGATCAGGGCGCCTGGGTGGCTCAGTTGATTAATTGTCCAACTGTTGATTTTGGCTCAGGTTATGATCTCAGGGTCTTGAGATCGAGCCCTGCATCAAGCTCTGCACTCAGCGTGGAGTCTGCTTGAGATTCTCTCTCTCCCTCTGCCTCTGCCCCTGTGTGCGCGTTCTCGCTCTCTCGCAAATAAATAAATCAATCTAAAAAAAAAAAAAAAAAACACAAAATTGACATACCTTTAGCTATACACACCAAGAAAAAAAAAGAGGGGACTTAAAATCAGAAATGACAGAGGAGCTATGACAACGGACACCACAAAAAACCAAAAGCTCAAAGGGACTACTGTGAACAGTACACAGCAACAATGTGGACAACCTCAAAGAATCAGCAATTTATTTATTTCTATGCTTCAAGTTTTTATTTAAATTCTAGTTAGTTGGGGCGCCTGGGTGGCTTAGTCGGTTGAGTGTCCGACTCTTGGTTTCAGCTCAGGTTGTGATCTCAGGGTCCTGGGACTGAGCCCCGTGTTGGGCTCCAAGCTCAGCAAGGAGTCTGCTTGAGACTCTCTCTCTCCTCCTCTCCCTCTGCCCCTCCCGCTCGTGCTGTCTCTCTCATATAAGTAAATACGATCTTATAAATAAATAAATAAATTCTAATCAGTGACATACACAGTGTAATATTAGCCTCAGGAATAGAATTCGGTGCTTCAACACTTACATAACTGATGACCCAGCGCTCATCATATCAGCAATTTAAAACCTCCCAAAAAACCAAGTTCCAGGACCAGACGCCTTTAATGGTGAATTCTACCATTCAGGGAAGAATTCATACCAATCCTTCTCAAACTTTTGCAAAAAACAGAAGAGAAAGCTTCCAAACTCATTTGCTGAGGCCAACATTACCCTGATACCAAAACCAGACAAGGATACCCCAAGAAAAGAAAACTACAGGCCAATATCCCTGATGAACATAGATGCAAAAATGTTCAACAAAATACTAGCAAACCAAGTTCACCAATATGCTGAAAGGATCATATACTATGATCAAGTGCGATTTATTCCAGAAATGCAAGGATGGTTCACACGTGCACGTCAATCAAAGTGATAAATCACATTAACAAAATGAAGAATAAAATGATGCGATCATCTTGAGAGATGCAGAGAAAGCATTTGACAAAATTTAATGTCCATTCATGATCAAAATTCTCAACAGAGTGGGTAGAGCAGAACATACCTTAACATGATAAAGGTCACATATGACAAGCCCACAGATAACATCACATCCAATAGTGAAAAGGTTCAGCTGTTACTATTTCCTCTAAGAGTCTCTAAGTTAGGAACTTTGCTAATCTTTCCTAGCCATTTTTATTCAACATAGTATTAGAAATCCTAGGCAGAGCAATTACGCAAGAAAAATAAAAAGGCATCTAAATTGGAAAGAGGTAAAACTGTCACTATTTGCAGATGACAGTATATAAGGAAAACCTTAAAGACTCCACTGAAAAACTGTTTGAACTAATGATTGAATTCAGTAAAGGTATAGGATACAATATCAATACACAAAAATCTGTTGTGTTTCTATACACTAATAACGAACTATCAGAAAATGAAATTAGGAAGATGATCCCACCTGAAGTTGCATCAAAAAAAGAATAAAATACCCAGGAATAAACTTCACCAAGGAGGTGAAAGCCTATTTACTGAAGACTATAAGAAGTTAAGGAAAGAAACTGAAGACAACATATGTAAATGGACAGATATTCCATGCTCATGGCTTAGAAGAATTAATAGTGTTAGGTTGTCCATAGTTCCCCAAACCATCTACAGATTCAATGCAATTTCTATCAAAATTCTAATTCCATTTTTCACAGAAATAGAAAGGATCCAAAAATTTGTATGAAGCCACCAAAGACTGAGTAGCCAGAGCAATCTAGAGAAGGAAGAACAATGCTAAAGGCATCACTCACTGACTACAAAGCTAGAGGAATCAAAGCCATCTAGTACTGGCATAAAACCAGACACCCAGATCATCAGCACTTTCCAGAAGGAAACCCACACCTCTATGGTCTAGTGCCTTATGACCAAGGAGCCAGGAATATACAGGCGGAAGGAACAGTCTCTTTAATAAATGGTGCTGAGAAAACCAGACAGTCACATGCAAAAGAATGAAACTGCACCAGTATCTTACACCATACACAAAAATTAACTCAAAATGGATTCAAGGCTTGAATATAAGACCTGAAACCATCAAACTCTTAGCAGAAAACATAGGGGAAAAGCGACTTGACACAGGTCTTGGTAGTGATTTTTTTAACCTGATACCAAAAGTAAAAGCAATAAAGAAAAGTATGGGACTACATCAAACTAAAAAGCTTCCAAACAGCAAAGGAAACCATCAACAAAATAAAAAGGCAACCTACTGTATGGGAAAACATTTGCAAATCATGTATCTGATAAAGGGTTAATATCCAAAATATAAAGAACTCATGCAAACAGCAAAACAAAGCAAAACCAAACCAAAAAACAACAAAAAACCCACACAAACAATAATTTAAAAATGGGCAGATCCAAATAGACATTTTTCTAAAGAAGACATACAGATGGTCAACTCGAACATGAGAAGATGCTCAACGTCATTAATCATCAGGGAAATGCAAATCAAAAGCACAATGAGACACCACTTCACACCTGTTAGAATGGCCATTATCAAAAAGATAAGAAATAACAAGTGTTGTTGAAGATGTGGAGAAGAGGAAAACCCTTGTGCACTGCTAGTGGGAGTGTAAATTGGTGCAGCCACTATGGAAAACAGTATAGAAGTTCCTCAAAAAAATTAAAAATAGAACGACCATGTGATCCAGCAATTCCCCTTTTATTTATCTGAGGAAAATGAGAACACTAACTCAAAAAGGTGTATGCACCCCTTTGTTCACTGCAGGATTATTTACAACAATGAAAATAATAGAAACAACCTAAGTGCCCATCAGTGGATGAAAGGATAAAGAAATTGTGGTAGATACACACAATGGAATACTACTCAGCCATAACAAGAATGAAATCTTTCCATTTCCAACATGGATGGACTTTGAAGGCATTATGCTAAGTAAGTAAAAGAGGCCAAACTGAGAAAGACAAATACCATAACTCACTTAGACGTGGAACCTTAAAACAAACAAAACAAAAACAAAAAACTGAGCCCATAGATAGAACAGATGGGTGACTGCCAGAGGTAGGGGGTTGGAGGTGGGAGAAATGGGTGAAGGGATCAAAAGTAAAAAGAAAATAAGCCCAATTATAGCATCTTTTTTTTTTTTAATTAAGTCAGCTGTACCCCCAACGTGGCTCAAACTCATAACCCTGAGATCAAGAGTCACATGCTCCACTGACAGAGCCAGCCAGGTGCCCTGAATACTAGCATCTTCCGATGCTCAGTGTTCTGAGAAAGGCTAAAGTAATTTAATCTATGATATTCTGAGGGATATGTATATATTTGGTAAACTTAAAAAAGAAAGAACAGACTTCAGAGTCACACACTCAGGTCTGTATCTGGTTCTAATATTTACTATGACATTGAGCGAGTTACTTCTTTTTTTAAAATTTGATTTATTTATTTATTTATTTATTTTTAAAGATTTTGTTTATTTATTTGACAGAGAGAGAATGAGAGAGAGAGAGCACGAGAGGGAAGAGGGTCAGAGGGAGAAGCAGGCTCCCCGCCGAGCAGGGAGCCCGATGCGGGACTCGATCCCGGGACTCCAGGATCATGACCTGAGCCGAAGGCAGTCGCTGAACCAACTGAGCCACCCAGGCGCCCCTTTGATTTATTTATTTGACAGAGAGAGCAAGAGCGAGCGAGCACAAGCAGGGGGAGGGATAGAGGGAGAGGGAAAAACAGACTCCCCGCTGAGCAGGGAGCCCGACATGGGGCTCCTGGGATGTGACCTGAGCCGAAGACAGATGCTTCACTGCCTGAGCCACCCAGGTGCCCCTACTTAGCCTCTTTTGTGCCTTGTTTCCCCAACTCCAAGGATAATATGAATATTTACTTCTAGCATAGCTTTTATTTTTAAAAGTTTTTAAGAATAGTTTTTAGAATTAAATGAGATAGAGGTCACTTAGAATAGTACCTACAACAGTAAGCCCTCAATAGATACTACTTTTTAAAAAAAAATCTTATTCTGGGGGCGCCTGGGTCGCTCAGGCAGTTAAGCAGCTGACTCTTGATTTCGGCTCAGGTCATGATCCCAAGGTCCTGGGACAGAGCCCCGCATCAGGCTCTGCGCTCAGCAGGGAGTCTGCTTGAGGATTCACTCTCTCCCTCTGCCCCTGCCCCTCCCCTCTCTAGCATATGTGTGTGCACGCTCTCTCTCGAAAACAAATAATTATGTCTTAAAAAAAATCTTATCCTGAACATTTGGCTGTTGCATAATCATGAGCATTATAACTTTTCATATTTGGGCATTATCTATAGTTTACAAAGCACTTTTATACACATTCTCTTATTTGAGTCACTGATATGGTCCTGGGAGAAGAATTTATTGTTTCTATTTTATAGAGAAAAAAAAAAAACAGACTTAGAGAAGGGGTGTGTTTTGTTCAAGGCATCAGAGCTAACAAATGATCTTCTGATTCTCAGTCCAGTGGAGGAGAAAAAAAAAATCCAAACACTGTAACAAGAGCCAAAGAAGGGCATGACATAATGATAAAGGAATCAATCCAATAAGAGGATGCAATATTTGTAAATATTTACCCACACAACAGAGGAGTAACTAAATATGTAGAGCATATATGAACAAACCTCAAAGGAGAAATCAGCAGCAATACCTGGGGGACTTTCATACCTCACTTATATCAATGGAATCATCAGCCTCAACACAGCCTCAATTACAACAAGGTAATTAGAGGGACTTAACAGATACATACAGAAGCCTCCGTCCAAAAGTAGCACATGGGATACACTCCTCTCAAGTGCACACAGAACACTCTCCAAGCTAGACCATACATTAGGC
Source organism: Zalophus californianus (assembly GCF_009762305.2). Lineage (NCBI taxonomy): Eukaryota > Metazoa > Chordata > Mammalia > Carnivora > Otariidae > Zalophus > Zalophus californianus. Next base: position 20,178,166 of record NC_045608.1, on the reverse strand, counting down.
CACAAAACAAATCAATAAATTCAAGAAGCCTAGAATTTTCCAAAATGAAGACTGAAATCAAATCAAGCATCTTTTCCAACCACAGTGGTATGGAATGAGAAATCAATTACAAGAAGAAAACTGGAAATTCACAAACATGCAGATTAAACATGATACTGAACAACCAATGGGTCCATGAACAAATCCAAAGAGAAACCAAGAAATACTTTGAGACAAATTAAAATGAAATACCACATAGCAAAGTTTATGGAATGCAGCAAAAGGGGTTCCAAGAATGGGGAACCTGACTGGCTTAGACGGTGAAGCGTTATGACTCTTGATCTTGTGGCTGAGTTTGAGCCCCACATTGGGCATAGAACTCACTTTATTATTTTTTTTTAAAGATTTCATTTATTTGAGAGAGAGAGAGAGACTGAGTACAAGCAGGGGGAGTGGCAGGCAGAGGGAGAGGGAGAAGCAGGCTTCCCACTGAGCAGGGAGCCCAATGCAGGGCTCAATACCAGGACCCTAACATCATGACTTGAGCTGAAGGCAGAGGCTTAACCAACTGAGCCACCCAGGCGGCCCTAGAACTTACTTTTAAAAAAAAGTGGTTCTAAGAGGGAAGTTTATAGTGACACAGGCCTAACTCAAGAAACAAGAAACATCTTGTTAAATAAGCAACCTAACTTTATATCCCAAGGAAACAGAAAAAGAACAAAGGAAGCCCAAAGTTAGTAGAAGAAAGTAACATATCAGAACAGAAATAAACGAAATACAGACTAAAAAGACAATAGATAAAAAAAAGACAATAGAAAGATCAACAAAAGAGCTGGTTCTTTGAAAAGAACAAAGCTGACAAATTTTCAGCTAGACTCAAGGTAAAAAAAAGAATGAGGACTCATAATCAGAAATGAAAGAGATGTTCCCACTGATACCGTAGATATACAAAGGCTCATGAGACTACTACAAACAATTACACCCCAACAAGTTCAACAATCTAGAAAAAAAAGGATAAATTCCCAGAAACATACAACCTTCCAAGACTGAATCATGAAGAGACAGAAATTCTGAACAGACCAATTACCAGTAAGGAGATTAAATGAGTAATCAAAAACCTCTCAACAAACAGAAGTCCAGGACCAGACGGCTTCACTGGTGATTTCTACCAAATATTCAAAGAAAAATGAATACCAATCCTTCTCAAACTTTTCCACAAAAACAAGAGGAAGGAATGCTTCCCACCTCATTTTAGGAGGCCAGCATTGCCCTTATCAAAACCTGCCAAGATGCCACAAGAAAGAAAATTACAGACCAGTATCTGTGATGAACATAGATATAAAAATCCTCAACAAAGTATCAGCAAACCAAATTCAACAATACAGTAAGAGGTATGATCAAGTAAGATTTATTTCAGGGATGCAAAGGTGGTTCAACATCCACAAATCAAAGTAATATGCCACATTAACAAAATGAAGGATAAAAACCATACGGCCATCTCAACAGACGCAGAAAAAGCATTAGACAAAATTCAATACCCATTTTGATAAAAGCTCTCAACAAAGCAGGTATACAGAGAACATAACTCAACATAATAAAGGCCACACATGACAACAAATGCGAGGGGGAATACAAAGAACAGAGAAGGAAACAAACGATAAGAGACTCTTGATGACAGAAAACAAACTGAGTGTCGACAGAGGGGTGCTGGGGGGGGTGGACTAGCTGGGTGATGGGGATTAAGGAGGGCACGTGTTATGAGCATTGGGTGTTGTATGCAAGTGATGAATCACTGAATTCTCTTGAAACCAATATTGCACTGTATGTTAACTAACTAGAATTTAAATAAAAATTTGAAGAGAAGAAAAAAAAAAAGAAAATCCAAAAGGACAATACATTTACAGCAGTGTCTGTAGTTACTGAAAAAAAAAAAAAAGGGAACATGTATTAAGTGGACCGACAGTTCAAACCCACGTTGGCCAAGGGTCAACTGTAGTACTGAAATCCTAGGCAGACCAATTACACAAGAAAAATAAATAAATAAAAGGCATCCAAATTGGAAAGGAAGAAGTAAAGGTCACTACTTTCAGATGACATGATATTATATGTAGAAAACCCTAAAGACAACAGCAAAAAACTATTAAACAAATTCAGTAAAATTGCAGGATAAAAAATACATAAAAATCTGTTGCATTTTTATTTATTTATTTTTAAATTTTTTATTGTTATATTAATCACCATACATAACATCATTAGTTCTTGATGTAGTGTTCCATGACTCATTGTTTGTGCATAACACCCAGTGCTCCACGCAGAATGTGCCCTCTTTAATACCCATCACCAGGCTAACCCATCCCCTGTCCCTCCTCCCCTCTAGAACCCTCAGTTTGTTTTTCAGAGTCCATCATCTCTCATGGTTCGTCACCCCCTCTGACTTACTCCCCTTCATTCTTCCCCTCCTGCTATCTTCTTCTTTTTCTTTTTTCTTAACATATGTTGCATTATTTGTTTCAGAAGTACAGATCTGTGATTCAACAGTCTTGCACAATTCACAGCGCTCACCATAGCACACACCCTCCCCAATGTCTATCACCCAGCCACCCCATCCCTCCCACCCCCCACCACTCCAGCAACACTCAGTTTGTTTCCTGAGAATAAGAATTCCTCATATCAGTGAGGTCATCTGATACATGTCTTTCTCTGACTGACTTATTTCACTCAGCATAACACCCTCCAGTTCCATCCACGTCCTTGCAAATGGCAAGATCTCATTCCTTTTGATGGCTGCATAATATTCCATTGTGTATATATACCACTCTTCTTTATCCATTCATCTGCCGATGGACATCTTGGCTCTTTCCACAGTTTGGCTATTGTGGACACTGCTGCTATAAACATTGGGGTGCACGTACCCCTTCAGATCCCTACATTTGTATCTTTGGGGTAAATACCCAGTAGTGCAATTGCTGGATCGTATGGTAGCTCTGTTTTCAACTGTTTGAGGAACCTCCATACTGTTTTCCAGAGCTGTTGCACCAGCTTGTATTCCCACCGACAGTGTAGGAGGGTTCCCCTTTCTCTGCATTCCCGCCAACATCTACCGTTTCCTGACTTGTTAATTTTAGCCATTCTGACTGGTGTGAGGTGGTATCTCATGGAGGTTTTGATTTGGATTTCCCTGATGCCGAGCGATGTTGAGCACATTTTCATGTGTCTGTTAGCCACTTGGATGTCTTCTTTGGAAAAATGTCTGTTCGTGTCTTCTGCCCATTTCTTGATTGGATTATTTGTTCTTTGGATGTTGAGCTTGATAAGTTCCTTATAGATTTTGGATACTAGCCCTTTATCTGATATGTCATTTGCAAATATTTTCTCCCATTCTGTCGGTTGTCTTTTGGTTTTGTGGACTGTTTCTTTTGCTGTGCAAAAGCTTTTTATCTTGATGAAATCCCAAGAGTTCATTTTTGCCCTGGCTTCCCCTGCCTTTGGCGATGTTTCTAGGAAGGAGTTGCTGTGGCTGAGGTCGAGGAGGTTGCTACCTGTGTTCTCCTTTAGGATTTTGATGGACTCCTGTCTCACGTTTAGGTCTTTCAACCATTTGGAGTCTATTTTTGTGTGTGGTGTAAGGAAATGGTCCAGTTTCATTCTTCTGCATGTGGCTGTCCAATCTTCCCAACACCATTTGTTGAAGAGACTGTCTTTTTTCCATTGGACATTCTTTCCTGCTTTGTCAAAGATGAGTTGACCATAGAGTTGAGGGTCCATTTCTGGGCTCTCGATTCTGTTCCATTGATCTATGTGTCTGTTTTTGTGCCAGTACCATACTGTCTTGATGATGACAGCTTTGTAACAGAGCTGGAAGTCCGGAATTGTGATGCCGCCAGCTTTGCTTTTCTTTTTCAAGATTCCTCTGGCTATTCGGGGTCTCTTCTGGTTCCATACAAATTTTAGGATTATTTGTTCCATTTCTTTGAAAAAAGTGGATGGTATTTTGATGGGGATTGCGTTGAATGTGTAGATTGCTCTAGGTAGCATTGACATCTTCACAATGTTTGTTCTTCCAATCCATGAGCATGGAACCTTTTTCCATTTCTTTGAGTCTTCTTCAATTTCTTTCATGAGTATTTTATAGTTTTCTGAGTACAGATCCTTTGCCTCTTTGGTTAAATTTATTCCTAGGTATCTTACGGTTTTGGGTGCCATTGTAAATGGGATCGACTCCTTGATTTGTCTCTCTTCTGTCTTGTTGTTGGTGTATAGGAATGCCACTGATTTCTGTGCATTGATTTTATATCCTGCCACTTTACTGAATTCCTGTGTGAGTTCTAGCAGTTTTGGGGTGGAGTCTTTTGGGTTTTCCACATACAGGATCATATCATCTGCAAAGAGTGAGAGTTTGACTTCCTCTTTGCCGATTTGGATGCCTTTGATTTCTTTTTGTTCTCTGATTGCTGTGGCTAGGACTTCTAATACTACGTTGAATAGCAGTGGTGAGAGTGGACATCCCTGCCGCGTTCCTGACCTCAGGGGAAAAGCTCTCAGCTTTTCCCCATTGAGAATGATATTCGCTGTAGGTTTTTCGTAGATGGCTTTTATGATATTGAGGTATGGACCCTCTATCCCTATACTCTGAAGAGTTTTGATCAAGAAGGAGGCTGTACTTTGTCAAATGCTTTTTCTGCATCAATTGAGAGGATCATATGATTCTTGTTCTTTCTTTTGTTAATGTATTGTATCACGTTGATTGATTTGCGGATGTTGAACCAGCCTTGCAGCCCAGGGATAAATCCCACTTGGTCATGGTGAGTAATCCTTTCAATGTACTGTTGGATCCTATTGGCTAGTGTTTTGGTGAGAATTTTTGCATCCATGTTCATCAAGGATATTGGTCTGTAATTCTCCTTTTTGATGGGGTCTTTGTCTGGTTTGGGGATCAAGGTAATGGTGGACTCATAAAATGAGTTTGGAAGTTTTCCTTCCATTTCTATTTTTTGGAACAGTTTCAGGAGAATAGGTATTAATTATTCTTAAATGTCTGATAGAATTCCCCTGGGAAGCCATCTGGCCCTGGGCTTTTGTTTGTTGGGAGATTTTTGTTGACTGCTTCAATTTCCTTAGTGGTTATAGGTCTATTCATGTTTCTATTTCTTCCTGGTTCAATTTTGGTAGTTGATACATCTCTAGGAATGCACCCATTTCTTCCAGGTTATCTAATTTGCTGGCATAGAGTTGCTCATAATATGTTCTTATAATTGTATTTCTTTGGTGTTGGTTGTGATCTCTCCTCTTTCATTCATGATTTTGTTGATTTGGGTCATTTCTCTTTTCTTTTTGATCAGTCTGGCCAGGGGTTTATCAATCTTGTGAATTCTTTCAAAGAACCAGCACCTAGTTTCGTTGATCTGTTCTACTGTTCTTTTGGTTTCTCTTTCATTGATTTCTACCCTGATCTTTATTATTTCTCTTCTCCTGCTGGGTTTAGGCTTTCTTTGCTGTTCTTTCTCCAGCTCCTTTAGGTGTAGGGTTAGGTTGTGTATTTGAGACCTTTCTTGTTTCTTGAGAATGGCTTGTATTGCTATATACTTTCCTCTCAGGACTGCCTTTGCTGTATCCCAAAGATTTTTGAACAGTTGTGTTTTCATTTTCAGTGGTTTCCATGAATTTTTTTAATTCTTCTTTACTTTCCTGGTTGACCCATTCATTCCTTAGTAGGATGCTCTTTAGCCTCCATGTATTTGAGTTCTTTCCGACTTTCCTCTTGTGATTGAGTTCTAGTTTCAAAGCATTGTGGTCTGAAAATATGCAGGGAATAACCCCAATCTTTTGGTATCGGCTGAGATGTGATTTGTGCCCTAGTATGTGATCAGTTCTGGAGAATGTTCCATGGGCACTAGAGAAGAATGTGTATTCCGTTGCTTTGGGATGGAATGTTCTGAATATGTCTGTGAAGTCCACTTGGTCCAGTGTGTCATTTAAAGTCTTTATTTCCTTGTTGATCTTTTGCTTAGATGATCTGTCCATTTGAGTCAGGGGGGTGTTAAAGTCCCCCACTATTATTGTATTGTTGTCAATGTGTTTCTTTGCTTTTGTTATTAATTGCCTTATATAATTGGCTGCTCCCATGTTTGGGGCATAGATATTTACAATTGTTAGATCTTCTCGTTGGATAGACCCCTTAAGTAGGATATAGTGTCCTTCCTCATCTCTTATTACAGTCTTTGGTTTAAAATCTAATTTGTCTGATATAAGGATTGCCACCCCAGCTTTCTTTTGGTGTCCATTAGCATGGTAAATGGTTTTCCACCTCCTCACTTTCAATCTGGGGGTGTCTTTGGGTCTAAAATGAGTCTCTTGCAGACAGCATATGGATGGGTCTTGTTTTTTAATCCAATCTGATAGCCTGTGTCTTTTGATTGGGGCATTGAGCCCATTTACATTCAGGGTAACTATTGAAAGGTATGAATTTAGTGCCATTGTACTGCCTGTAAGGTGACTGTTACTGTATATTGTCTCTGTTCCTTTCTGATCTATGTTGCTTTTAGGGTCTCTCTTTGCTTAGAGGACCCCTTTCAATATTTCTTGGAGGGCTGGTTTCATGTTTGCAAATTCCTTTAGTTTTTGTTTGTCCTGGAAGCTTTTTATCTCTCCTTCAATTTTCAATGAGAGCCTAGCTGGATATAGTATTCTTGGCTACATATTTTTCTCGTTTAGTGCTCTGAAGATACCATGCCAGTCCTTTCTGGCCTGCCAGGTCTCTGTGGATAGGTCTGTTGCCAATGTAATATTTCTACCATTGTAGGTTACATATCTCTTCTCCCGAGCTGCTTTCAGGATTTTCTCTTTGTCTCTGAGACTCATAAGTTTTACTATTAGATGTCGGGGTGTTGACCTATTTTTATTGATTTTGAGAGGGGTTCTCTGTGCCTCCTGGATTTTGATGCCTGTTTCTTTCCTCACATTAGGGAAGTTCTCTATTATTTGCTCCAATATACCTTCTGCCCCTCTCTCTCTTTCTTCTTCTTCTGGGATCCCAATTATTCTAATGTTTCGTCTTATCGTATCGCTTATCTCTCGAATTCTGCCCTCATGATCCTGTAGTTGTTTCTCTCTCTTTTTCTCAGCCTCTTTACTTTCCATCATTTGGTCTTCTATATCGCTGATTCTCTCTTCTGTCTCATTTATCCTAGCAGTTAGTGCCCCCATTTTTTATTGCACCTCATTAATGGCCTTTTTGATTTCGACTTGGTTAGATTTTAGTTCTTTTATTTCTCCAGAAAGGGTTTCTCTAATAAATTCTGTGCTTTTTTCAAGCCCAGCTAGTATCTTTAAAGTCATGATTCTGAACTCTAGGTCCGACATCATACTAATGTCCGTGCTGAGTAGGTCCCTGGCTGACGGTACTATCTCTTGTTCTTTTTGCTGAGGTGATTTTTTTCGTCTTGTCATTTTGTCCAGAGGAGAATAGATGAATGAGAGAACAAAATGCTAACAGGTTAACAACGTCCCCAGCAAATATACTCTATACAAATCAGAAAAGACCTGAAACCAGGGGAAAAGAAAGGGAAAGAAAGAAAAAAGAAAGAGAAAGAAAAAAAAAAAAACAAAAAGAAAAAGATAAAAACAAAATCAACAATACAAAAAAACCAGAATATGATCATATATGATCAGGCTAGTGCATAGATCAGTGCCACACACTAGATTTTGGGCGTATTTTGGTCTGTTAGAAAAAAGTGCCTCCTAAAATTTTAAAGAAAGAAAGACATATATGTACAAAATAAGGGTTGATACAATGAAGGGATGGAAGATGACTGCAAAGATGAAAATTATAAAAGATTTTATAAAAGGAATTGATAAGAAGTTGTTTGAAAAAAGGAAAGATTTAAAAAAAAAAGAAAAAGAAAAACGGAAAAAAAAAGGGAGAGAATGTGATCAGGCAGGAGACTAGAACAAAGCCATACAGTAGTGATTTAGGGTATATTTTGATCTGCTAGAAGAAACTGTATCTCAAAATTTTAAAGAGAGAACAATTTATATATATGTATGCCAAAAATAAGGGTTACTACTATGAAGGGATATGACTCTAAAAATGAAAAATAAAAAGTTTTTTTTAAAAAAGGGGATTGATAAGATGTTGGTTGAAAAAGGGAAAAAGAAAAATTAAAAAAAAACAGTTAAAAAATTAACTTTGAAAAACTAATAATTATGGTAAAAAAAAGTCATGAATTCTATGTGCAGTATTCCCCTAGCGCTAGAGTTCTCCTGTTCTCCTTGATTGGTAAACTTGGTCTTGGCTTGGTGGCTGTTCGTGCTGTTCTTCTGGGGGAGGGGCCTGTTGCCTTGGTTCCCAAATGTCTTTGTCGGAGGTGGAATTGCCCCGCCCTTGTCGGTCTGGGCTAAGCAAACTGCTCAGGTTTGCTCTCAGGAGCTTTTGTTCCCTGCAAGCTCTGGTACAGCTTTGGAGGACCAGGGTGAAAATGGTGGCCTCCCAATCTCCACTTGGAAGAGCTGAGAACTTGGGGCCCCGCTCCTCAGTGCGCCCCCAGAGAAAAGCAGTCACTCCCATCTCCCTGGTCTCCGGCCACAGTCTGTGCTCACCCGGCCTGTGACCAAGTGTTTCTATCTCTGGCACCCGACCCCGTGTGGAGTCTCCAAAGAGAGCAGATCCCTGTGGTGCGCTTCTGTGCCGCTCCTCCTGGGGGAGGGAGGGGAGTCTCCCCAGATCTGCCGCTTGTTGGGTCCCCGCTGGAGGAGCAGTGGCCCGACTGGGCCGCGGATCACAGTTTATGGCCACCCCAAGCTGAGAGCCCGTGCCTCGGCTCCGTCTCTGCAGCCGGCTTCCCCGCTCCAATACCTGGGAGCTCTGCTGCACTCAGGCACCCCCAGTCTTTCTGTGACCCCGAGGGTCCCGAGACCACACTGTCCCAGGAGGATTCCACCTCCCGCTTAGCCACTGGAGCGACATCCCTCAGCGGAGCCGACTTCTAAAAGTTCCGATTTTGTGCTCCACAGCTCTATCACTTGCCAGAAGCGGCCGATGGAGGCCCCCTCCCTGCCGTCTATCCTCCCGAATATCGCCTCAGATTCACTTCTCCGCACGTCCTTCCTTCCAGTAAGTGGTCGCTTCTCTGTTCAGAGAGTTGTTGCTACTCTCTTCTTCGGTCTCCTGTTGAGTTCGTAGGTGTTCAGAATGGTTTGATCCCTATTCAGCTGAATTCCTGAGACCAGATGAAATCCAGGTCTCCTACTCCTCCGCCATCTTGCTCCGCCCCCAACACTATTTCAAATCTGTTGCATTTTTATACACTAATAATGAACTATCAGAAAAATAAATTTAAAAAACAATCACGTTTACAACTGCATCCAAAAACCCAAAATAGGGGTGCCTGGGTGGCTCAGTCGTTAAGTGTCTGCCTTCGGCTCAGGTCATGATCCCAGGGTCCTGGGTTCGAGCCCCGCATCGGGGCTCCCTGCTAGGCGGGAAGCCTGTTTTTCCCTCTCCCACTCCCTCTGCTCGTGTTCCCTCTCTCGCTGTGTCTCTCTCTGTCAAATAAATAAAATCTAAAAAAAAAACAAAAGAAAACCCAAAATATTTAGAGATCAATTTAACCAAGGAGGTGAAAGCCTATATACTGAAAACTATAAGTTAAAGAAAGAAACTGAAGACAACACAAGTAAATGGAAAGACATTCCATGCTCATGGATTAGAAGAACTAATAGTGTTAAAATGTCTATACTACCTAAAGCCATCTCCAGATTCAATGCAATTCCTATCAAATTTCCAATGACATTTTTCACAGACATAAGGCAAAGAATCTTTAAACTTTGTATGGAACCACAAAAGACTCTGAATAACCAAAGCAATCTTAAGACAGAACAAAGCTGGAGGCATCAGGCTCCCTGGTTTCAAACTCTATTACAAAGCTATAGTGATCACTGGCATACTGGCATACAAAAGACACAGATCACCAGCACTGAAGAGAGAGCCCAGAAGGAAACCCACACCTCTATGGTCCAGTACCTTATGAGCAAGGAGCCAAGAATAAACAAGGGGGAAAGAACAGTCTCTTTAATAAACGGTTCTCAGAAAACTGGACAGTCACATGCAAAAGAATGAAACTGTACCACTATCTTACACTATAGACAAAAATTAACTCAAAATGGATTCAAGACTTGAATGTAAGACCTGAAACCATAAAACTCTTAGCAGAAAAATCAGGGGAAAAGCTGCTTGACATAGGTCCTGGCAGGGATTTTTTTGGCTCACACTCCAAAAGCAAAGGCAACAAAATCAAAAATAAATAAGTGAAACTACATCAAACTAAAAAGCTCCTGCCCAGCAAAGAAAATCACCAACAAAATAAATAGGCAACCTACCACCTGGGAGAAAAGATTTGCAGATCACAGGTCTGATAAAAGGTTAATATCCAATATATATAAAGAACTCATACAACTCAATAACAACAAAAAACAATGTGATCAAAAAGTGGAAGGATTATCCAAATGGACATTACCCAGAGAAGACACACAGAGAGACAACAGGTATGTGAAAAGATGCTCAACATCATTACTCATCAGGGAAATGCCAAAAAAAAAAAAAAAAAAAAAACTCAACAAAAAACAAAAACCAAAAAACAACAATGGGATATCACCTCACACTGGTTAGAAGGGTTAGTATCAAAAAGGCGAGAAATAACAAACATTAGCAAGGAGGTGGAAGGAAGGGAACCCTGGTGCACTGTTGGTGGGAATAGTAAGTAGGTGCAACCACTGTAGAAAACAGTATGCAGGCTCCTGAAAAAATTAAAAGTAGAACGACCCTACAATCCAGCAATTTCTCTTCTGGCCATTTATCCAAAAAAACCAAAAACACCTATTTGAAAAGATATATGAACCCCCATGTTCATTGCAGCATTATTTATAATAGCTAAGATAGGAAGACAACCTATGTGTCATGGAGGGATGAATCGATAAAGAAGATGTGGTGCAGGGCGCCTGGGTGGCTCAGTTGGTTAAGTGACTGCCTTCGGCACAGATCATGATCCTGGAGTCCCAGGATCGAGTCCCACATCGGGCTCCCTGCTCAGCAGAGAGTCTGCTTCTCCCTCTGACCCTCGCCCCTCTCATGCTCTCTCTTTATCTCATTCTCTCTCAAATAAATAAATAAAATCTTAAAAAAAAAAGATGTGGTATATGTATATAAAGTGAAATACTATTCAGCCATAATAAAGAACGAAATCTTTCTGTTTGCAACAACATGGATGGACCCTGAGGGCATGATGCTAAGTGAAAGAAGTCAAAGACAAATACTGTATGACATCACTTTTACACGGAATCTAAAAAACCAAAAAACTGAGCTTAAAGATATAGCCAACAGACTGGTGATTGACGGGCAGGGGGATGGGTGTGAAATGGGTGACAGAGGTCAAAAGGTACAAACTTACAGGTATAAAATAAGTAAGCCACAGGATGTAACGTACAACATGGTGACTATAGTTAATGACACTGTATTGCAAACTTGGAATTTGCTGAGAGTACTCTTAAAAGTTAAAAGAAAAAAGTTTTATAAAACAAGACAAAACTGGATTTAAACAGATAAGCCATACACCATTACTCAGGGGACTCAGAAAGTACAGAGAACTGCAAAAATCTGCGCGGGGCTGCCCTCATATTCCTCGCAGAGGCTAAAGGAGAGCTTTGTACACTGGTGAGTGCGTGCACAGAACAGCATGTAAAGTGCTGGGCTCCTCTCTACTCAGAGCAGTGGGCACTGCATCACACTTAGGGGTACAGGAAGAAGCAGGGGGTTCCTGGGGGATCCTGAAGAAGTGGAGGAAGAATAACAATGCAGGGTGTACAGAAAGTGCCTTACGGGTTTTCCAAATCCCTGGGCACGTACACCCCTCATAGGTGTCTTTTGAGATCCTACAAAAAGTTGCTGCAGCCAACTTCTTTAATTCAGTGGCAACCTCTGAGTCATCACTGTCTCTTGACCCTAATTCTGGGGGAGAGGAGCACATAAAATTGGTCTAATTTCTCTCAGTTGGGATGGTCCTTCAGGGGTTGATCGGAATCACTAACAAACGCTGTTACTTACTGCGCCTTTAAAGGACTGCAAATGAATAAAGACAATAGTAACAAAAATAGGTAACATTTATTCCTCTGTTCTATTCTAAGCTGTACGGTGCAGAGTCAAGCATGGAGGCATGGGGGTCTGAGATAAGCCCCAATCATGGAGAGCTTTGAAGCACAGGTTTTGGAGCGGCAAAGACAAGGGCTTGAAATCTGGTTCCAAACATTATCTGTGTCTCTAAGACTCAGAGACCTATCAGGATCCTAGCTGACTGAGACGCTCAAACTGATAGTGTAGAATGCTTAAGCCAGTGGCAGGCACACAGCAGCTCCTCAATTAACTCATGATGATAATCATGAGGATGACAATCACGTTGGTGTTCCTTCCCTGGCGCCAGCAATAACAATAACCAATACTGGCATAATATTAATCCCAAACACTGGTACTGTGCTTACCCCACGCCAGGAACCGTGGGTTACATTTCCTTTGGAAGTCGGTTACATTAACTAATTCACTAAATCCTCAAAACAAGCCTATAGAGGTACTGTTTTCAGGTCCACCTCTCAGATGAGAAAACTGAGGCACGGAGATTACATACCTTACCCAAGGTCACGCAGCTGGAGGTGCAATGAAAGGAACGACAACCTTTACTAAGATGCAGTCTGTAATAAGCTCCTTACCTCCCTTAAATACGCACAATAACCCTAAGGGTTTGCGGTTCCGCCCACTTTACAGATGCCCAGACTGAGGCTCGGTCCCAGGGCCAAGCCCGCACTCACCCAGCCTCCCGGATGCGACGAAGCACGACTCCGCAGTCCGCCTGGGGCTCGCCCTCCGGGCCCCGGGCCGGTGCCTCCCTCCCCCGTGGACGCCGCGCGGCAGAGCACCTTCTCCTCCGCGGACCCACAGCCTGCCAGGGTTCCGACGCCGCGGCCATGACCCTCTGACGTCACCGGCGCGCCGCCTGACGTCATCACCACGCGCCGGCGCTCGGAGAACTGTAGGGGCGATAGGCGCTGGCGGCGCGTGACCTTGGGGCCTCTCCGCCGCGCGCGTAGGTACCGGGAGGGATCCGCTGGCGCCCCGCTGCCGCCCACACTGTGGGGTCCGAGCCCGGAGCGCTGGGCTCCCGGGCTACTCCGGCGGGTGGGCGGCGCGGGGACACTGAGCGCCGGGACCGTGGCCGAGAGCGCCTCTTGGCGGTCCCCTCCGCGCGGCGATCGCCGGCATTGACCCCCCCCACACACCTTTGCCCACAAATTCCCAGGAGCTGAGGCCAGATACCTCCCATTGCGCTTAGCCCGATTCGGATCGCAGTGGTTAGCACCCCCTTTCCTGGCCCGCTGACTCACTGAGGCCACTTCCTACACCGCCACCGTCCTGCCTCTAAGCCATTGCCGGCCACTTCTTGGCTCCCTTGGATCGTTATTGCAACTTCCCAGGCTGCCCGAGCCTTCTGTGGTCACATCCCAGCACCTGCCCTACCCCAGGGACATTATGGATCTCTTCTGGACCTTTCAGAGATAAGAGCTTGGACCTTGGCCGTGTAGGGCCCAGTCTTCTGGGAAGGAGGGATAGAGGGTTTCAGGCTGCTGTCCTTGATTCCAGTAGCTTCCACGCCCCTCCACAGGAGTCCCATGAGTATGGCCCCAGAGAGGGTTCACCTCAAGATATCTAAAGCTGAGAAAAGATAGAGATTTTACAGTCCTCAAAGAGTCAGTGGGGTCCTCTCTAGGTAATTCTCTCTAGGAAAGGAGCTTTAAAAAGCTATTGTATTCCCAGGAGGATGAAAGATGGTGAGCAAGCATTTGAAACCCTGTCTCTGGGACATGAAGCTTGGATAAAGTCACAAGAGAAATACAGTTCTGGAGGGACCAAGGGGTTTTCTTGTGGAAAAATTAAACCCTGTTTCGTTTTCCTGGAGGGTTATCCAGACCAGTTTGGGGAGGTTACCGGGAGACCAGTTTTAGCTTGGTGGAAGGATAAAGTTAACACTATGAGTTGCCTGTGTGTCTGGAGGGAGTAAGCCAAAGACCAGGTAATTTTTAAAGAGTGCAAGAGATAAGTATTAGAGTGAATGATGTCAGGGTCCTTTCTGACTGTGAAATTCCATGATACTTAATCATCTCTTCTCTTGGCTCTTGAAAGCCACTTGTTAAACTCCTATTTTGAAAACTTGCCCAGCTCTGGAATTCATGTTCAGATTACTTTTGAGCTGTCAAGGTGACAGTTCCTTAATTTGGGTTCCATTATTACTGCAACAGCCGCCTTATTTGTATAGCTGTCTTTGGCACACGGAGCTTTTTCACACTAGTTATTTAATTTTATCTTCTGTGAGGCATAACTGTTCAAAGAGACAGAGGAACTTGCTCTGAAGTCCTGCTGCACTCTCTTTTTTTCTTCTGAAACACAATTTGCAACTTTCTAGAAGACTCTTTGTGAAGTATACCATTTGCCTAACCCTGCTGGGTCACATGCTCTCTCATGGGTTTCTGAAATGATCTATTCTTTGTGGTTTATTTTAGGACCAAGGCACTGATATTTGAACGGGAAGCTTCACAAAGTTGAAAAGAATCTTCAGAACGGCTTTGAACCCAGACAAGCTAGGAATCTCTTCGGAACACCGCCTTCAGCATGCATCTCCCCGACTGGGCATTCCTGGCCAGGAGCTTTTTGAAGAAGTTGTTCTGCAGAGAGCCAGAATGCTGATGCTCATGGAACCAGCTTAGTGGATTTGACTTTTCTGGTAGAATTCTCTTGCTTTATGATATACTCTCTCCCAGAGTTCTAAGACGTGTGGAGGTATTCAGGGCACCAAAGAGCCTGCGGGGAAGGAAGTAGCACTTTCATGCTGAATGAAAACCAAGCAGGTGACAGTTGTGGCTGAAAACATTTAAACCTTTCACGCCTGGACTTCCTGGATCCGGGACACAAAGGAATAGTTGCTGCTGGGGTGCAAGAAGCGATACCAGACAAGAAAACCCAAATAAATAGAATGAGGGCGACAGGCAAGTAAATGGCCACCACTACCTCGACAGAGCTGACGTCAGCCTCCTGGTGAGTAGCAAGGCTTGTGTGGCTTACTTCCTGCCAGGCTGCTGGACCCATGTTTTGGATTAACTGAAAATCCCCAGCCAGGCTGTCTTGATTTTATTAAGGGGGAGGGGTGGGAAGGCATTTTTTTCTCCAAGCAGGCAAATCAAGCATGTGAGCCACTTCTTTCCAGAGCTGCCGGGTTGTGACCTTGCATTGTTGGAGCATTCGGGCATTGCTGGTAGATTGCAGAAAAGATGGCCATGGCCGGGTCACACAGTCAGCTTTGATGACGGTGTGGGCGCTGTAGCCTTCATTGGTAAGAGACAAGAAATGGCTGCACATTTCTAGTGGAGCCACACCACTGGAAGAGGTTTGGCCAGTCCGCTTCTTGAAGGGTATTATACAACATCTGCCTAAACTCAGTTTCCTCTCAACCCCAACTGGGTTAAGCCTCTCTTGTCAATTGCTTCAGCAAACCTTCATTGAGGAATGAAAGCAAAAGGCATGGTTTAAATAGAATGAGCAGGACTCGGTGATCGGTTATGTGCGCAGAAGGCACAAAGATGGAGTTGTTCAAAATGACACCCTGGTTTTCTTTTGTGTGCCTTAGTGAGGGTGCTTTCACCCAGAGAACACAAGGAGCGGGTAAACGGGGGCCCGGCATTGGGGTTTCTGATTGGGGTTGACACGTTTTTGAGGCTTTCTGGTCTGAC
Source organism: Zalophus californianus (assembly GCF_009762305.2). NCBI lineage: Eukaryota > Metazoa > Chordata > Mammalia > Carnivora > Otariidae > Zalophus > Zalophus californianus. Next base: position 20,162,368 of record NC_045608.1, on the reverse strand, counting down.
TTGCCCTGCACTAGAAACAGAGTTCCCAGTTGTCATCCGGAAGAGAAGGTGGGAGCCGGGGAGGGTGTAGGGCGAGGGTGTAGATCCAGCCAGAAGAGTGCGGGTGACAGAGTGGTCACAGCTCCTCCTCCTTCTGCTCTAGCCTGATGGGTGTGCTTTCAGAGAGGTAAAACCCAGTCCCAGCCTTTGGGGATTCTGCTTTGTGTGTCTTAAACAGGTTAATTATGGTTATGTTGCAGAGTAGACAGAGTCCTTTGCGAAGAACGGAGGGTTATGGGAATTGAGAAGAGAGATTCCTTTGCGTGGAGGAAATCAGAAGTTTGATGAAGGGTCGTGTCAGAGTTATTCTTAACATACTGTTAGGGTTTTGCCAGGCAGAGAGGGGTTCAGGGCTCCACTGTGAACTCTCATGAGCCCTGTTTTCCCATTATAGACTCCCTATCCTGCATTGAAACTGTATGTTTACTGTCTCCGTTTGATGGCCACGGCCCCAGGTCTGGCAGAGGGAGAGCACACCATCAGGCCTAATTTACTGTTCGTTAAATGAAGGCATGAATTTCTGATCCAAGGGATATTTCCGGAGATATTTGTGCCCAGCAGTTGTGAAGTGGGCAGCTAAGACATCCCCTAACTATTTTATTATCAGAGCCTTAAAAGACAGCATCCCAAACCCTGTGGTTATATGGTTAAGGGTCCGCGTCTCAAGAGATGGCCCTGGGTGCTCTGTTTCTCCTCCAGCTACTCTTCGGTCTTTCGGCCAGACGGCCTGATGGCTGGATTGAGGTATATTTTTAGTTTGACTGGAAGGCCCTTGCAAAATGGTTTTTCTTATCTATTTGTAGCTACTGGGTTCTTTCTTCCCTGGGGCCACCAGAAGGCTTCTCAAATACTGAGTAATGAACCCTTCTCACGCTGGGAAAGAGGAAGCTGTGTTTTCAAATGCCTTGATCCCTGGATGAAAGGAAACATGGTTCCGTTCTGTTCTCTTGCCAGGTGGAATTATTTTTTCCTTTATGATGGTTCAAAGGTAAAGGAAGAAGGAGATCCAACCAGAGCTGGTATTTGTTACTTCTACCCTCCTCAGGTAAGCACCCCAGTGGGTTACTCTTCCGGGGGTGGAGTCCCTACAGCCTCCAAGTGGTGGCTTTTCAAAAGTATAGCATTGACATTGGGACAGTGTTCTTTGCATCACCCAGGCATTTGACATTTCTACCCTCTTATCCTTAGTTGTACTATTTCTTGTTGTTCTGGTCTTGAAAACCCCAGACAGCTCAGCACTTCCATCCTCTCTAGCTCTCTGCTACCATCCTGTATTTCTGTCTGCCTCCCCTTGCTCCCGGGTTTTCATCAGCAAAAACACTTTTTTCAATTAACATTTTTAAATTAAAAGTGAAACACTTTTTTAAATTTTTAAATTTTTTAAAATTAATTTTTCTTGAGACACTTTTTTTTTTAAAGATTTATTTATTTGAGAGAGAGCGCGTGTGTGTTGGGGGAAGGGCAGAGAGAGAGAGAGAATCTCAAGCAGACTCTCTGCTGAGCTTAGAGCCCAACCTGGGGCTCTGTGCCGCAATCCCGAGATTGTGACCCGAGCTGAAGCCAAGAGTCAGATGCTCAACCGACTTAGCCACCCAAGCACCCCCTAAAACACTTTTATTCAAAGGTATACAAAAGCAGGGAGGAGAGGAGTATCACAAGCCCTCATGAACCAGTTAATTAGTAAAAATAATTCCTTAATATCATGTGATACTATCTGTATTCAAATTTTGCCTTCCTGTCTTAGAGGTTACTTAATCAGACCTTGCTCCTTCCATTTCTCCAGCCCTCCTTCCCTCCTCACCGCCCCCCCCCCCACTTCTAGTCATGATCCAAACAAGGTCCACACATTCCATTGCTTCTTTTGTGTTTTAAGTCTCTTTTATTGTGTACCACTCCTCACCCACCTACCCAGCCCCTTTCCCCACTACACCACAGAATTACCGAAGAAGCCAGGGCATTTGTGCAGTAGAATGTCAGAAGGTCCCACATTCTGGATTGGCCTGATCACTTCAAGGCCGTGTAGTTTCAGATCTTCCTTCCCTTGTAGTTCCTTTACACTAGTAGTAAGATCTAGAGCCTCAATTACGTTCAAGTTCGGTTCTCTTAAACAAGACTTCTTCCTGGGGGTGTGTACCTTTTCTTTTGCATTATAAGATGTCTGGCTGCCCCACAGGTTAGTTAATGCTAAGACCGATTAGGAGGTCTGTGTATTTGTTCACATGATCATGCTCCCACTTGGGTAGCTGGGATGAATCTAGGCTACTCTGGCCACTCTGCAAGGGATCTGAATAGGGACCAAAGGCTCCTGCTGCTACCCACTCACGGGCCGCAGACTTTGCCTGACAAGGGCCCAGGAGTCAATATTGAGGCCTTGCCAGCCACGGAGGGTCGACATCACACTTTCTTCTTTGTTGTTGCTATTACCACCCTTAACTATGAAAACCACGCTCAGCTCCCGGGCCATGTGAAACCAGGCAGCAGCCTGGATCTGCCCTGCCGGCTGCAGTCTGCTGTCTGCTGTGGCCTCAGCCCCTCCTTCAAGGGATGCTGCACGGGTTTGACAGTTTCAGCTTCCCCTCTGGACTTTTCTGCTTCCCCACAGACCCTGCTGGACCAGCAGGAGTTGCTCTGTAGCCAGATTGCGGGCGTGGTGCGCTGTATCTTGGACCTCTCCGCCTCTGCTCCTACCCTCGTCCGTCTGCGGAAGCTGAAGTTCGCCGTAAAGGTGGATGGAGAGTACCTTTGGGTAAGTTGACCAGACAGAACCCGTGCCGCCAGGGTCGCCTCCACCGTGAATCATCTGTCTTGGTGATGAGTGCTGTGTCTCGAAGGTGCTGTGGAGCCTGGGACCCCTCTGCACCCGCAGGGCCTGCGTGCGGGACTGTCCACGCTTCCTCTGTCCTTCTCTGCAGGTGCCACCATAACCAAGTGCTCTCCAGAATATTTCTAACTTGTTCTGTGTTGCACATGGCTGCTTTCTCGTTGCCTTTGAGAGACTTCAGCCAGCCTGTGGAAATTCTTTCTGCCCTGTGATGCAGGTCAAGTTTTCAACCTCTGTTTTTTCTCCCCTGTACTCTCCACACTTACAGGGCAATGACCCAGAAACTCGAAGATGTTGATATATAGATGTTAGGTTTCAAAGAACCTTAAAAAAATAATGAAAACTACTTCTTTACGGTTGATGGCACCATATACACTAGGGTCCTATTGTCCCATGCCTACATTTATTTAAAACTGATTTCTAGTTTCTATTTCTAGCATCTGAAAGGATGCTTAAGTGTGAGGTGGTATATTCAGCTTTGTGGGTATGCCTGCCAACGTTTTATGATGACCATTTTCTCACGTACCAAACCACTGAAGGAATTTTACAGTAAACACTCATTAAGACTTCCTAGGTTCTACAGTTACCATTTTATTATATATATTATTTATTACAGTCACTTTATCACATCTCTCCATCCCTTCATCTTCTGGCAATCCAGTTTTTATTTTAATGCTTGCCAAAATTGCACACACCAGTATACGCCTCCCCCGGTCCCCCCACTCTGCCGCCCCCAGTACCTCATTGTGCATAACATTAATTAGAGTTCAGTAGTGGTTTGTGCTTTTTTTCCTTTGGGGGTAAGAGTTACATACACTGAAACACACAAATCTTGAGTGTACCACTTAATGCATATGGACAAATTACACTCCGTGTGACAGAGGGCCATCAAGATACAGAATATTAGCATCACTTTGGGCAGCTCCCCGACATCCTGTTAATTCTCATTCCTGAATCCCAGGCAACCATCATTCTGATTTTTTCCCACCACAGATGAGTTTTGCCTGTTCTAGAAGTCACAGGAGTGAAATAGTACATGTAGTATTCCTCTCCGCAGGCTTCTGTCGTGCTTGTGACCTCTTGGGGTGTGTATCTGCAATTCCTTCCTTTTCATTGTTCACCAGCATTGCCTGAATGTCCGTTGTCTGGATCTACCGGTCTACTTACTCTCTCTCCCTTTTCTAGGTATGTGAACCGTGTCTAGTTAGGGGCAATTAAGAATAAGGCCTCTGGGAGCATTTCTAGACGTGTCTTGTTGTAGATATGACATTTCATTTATCCTGGGTAAATATCTAAGGTATAGATTTGCGAGGTTACAGGGTAGGTGTGTGTTCATTTCATGAGAAACTGCCAGACCTTTTCCCCAAGCAGTTTTACCATTTTGCACTCCTACCATGTGTGAGAATTCCAGTTCTTCCACGTCCTTGTCAACACATGCTGTCTGTCTGTCCAGTTTGAGCCATTCTGCTGGGTGTGTAGTGATATCACATTGTGGTTTGCATTTACATTTCCCTAATGACTAAGGATATTAATGGCCACTGGTCTGTCTCTCTTCAAGAAGTGTCTGTCCAAAGCTTTTCTGCCCATTTTTTAAAATTAGGTTTTTTTTCTTTACTTAGTCTTGTGAGTTTTTTCTGTATCCTGGATATCAGCTGTTTGTCAGAGATATATTTTAATTTTTTTAAAAGATTTTATTTCTTCATTTGAGAGAGAGAGACAGAGCATAAGCAGGGGGAGAAGCAGAGGGAGAGGAGAAGCAGACTCCCCACTGAGCAGAGATCCCGACATGGGGCTCAATCCCAGGACCTAGAGATCATGACCTGAACCGAAGGCAAATGCTTAACCATCCGAGCCACCCAGGTGCCCCTGTCAGATACATATTTTAAAGGTATTTTCTCCCAGTTTGTGGCATGCCACAAACTGGTGGTACACTCAAGATTTCTTTCTTTCTTTTTTTTTTTAAGATTTTATTTATTTATTTGATAGAGACACAGCGAGGGAGGAAACACAGCAGGGGGAGAGGGAGAGGGAGAAGCAGGCTTCCCATGGAGCAGGGAGCCCGATGTGGGGCTTGATCCCAGGACCCTGGGATCATGACCTGAGCTGAAGGCAGACGCTTAAAGACTGAGCCACCCAGGTGCCCCGCCTGTCAATTTTCTTAGTGATGTCTTTTGATGAGTGGAACATTTTAATTTTTTTCTAAGTTTATTTATTTAAGTATTCTCTATACCCAACATGGGACTCAAACTCATGATCTGGAGATCAAGAATCGCATGCACCCCCAGAATGTTTTCATTTTAATGAAGTCTAATTTGCCAGTTTTATCCTTTGTGGTTATTGCCCTCTCTGTATCCTGTCTGAAATCATTCCCTACCCTGTTGGAGAAGACATCCTGCCACTTTTTGGGCAAGCTTCATAGTTTTAGCTTTTAAACTTAAGTCTGTAACCCATCTTGGATTAATATTTGTGCGTGGTGTGAAATAGAGGTCAAAGGTTCTCTTTTTCCCTATGGATATCCAGTGGTTCCAGCACCATGGTTGAAAAAACTCTCCCGCTTGGATTCCCTTGACTCCTTTGTTGACGATCAGATGACCACTGCAGTGGTGGTGGCGGTTGGGGGGGGGTCTGTTTCTGGGCTCTCCTCTTTTCCATCGATCTATTAGAAGATCCCATCCAAGTACTGCACTGTCTTGAAATCGGATAGTCTAAGTCCTCCAGCTTTACACTTTTCCAAGACAACTTCGGGTATTTTAGGTCCTTTGTAAGTTTCCCTTGTAGAATCAACATGTCAGTTTTTGAAGGAAAGATGGCAGATGATGATTAGAGTTACATTCAGTCTATAGATTAATCAGGGAAGAGGTAAGCACTGACTGTGTGCCAGGCTGTGGATTACATCAGTGAACAAAACAAAGATCCTGGCCCCGGTGGGGAGCCTCCATTCAGAGGGAATGCGTCTGTTTTCTGCCAGGGTTTTTTTGTTGCTTTAAGTTTCTGGTGTTTCCTACAGGTGGAGTCACTGAGTCAAAGAATACAAACTTTCTTCAGGCTCTTTACACATACAGCCAGATTCCTTTCTGACTGAGCACATGTAGCAGTATTCCGGGGCTCTAGAACAGTGTGATGATCAGTCAGTTCCCTCCCCGAAGCACTTGACCCAGCCGGGGAGACAAGAGTGCCATTCATGAATTGGTCAGAGTCCCGTCCAGTGCTTGTAGTGAAACCCACATTAAGCATCCAGTGCCCAGATAACAGTCCTGATAATGTAAGGGCTCAGAAAAGACATCAGCATCCGTTAGAGTGATCAGAATGGGCACCACGAAGGTGCTGGAATCTGTAGCAGGCACCAAGGGGACGGGAGAGCTGTGGACAAATAGGAGAAAGGAGGGCATTCCAGGTGAGACAACATGAGTAGATACAAAAAGTACTTGTTGTCTTGGAGACCAGCTGGGCTGGACGATGTGAGCCTGGGGTAGACCCATCGGTGAGTCAGTGAATTCAAGCTCTGCAGAGCCCCGGGTGCCGGGCTTTCAGGCTTGGGCTCAAAGCAAAGGAAAATGCCCGTCTTCTGGTTTCCCTCTTTCCAGGTCCTGGGCTGTGCTGTGGAGCTCCCTGACGTTAGCTGCAAGCAATTTCTGGATCAGCTCATTGGAGTCTTTAATTTTTACAATGGACCTGTTTCTCTGGCTTATAAGGTATGGAGATAGTAGCGAGGAGTTTTCAGTAAATCTGATGTTGCCAGAACACAGCATTACTCTAGGGGCTGTTACACTTGGTGTAAATACAGCATGTCTACCAACAAGGTCAAGGGGCCTTGGAGCCCCCTTCAGATGCCTTTGTTCCCCAGCAGTGTAGGTCACATCCACTGCAAATGTCTGTCCCCATGTCCTCCTCCCTGGGACTGTTGGAAAGAGCAGGTGGCAAGAGACGGGTGGCAACCCGTCCCCTGCACGTGCGCCGGGTCTGTGGTGGCTGAGTTCTCAGGGGGCGGCAGGTGGGGGTCTCGTGTTTAAAGGAGGTTTAAAGTGGGCCCTGCCTTCTGGCCAGTTTCCTGTGTGAGGAACGAGTTTTGCAGAAGTAGGGAGGCTTGCCAAAGGGTGTGTCTTACGGAATCTCAGACGCTGACCTCAGGTGGTTCCCGTTTTAGAACCGCTCTCAGGAAGACCTCCGCGCTGAATGGGACACCTTCATTGAACAGATTCTGAAGAACACCAGTGATCTGCACAAGATATTCAGTTCCCTCTGGAACCTGGACCGAACTCAAGTAACACCCTCATCCCCTGTACCCATTTCATGTAAAGGAACAGAGCCCGCTTCCCAGACCCACACACTGCCGTCACAGTGCCCTCTCCCACAACTGTTGATAGACAGTATAGTGAGACAGTGCTTGAAAGGGCATGAAGTAAATACTCCGTAGAGGGGAGTGTTATTTCGTTAGTGTCCCAGAAGTGTAGAACTCTGGCATCTGAGGGTCCCCGTCTCTCTCTTTTTTTTAAAGATTTTGTTTATTTATTTGAGAGAGAGAGAGTACATGAGAGAGGGGAAGGTCAGAGGGAGAAGCAGACTCCCCGCTGAGCAGGGAGCCCGATGCGGGACTCGATCCTGGGACTCCAGGATCATGACCTGAGCCGAAGGCAGTTGCTTAACCAACTGAGCCACCCAGGCGCCCCCCGTCTCTCTTGATAAGGATATTCTACGATTGCCTTGTGTTCTCAACATCAAAAATGCCCAGTGGTAACATTTTAAAAACAAGATCTCTCTGTCTGGGAGAGAGTGCTCAGGAGCCGTTCCATTGGCCACCGGCGTTCAGTGATGTGTCAGCTGCTTATATGGCTGGCCTGACTGCCCGTTGCTCCATGGCCTTGATCCTGGTGAACATCACATCCTCATTGTCAAGGGCCAGAGGGAGACGCGAGGCTGTGCCCCCTTAAGAAGCGAGCGCCTGCGCCCCCAGCCCCCAAGGAGATGTGTGGGCTGTGCGGCGTGTCTCATTGCAGGAGCTGAGAGGGACCCTTCAAAAGGGATGTGGCGTCGTGACTCTGCCTTCACAGAACCCGACTCCGGCCAGAAATGGGGGCGGGTTTTTCTGGCTCTGGTTGGGAGAAATGTTCGAAGTGGGCCCCAGAGCTTTGCCGAATGGCTGGCTGGGCCCGGGCACTGTCTCGAGGATGTGAGAGAGGAGCGTCAGCTCCAGAACTTGCTCCATTGCCACGGAACTGTGATGGCGATGGCGTCGTGGGTTCTAGCTGCCAGCAGGAAACAGGAAGGAGGCTTTTAGTCACTGCTGGTGACTCCTGACCGGGTTCAGATCCTTCTCTGGTATTTTTAGGGACTTGTAGGCAACTGACTCCTTACAGCATCTCCTGAAGCTGAGGAGTATTTCTCCGAGTGAGAGACCGCGATGTTTTCATTGCTGTTACAGGACAGAGTTATGAGGCCACACGAAGCCAGCTAGCTCTGTGGCAGTGGGGCTTGTGCTCCGGAGGGAGGGGAGCGGAAGGGGCATTTGGTTTTACCTGGCGCCGTGGCCTGTGTTTGAGGGGTAGGCTCTCCCGTCCGCTGCCTCCCGGTCTCAGCATCGAGTCAGGGTCTCCTGAGCGGAGACCTACCTTGCCCCCTGTGAGCGGCCATAGGCCACATTTGCCATACCTTCCTGCTTCGGCAGAAGCTGCCCCATTCCAAGAACTTGGCATTTTGCATCGTCTGCAGTTCTGGGTATAGAGAGGTGGAATGCAGACCCATGATGTGACACAGATCTTCCCACATGGCACCTTCTCCTTTTCCCCGGTTTTGGCTTAGCATCTGTCCCTCCATTCTGTAAAGCCTCCCCTCCTTCCCAGCTTGGCTGGTGGTGAGCATGCTCACTTGTGGCTGTGCTTCTCGCCCTGCACAGGTGGAACCCCTGTTGTTGCTGAAGGCAGCCCTCATTCTGCAGGCCTGCCAGCGTTCACCTCACATTCTAGCCGGCTGCATCCTCTATAAGGGACTGTGAGTAACACCAGACCCCTCTCCCTGTAATGCAGAACTGATCAGCCAGGCCACCACCAGGTCACCCGTGGGGAGCTCTGTCTCTGGCCAGTTCCAAGAAGGCTGCTTTGGCAAATATCAGGTCGTTTAGATTTGACGTAGGGGACATACCTGTCTTTCAGCAAAGCCGGGAAATTAGAAATTATGTCCAGAAAAGGGTTAGGAATATAAAAGGCAGTTTTGGAGAGGTCCACGTAAGTCTCAGCATGGGGCATCCCCAGGTCGTCAGCGGCCAGCACCGTAGGTAAAGGGGTGTGGAAGCCTGCCGCGGGCCCCTCCTGCTGCCTGGGGCTCCGGGGCACTTGGCTGTCGCCAGCCTTGCAGAGCGGCCGTACCTGCTTCTGCTCGGGCTCCTGCCAGCCTCTCGGCTGGGTCCATCGCCCGGCTGGCCTCTGAGATCTCAGCACACCTCTTCACGTAGTTGGAGGGCATCGGAGCGAGCCCGATGCCTGCCCTCAGGGCCCCTCCACGCGTAGTCCAAGGCAGCTCTCCTCCTGGGGGGCTGCTGTTTGCATCCAGAGCTTACTGATGACTGGATGAATGTGTGACTGGAGAAGTTCTGGGGGCCTGATGGGCTGGGTTTCCAGTCCTGGCCTCACCTTCCCGGCCCTGTGACCCCAGGCTGGTTGCTTGCTGAGTTTTCTCTACCAGGAAAGAACGAAATGAGAGGGCCAACAGAGAAGGACCCACTACTTCCCAGTGGCCCTCGGCACAGCACACCATCATGTCTTTCCCCTTTGCTCATGATGACGGTTTGGAACCTGCTCGTGGTGCCTCTAGGCTCACCGGTGGCATGGCATCAAGCATGATGTTTTCCTCCTTTTCTCATGTCAAATTCTCATACACCTAATGTGTGAACAGGGTCTCATTGTGAAAAACAAAAAACCAAAAACCGAACCAAGACAGAAACACACAGAGGGCAGTTCCCAAGTTCTTCTGAGCCCAGACTCACTGTTAGCAGGTGGAGGCACGTCCTTTGCTTTTCCCTGTGTTTCCGGCACATCAGTGGACATTGCTTCTGTTTATTTTTGCCACATCCATAAATGGGATCATAGGGCTCCTCAGCGTGTACAGTAGAGATTTCTCTGTCAGTCCATGCTGGTCTCCTTCATTCTTAGAATCACCGCACACCTTTTGGTGTTAAGGCTGTGCCATGATTTCCTTAATTACTCTCTGTTTGATGGGCATTTGTGGGGTTTACCCATTTCTGTAATGATTTTGCCATTTTTTTGATAATCAGTACACTTCAGCATGCATCTTGGTACAAGGCAGGTCAGAGGGTTTGGACATTTTTTGAAGTTCGGTAGGAATGCCCAGAGTGCCCTCCATAAAGGGCTTTGCCAGTTGAAACTCCCACCGGCTGTGTCCCCAAGATCTTTTTTTTTTTAAATATTTTATTGATTTGAGAGGGAGAGCAGAGCAGGGAGCCCAAGAGAGGGCTCAATCTCAGGACCCTGGGGTCATGACCTGAGCCGAAGGCAGACGCTTAACCTACTGAGCCACCCAGGTGCCCCCCCCCCCCCCCCCCCCCCCCCCCGCCAAGATCCTCACCAGTTAGGGTGTTAGGAATCTTTCCAATTCAGAGTCCTATGATGTATTTTGTCTTATGGTGTTTTTGTTCCTATGACCTAGGATTGTTAGTACCCAGCTCCCACCCTCCCTCACGGCCAAGGTCCTGATTCGCCCAGCTGCATCTCAGCACCAGGTATTGTAAAGCCCCCTCTCCCGGCTGGGACACTTTGTCCAGAGTGTCTGTTTTTAAGCAAAAAAATAGAATTTTATATAATGTGATTTCAAAGTATTTTTTAAAATGCATAAACTTAAAGGAAAATATGCCTCAGATTAACAGTATTAGCTTGTGGGTGAGGGAATTATGTGATTTTTTGGGGGGGGGATTTATATAGAGTAAAATTATATAACTTGAAATATGAGTTTTTTAAAAAGCTCCTAAAAAAAAAGAAAGAAGGCCACATCATTTCATAGGAGTGCAAGCCATGCTGGCTAGAAGAGTTTTTGGTTTTTGTTTTGGTGGCTTATTTTAGAACCTTTGGTTGAACTGTCTGGAAAGCTCTTTTGAGAAAATTACTAATTTGGGAGAAAATTAGGATTGTCACCTTGATTGTGAATCAGAATAAGCCAGAGAGCTCTTGCATAGCCTTTGGTTTAGGTCAGATCCTTTATCACGAGGGTCACAGGGCATTCACATACCTGTTGAGCTGGTACGTTCCACACCAGGGCTGTGGCAGGTGCAGGGATATGGTGACAGATGTGTTCTCCAGAGGCATAAAAGGTTAACAGGAATCCTCGCTTTCCTTCCCAGAGGAGGGAAACAGCAATCAGAGCGTGAAGCCTGATGCGCATTTGGGGGGGAAGCTGCTGCTTGTGCAGGGTGCAGGTTCTTGCCTGATCCCGGCCGTGGTGGTGAGCAAGCAGCTCGGGGGAGCTTCTGTTCCATCTGCTTTGCTGCTGGCATGCGGAGGGGGCCAACATTCTGGGCCTGGCTAAGTTTCCCAAACAGATGGCCCGGCGCAGTCATGATTGGGTTGGGAGGAGAAAGCGGTCCCCGGCGCCAACTTCTGTGTGTGTTTATTTGCAGAGAAGACCTGCAGGAGGGGGTGGCCCGCAGGAACGGGGTGAGTGGCAAGGTGCCTCGCTGCATCTTGAGAACGCGGTCTTTTATGCTGCCTGTCCCCTACACAAGTCATGGGAGAGGCCAAGCAGTCCCATGGGTCATCTCATCTGTTCATAGATTAGGAGAACAGACGAGAGCTTTAAGAACAAAGTTAGCCATCAGAATCCTGATCGTAAGGCTCATGATTTTAGACGTACCTTCTAAATCCTTGTTTTCATATGCTCCCTCCCTCATTGTTACAAGGCTGCTTAAACTAGGTCCAGGGGATCCTGGTTAGGAGGGGCTAAGATAAATGGCAGCGGCCAGAAAGACCTTCTGCAGGATGTGGAGGTGTCCCCGAGATGGTTATTTTGTTTTATTTTGAAGCCCAAGGTAGAACAGATCCCTGTTGTCAGTTGGAAGTGCTTTTTCCAGCTTTTATCTGTTTTTTTTATGTGCCACTAGATTTTCTTCCCCCCAAAAGTCACTTTCCTCCACAGTGAGGAGTAAAGCTGCCCGTGAGGGCTCCTTCCTTGCTGGGCACGAGAACGGTAGCTATGGGTTTGTGTCTTTTGTTCTGGGCTGAGGAGCATGTCAGAGCGCTCCTCTGAGCAGGCATTTGGGTTGGATGCGTCCCCCTGAAGTGCAGTGACTGCCCCTCCCATCTTCCCCAGCCCAGGGCTGAGCCCTGTCCATGTTGCTTTGTGATTCCAGAAGCGGCGCTCCCCCCAAATGTCCGGATCATGCCTGTGTTCCTGACCGAAGAGGAGGCCACCAGTCTCCAAGAGTTCCCGAGGGAGCAGGCAACTAGGTACTGGAGCCACAGGGGTTCCTGGTAGACTGTACTGGAGGGACTCCCTCACGTGGGTGTATGCACACAAGCCCCTGGACATCCCAGCCTTCCGTATGCCATATTCCCCATGCTCTGCCATGGAAGGGGCATCTGGGACTCGAGCATGTAGATAACAGGTGCCTGGCATCGTGAGACGGCTATGGGTTTCAAGTCCCAGATCTGTCACCTCTCATCTGTGTGACCTTGGGCAAGTCCATTCCCTGCCAGAGCCTTAGCGTTTTCGTCTGTAAAAGAGACCCAGTGATAACCTACTTTATGGGCTCGGTGTCAAAACTGGAAATAGTGTACATATAGTATCCGGTCCAGGCCCTGACTCAGAGCAGACCTGCACGTGGGGCTGGCTCTCACACAGTGGGGCCCTGCTGTCTCCAGCAGGTGATCGGGTAGCACCATGTGAAGCCCGGAGCGCCAGACAGTGCCTTCCTTTTACTCCTGTGGTTTGACCACCAAGGCCTCTTCAGCTCTGTGGCCTCGGGCACCCACTTGTCACCAGTGGCCCTGCTTTTTAGGGAAGCGGTTCTTTAGTGTTCTCCAGGGAAGGGCACCTGCCCTGCATTTGGCCGGGCGCCCCTCCCTCATGTCTGCCTTGTTTGTCAGCCCTGCTACAGCGCCGGCCAGAATCCAGGAGTGCTCAGCCCAGCAGCATCCACACCCTTGGAGCTCCGCTGCCCCGACAGACAGCGCCACTGGCCACGTGGAATCCACGGCCTGGATGCGGGCAGCCACTCCCGAGTCTGCATGTCCTGACGTAGCATGGCCAGATGGCAAGGGGGAGAACGGGCTCTTGCCTGGCCGTGATGTGGAGAATGTCAAGCCTGCAGAACTGCACAGCCCTGCCAGGGACGAGGGTCCTGGTCTTGGCTACTCCCTGGCGAAGGAACTTCGTATGCCCTTGGGGGAGGAGGAGCCAGACTTGTCTGCCATCCACATTCCAAAAGCTCAGGAAACGGCAACAGCCTCAGGTTATTTTGCCCTCTCGAATATGGGCACCCCAGATGGTGGCGGTCCCGCCTTTGAGGAATTTGTCAGGGACTCTGGCGACCGGGAACCTGAGCCACCTGACGCCCCGCCCGCGGTCGTGGCCATGGCCATCAGCAGCCTCCTTTCTCCGTCCACTCCTGAGATGCTCAGCCAGAATGGAGCCCTGGAACAGCATGATGACCTCCCAGAGGACAGCAGCCTAGCCCCCTTTCCCAGGGAAGACCACCTCCCCAGAAGGATGAGCAGGCCTCGGTCATGGCCTTGCTCAGACTTGAGGCAGGGAGGAACCACACTGCCTGTGGCAGACCAGGGCGTGGAGCAGCGTGTTGGGGTGCACGACAGCTGCTCAGCACCTGGCGGCTCAGACTTGGCAGAGTCTCAGGACAACTACGGTCCCTCCGCACACGGAAGTGCCCCAAGGTCAACCCCAGCATCCTGTGTGGGCCTCGTGCCAACAAACCTCTACACTCACAGTGTTAACGGGCTGGTGCTGTCCCTGCTCGCTGAGGAGCCGCTGCTGGGTGACGATGCTGCCATCGAGGAGGTGGTGAGTGTGTGCAGACCTGACTCCCGGGGGCGGGGAGGAGCAGGGCAGGTTCCCCCCCAGCTGCACCGTGCAGGGCTGCAGGACCTTGTGGGCCATCCCACCTGCTTTCCACGTGTGGATGACGGTCGTGCCTACGGCCTGGCTTGGGTGGGGGTGAGTGAGTCCAGTGCGGCGCACAGTGCTGGGGGCAGAGGTGTCCCACAAAGTCAGTTGCCTGGCCCTTTCCCACTTCTTCCGTTTTCACAGAGCGCAGGGCGGGGATGCTCTGGCCTCCCCCTCAGCAGCGTCGGGGTGCTGATGGGGCCCTGCCCTTCAGGTGCAGCGCGAGCACCATCACACAGGTGAAGACGGGGAGCACGGCCAGGGTGGTGCCGCCGCCACCACCACCACCTCCAGTGGCCTCCCTTCCCAGCCTCGGCGGCTGTAGGTTCTGTGTGGGCTGGAGTCTGTACTCTGCCCGAGTCACAGCCCAGGTGGGGAGTATCCCAGAAGGCTGTGCTTTCCCTCCACTGAACCGTGGTGATCTGTAGCCCCTTCCTAGCGGGCCTGGGACATCTGAAATGCTAACGGGCTCCAGAAGGCTCCTCATAAAGCATTCCAGCCCCTTCCGCACTCGGGGCCGTGAACTGGCCTGCTCGAAGCCTAGGCCCACACTGGAGCTCCAGTTGCTATAGTAACAGCCTCGCCTGGTTGGCAGGGAAGTGGTAGCAGGAAGAACAGGAGGTTGAAATAGCTGCAGGGCACATGGTGTCCTGGGGCTTGCCTTGTTTCTGTTCTTAAATCTGTATTATTCTAAGGCAATCTTATTAGCATGCAGGGCTCAGGCTCGGTCACCTTGGAGCTCAGAGGAGGGGAGGCAGCTTCCTCTGCGCTGAGCCCCAGGCAAGAGGCTGCCCCTCTCCTGGCCTGCTGGCTAATCTCCCCTTTCCACAGTCCACACAGCACCCAGTGGTGGTTGCGTTGCTTCCTGCAGCTCCTTCACCGCAGCTGTGAGGGACTTACGCTCCCCCTTCCGCCAGCACCCCGGGGCCCGCGGTGCTCCGGTGCTCTGTCTCTTGTCTCCCTGACGATGCCTTGGTACTTGGGGCTTCTTCCGCTTCGCCCCAAGCTGCAGACAGGTTATTTTGAAGGCACAGCGTTTGGATGCAATGAAGTTGGATATGCTATCTTTACCTCCCCCCGCCCCACCCAAAAGAAAGAAAAAGAAAAAAAAAATAGCATAGGCTGCTCCTGAGGAAGGAAGTAAATTAAAACGTAGTCTGCATTCAGTGGATACTAAAGCCTTGACGTCTACTATTTCAGCCAAGCCTGAGCGCAGCACTGGGGGTAGGCACTGTAACTCCCGTTTTACCAGGAAGAAGACAAAACAGAGGGTCCAGAACCCTGGCTTGTTCCTTTTCTCCCCGCCCCCTCCTGTCTGTTCCCCCACTGATCTGACCCTGGAGTGACTGGCCTTGGTTTGTCATGCAGGGCTCCTGTCCTGACACAGCGCCTCCCTGGGCTTTCATGCAAAGGAGGGTTTGGTGTGGGACGGGCCCCAGGAAAGAGATGCAGTGTAATGAAAAAGAAAAACTCTTTTCTGAAGAGTCGGGAGTAACTAACTTTGATCAGCTTGCTGGTTTGAGAGCGGGCTTTATTGATCAGGCCCAAAGGCTGTCTGTTTTATAATTGGGAGAGATCTTTTATTGCCTTTTTGTCCTGGAACTGCATACAAAATACTTGACCTGATTTCCCTTCTCCTGCTGTCAAGAAAAGCAGGTCCTCTGCAGCATGGTAAACCACAATTCAGATAGGTCAGTGAGCTCCCCCACCACTTTGAAAGGGCTCCATGATCATATTGTACACCACCAAGGGACCCTCGTGTCATTTGCCATCTTGTCTTTCGGTGGGTGAACTGCCACCTCTTTATGTTGTCTGAGGGTGGGGACGGAGAGCTGGGTGGAAGGGGGTGGGTGAGGGGAGCAGCCAGGAGAGGTTGCCAGTGGGTCCGAGAAAACAGTACGCTCACACCAGGGGGCAGCATAGAGCCACTGATAGTTTCCTACTCAAAACCCAAGATGATCTTACTGACCTTCAGATACAGGGATCAGATCAGTTATTCATTGCTACAGTAGGACTTGGAGCTGTCCGTGTGCAGTAGATGAGGCCTGAGGGTAGTGCCAGGGTATTAGTGTAAAGTACTTCATGAAAATGCACCCCTCCGCCGTGAAACTGGTGCTTTGGGAGAAGGTGTGTTACTGCATCATTTCTTCCGCACATTATGGCACACACTGACATTCAAGCCATTTGCTTTACTACTGACTAGAAGCTGGAGGATCCAGGAATTAGCCCAGCTTCATGTCTCCTGGGGCTGTTGTGAGGGGTCATGTGTGTGCTAGTGTATATCAGGGGTTGGCACACTTTTAATGTAAAGGAACACCTGGTGCGTATTTTCAGCTTTGTACACTTACCCGGCTCCGCTCTTGTAGTATAGTCACAACCATAGACAATATGTAAATAAACGTAGTGGCTGTGTTCCAGTAATATGTTACCTATGGATCCAGAAATCAGAACTTAGCTTTCTTCCTTCTCAGCTTTTCTGTTCACCTCTACTTTCTGATTTTTCTACATTTTAAGAAAGCATTAGAACATAAGGGTGGGAGCGGCGCCCGGGTGGCTCAGTTGGTTGAGTGTCCGACTCTTGATTTTGGCTCAGGTCATGATCTCAGGGTTGTGAGATTGAGTCCCGTGTGGGGTTCCACACTGGATGTGGAGCCTGCTTAAGATTCTCTCTCCCTCTACCCCTCCACCCCCCACGTTTGCTCCTTCTCTCTCTCTCTCTCTCTCAAATAAGTAAATCTTAAAAAAAAGAACATAAGGGCATGAGTTAGTATTTCTCTAAAAGCAGGTAAAAACACCAGAGTCCTTTCTGCTACATCAGGTGGCCACTCGGATAATATTTGGGTCATTATTTCCTAAGCACTGGTCTGCTGAGGTTAACTGTGCCGTCCCTTTGCAGTACTGCAGTAGCCTGGCGTCCCTGAACGGGCTGGAGGTCCACCTGAAGGAGACGCTACCCAAAGACGTGGCTGCCTCCCCCAGAAGGACGTACAACTTCACGCATTATGACCGCATTCAGAACGTGCTGACTGGTAAGGAGAGGCGCATGGGGCCCGGGTGCCTCCAGACAGGAGTGGGGGTGAGGACTCGGGGCCGGCGCCCCCGGGGTTGGTGCTGTGCCCAGAGTTGTGGACTACAGTTAGGATGCTGCTTTCTCGCTTGGGAGCCAGCTCCCACTGAGTTTAGAATTCGACTGGCAAACACTTCCTTACTCATTTGTCTTTTTTTGGTTGTTTCTCCAACATTTTGAGAGAAGCACACACATGTTCAAATATCTGTGATAAGGTCTGCCTCGAGATTTTGGTATTCATGGGCAGACGCCGGTGCTGCTCATTCTCTGTCTCATGGTGGAAGCTGATGGCACTCATGGCCCTGAGCCCCCTGCTCTCCCTGTTCATAGTGCTGGGGGTGGGGAGAGCGGGGGAGGAGTCCACTACCCACAACTTCTGTGTCCTCTTCCGGAAGCAAACCTGCCACAGGTGGCCACCCCCCAGGACCGCCGCTTCCTACAGGCCATCAGCCTCATGCACTCGGACTTTGCCCACCTGCCTGCACTGTACGAGATGACTGTCAGGTGAGTGTCCCCCCCCGCCCCTGCCCTGGGTTACTCCTGAAGTCCTGCACCCAGAGCCGCCTTCCCGGGGGTCTGGGCCACAGCCTTATTCATAACGAAATGAAGAACATTCCAGTGCTTCTCTTTAAGGCCTCCTTTTATCCATTCCCCTGCCCACCCACCGTCACCTCCTCTCACGGGACAGAGGGCTTCTGTCTACTGTCAGAAGCGATGCCTGAATGCCGTTGCTGTCTGCTAACTTGGGTCGCGTGCTCACAGAAATGGTCAGACTGGCCCGAATCGAGGAAGTAAAATGTTTGCCTCCCCTCACCCGTCACACACCCAAAAGATACCCACGGGTTAGTCTGGTGTCTCTTACTCCAGGTTTTGGTGTTGTTGTGGGGTTTTCTTCTTTCCTTAGAAAATAGAGATTGTTACTATTTTAGTTATTTTGTTTTTCTTCTAGAAAACAGGATCACCCTAATGTACTGTTTTACAAGTTCTTTTTTTCACTCTTTTATATATCCTAAGCATCTCTGTGTCAGTAGGTACAGATTTATAAATCAGTATTGTACTTTATAATATTTAACCAACTGAATCCTACTTTTTCTTCCTACATGCTTCTCTTATGAAACCGGTAGGAGAAAATAAGGCAAGTTAGAGGGTCAGGAGGGGAGGGTGTGCTCTGTGTTTGTTATTCCACTCAGTCCTTGGAATGATTTGGACAAGTGCATTATTTTTTGTCCTTGTGGTACAGATGAGGATACTGAGGCAGAAACAGGATAAGTGGCCTCCCTCAGGGTCACAGTCTGATTAAGGGGCAGGATTTGAACCCATGTCTCTCTGACTCTGAAGTACACATTCTGTCCGCTCGTTTCCAGCTCAAGGGGGCAGGGTAGGGCGGTCGAGAGGGAGGGGTGTGGGCTCTGGACTCCCACAGACATGCACTGGGGCCTTGGCCATCATGGCGATGCCGTGCCAATGCCCTGCACATGGGGTTTCGGGCGTCTCTGCCGCCCAGGACCATCTCCAGCCAATACTTCAGTGTATCTTTCCATGAAAATGTGCCTTTTCCGGCTTTAAGTCCGAGCTGCCCCAGGCCGGCGACCTAGATGAACGTGTCCAGTCACGGCTTTGGGACCAGTTGCACTAGGGTGTGTGGCGGTCTGTTTTGGGAGGGATGGAAATAAGTGAAATGTCAGCCTGTGATCCATCAACCTCCTCGTGGCCCTGTGGTACTCCGCCTTCCTTGGGGTGGAGAGGGTCCTAGTGTTGGGATACATGGCTTATTTTAATAGTAATAGAAACAGCGGCCACCATGTCTTAACCCCTCACCGTATGGTAAGCAATTTATATGTATTTGACTCATCTAGTCTCTTAAAAAAATCTCAGGGACGGGATTCGCTGTTGTCCTATTCACTTTACAGATGTGGGACTTAGAGCTGGGACTGATTAAGGATGCGTCACTTAGCCAGGGGCACGCAGCTAGGAAGCCACAGGGTTGGGATCAGCACCCCGGTGTGGGACCCCAGCTCCATGCTTGTAACCACCAGGCCGTGGCGCCCCCTCTCCGTGGCTGGGATGACTGACGCGTGACTCCTCCTGCTGGTCCAGGGAGTGGCACAAAACACCTAGGCCAGGGGGGCCCTTCTGGCCCCTTGCACTCCCAGAGGGAGATGCTAGAGGTGGATGGGAATCTCCTCCCTCCTTGCCTGGACGCAGAGATCCCAGTGAGGGGGACCCTGGTGGTCCCTGACTCCACCCTCTCTTACTAGGTTTGAGGAAACTGAGGCCCAGTGGAGAAATAGTCTGAGGCAGGCAGGATCAAGGAACCAGCTGGTTGCCTGGCCCTGGAGTCGCTTCCTCCCTAGTGGGTCCTCCTTTGCACGGGACGCGCATCTCTCCCTCTGCTGCTGTGACAGGTTTCCTGTCGCTTTATGTCACAGCCCGCTCCCCCTGCCCACACTCCCTTCACTTATCCAGCCGTCCCCCACAATAGCCTGGCGGCACCACCCAGCCCCACCTGTCAGCTAGGGCCCTGTCTGTCACCTGGGGTCACACTGCCGCCGTGTGAGAGCGTTTGCCATAGTTGCTGTTCTGTCAGCACAACGTGCAGCCATCCATGCGGCCTTGTGGCTGTTCCCACCTCGGACTCTGTGGCTGCAGTCACTGCACACTGTCCCAGCATCCAGTGAATGGAGAGGAAAGAGAGATGGTGATGGGTGCCAAGGCCTGGACCTCAAGTGCAGACGCTGAAACCTGAGTCACAGCAGACACACCCCGTGGCAGTTAGAGTTGCGGGGCCCCCGTGGCGCGCCTCTCGAGGTCCCTGTGGTCAGAGGCCTGCACAGGCGGCACAGGATGGTCATCTCCCCCCCCACCACAGTCATCTCTCTCCCCACCATGGTCATCTCTCCCCCCCCGCCACGGTCACCTCTCCCCCCACGGTCATCTCACTCTCCCCTGAACGGTCATCTCTCCCCTCCCCCATGGTCATCTCTCCCCACCCCCCCACCCCAGGAACGCCTCCACCGCGGTGTACGCCTGTTGCAGCCCCGCCCAGGAGACCTACTTCCAGCAGTTGGCCACAGCCGCGCGGAGCTCCGGCTTCCCCAGCCCGCAGGACAGCGCCTTCAGCCTCCCAGGCAAAGCCAAGCAGAAGCTGCTGAAGCACGGCGTGAACCTGCTGTGAGCCGGGCCACGGCGTGAGGTTCACCCCCCCGGGAGGGCACTAGCAGCTCGACCACCAGCAAAGAGAGCTCTGCCTTCTGCAACAGAAGAGGTCCCTGTGTTTTCTCTTTCTTGGCCTAGTCCCCCTTTCAGGAACTGTGATGGTATGTGTTTGTGACCTCCTTTTGTAGCCTGCGGTTGGGGCGGGTGGTTGTTTAGGTCAGCAGGTCCAGAGCTACACGGTAAAGGGCTTTATTCCTCTGGCCACGTCATACCGAAGAGGGGCAGGGCAAAGTTGTGGGCCTATTGCTCTGGATCTGACGCACCCAGCGTTTCTTGCTGCTCTTCCCTTCGGGGCCTTAACTGGTACCACAAGCATTCAGATGGGTGTTTGCTTCCATCCACAGGGGGATGTAAGTTGTCCGCAGGTGGACCAGGGCTCCCACACCTCCAGTGGGGGTTCCTCAGAGCGGTCCTCCCGAGCGGTCCGGACACTCGATGCAGGGAGGCAGGCAGCGTTGCCGAAACCACCTCGTTTGCATTCTTCTGGAACTATATTCAGAACCAGGAGCCTGTTCTTTGGAGCACCCATGGCGGAGGGTTGGGGGGGCAGATCTTGATAACGTGGAAGGGAGCCTGGGGCTTTGAGGTAACTCTGAGCCCCAGGGTGCCGAAAGTGGGCTGTGCAGCTGGCCCCTCTTAGGTGAGTGTCCTCAATGAGGAGTTTCCCCAGTTTCCGGGGCAAAAGCAAAGCTGTGCTTCCCAGCGGCGGCTATGTGAAAGGGCGCAGCGTGCACGTGTGTTCCTGCCCATGTTAGAGGCAGGCAGGGTATGATAGTGTGCTGCGGATCACTGTACGAAATACTCACCAGAGGCTTAACTGTTTACTGGGAGTACCTGAGACCCCATTTGAAAACTGCAATGTTAATAATTTCCTAACGAACCAGTGTCTCATGTTGACGACAATGTCTTTTTCTTGAAACAAGTTGCCAAGGGCTAAAAATAAAACAGCCAAAAATGCTGTTGAGTTGTGAGTAATGCTAACGTCTCTAGTGACAAAGCTAAGGTAAGGGTTAAGATATTTTATGAGTGTGTGTGTGTGTGTTTGGCACCTTTCTCTTCGCTGTGCCTGAGCCGGTGTGGGCAGGTAAGGAGGGATGCACTACAGACTGGTGTGTCCGTGAGGATGACAGCCTGCAGCCACCGATCCACCTTCAGCATGGCTGGCCCAGCATACCAGGCCCAGTTCCCTTTCCTCCCTGGGGTTCCTCCCACCACTGGCTGGCCTAAGAGGGTCATCTTCCCAGATGGAGGAGGGTCATACCCTAAGCTAGGTTACTTGCATACTGTCTTAATGCTCTAAGTTCTCCAAGAAAAAATTCAGTACCAGCCTCTGTGCCACCCGGTCAAGGAACCGTCCCACAACTGACACGTAACACGGCCCTTTTCTGTTGTGGGGTTATTTTTAAGCAGCCAAACTTTTCCTTTTGCTCACCAGGGCTCCAGAATCCTGAAGTCCCCAGATTTGAGCTCTGACATTACAACCTGCCATGTGTTGAAACGGGGACAGAATTTGGAGCCCAGAACCCATTTTCATCTGCCCGCTCCCAGCTCAGCTAACTGCCTGAGTTCAAGGACTCTTTCAAACCAGATCTGTTTCACGAGAAAATTGCTTGGCTGTGACTGGGCCCTTTCCTAGATGTCATGCCATCTACAGACATCTTACTGGGTCTGCTTTCAGAAACCTCTTTCCCCATCTACTTTCTCGGAACTGCCATTGAGCCTAAAAACACTCTTAACACAAAATGCCTTTGTTTCTGAGAATCCATGCTCTAGGCAGCCACATGCTTCCTCTTCAGACCTCACCCCCAAATTAAGTCTTAATCACTGGAGAGCATGAGATCAACAGAGCGGAATGCAAAGACCCACACGCAATGGTCATTTCAAAATACATCCACAAATTCTTCACTACAAATTAGGGACCTACCTCCTCCCTTGAGTGGGGGCTATACTTAGTGATTTGTTTTTAACAAATAGAACGTGGTAGAAACAACAGTATGACTTCTGAGAGCAGGTTACACCACACGTGGCGGCTTCCGTCTCTCTCAGTTTGCCTCCTTTGGGGGAAGCTGACATTCAGGCAGCCCATGGAGAGGCCCTTGTGGTGAGGGTCTCCTGCCCATAGCCATGTGAGGGAGCCTTCTTGCTCCAGCCCCGGTCGAGCCTTCAGATGAGTGCAGCCTTATGAGAAACTGAACCAGGACTGTCAAGCTAAGGTGCTTCCGAATTCCCAGTCTTCCAAAAATGTGTGACATAATAAATGCATGTGGTTCTGAGCCACTGTCTGGGGGTCATTTGTTACACAGTGAGAACTCATTAAGACATTTTTATGCCAATATCCCATCCACCAAACTAGGTTCCTTACAGCTTTGGCACAGGGGGCCCTTTAGCCAAATGCTGGATGAGGCTACAGGCTCAGAATCTAGCTACCCCGTTGCCCACTGGGGAAAGCCAGCCTGGACAACAAGATATTGTGAGTGCTCCCTCAGCTTTCTTCCTGTGGCTTCCAGAGCCTGATGTTAATGGCCAGCTGGGCCCCCCTTCCTCTCCTCTGGGCCCTGCCCTGGCCCCTCTTCTTACCCCAGCCTCCCAGATGCTTCCATGCAGGCTGCTCTCCTCTGAAAGTGGACGGCCACCCAAATGGCCTCAAGCCCACAGCCTTCCCGGCCCCATCCCGGCCTGCTTCTCTGGGAGGCCTGTGGAGGAGGTGCATGCGCCCCTGTGAAGCTTTCCCCTGCAGTTTTAGGAAACTCCTCGGATGGAGGAGGGGTATGGGCAGCAGCATGGGGAAAGCTGGGAAGGTCCCTCTGGATGATCATTCCTCAGTCCTAGGATGCATGTGCAAGAGCTGGGGGTCAGCCTGGAGAGTGTGGCCTCCCCTAGTGTGCATTTCCACTGCTCCCGAAGCCTTGAACAGCCTACCATCACCCCAGCCCAGCGCTCTGGGCTCTCAGCTGTGACTGCTTTGACACATTGCCCTCTGGCTCCAACTTGCCCTCTGGTGCCCTCAGCACCAGACCAGAGAATACAGCTTCATAAAGTCATTTGTGCTGTGAACCTTCTTCTGCTCTCCACCAGGATGGGACTTTACAAGTCCTATTCCTTGTGCATGGAAAAGGACACCCCCCCTCCCGAGTTTCATCCACCCGGATTAATTCAGAAAAGCTGGAGTCCGCAAACATGCACAGGCACACCCCCTTCCCTTTGCTTCTCTGGTCCCGTTTACTTTCTGCATTGGAGCTCAGCTCTGCGACCTCAGCGGCAGCCTTGACTGTGACTGGGGCCCAGAGGCCGCTGGAAGTGCAACGTTCAACCCCCCGTCTTCCTGTTCAGTACTGCAGAGGTTCTGGTGGCTGTGAGGACATCATTTCCTGACAGTCCCAGGCCCATACCCTCAAAATTAGCATCTAGATTTGAGGCTCCCCGGAGCGGGGGCCCTCCTGCTGGAGTGGGCCCCGTGCCCCCAGGGTGGTACCCCCCCAGGGTGGTACTCCCCCAGGGAGGTGGCATTTGCAGGACGGAACCTGCCCTGCCTTGGTTTTACAGGTGACACCAGAGTGCCCCCGTCCCCCGGGGCCAACAGCCTCATGCAAGCAGGGAACACAGGGTGGGGAGGAAGAGAAGCGGTCTGTTTGGGGTCAGTCCATGCTAACTGCCCAGCATTGTTGACTACTTGTGAACCTTCAGGATCAAGTTCCTGTGGTGTGATTAATAGTGGTGTTCAGATTCCTGCTGGGAAAGGGCCTCTGGTCCCTAGGGAGGCCGTTGAGCCTAATCAAACTGCCTCCCCACTGGAGGGAAGCATCCGGGCTCACTGGCTGTCACCTTGACACAGTAGCACGTGGAGCCTGGCGGCCGTCACCTGCTCCAGTATCTCTCTTGAGTGTTAACCCCACGGTGGTCCTTTCCGAAGCAGCTGACGTGCCCTTCACACCCCCACCAATACTACTTTCTTAACACCCCCCCCCCCCGCAGAGCTTTGCACTGTGTGAGTGGCAGCCCCCAAAGGTACCGCTCCTCATCCTGGGCACCTGTGTTACCTCAGAAGCTAAAGGTCCTGCTGGTGTGATTAAGAATCTGGAGATGCAGAGAATATTCTGGATCACCCCAGTGCCATCACAAGACTGCTTATCAGAGAGGCAGAGGAAGATGATTCACATTGAGACGAGGTGACGTGGAGGCAGAGATGAGTGACAGGGCCACAAGTCAGGGCCACCGGATGCCTAAGGAGGTGAGGGATGGATTCTACCCTGGAGCCTCGGGAGGGAGTGCCGCTCTGGTGATGCAGGGGTTGGGGTCCAGTGAAGCTGATTTTCGACTTGGGCGTCCAGAGTGTGAGAGAATGCAGTTCTGTCGTTTCGAGCCACCACACCAAGTCTGTGGCAGCTTATTAGAGTAGCCACGGGAGACTAACACGCCCGCCTCGCAAGCAATGTGTGTGTCCTGGCGGGGCCCTAAGAGCACAGGTGGGGCCCTACCACCGCCACCAAGAAGCCCTGCATGCTTGCAGGGGTGCTGGCAATTCATCCTGGGGCAAAGGGGAGCTTTGAAGCAGGGGACTGACTGGATCGGACTCTCATGAGAAAGGTCACTGGCTCCCGAATGGATGAGAAGCAGGGCAACGGGAGGGGGACGTCCCTGTCCCCCCACCCCTGGGCCCTTCTGAGGAGACTGGGGAGGGCAGGGTGTACTATTGACACTTCGCAGCCGGGCTGAGGAGGAAGAAGATTGTCTGGATCTTTTCTCAATGCGTCTGTTGAATCTGGGAAGCTTAAGGTAAACGTTCTCAGGGCTTCGAGACTGGAAAAGCACATTTCCTCTCCGTTTACTTTCGACGTCCGCACCTGAAACGAGCTGTCTTTCTCCTGGGAATAAAATCCCAGGCCCCCTGGGCAGGGGGAGGGGGAGGGGGAGACAAGCAGCCCCCACCTCCCATGCGGGGGTGAAAAGGCACTGTGTATGTCTTCCCTCCGACCAGCCCACCGGGGCTCCTGTGGTAGTGGAGGCACGTAGGCCCCGGGCTCGGCTCACACCTCTCTGACTCACTGCCGTGGAAACGGGGCCTGGGGACTTGACTTCTTGGAACCTGTGTCTTCTTTGACATGGAGAGGAAAAGGCAATTATGTAAAGGCCTGGCATATTGTGGGGGCCCCCAGAACGTGGGGTTTGGCGAGTGTCCCAAGAGGACAAATGGCCTCTCCTGGAGGTCCCTGTGCCAGCCATGGAGGTGAGGCCTGAACGTGTGACCAGAGTTCAAGAGGCTGCCAGACCGCGTGCTTGGTGCCTGGCCTCTTACTCCAGCCCGGCCTCCAGCCGGCCACAGGGCCTTGTCCACGGCACCTGCCGCCCTGAGCCGACGTCCTCTGTATTATGTGCACACCACTATCTCTGCTTACCCCAGTGTGGGCCCCAAGGGCTCCTGGGATACTAATATAGGCAGAGGAATTTTCTAGAGTGCACGGAGCTCTCTGTACCCAAGGAAGAAAGCACTCTCGCCTTGGGTCCGGGGTGGCTGGTGCGTCGGATGTGGGGAAATGTGTGGAAGGGTAGTGATCAGAAGGTAGCAACGACGTGTGTGCCCGGGAAGGAGGCAGAAAGTAAATCCATCTCTGTGTGTGTTGCCTCCTGCCACCTAATGCTACAATCTGCTTGAGCATTTCCACTGCCATCTGTCAGCAGCCCGAAAATGTATGGCCTTATTCTGTCCTGTTGCCTGTGTTTACATCTGGTTAACAAGACTTAGCACGGAGGTAAATCTCAGGGGGAGGTTGCTGGCAGCAGGGCCCGATGGTCCTCACAAACCGCATTTTATACTGAGCCTTTGATTATTTACATTGAAAAAATGTGTACGGAGCACTTCCTATCCACCCAGAATGCGAAATACTCTTATCTTACTCGAACCTCATTTTACACCTGTGAAGGTAGGCATTACGCCCATTTTATAGATGAACCTCACAGAGTGGGTCAGGACTTTTTGGTGCGAGGGATAGCAACCGCAACTCAAATTTGGCTTCAGAATAAAAAAGGGAGTTTATTGGCTCGTGGAACTGGCAAGTCTGGTGGTAGCGCTGGTTCCAGGCAAAGCTAGATTCGGGACTCTTGTGACCTCCACACTTCCGTCTGTGGGTTTCACTCTCAGATTTTCTTTACACTAGAACCCCACCTATTCTACATGAAAAGCAGCTTTCATTTCTCACTGATCTTTGCCAAAGAATGGATCATGTCCACAGCCCTGACCCAATCCCTGAGTGCTAGGAGTTTGGAAGGCTCTGATTGGTCAGGTCCGGATGGTGAACCCAGCCCAGCTCTGACCCAATCCCTGATGTCCAGGAGTTGGGAAGGCTGTGATTGGTCGGGTCTGGATGGTGAGACCAGCCCAACCCTGACCCAATTCCTGAGTGCCAAGAGTTTGGAAGGCTCTGATTGGTCGGGTCTGGATGGTGAACCCAGCCCTGACCCAATCCCTGACGGCCAGGAGTTGGGAAGGCTGTGATTGGTCAGCTCTGGATGGTGAACCCAGCCCAGCTCTGACCCAATCCCTGATGTCCAGGAGTTGGGAAGGCTGTGATTGGTCAGCTCTGGATGGTGAACCCAGCCCAGCCCTGACCCAATCCCTGAGTGCCAAGAGTTTGGAAGGCTCTGATTGGTTGGGTCTGGATGGTGAGCCCAGCCCAGCTGCTGCGGCTGGTCAGATCCTAGAAACCCAAGAACTAAGAATAGGGATGCTGCATCTTGCAAGAGGCTCAACAGGGTACTTTTGGAGGAGAGTGTTACAAATAGCGGCCATCCACTAGAGACCCAGGTTAGGTGGCCTGGGTGTCACACGGGAACACAGCCCATACTTTAACTTGGAGCTGGCTGGTTTCAAAGGCCTTGTCACTTGAGTGGGCAGTGACTCTTGTCCCCAGCTACACATTAGAATCAGGGCAGGAAATGAGTTAAAACAAATACGGAGATCCGGGCCCCACCCCCTGAACAAAGAAATGCAATGCTTTGGGGGAGGGCGGGGTGTGGGCATCAGTATTTCTCAGAACACCCCAGGTGACTGTATTGTGCAAAGTCTAGAACTGGTGGATTAGGTCTCCTTTCCCCTCCCTGGCTATATGCTATAGGCCATTCAACATTACAAGCGTAACCCAGAACCCAATCTGGGCGAATGCAGGGGGATAGTGAGCAGGTGCCCGGGGGCCCTGGTACGTGACCTTGTGCAGTCTGGGCTTGAAGATGGTGCAGGCTGTGTCAGAATGGAAGCAGGCTTCTCATCTGAAGTGGGGCGGGCACACTGGCTCCCCTTTCTCACCTTGAGCATCCTTAGCTGTAGCGTGTAAATTATTTTAGCAATTGCCTAGTTGGCAATGCACACTTTAGGAGAGCGAGAACCATCTCAGCCCTGGGCAAGTGGTGCTCCTCCCTTCCGCTTGCTGAGGGAGCCCAGCCAGGACTGCGGCTGGAAGCGGGCTTGCTGGGAAAACACCAGGCAGCCCGGCTGCTCCTGGGTCTCCAGGCCACCCATGTCACCTACCTCTCTTTAAAAGGGAAAATTTCAAAACGTACCTACTGAGGCACCTGCTTCTTCCCCTGTAGTGAGGCAGTGGAAGGAGCCGCCAGCTCCCCTGGCCACCTCCACCACTGATCACATTGGCTGACCCACCTCCTCCTTCCCGCTCTGCCTCACCTGCTCAGAACCACTACAGGGGAAAGGGGACCCTCGCTGCTGCTGTATGTACCAGGCACCATCTCTGCAGTGGGGCCCAGAGAGTCTCCCAGAAGCTCCGTGACTTGCCCAAGGTTGTGTGGGAGCCAGCTCCTGGCACGGAGTCCCGAGTCCCCCCCAGCTTTCCCGCAGCCACGGTCCTCACTCTCTGCCCCGTGTGCCACTTAAGAGTTCCTTAACGTTCCATAGATCTGCTCCTGTTAGCCCACACCAGTTATCTGAGAACCGCGTTTTTGCCTCACTCACCATATACACCAGCGCTTGTAGGGCCCCGCCCATCTCTGCGACACGATCAAAACTTCCAGCGGCTCCGGCCAGGTGCCCCCTCTTCCCCAAGAGACCACTAGTGCAGTTCACTCTGGTTTTCAGCAAGGTCCTTTATTTAATCTCCTGTTCCCCCAAGCACGGCACATGAGCTCAGGTAGCCGGGTACCCGTGTGGGCTGTGGGCTTTGTAAACGGCGAGCAGTCAGTATGTATAGAAATCATGCACCTCGGTGATTCTTTGACAAGATACTTAATGAGTAAAAAGATTTCAGGTGTGTTGGAAACTGCTGCCCTGTCCTGCATTCTGCTCACGGAGAAAGATCGGTGCAGAGATTTTACCCAAATGGAGACAGGTTTTCTTTGCTCACTGGCCAGTAATAGGGCCTCTCGGGTCATGGTCACTTCTGACGGCCGCTCCTCCCGGCCACTCCGACGGAACTCCGGACCTGTATGTGTGACCAGCTGTACATCCCACGCAGCTCCATGGCTTTACAAATTGGACACTGCCCATAATACGATTCAGAAAAGGCATCTCTAGGACGGCTGGAAGCTACTCTTGCACACCTCAGCTCACAGGAGAATGTTTCCAGAATTTGTGCCTCCAGCTGGCCACGTCCTCCCCAGGAAACCAGAAAGCCAGCTCCGCCGCTGTGGGTCTTTTGGGTTTGTAGGTCTTCCCAAAGGCCTCACTCACACCCCTGGCTTAGGTCGCCGTCACCTGGCGTGCACCCCTGCGCAATGACAAAGTCACGGGGCCAACACCTCCACTGTCTCGGAGTCCAGCACTTGAACATTTATGTACAGACAAATAAATGGAAAATCAGAGGCAACAGAACTCCAAAGCAAAACAGACACTTTTTTGGTCAGATTGACGATTCCAGTCTTGCCAGAGGAAGGCGATGCTGGAATGTCACTGGCTGAGCGCGCGGTCTCACCGCACCACAGCTCGGACCAGCCAGCCTGCTGGTCTGAACGCTCATCGCCGTGGACTCGGAAGCAGCTGCATGGGGAATCTTCCTGGCCCAGTTTGGCAGTAGGGCTTCTGTCGGCAGTGAGGTGACTGGATCACACGTTCGGCAGCTGATCCGTGGGAGCCCCGACTTGGCTCTCGAGGACACCAGCCTCGGGCTTGGAAGGAAAGCCGTGTTTACAGAGGAGCCAGCCAGATGCTCCCCGCCTTCAGGGACCTGATGGGGTTTGGGAGTGAGGTGAGCGATGGTGACAAGTCCGCTCAGGCCCAGCCGTGCGCACTGCCCCTGACTAGGTCCACCCTGCCTGTGAAGCCAGCCGGGTGTGGGGACTGCAGACTCTCCCCCTGCCCCGGGCTGACTGATGGGTCCCCTGTGTGACCGTGACAGCCACAGAGGCCAAGGTCTCTAGCTCTCTGGTTTGCAGTTTTTTGTTTTGTTTCGCGTGTTTTTCTTTTAAGATGACCACAAGGAATTTTTACGTGATTACATTCAAACAGATAACCGCTTGGTTACCCTATTCCAGAGCACTGAAAAAACCAGGTATGCAACATGGCACAGACGACAGTCACACCAAGGGCACTGAGCCCCCGGTCACAAAGCAAAGTAACACGCTATTAAGCAGAAAGGAATCGCAGAAGCAAATGACTAGAAGGGAAAAAAAGAAAAATCTAAGGAGATACAAGCTGAAAATTTCCCATTTACAATAACCAAAGGAAAGAGGGACCCCACGTGACCTCAAAATCCCAAATAAGAACTTTCTGGTGAGGCAGGTTTTGGAGCATGGAATCACAGCACGGGTGGGGGCTGGACTGTACCCCAGTCTGCCCAGGCTGACCCGCGGCCACTGTCGCCGACTCCAGCATCGGAAATGTTCTCATCGTCCTGGAGCAAAGATGAAATCCAGGGCCTGCCGTTCGGCTGCTGCCACATTGGGATGCCACAAATCCACCATAAAAACCACCCGTGGTCCATCCTCCGCTGAACCTGGGGCGGGGGGAGGGGGGTGCGAGAGAGGAGAGGTTGGAACTGGCCTGGAGCCAGGACCCACGCAGCGCTGGCCCCCACAGTTAGCTTTCGGGGCAGGGACCCATCCTGTCCCCTGGTATGGATCGGAACGTATGAAAGGAGAGGGGCAGGAGGAGGCAGGGTGAGTAAGTGGTGGGCAGAGCACAGAGGATTTTTAGGGCAGTGGAGCTATTCCGTATGGTCTTGTCAGGGTGGATCCGCATCACTATACATTTGTCAAAACCCACAGAACATACAGTGCCAAGAGTGAACCCTGACAGAGACTACAGAGTTGAATTAATAATGTGTCAATATTGGCTCTTCACTTATAACAAATGCACCACACTAAAGTAAGATGGTAACAAAAGGGGAAATTGTGTGTGTGTCGGGGGCAGGGGGGTGGTATACACTTTCTGCTCAATTTTTCTGGAAACCTAACTAAAAAATAAAGTCTATAACTTAAAAACAAAACAAAACAAAAAGGCAGCCACTCACCTTCGTGGAATGCAGTGTGCAGGAAAGAGTCGTCAAAGAGGAGGCAGCGTCCTTCTGCCCAACACTGGGGCTCTCCCCCCACCACCAGCTCACAGCCACTTGGAGTTTTGAGACCTTTGGGGGGAAAAGCAAAGAGAATGAAGGCAGGTGGCATGGGGGATGGCCTGTTTTGGTGTGAATTCTCAATTTCTGAAGGGCCCGACCTTCTGCCTCACCCCTCGGAGCCCCGTTTGGGGTGGGGTGGGGGTGCTTCGACAGAGCAAATACAGGCTGACCATACTGAGCT
This sequence comes from Zalophus californianus, assembly GCF_009762305.2. Taxonomy (NCBI): domain Eukaryota; kingdom Metazoa; phylum Chordata; class Mammalia; order Carnivora; family Otariidae; genus Zalophus; species Zalophus californianus. The sequence continues at coordinate 20,131,373 of NC_045608.1, read as the reverse complement.
CCGGGGGAAAATGCATTTTTCCATTGGCTTAATCTGTTCTGGGTCACCGGCTGCTCAGTGAAGGCTTGCACTGCACTTCTGAGACTCCTGAAGCCCATCTGTGGACCGCCCGTGTTAATCGAGGAAGGCCAGGTTCATAACCCGCCTGGCCCAATAAACTATTACAGTCCTGTCTCCAGGGCTGTTTTGGTTGAGATGAAACCGTGCCCTCCTCTTTGGGTTCCAAGCTTTAAATCCATGTTGGGGCCTGAGGATGGCATGTTCTTAGTCTAAGCTCCTCTGGCCGCCCTCTGAGACACTGCAGGTCACCCCTAAGGCCATGCCTGAGCTCCACGGGGAAAGAGGCCCACACCTTCATAAGGAGCCATCTGCTCACAACGGCAAGCCCATAAGGTGCCAAGTTTGGGCACATAACCGCAGAAAGTGGGCCTGGCTGAAATGCTGCTGTGTGTCCACTCTCACATCCCTGTCTCCCACCCCAGGATCTGAGGGAACACCCGGCCCCTGTCACTGCCTGGGCATCTGTAAATGGAGGCACCACCACAGCCGTCGAACAGATTCCCAGGGGGTTGGGTGGGCCCCACGGCTCTCAGGAAGGATGCAACGGGAGGAAGCGGGGCCCTGGCAGAGGGAGTGGAATCGTGGTGGTCTTGCCCATCTTCGGGAACTACGGGCACAACCATGACGCAGGACCAGCCGGCACTGCCCCCCCTCCAACTGACTCCTTAGGACGAATATGAAACAGAGTTCTCGCGAACAGAGCATTTTCACGCGGTCCTTGAACTAGAAATGGACAGCTCCCGGAAGCACGTGTGCAGGAGGAACTCACACGGAAGAGTGGCAAGGACAGGGGACTTGGGGTGCCACGGGACTCAGGGCAAGTCACTTCACCCCTTGGAGCCTGTAAAGGGGAACCCACCTTCGGGGCTACGTGACCACTGTCCTTGCCACCAAGAGCATACAGACTGCCTGAGTGCAGATTTGGGCTAAATCGGCCCTTTTCAGACCTCCCTTCACCCCCTCTCCAGATGGAGTGGCTGAGATTCAGAGAAGTGACATGACGTGCCCGAAGTCTGCTATTCAGTCCTGGTGGGGACCTGAGGTCTGAATCCAAATCCAGCCGGCTCCACAGAATGGACTCTAGTGACACTGGACAGTATGACAGTAGTCGTGGCACGAAAGTGATTGTCCATTCTTGTAGTTAAGGTTTCCACTCTGACTAGGACATCTCACTGAATCAGGCGAGAAGGAGCATTCTGACTCTGGAACCACGATCTCCCATCTCCCGCTACGGGTAACAAAGAGCTGGGGAGGGGGGTGGGGTTAGGGCTGCGATGGGCCCGGAGGGACGGGGAGAGAGCCCTCACTGACCAGTTCGGGTGGATGAGTCCGTTAGGACTCGGTGGCTCTCTGCGGGGACCCTCCACCCCAGGGCTCCAGAAAGCAGCTCTCCTTTCTCTGGGCCACTAAATGATTCATAACCGTGCACCACAGCACAACAGAAAAATGGTCTGGTCTGCTGGCTTGACAGCCCCCTGCTTACTTTCTTCTGCCTTCCCCTTCCTCATGCCCCAGCCTTCCAGCGGCCCCCCATCCCTGCCTACTGCCCGCACACCAGCTTAGTCGGCAGAGATGATCAATACTCTCCCAGAGAGAGCATTCGGGTGGCTCTTGGGGATGGAGATAGGCCCCATGTCCTCTGGCTGAGGGCTTGCTGTTTGTCCCCACCAACCAACCAACGAGGCAGGCCAAGGGTGCAGAAAGGGCTCCGTGCGCCACTGGCCCCCACCTCGGGAGGCCGGAGGCTGGCACACGGGTGGGCAAGGTGGACACAAGTGGCTCCGCCAGTCCCACGCAGCTAGGCGGCCCAGAAACCCAACACCATGCACATGAAAGGCAAGGCGAGTCTGTGCTTCTTGAGCAAGAATTTGCTGAATATGCTCATGCATTTTCATCTACCCTTTCCTGAGGGTTGGCCATGTGGAAGGACATCTGCCTCCCCAGTCAATCTGCCTCGTGAGTGTCGGAGGTCGCTTACTGGAGGTCTGTGGCCGTGCGGTCGGGATGTCCCAGCCCTGTGGCCAGAGCTGTCCCACGGCGCTACGTGGGGTCCAGACCGAGTGACGCCACCTCTAGAGGTGGCTCAGAGTGGTCCCTGGACCACCAATGAATGGACTGGGGGGCTGGGGTTTCAGGTGTCTGGGGGGACAGCTCCATGAGTCACAGCTCAGATGGAAGGCAGCAAAAGGGGACAAAGGTTGGCAATTCAAGAGCACGGCTCAGGAACTGCGGGTGCCTCCTGCACTCCGGCCAGGTAGACTGGCCCAGGCGTGGCTGCCAGGGACATACCAGGCTCACTTCCTCTCTGGCAACACCCAAGGTCACGGGGGTCGAACCCACCTTTGTTTCATTCCGGGGTGGACATGTACGTGCGCATGACAGTGGAAAGAAGGAAACGCTGAGCAAACCCAACCAGGGCACTTGCCCCGGCCACGGGGAAGCGGCCACAGTCCAACAGGACTCCTTCCAAGAGAACATGACACGACCCAGTTTTTCTGGTGGCAAGAACTAGCTGGGCGGAGAAGGCAATGACAGGTCATACCGAGGGCCGGTGGGGGCATGGTTTACGCTCAAATGCGCGACAGGCATTCGTGCCCAGGATGCAAAGCCTAGGTCTTCTGCACCACCACCCCTACCCCCCCGCCTTGCTACTCAACACACCTGCCTGGAATTCTACCTCAGTCCGCAGATGCCCTTCCCTCCAGGTCACTCTGAAGCTTTTGAAAAACATCCAAAGAAAACCTTTGAAGAAAGCACAGCACCGCTCCCCATGGCCCACAGCCTCAATCCCAAAGCCGGGCATGGTGGGCTCCCCCCGGCGGCTTGCTCCCACCCTGGGCTTGGCAGCCAGCCACGTCTGGGGCTCGGGGGGAAGGCTCCTCCGCTCCACCCTGGCGGCCCCGGCGGCCCGCCTGCAGCCCTGCACGCTCGGATCTGAGTGGACCCTGGGGCCCTGCACAGCGACCTCACTGAGATCGCTCAGATGGCCACCTCACCCCCTTGATTAATTGGAGTGCCCTTTGCCTGACTGCCCTGTACCTGCCCGTACTCTTCATGTGCTACTTCATATCCTCCAGAGAGCCCCTGGGCACATGCTGTTACCCCATGCTAGAGGCCCAGAGTTTTGGGGTCCCAGCCAAGATCACTCGGCAGATGGGGCCGACAGAGCTGAGTCCGGGGGCGCCTGCTTCCGAAGTCCGATCGTTTCCTACTATTTCCTGAGGGCCCAGGTCTTAGGGATCCTTTCTTAGACGGTCCAGCATGGGTGTCATCACAGAAGCTACTACTAGTTACCACCACTGTATGCCAAGTAACCACAGAAGATACCACTTTATTTAACCCTGTCAGCGATCCTGAGGTGCGGGCTACCTCCCCATTTTACAGATGAGGAAACTGAGGCACAGAGAGACTCCGTTACTTGCCCAGAGTCCCAGGGCTGACCACAGAGGCAGGCCGCCTCCCCTGCCGCCTCTCCCCTGTCCTGCTCTTGAAACACTCAAGGTGTCAACTACTCGAATCTAGTTGTTTTTTAAAACAGTGAAGCCCTCTGTCCACATCTTGTCTTGCTCAGCATCCCTACATGGGGCAGGGGAAGCAGAGGGCTCCAGGGGAAGCGGGGCTGCAAGGCCCGGGGCGTCCGGCTCAGGTCCCCCCAGGCTGCGCTGAGATTCCCCTACAGAACACTCATGAGCCCCTGGCTCCAGCCTAGACCCGGGCTCCTCTGCATGGGCTTTTTCTTCTTCTGTTCTGAAGCCAAGGCAGCCAACGCTGCCAACATCCTGAAGCCGACCTTGCCCGGGCTCTGGGCACGCCCTCCCCACCCCCTCCCCCCAGTCGGGGATGCTAACTGGGGGTGCCAACCCATTATCATGACTCACCAGGAACAAGGCATTCTGGGGAACAAACGTCCCTGTGTACTGAGTTGTGGTGAAGCTGAACTAAAGGGTGAGTACTCCACGTCCGGCTCTGTGTGAGTCAGTGCTTCACAACACACGTCCTCTCATCAGACCCTCCAAGTAACTCCACGGGAGGTGAGCTTTTTAACCTCTCCCTTCTAAATGGGGGCACGGAGGTCCAGGGAGGAAAAATGACTTGCCCCAAGTAACAAGGCCAGCAGGCAGTGGGGCCAGGATGCAAGCACCGCCAAGCTGACTCTGATCCGTTCTCAAAACCACTGCCGCGCACGTTACCAACTGCCCTAGAATCTGAATAAACTCAGCGTTAACACCCAGCATGACTTCACCCTTGATTCAGAAGGAACTGGGGCATGTTTTACAGCCGCCCGATGTCGGTATGAACCTGTGATCGCTGTAATAGCCTCTGACTCTTGAGCTACACTGCCCAATACAGTATCCGCTAGCCACAGGTGCCTCTTTAATTCAGATGAAGTTAAGAATTCCATGTTTTGCCGGTACCAGCCCCATTTCAAGCACTCAATAGTCACCCGTTGCTAGAGGCTACCGTACTTGGACAGTGCGGATGGAGACCATTTCCATCATCGCAGAAAGATCCCCTGGACAGACCTTCTGTCAGATCATACTGCTCACAAGTTCCTTTTTTGACTCAATCCCTGCGGTCAAAACTGTTTGCACGCAATTCATCAATCTTTGACAGAAGTACAGGGCAGCGAGTGAGCGGGCACGATTCTGGCTGCCGGGGCGGCCGTGTCTGGCAGGCTGTGCACTGAAACCCCGACCCCGCGACATACCTAAGTGGCACCGGATGCGGATGTTGGTGGGGCCATAGTGCTCCGTTATCACAGTCCCTGGGCTCAGCACGGAGATGCACGCATTCCCAAAAACATTGTTCCCAATACAGGTCCGAAGGCTTCCGAGCAAGCGGTACGTCCGTGGGCACTTCCTGCAGTTTCTGGGAACGCAAACCCCCTGATTGACCAAGTAAAAGGTGACCCACTCCCCGCTTGGGGTGCTGTTCATTTTCCATCCTTGCGGGAGGCTGCAGTTTGAGAAAGCTTTGTAGAGGGTCTCAAACTCGCACAGGATGGTCTGGAAGTTCCGTTCCAGCAGCTCCACGTCGTGCTTCTGTGCGTCCCGAGAGAAGTAGGGTGTGCTGGGGAGGTCGGGCAGGAAGAAGACCTCGGGCTTCTGGATGGAGGGCCGGCTGTTGAGGTAGCGGCCCTGCTCGCGGATGCCCTTGTGGATGCGGCCCATGCCGGACCAGGAGTACCGCTTGGCGTACTCCTGCAGGTTGTGGTAGAGCTTCTGGTTGAGGCCCTCATTGTGGGCACAGCGCACGCACTCGGGAGACTGGCAGTACACGTACCCGTTCTGCAGCCCGTTGGTGTCTGCGCCCTGCATCAGGGAGTTGACAGACGCGTAGGGCCGGGGCTGCTCACGGCCCACGTGGTAACAGTACCACACGAACAGGACCAGCAGGCAGGCCACGGTGACCACAGCGGTAGTGTCGCAGTCCCGCACCGACTGGATGCCCGTGGCGATGCAGTCCCGCAGGCCGTCCAGCGACCAGCTCCAGGCCACCAGCCACTCGAGCGACATCTTGGGGGAGTTGGCGTTGGCCGGGGGGTGAAGCAAGGTCAGACAGTCAGTCCTTGGGGATCCCAAGGGCACCCACACCATGCAGCTTAGCGTAGGGGGGAAGGGGTGGCTGGGGCCGGAAGAGGCATGACTGCCACTGTTCTTCGGATCCCGCCAAGGGTGGCATTGACCCACATCTGGGCTCACCACCCCGCTCCTGGCAAAAAAGTCACTGTAGGTTGGGCAGAAGGAGCTGCTTTCTGTCACACTAGCAAGTGGGGTCGGTCACCGTGAAATAATTTTCAAACCTGAGATGAGAAAAGAAAGGTAAACCAGCATAAATTTTTATACCTGGAAAGATCCTCAACTGAAATGTAAAATCCCAGATCCTTCTGGAAGGTCCTTGTGGGTAGGGGACACACTTCTCAATCTTGGGTGTTCTCTCCCCATTTTACCACACACCCCCCACCCCAGTTTCCCAAAAGGCCAGTGGTGAGTAATTTGCATTCAGTACTGACAATTACATAAGCCCCACCTATTCTGTGTCACCCTTAAGGAGTGCGATCAGCCCCATTTTACAGGTGCGGAAACCGAGACCCTGAGAGGTCCTATACCTCACCCAAGTTCAGGCGGCCAGGGCAGGGACACACACCCCAGCTGACTGCAGGGGTGATAACTATCATTAGTAGGCATTTCATAACTACTTGTTCTCCTTAAGTCTCTGAACCTTTACAGAGAGCTATGGATTCAAAAACATCTTAAAAATGGCAGAGAAGGGGCATGTGGCTGGCTTAGTCAGTGGGGTGAGCGACTCTCAATCTCGGGGTCAAGAGCTCGAGCCCCAGGTTGGGCATACAGATGACTTAAAATAAATAAAAGATTCCTAAAAAATGGCAAAGGAACCATAAAACTGAACGTTCCCCATTTTACTTTCTCTTTCACTTCGCTTCATCATTCTTACTTAATCTCTCTTGCCCTGCTGACACAGGCTGGGTTTAACTCAAGCTGGAAGGGGAGGTGGGCTCTTGGGGGTTGCCCCCATGGCAGACACAGGGCATTTTCTGTCTATCCTCTCGGGAGACTACTCACTGGTCTCACCCACAGGTTAGGAGAAGAAGTGATGGGGGAGAATGGAAACAGAAGCCCACTCAGGTGTCTTGTCTCCAGAACAGACAGGAACGCTGTGCCAAGTCTCCTGCCAATGGTTTAGGCCAGTGTCTGGCACCCTGGTTACCCTAATAACCTAAAAGTATGATCAGAGCCCAGTAGCCATGTTGCCCGTGTCTACAAAACCCTAGCTGTGTTTCCCAGCTGAGACCCTTTGTCCAGCCTGGTTTTTCTGAGAACAGCCAGATCTACAATCTCCCACAAGCCTAACACACTCCCTCAGCTCAAGGGGCCGAATAATTCAGAAAAACCGTTTTGTGTGCTACCTTCTCTCTTGGGAACAGAAGGCAACTGAAAAACCGGGAAAGCTGTCCCCTCTCCTTTCTCTGGGGACTACATTTGGCCAGAAAATTCTTGGGAGGTGGCAGAGAGGCCAAGAACCCAAACTGGAGGAGGGCTGGACCGTGGGCAGGACACTTCCCCTCCGTCTCAGTTCCTTCATCTCCAAGATGTGGTCATACTCATCTCCCGGGATGTGGCATGATGACAGATGCAAACCACTTAGGATGTCACAGCGAACATTTAACATGTGCTTAGATGTGTGGCACCCCATGTTGATCAGCCAGCAAAGCAAAGGCGGGGCACTGGGGACAGGTATCTCAGGACTAGGGACCCTAAAGGCAAATTCTGGACACTCTCATTGCCACGCATCTAAACTGACTTTTATTTGTCCCCAGACTTGCAAGGCTAAAAATGAAAGAGAAACCTTAGGTGCTCATTAACTGCCTACTTGCATCTTCCCAGCTTAGGTCAAATTAAGAATCATTTGACTATAATGTTTAGCAAGTCAAAAACACACATGCTAAATATTTATGGCCGTTTTTATGTTTCTAGGAAAAATACAAAAGTGGGGAGGCTAGCAGCTCAATTTTTTTTTTCTCACACATTCTCAATTTCTTCACAGATCTGGGCCCCACTGGATGGAAACAGACCCCTCTGTGCTCCTGGTTCTCTCCTAGCCATACCATAATTGGCACATATTCCCTCGAAAGGGGAAAGCAAAGAAAATGCAAAGAAAATGCAAAGAAAATTCGGGATGATTTTCTAGTGTTTTGTTTGTAAGCCTGTCTCCCAACCAGAACCCCGGGATTCCTGAAATCAGTGTGAAACTGTCATCTGCGTGATAAACAAGCGCTTTTACTAAAAGGATTCCTTTCCCCCTACTCCCTGAGCTCAACCTCTAATTGGAACTTTTAAACTCAGTCTCTCAGGAGAAGAGGTTTCTCTTCCATGAGAAGTGAGATGGTGATAACTTAACAAACACCTGTTAAGTGTCAGTCCCCATCAGCTCTGCTAAACGCTTCACTCAAGCACAATGAAAACCTGGAAGGGCGGATGATGAGGGGATCTCTACCTGCTCACCCCCCTCCTGGGGGAAGCCTCATTCTAGTTCTAGGCAACGTCAGCTGTGAGCACTCTCTAGGCTGAGCTATAAACAAAAGGTAGCAAAAGATCCTGATGCCCTGAACCCAGCTTTGGATCCTGTTCCCATAAAGGGCACTGACAGTCAAAGTTAGGGCTTTTCTTACCTGCCGCTTCCTTTTAGCCAAAATACACTGGGTAGACCCCTGAGCCCAGAGGTGGATTTAAGAGCTCAAGGCTGAAATGTGACACTATAAAAACCCATACATTTGTTGGAGGGTGACTGGCAGCTTATTAAGTACTGGTTCCAACATTTGACCCTCACAGCACCCAGGGACAACCACCAACGCTCCAGTGGTAAGGGGATGGATTCTCTCCCCCTCCCCAGTTCCTGGCTCAGGGACCGCAGTAACCTCCAGTTTCCTTCACACATCTGATCATTTGCATCTATTTCATGTCTGTCCTCCTTAGGGACAGGGACCTGTCACTGCAGTTCTGCCCTTTAATAACTCAGATCCTAAAGGTCAGTCAGCTCTGGGGAATAGGGTCCATATGCGTGGCCAATTGGTGAGCAAGTCCAGTGAAATATAACTTTGGATACGATGAATATCTGGGGGACACACTCAGCTCTAACCCGGCTAATGCCATTCACCTTACAATCCAAGAGGCTGACCAGTGCTAAAGAGCTTCTGATCACTCTCAGGGTGTGGCCAGGCCGCCCTAGAAGTCCTCCCTAGGAACAGGGCAGAGCAGGACAAGGTGTGTGATGCAGGTCACCCTCTCCACCCAGGACCCAGTGAACTGCCCTAGGACCAGCCCGCCTCCCATGGGAAACTGGAGACCACCCCTCCTCACTTTCTGGGCCAGCTTTTTCAGCATCCACCCACTCCGGAGATGCCGAAAGTGGTGGGGCAGCGGACGGGTTAACACAGATGGTGACCACCAGGAGGTCAGGGGAGGAGGGGGATGGGACCACGGAAAGGTGAACATTGACGGGAAAAGTGGGCAATCAGCTAAAGATTAGGGAAGGTGGCTTATGGTGATAGCTCATGGGACGGGGGAGGAGGGTCACCTCGGGAAATATGGGAAGTGGGTGACGCTCAGGGCTGGGGGGAGGGGGAGAGCAGGCAAGGAAAAGGAGCGGGGAGGAGGGTCACGAAGAGGGTGGGGGCGCCGCGATGAGGAAGGGGCTACGAGGAGGGTGCTAAGTGGTGATCACAGCCCGCCGCCAACACAGCCCCGGCGGCGGCGCTCTGCACGTAGCGAGCACCGGGCGGCGGGGCCCCTTGGCCCGGCCGAGATGCGGGGCGCGGGCTTGAGCCGGCGTCCCCGAGCATCCTCCAGCGGCCGCGCCGCCACCAGGCGTGGGGAGCTTGGGCCTGCAGCCGTCCGGCCCCCGCCTCCTTCCCCTCTCCCGGGGGGGGGGGGTAGCCGCTCGGCCGCGCCGTCTCCCCCGCCACCCCCCGCAGCCCCCTGGAGACGCCGCTTACCTGCGCCCGGGCGCGCGGGCGGCGGGGGCGGACGCTGGGGCCGGGCCGACGCCGCCGCCCGAGGGCGCGGACGCGCAGACGCCCCCTGCCCGCGCCGCGGGGCCACCGCCCGGCCCACGCCGCGGGAGCCCGAGCGGGAGCCCGAGCGGGAGCCGAGCCGGTGCCCCCACCGGTGCCGACGCCGCGCTGCGCTCCGCGAGGCCGCGCGGACCACAACTCCCACAATGCCGCGCGCGGCGGGGCTGGCGCGGGGAGGGGGCGCGGGCGGAGGGCGGGGCGGGGCCGGCGCGGGGGCGGGGCGGGGCTCGGACCCCAGGAGCGTAGTGGGCGGGCCGCGTGCGGGGCGGCTCCCGTGGCCTTGCGGGAGCCGCGGTGTCCGGAGCCCCCGGGACGCACTGCCCGGCGGGTCCGGGGGCGGAGCGCGCGGGCGGGCGGGCGTTCATTCATTCGCTCTGCGTTCCTCCTTCGGTGCCCCTCTGCTCCCCCGCACCCGGTCTCTGTCCCTGCTCCGGCTCTCCTTCCTACACTTCCTTCCATTCTCTTTCACTTTCCTTCCCTCTTCTTTCCTCCTTCACTTCCTCTCGCCCCGACACCCTTCTTCCTTTTATTTATTGATTCACCGCGCACTTAGAAGGCCGCTCAGGCACTTGGAATGAAACTGTAAATCAAACAGGATCCCTAGTGTCATGGAAAACTCCTTGGTTTAGTAGGAGCGACTGTTGAGCAGCCTGTCTGTGCCTGGCCCCTGTGCTCCTTGGGGAGCGGTGCACACGCGGCCCCTCCCCGCGTGGAGCCACAGTCTGGCCAGGAGTCCAGGGTGCCCGAGTAATCACAGGAGTAAAGGCACCATCACCTGGCACGCAAAGTAATAGAAGAGAAAGTACGGGGCAGGGTGAACGCTCGGAGCAAGAGGGCATGTGATGGGGTGGGGGCCCCCCACGCAGGCCTCTCTGAGGAAGTGATGTTCGAGCTAAGGCCTGTGGGAGACAGATAAGCCAACAGTGGCCACGGGACATGTTAAGGGCTCTGGGGCTCCATGCATAGGCGGGTTCTGAGAACTCAGGAATAGGATGGCTGGCCCACGATCCATCTGTTCTGCCCCAGAATCTACTTGTTGCTGTCCCAGCATCTACTTTGCTCCTGTCCCAGAACCCACTTTAATCATGTCTCAGAATCCACCTCTCACACCTTTCCCAGAACCCAGCTGGTCCCTGACCTAAGAACTCACCTCCACCATGTCCCAGAATCCACCTCATCCTTGTCCCAGAATCCACCTCTCACACCTTTCCCAGAACCCACCTGGTCGCTGACCTAACAATTCACTTCTACCAAGTCCCCAGAATTCACCTTGTCCCTGCGCCAGAACCCACCTCTACTGTGGCTCAGAATCCCCATCTGCTGTGGCCCTGAACCCACCCCCACCCCGTCTTAGAATCCACTTCATCTGTGTCATCTCCTCCCTTGTTGTTACTCCAAAGGAGGAAGAACTTTTTCCCCCTCTTATTCTACTAAAATAACCGAAACGCATACATTGGGAAACCATAAAATGCATCCAGATTTGTTAAAAGTGTGGGTAATCAACACAGTCATCCGATTTAGAAACATTAAACAAGATGTCTCTTTCACTGCCAGCCTTGCAGTGGTTGAACCTGCCCGCGGGGGGCGGGGGGGGGCGCGGAGGGCAGAGAAGGTGGGAGGGCATTTGGTCCCTCTCACATTCAGGAAGTTGCTCAAACTCAGACTTCTCCAAAGGCACTTATACATTCAGTCAGAGCATCACACTGACAGGGTTGAAAAGGAAAACATTCTTCATATAGTTGTAAATGTGTGTTCCCTTCCTGGATCACACCATCTGTAGTGCATTACGAATTAATATTGTCTATAAATCCTGTCATTATCTTTGACCAGCACAATTATGTTGCTCTGTATTTGTTAAGAGTATTTATTTGTTCAGTGGCGGTATTACCATATACACATTTTGCTAACCCTGCTTGCCGTTTCTGCCTGTGGGAGACACTGGGATGGGAGGTGAGTTCCCCCGCCCCAGAAAAAGGGTTTCCAGGCCTTCTTCCAGAGGGGTCTTTGGGATGAGAGCTCCAGATAAATTGTCATTGCGCTAATGGAGGAGCCAAGATGAGGGCCAAGTGAGTCTAAATTGCCTGCCTCCCGCTTGGCTGCCACCCGCGCCCCCCCCCTCCCCCCCCGTCTCCTCAGGGCAGTCCTTCCCGACCCACTCTGAGGCTGTGCAACCTATCATTATGCTACCTCATACACTCGTGGAGTTCACCCAACTCCCTCCTGCTGCAGATGGAGTCACTGGGGGTCCAGAGACAAAACATGCCTTGTTCAATCGAGGTCACAGCAAGTCAGTAAGGGAAATGTGTAGACCCTTAAGAAAATGCTGGAAACTAGTATAGTCTCTTTAGAGAGAAATTTAGTAATATTTGTTAAAACGACAACAAATGTTTATACCTTAAAAACAAACAATTTCACTTCTCTATATCCATCCTAGAGAAATTCTAGAATGGATAAAGGAATAGTGATGTGTTTTATATTATATAATCCTGTGCAACTGTTTAAAAGATGTCTATGTAACAATATAAAGCTCCTTAGGGGTACCTGGCTGGCTCAGTCAGAACAGCATGTGACGTTTGATTGCAGGGTTGTGAGTTTGAGTCCCATGTTGGGTGTAGAGACTACTTAAAGAAATAAAAATCTTAAATATATATGTATATAAAATAAAAAATAAAATAATAAAATCTTATATATATTTATATACATATACACACACAAATACTAGAGCAAAAAAATCAGAATTATGCATGTAGTATGACTTCATCTTCATAACACATACACACAACACAAAATGTTACTTTATAGTTTCTATGGATATATATGTATATTTATATAAAAGCAGGAGAAAAGTGTTAGAAGAATACACAGTATGTTCTCCTTTTTAAAATTTAAAATATTATAATGTTGCCAAATGTAAAGAATATCCCTCAGAGGAAGCACACCAAATTCACTGCTTGTAACTTCAGGGGCCATTAAGAAGGAAAAAGAAATTAGGCACAGTGGACAAAAGGAACTCCAGCATTTTCTGGAATGTAATTTGATTCAGTATTTTCAAAAGGATTTAAATGCTCCTGGAACAAAATACAAAAAGGATAAATCAATTACTAGGAGTACCGCTTTCCTTATATCCCTCAACCACCCAGTTCCCTTTCCTTGAGATAATCATTATAACCAATTTCTCATGCATCCTTCCAGAAAAACGTTGTGTGTTTGCAAATACTATACAGAGATGCTTTAACTTTTGAAAAGGAAATACCAGTATGCTATTAGTGATATTAAAAATTGATTTTTAAAGTAAATTTCAAAATTACATTAAAAAGTATTTTTCAAGAATTAAGAATTGCTCAACACAAGAAAAATCTTTTGATAGAATTCAACATATTAATAAATTAAAGTAAAAGTACTACAAAATGTCTCAATAGATGCAGAAAAAAGCATTTGACAAAATTCAACATCGTTTCATGATTAAAGACTCCTGGCAAAGTAGGAAGAGAAGGGAACTCTGTCAATTTAATAAAGAGTATTTATGAAAAATTTACAACCAACATTATACTTGATGGTTAGAGATTGAATGCTTTCCCTCAAAAATCGGAACTGAGACCATGATGTTCACTCTCGCCACTCCTATCCAACATCATATTGGATTTTCTACCCGTGCAATAAGGCAAGAAAAAGAATTAGGAAGCATTTGAAAGAGTAATAGAAAAAATTCTTCATAGTACCAACAAAGCTGTAGAGAACTCAGGAATGAATTGAACTAAAATGGGAAAGAAGAGAAAAAGTGAAGTAAAAATATTGAGGGGCAGAGAATAAATTATGAATGATGACAATGTATGCAAAACTCATGGATATGAAAAGACAACATCATAAAGATGTCAGATTCCCCTAGTAATCTATAAAATTTAAACAAATTTTAATTAAAATCTCAATATTTTTAGTGCAAGAAGATAAATTGGTCGTAAAATTTATATAGAAAGGCAAAGGGCCAAGAAAGCTAAAGACAAAATGAAACTACCTAATCAAAACTGAGTAAAGGGTATAAGCAGGCAATGCACACAAGAAGAAACACAATGGCCATTATACCCAGGGAAAGGTGCCATATACCACACTGTTCATCAGGGGAATACAAAGTGAAACCATAGAGGCATGATTTTGCACTCATCATGTTGGCAGAAATTAAAAAACCAATTGATGCCAAGTGTTGGTGAGTCTGTGGAGCACTAGGTGCTCTTTGCACACTACTGATGAAGTATAAATCTGCACAACTCTAGCCATCTTTAATAAAGTAGAAGGTGCGCACACACACACAGTCCTGCCATTCCACTTCCTGGTATTTGCTCTAGGGCACTGGTTTCCAAACTGGGGGTCTCACTGATGGTTCTAAAAGTGATAAAGTAAGTCATGACCACAATTTGAGATAATGAAACAGAATAAATTACAATAGAAATTATGAGAGTACTTAAGTTTATTTCTTATGTTTTTGTTTTTGTTTTTCTCCAGTGAACTCTATGCCCAGTGTGGGGCTTGAACTCATGACCCTGAGATCAAGAGTCACATGCTCCACCAACTAAGCCAGCCAGGTGCCACTAGGAGAGTATTTCTGACAGTATCTTACACTTTATGTTTGTGTGTATGTGTGCATTGCACCAGGGCCTGTTGTAAAATGCATTTCTGATAGTTGGTGGAAGTCAGGTAAGTTTGAAAGCCTTTGTCCTAGAGAAGTTTTCAGAGCGGGACAAGAATGTCCATTGCAATGTGTGAAAAATTGGAGTCGACAAACATTCAAAGGGGAAAATGCACATAAAAATGCAAACAAAACAGTATGAGGCAGCGGTATAGAATGAGCCAAAGCCAAATGTATCAACATGGATAAATCTCCAAAATATAATAATAAGCTGGAAAAGCAAACCACAGATTAGTACATGAAGCATAATATTGATATAAAGTGTGAACTCATGCAAACAACACAGTATACTGGTGAGGGAATATGATATGTATATATAATATAGAACAATGTTCTATATGTTCTATATTATATATGCAATGTTCTATATTATATATGTAAGCATATGTACACGTATAGATTTGGGGAAATACATACATTAATGTGTATTAATAAAGGTATTAATACTAAAATCTTGCATGGCGATCATTAATATAAATTCAGGATAGTGATTCTTTTGGGGGAGGAGGGAAGAGAAGAGGGGAATGGAATTAGGGAGGAGCATATTGTAATATCTTATTCCTTTATAAAAATCAGAGTAGGGGCGCCTGGGTGGCTCAGTTGGTTAAGCGACTGCCTTCAGCTCAGGTCATGATCCTGGAGTCCCGGGATGGAGTCCCGCATCGGGCTCCCTGCTCAGCGGGGAGTCTGCTTCTCCCTCTGACCCTCTTCCCTCTCGTGCTCTCTCTCTCTCATTCTCTCCCTCTCAAATAAATAAATAAAATCTTTAAAAAAATCAAAGTAGTAAAGCAAAATGTTAAGATTTGGTAAAGATGAGTGTTGGGTACATGAATGTGTGCCCTCTTATTCTCTATGAATGTTTGCAATATGACACAATTATAAATTATAAAAAGGCAATTAAAATTATTTATTTATTTATTTATTTATTTATTTATTTATTTATTTATTTATTTATTTATTTGTGTGTGAGAGAGAGAGAGCAGGGGGACAAGCAAACTCCACGCTGAGCGCAGAGCCTGATACAGGGTTTGATCTCACAACCATGAGATGATGACCTGAGCTGAAATCACGACTCAGACGCTTAACCTTCTGAGCCACCCAGGTGCCCCAAAAGACAATTTGAGGAGGTAAGATGAACTTTGATCTTGAAAGTTTGGGTTGTGGGTTTCCAACATGACTTGAGCTGTTTGAAGACATTCAAGAACGGCTGTTTCAACTGTGCTCCAACTCTGAGGCTCCCAGTAGCACCTGTAGGGGCAACAGGAGAAAGGGGGCAGAAGAGAATGGGGTGATAAGCACACGCTCAGAGATTCTCTGTTGTTGCCTTCTAAGCAGCTTGCCCTTTGTTAACTTTATATATTGACCTTCTGTATTGGGTGGTAGGAGATCCTAAGACTATGATAAATTTGTAAGCCACTACCCTGGATGACCCCAAATAAAAGCTGGGAGTCTTTGCTCTGGGAAATATCAGGATAAGCCTGAGTCAGAAATTCTAGGGAATAAGTTTATAGATTTACATATATTTATCACACTGAATGATGCACTTTGGTTGGTTAGCATATACAATGAGTGATTCCATCTGTCCAGAAAGCAGAGCCACCCTTGCATGTTGTCAAATGCTGAATGTATTCTGGGAACAAATTTAAATCACCTTGAGCTGATCCAATAAAGGGCTGCTAACATCTATTTAGCCTTGGAACAGACGGTGAACTTCCTGCTTACCGTGAAAATAGGTAGAACCAGACATGAGACTGCTGCTTGTGTGTCCTGGGGAGAGCTTCCTTCATATAGTGGAGTATGTGAATTAATTAAAACTTCTTCCCCAAACCATCACCTGTTTCGGCCCCTGCCTTCCACCGGGTCACCTTGCACTTGATCTGGTGCATGACCTTTCTCTGGAGTCCTCCAGTCATTCTATGCTCTCTGGAAGCTTTGGAATAGCTCTGGCTGGGCATGGAAGGTCGGTATGAGAACCGAGAATTCTCGGCAATGGGAAAACAAGCATGAGAAGCATGTCCGGGTTCCTAAGATCTATGAGAATCAGCTCTCTACAAATCCTGGAATAGAATTCAACCACTAAATGAATTAGATCGTGTGGTGACAACATGCTTCATGTCCCGCCTCCTAGAGCCTTCCTTGGTGGTAAGAGACTATGATCACATAGGTTTCTATTTTTCCACCAGTTGGGGTTATTAAAATTATGGAGAAACCAGTATACCATGGCAACAGTCATCAGAATGGATGTGGACTAGGGGCACCTGGGTGGCTCAGTCAGTCAAGCGTCCGGCTCTTGGTTTCAGCCCAAGTCACTATCTCAGGGTCTTGGGATCTGGTCCTGTGTCAGGCTCCACACTCGGTGTGGAGTCTGCTTGTCCCTCTCCCTCTGCTGCTCCCCACCCCCTCTCTCTCAAGAATAAATAAATAAAATCTTAAAAAAAAAAAAGAATGGACGCGGACTACAAAACAGACAGGATCATATCAGATGATATGATCCACATGAATGAATACTGATCCACATCAGACTGAGTGGTCTAGAAATCTAATCTGCATGAAATTTCCTGGAGGCTGTATCTAAGCCTAGGGGTAGACATATCTTGAAGGTCCCAGGTAGAATGGAGAAACTTCCTCTCATTTCAAAACCACTGTTTCTACATTCCCAACGGACGAAGTTTTACTGCTTGCAACTACTTCTAAACTCTGAGAAGTCAACTGGGAAGACGATTTATTTATTGAACATATAATTGTTGGACATACCCTATGCGTTATGCTCACGGAGAGTATGGCAGTGCAATGAGTGCTGTAAATCCAGCACAAAGATGTGTTCAACGTGGCCTTCGCCGGGCTTTGAAAATTGTCGACATTTAAAACTTAGGAGATACCACGTAAAATTCTGGTTTCCCAGCTTCTCTTGAAAAGTGGCAATGATGTCTGATCGTGACGGGCCAGATTTCTGCAAATTGCCTGGCAGGTGTAGTTTGCTGTCATCCCCACCTACTCCCTATTGCTCCCCAACACCAAGGATGACTGTCCCTTGCAACCGTGTCTAAAAAAGTAAGGAAATAATTCTCTGCTGCTGTGTCTCTGTCAAAAGTGGGAAAACAAAAGCCAGAGCAGGAGGGCTGAATGATTTTTATTAGCCTTCGCCACTTGCCTCGTTTATGTTACCTGACATGTTCTGTAGGCGCTCCCAGAACACAATGATGCCAATAAATAAATAAATAAATAAATAAATAAATAAATAAATAAAGGAATGTCTGCCTCGGGGAACTTGCAGGAGTGAGATTAAACTTGACAACTGTGAGAATCCTCCCCTCCCCACCCCTCCCCCTGCGCCCAAGACCTGGTAGCAGGTGGAGGGAAGGAAGGAACAGTGAGTGCAAAGTGGATGAACAAGCCTGGCATGCTTAGGAGGGGGTAAGAAGCCCACGTGGCTGGGGCAGAGGAGAGGGAGCATGGGGGCGGGGGATGGGTTTGGAGAGCAGGTTTAGGCCTCTGGGGACCTACCCAACTGGACGCCAAAGGAGAGGGAGCCCCCATTGATGGGGACCACACAGGTCAGCTTCCCTAGAGGCAGGAACCGGGAGGACAAAGCCAGAGAGCGGATGCGGAGAGGCAAAAGGAAGATACCTAGTTCACCCTTCAGGACATGGGAAAAGAAAATCGCATCCCTGCTTGGACTAGGGACCAGCCACACATCCTGTCCACTGACAGTAGATATCATCCGACTCCTCCACCCTCAGGGCAGGATAACCTTCTGGTTTCAAGGAAAGCCCAGAGATCAAAGCAAGGAAAAAACGTCAGGATCTGGTTTTGAAGATAAGCCATTCAGAGGCCGACTCAGAACTGCCAAGGTGGAGCAAGCAGCACCTTCGATTGGTCGAGAGCTCCTTGAGAGATGTCCCTGATCTGCTATTACTGGAATTTGCAACTCCTGTAAAAAGCTGCCCGGGGGTGGGGTGGGGTGGGGGTGGGGGCGGGATGGGGGGTGAGGGGGGGCATGACTCCCTGAGTTGATGTCCAAACCACTGCCTCCACAACCCACCACCCTATCCCCTGAGTCTCCTCCCTCTCTCTGCAGCTGCAACCCGAGAGGCATTTTCTCCCTCCAGGGAGGGGCCCCGGCTCCTGGCTGGACCAGCTGCCTCTGCACACTGCAGGTAGCCAGAATTTCCTGGATTCCAGGGAGAAAGACAAATGTCTGGAAGAGGCCAGACCTCTTCATGGGAGGGCACATTCCTAGAGGGAGAAGGTGAGCGCCACCACCCAGCAGCACCTGGAAATCACCTGGATCACTGTTACAAGCTCTAGCATCTTAAATGAATTTAGGACAGCTCCAGGGTGCACCATTCTCATTAATTGATTTGGTTCTCATGCATCTGGGAATTTGGAACAGCCTGAATCAGATGCATTAGGGTTTAGTTTAGCTTTTTTTTTTCTTTTTCTTTCTGCAAGCTGCCTTAGTATTTCTGTCTGCATTTTCCCCTTGCTTATATCTGCGTAAGGTGGTCATTTATTAGCACCGCCAGATTCTACCTAGCTGAGGCGGCAGTGGCGTGGGAGGGTGGTCAGGTCACGATGTGATTTTATAAACTCAACTCGCCGGTTGACACATACGCCCTACCTAGAACTGAAAGTCTGTGTACTCACTCAGAGTTCCTCTGAGTCTTTCGCTGGCAAAGTCTTCATGATCTCTGTTAACCTGAGACGCACCGTTCAGAATTTTTTTTTCCTTTACACATTTTCGTTTCACTTGGTGGAAGAAAACAAGGAGCTTTAGACTCAGATCTAGGTTTGAATCCCAGCTCCATCCATCACTGGCCGGTTGGTCCTAGACATGGGTTACTCTCTGAGCCTCAGTTGTCCATCTGTTAAAATGGGCGTACTACCTACCTTACAATATTGTTGTAAGGATTAAATGGGATCACATAGGCAAATCACTAATATGCTGTCTGGTTTAGAGGTGATCACAAATACTCATTTCCTTCTGTCTCCTGCCTCCTTCCACACCAAAGCATACACATTTTAACCCTCTTCATCCAAGCTGCCAACTTGGGGATCTTGCTTAGTCACGAGAGGGGTGAGCATGATCGTGAAGTTCATGGCTGTTCACAGACTTCGCCATTCCTGTAGTTCCCTCCCTCCGGCCATCATGGAGCCTTTGCTGGTTGTGTCATACAGAGTGGGATGTCGGAAGTGCCATGTCGATTCAGGAAGTCGAAAATCCAGAGAAAAAACTGGAAGTGCAGGGGTTGGGGTGGGTGGACGGTCATAGAATATGAAGGCGTGGGGGAGGCTTGGGGGGCCAGGAAGGGGTGTGAAAATTGTGAAAAACTGCCGAGAATGTCTGAGAAGCAACCCTAATGAGGCTAGGCATTGGGTGTTGGAGACATCTGCCTGGCACATGGCAATCTTGGGTAAGTATGGGGGGAGGAATGAATTTGGAGGATAAGGAAAGCAGTCTGGGGGATGGGCAAAGCAGCAGGGAGTCTCCGTGGACTTGGGAGGATTGGGTTTCTGCTCAGATGTCACTTATCAGAGAGATCCCCCTTGACCTTGGATGTGCAACCGCATTCCATCAGTCCTCTTGAGAGCCTCCCCCCTACCTTCCCCATGGTGTGTGTCACCGGATTGCCCATTTATGGTATATTTATCTGTTTATTGTTGGTCTCCTCCACTAGGATATAAACTCCAGAAAGGCAGGGATTTGTCTCCTTTGTTGTCCCCTGCCTCCCTGGTGCCTAGAACAGAGCTTGGCACACAGCAAGACTCTGTAAATATATTTGAATAAGTAACTGAATACAAGAGAGTGATTCCAGGGATTGGCGGGGATGGAAGGGCTCGGGAGAAAGACTTGCAGTGTGTCTCAGATTTAGGAAGCCTCAGCATCACCAGGGGCTGGGTCAAAATGCAGATTCTCTGGCCCTGGTCCTGACTGGCTGAATCAGAGTCTCGGGGTGGAGTCTAGGGGTCTGCCCTTACCAACAGCTCAGGTGGTTCTGGTGCAGAGGTTTTGGGCTCCACACTGAGAAACACTGGCCTTGCCTTATAGAACCTGATGGATCCCCTCAATCATTCTGGCTTCTGGAATGGACCTCTCCTCTTTACTTACATCAGAATTACTTTGTAATATTCAAGCCCCCTATTTATCAGCTCTTCCGATCTTTATGTGCCACCTCAGTGAAGCCCACCGAGAATAACTTGATGAAAGATAGGAGAGGATGTTCTCCAAACTGCTCCATCCCAAGATGGCACTCCTGGGCTCCCCAAATACTTTTTGTTTGTTTGCACACTATGCAGACACTGAATTCTTTACCTTTAGCTTTTTACTGTATTTAGTAATCTTTAGTCTCTTAATTCTTTTTTTTAATGGTAAATCTTATGTTATATGTGTCTTACTTTTTAAAATATTTTATTTATTTTTTTGAGAGAGAGAGAGCACAGCATGGGGGAGTAGCAGAGGGAGAGGGAGAAGCAGGCTCCCCACCAAGCAGGGAGCCCAACATGGGGCTCGATCCCAGGACTCTGAGATGATGACCTGAGCTGAAGGCAGACACTTAACCGACTGAGCCACCCAGGCACCCCTAGTCTCTTAATTCTAAGTGATATGTTTGAGGTGCCCACTTTAGAGAGTAAACTTGGGAGATGGGGATTGCAACTTAGACCCCCCATCTTCCCTTAGTACCAGCTGTCCAGAAGATGCTCCATGAATGCTCTTAACTCGCTGACCAATTCACAGCCACAGCTGGGCACTGGATCCATGTTTGAAATGTGAATATAATGATGATTGTAATAATTGTAACAGCTTGTTCGATATGCAGCCTCCAAGCTTCCTCCTTTCTAGAAGCCCAGTGAGTTGGTGTAAGGAAAGAGGAATTTTCCTATTGTTACGTAACTTCCCCCTTTCTCTTCTCTCCTCCTTGGCTTGCTTTCCTGTCCCACAAATATATTCACTGAGTCTCAAGAAGTATATGCCCTCAGTATGAATGTTTAGGTGGACTTTTCAGGGAAAGCAAAGGGGTGGGGGGCTGACGCTTGTGTCTCTGCTGTCTCAACTTACATTTAAAGCATCGATGGGGGGGCGCCTGGGGGGCTCAGATGGTTGAGCGTCTGCCTTCGGCTCAGGTCATGATCCCAGGGTTCTGGGATCGAGCCCCACATCGGGCTCCTGGCTCAGCGGGGAGTCTGCTTCTCCCTCTCCCTCTGCCTCTTTCCCTGCTCATTCTCTCTTTCTCTTTGTATCTCTGTGTCTTAAGTGAATAAATAAAATCTTAAAAAAAAATAAAGCATCAATTGGCCAGATAGATGGCTCTTGTCCTCTGAATTTGTGGAAATGTTATTTAGCTCCTATGCTCATCACTGATGAGAGAACAGTGGTGAAAAATGAAAATTAGAACCACCACACCTGGCTGTTGGGTATTGCTTGTGTGTGTGTGTGTGTGTGTGTGTGTGTGTGTGTGTGTGTGTGTGTGTATTGCAGGAAAGAGTCTTACCTTTATAAAAAGGCTTTTGACACCCCTTCAGTTCTTCCTCCCAGCCCCAAACCAAAAACTCTTGCTGCTTTCCAGTTTCTGTTGCTGGCCCCTCCCTTCTCCCAGAGCTCCTGTTCTCATTACTAGACGCCAACTTCGATTCCTCCCACCCCGGAGTGCTTGCACCATCGAGTAGACCCCACCTCCCAGGTCTGCCCCACAGCATTTCTTTCCCACTGTCTTTGCTGCTAGTCATTCTGAGCCATGCCGTTCCCACATGCATCCCCCCTGTCCCCATTCATGCTACACATCATCCATAGGTTAAACTTCTAAAGCAACTCCCTGGTTTCAAAGGCTGCCCAAATTACTCATGGAAAAGACATGTAGACTCATCAGCATGGTTGTCAAGACCTTCCAAAAGAGTGCCCCAACCTACCTGGCCAAGCGTATCCCCTATACATTGGCATTTTCCTGCCTCTAGGTATTCGCTCAGGCCGTCTCTGTGTCCAGGAATGCTTTCCTTTCGTGTCTTATGTCTGTAGAAATCTTGCTCACTGCTTTATACCTCATAAAGGAAGCATAATGGAGCTTTCAGTTTAGTAAGTCCTTATTGAGTGCTGTAGGCAGGTGCTGGGTATTGAGGGTTACAGAGATGAGTTCCCCATCTAGTAGAGGAGAGTGTGGTCATGGACCTGAGGGGTAGAGCTGCCATAGATCCTGCCGTGCCAAGTTGGATGGAGATTGTGCCTGACCCCGACCTCACTCCGAAAGAGTCGAGGAAGCCAGCACTGAGGTATCAGAGGCTTTGGCTGTGGTGGTGGTGGCTGGGCTTTCCAAGAGGTAGAGTATCAATTGTGACTGATACAATCCACCCCCTTGAACTTCTCAACCATACTCATGCCTTCTCATAATGCCTGGCTTCCATATTATGCTATCTGGCCTCCATTTTTGGAAAACAAGGCCAATATTTGTAGGGTGGATTTAAAGAGGGCAAGTTCAGGAGCAGAGAGTTTAGCTAGTAGCCTACTGCAATAGTCTTAGCAAGAGACGATAAACATCTCAACTAGGGCAGTGGTAGTGGCAATGGAGAGGAGGAAAAAAAAACTCGATAAGAATTTGGAAGATGAAATGAACAAGATTTTGGTGATTGATGATTCTGGGGATGCTAGCAACTGAATTATGTTCCCCCCAAATGCATGTGGAAGCCTTAAGCCCCAACATGATGGTGTTTGGAGACGGGGTCTTTGGGAGGCAATTAGATTTAAATGGGGTCACGAAGGGGGGACTCCCACGATGGGATTAGTGCCCTTCTATGAAGAGACACCAAAGAACTTGCTGTCTCTTTCTCTTTCTCTCTGCCACATGAGAACAGAGCAAGAAAGCATCCATCTGCAAGTCAGGAAGAGGCTCTCACTGGGACCCAGCCATGCTGGTGCCCTGATCTCAGACTTCCAGACTCCAGAACCAACAGAAAATGCATTTGTGCTGTTTAAGCCGCCTGTCCATGGTATTTGGTTCTGGCAGCCTGAGCTGACTGATCCAGGGGGGTTGGGGGAGAAAGAAGAGTCAAAGTTGCTTCTGGATTTCTACCTTGAATAACTCGAAGGACAAATGGTAAGTCTAACATATGAAGTGGAGAAGTCAGGAGTTTTCCACTAATGAGATCAGAAGTAAAGTAATGAATCAGAAGTAAAAGCAAGAGGAGAGGGGGGCACCTGGCCGGCTCAGTCCGGACCGCGTGTGACTCTTGATTTCAGCGTTGTGAGTTCAAGCCCCACGCTGGGTGCAGAAATTACTTAAAAAACAAAATCTTTAAAGCAAAACAAAACACCGAGAAGATAAGGCTACACTTCTTCTAACGGCCCAGACAAAATTCAAAGGTCAGATATGGAAGATGTGGCAGACAAGTTTTTTTATATCATAATAGAGAGATTTTTAAATTCCAGTTTGTCTAATTATTTTTTGGACTTATTATTTTTTTTAAATACATTGAGTATCTTCTCTGGGAGTTTAAAAGAAAAATTTCATCTTATGGTATGACAATCTCACAGCTGTTAAAGGAAGACATTATCTTTCGTTCTGCATTACCGCCTCACAAAGTGGTTTGAAAAAAATAGATATATAATCATCTGAGTTGAGAAGCTCTTTTTTAGCTCTGAGAGTGGGAGGTAGATTGGCATGCAAGAGATTCTGGGTTCATTTAGCAAGTGTATTAAGAGTCCTGTTGCTGTATTGTCCTGTCAAGATTTAAACCCTGTGAACAGCAAGTAGGCTCGTGGCCATAACAAAATCGGGTCTGAAGTCAGGAGCCTGTGGAGCCGTGGATACACTTCCCCCAATATCTGCCTCAAGCTTATTTTTAAAAGGACAGATTCTAGACCAGATGTTGGGATCCGCAAATGGTGTCAAGCTGTTTTCACAATCATGGATCTTCCTTTGTCTTCTTTGCAAAGTTGTGCTATTGTTTCTCTTTCAGATCAGGTCTCAGAAAAATATACTGCAGGGAGAGTTTTGGACATCTTGACTTGAAATTTCCAGTGGCTCTTTCAGTAAGTGCTTTTTTGTTTCCATGGAAACCAGCAGTGTTTTGAAGAGGCGGTGACAGGCTCAGCACATACCAGCTACCATGGGGAGTGCCTGTCAGTCTACCAGTGGAAGTCTAGGGCAAAATTATCCCACCTTCAGAGGTTCTCTCCGACCTGGTCAACCTGACCTTCTAGAGAAAGAGCAGCAGAATGAGATGAAGTCATCCCCGCCCGCACCTGCCCCCACCGCCCCCCCACCCCCAGCAGAGCAGATGCGGTGGCTGCAGTGTGTGAACGCGTGATCACAGCGTGAGGACAAGCCAGCTCTGGCAAGGGGAGGTTACGTGCCCATTGGCTGGCGTTTCCTTCCTTGTGGAATTCATTCTCGGGAGCCCAGGCTTGTCTTGCTAGGGAATCTCAGGTTGGGGTAGTTCTTTAAGAATTCATGAGGTTCACATATTGGTGTGTGGGGGTGAGGGCTGGGCATACATTTTTCACAAACCCTGAGATTCTGCTAAATTTGGGGAGATACACCCAGCAGGTGTGTGACCCACCTGCCAAAGTCCTGTTACGCTGGACCGGGGATGGGGCACTGTCAGAGAAGAGCGGTGTGGACCCTCTCCAGCTTCCTGATGAACGGGGTATGGCGCAGGTTAAAAAAAAAAAAAAAAAAGTAATCCTCCGTGAGATTCAGCAAAAGACCTTGCTACTCCGACAGATGCAAATGGAGAAACTTGGATTTATTTGGTCTGGATTTTACCAGCCATTTGGCCACAGAAGAAAGACCTTTGTTTTTCTTGTCATATACTCTTGCCTTAGAATCTGCAGGAGACCCCATGTGTCCTCATGACCTTTACCACTTCTCTGCACGTGTGTCCCTTGCCCTGAGGGTTTTCTCTGGACAGCCCCATCTGCTGGCACAGGTGACAGGCTAGATGTGGCAGGAAATTCACACCCTCTGAGAGCAGCCCTAGCCCGATGACTGATGGGAGCTGAGGAGCAATTCTGTCTCTGCTCTCTCCTTGCTTAGCACGCAGAGACTAAGGTGTGTGTCTACACTGGATTCCAGGGTTCCCAGTTGAAAAAGAACGCCATTAAGCAAATTATGCCCTTGCTTACTGCCCCTTTTCTTGACTGCCTCCCTTTCCCTGCCTCATTTCCCTATTCCCCTATAGATATTTCCTGTGCGGGCTTTTTATATATTTATTTTTATTTTATTTTCCTACCATTTTTTTAATTGGGGCAAAATTCACATACTAACATAAAATTAACCATTTTATCTATTTAAAAAATTTTTTTAAAGTAGTTCCACACCCAGTGTGGAGCCCAACATGGGGCTTGAACTCATGACCCTGAGATCAAGAGCTGAGCTGAGAACATGAGTCGGATGCTTAACTGACTGAGCCACCCAGGTGTCCCTAACATTAACCATTTTGAAATGAGCAATTCAATGGCACTTAATACATTCGCCATGTTGTACAGACCCATCTCTATCCAAAACCAAACCATTGTCACCAGCCCCAAAGAAAATCCCACACCCACTAAGCAGTTATTCTTCTTCTCCCTCCCTTAGCCCCTGGAAACCACCAGTCTGCTTCTTGTCTCCATGGATTTGCCTATTCTGGATATTTCCATAAATGGAACAATAAAATATGGTACCTTTTGTGTCTGGCTTCCTTCACTCAGGATCATGTTTTCTAGGTTTAGTCACGTTTTGGCCTGTGTCAGGACTTCATTCCCTTTCATGGCTAAGTAATATGCCACTGTATGGATATAACATAATTTATTTAGACATTTATCTACTGATAGACATTTGGGTTGTTTCCACCTTTTGGCTATTGTAAATAGTGCTGCTATGAACATCCACATTCAAGTATCTGTTTAAGCTCCTGATTTCAATTCATTTGGGTGTATCCCTAGAGGTGGGATGGCTAGATCCTATGAGGATTCACTATTTAGCTCTTGGGAGAATTGCCCAGTTGTTTCCACATCGGTTATATGAAGGTTCCAATTTCCCTACAACCTTGCCAACACTTACTATTTTCTGGGCTTTTAAAATTATGTCTATCCTAGTGGGAGTGAAGTAGTAGCTCATTAAGTATCTTTTTCATGTGCTTATTCCCACCATTTTTTTTTATTTTGAAAAATTTCATACATTGAAAAAATGTAAAAAGGGGAAAAGAACACAGAACACCTGCATGCCGCCCGTTTAGATTCAACATCGTTGATTCGTCTGAGTAGTTCCTGGTGGGGTCGCTGAACTTGTTCTTCTGTCTTGGGAATTTTCTGTGAACTGGAAGTTCCATCTAGAGACCTGAATAGAGTACAGTGAAACGTGTCAGCATCTTTATTTTATTTTTCTTTAGATTTTATTTATTTATTTGTCAGAGAAAGAGAGAGAGAGCACAAGCAGGGGGAGCGGGAGGCAGAGGAAGAGGGAGAAGCAGGCTCCCACTGAACAAGGAGCCAGATGGGGAACTCCATCCCAGGACCCTGGGATCATGACCTGAGCCGAAGGCAGATGCTTAACCGACTGAGCCAAACAGGTGCTCCAAGTTAGCATCTTTAATAATAACAGCAGACTACTGTTTACTATGGGCGCTTACTAGGGGCCCTGGGCTTCACGTACCTGTTCTCACCAAATCTCGGAATGACCCTGTGTGGAGGAGGCAGCAATTGTTTCCACCCGCCCAGAACCACAGCCCTCTCTTCTGGTGGCAATACTTCGATTTTCCTCTCAGAAACCACCCCTCACTGTTGGTGCACCTGCTTAGGTGATGCTGCGTGCAACCCGTCACACCCGAGAGGCACCTGACCAAGGTTCGGCAAGTAGGGTTGCAGTGATTGGCCAGAGCGAGGCACGTGATCCAGGCTGGGCCAATGAGAGTCAGCCCCTGAGTTTAGGTAGTTCAGGGAGGAGAAGGCTGCTGCTTTGATTGTAGGACTCCCTGTTGTTTTCTGTACGCTAAAGAGAGTGCTGCCAAGTCATTGAGAAAGGGCCCCGTTTGTAAGATACAACCTGATTTCAGACATGTTCAAATGTGAAAAGAAAAAAAAGGTCTTAGATTGCTGGCCAACTTGCTCTCCCTGGAGAAGAGCCTGTCTGAGGAGTTGGCCGGGTTCCGGAGGAGAGTGGCTGACTCTCCACGCGCGGTTGCCTCTTCTCTAGTGGCCCAGAAACACGCACTGGGAGGCCCCTGGCTGGAATTCTGGATGCTTCTGCAACAGACCCAGCCTCCCCAAAGCCTTGCTGAAAATGCTTTCTACTCGCATACTCATCTTGCCTGACAACCAGGGTCTTCTGGTTCCCTGATTTTGCTTTTTTTTTTTAAGATTTTATTTATTTATTCATGAGAGACAGAGAGAAAGAGGCAGAGGGAGAAGCAGGCCCCCAAGGAGCAGGGAGCCCGATGCGGGACTCGATCCCAAGACCCTGGGATCATGACCTGAGCCGAAGGCAGACGCTTAACCATCTGAGCCACCCAGGCGCCCCTGGTTCCCTGATTTTGTGAGGACCTCATAGACTCCATTCCGCAGAAGACAGCAGGAGAAGCACCTATGCAGCTCCCAGAGGACAATCTGTAATGGATGAGACATTCCCTTGGGGGCTGAGGTGGTGGTCAGGGTACTGGGAGGGAGGTCCCAGGAACCACCATCCCCCAAAGACCTCCAGGCTCAGGAATCTATTTGAAGGGTGACCACGTAGTTGTGTGAGATTGGACCGTTTACTCAGCCTCTCTGGGCTTTAGCTTCCTTATCAATAGTGGTTTGTTATTTTCAGGGTTGCTGGGAGGATTAAGTGAGATCATCGCTGCAGAGGTCATCACAACACCAGGCACAGTGCGAGTGCTCTAGGTTTGTTACACGGTCTCCCGCCCAAGGTCGTCCAGCCCTTACTTAGGCAGCCAGCCTTGAACCAGGAGAAGTCTGGCTCCCCTGCTGTGTTCTTAACACCTCCCCAGGCTCTTTTCACAACCTGTCCTGCTTCCCCTCTCCCCGAGCCTCTTGTCACTCTCCTAAACTCTGAGCTAAATTGTGACAAAAGAGGGATTTGTGGCAAAAGGCTCAGCAGGATTAGGAGGCGACTGCTGGGCACATCTGCTGCACAGGTTGACAGACTCCAGAAAACAAAACTGTCACCAGCTCTACTCTCCGCTTGGTGGTTACAGTGGGGGTGGGCGGGGGGAGCAGCGGGAGGACCTCCAAGGCCTGCCCACACCCCCAGGGCCGTGTGTCTTTTAAAAACATAAAGCTTAGGAATGAGGATTTCCTTGCAGGTGCTGCCTTTGCCTGAGGTTGTTCTGCTCTTTTTGTTGGAATCTCAAAGGTCAAATTAACAGAGGTGGACGCAGAAAAATCCAGCCACGAGAATGTGCATGGCAGGTTTCAAGGCAACCCACAACGTGAGCAGCCTGACAACTGGGTGCCTGGGAGAGGGAGCTGGTGCGGGGGTGCTCCGGTGGGGGCGGGATGCAGACAGAGACCAAGAGAGAGACAGAGAGATAGAGACAGAGGGAAACAGAGACACCGAAACAGGGAGGAGAGGCAATAAGAAAGGAGACCGAGAAACACACACAGAAAAATGTGCAGGGAGAAACATAAAGAGACAGAGACAGACAAAGAGAGACAGAATCAGAAGGAGAGAGAAAGCAGAAAAGGAAGACCAAGAAAGAATAAAAAACAGAACAGAAACAAAGGTAAAGAAATTAAAGGAGATGAGGAGAGAGCCACCCGGAGGATTGTGCCTAGCTCCATGCTGAGCACAGAGTAGGGATTAAAATATTTGTTGACTTTAAAGAGAAAGAAAAGAGATTTGAGAACATAGAGGGGAAGGAACGTGGGAGAGAACTTGAGAAGCGGCAGACAGCAGGAAGAAAAAGGTGAAAGCAGGCAGGGAGGAAGAGGGAGGGGTCTGATTCAGCCAGCGAGCCGGAGCAGCCCGGTTCCCTCTCCTGCATTATCCCCCTGGCAGGCTGAAGGTCAAGTCAGTGATAATTTCATGCCTCTACAAGCCCAGGGCCCTAGTGTAGTGTCCAGGCTGGGTTAGAGGCTTAGGGATCTGGTTCTGGGCAGCTTTCCTCCCACCAGTTTCTGCCCCGAAGTAGACCCCTCTCCTAGGCCTTCAGTGCTTTTTCATAGGACACAGCTTTGGGAAGACCATGGGAGATACCCACAGCCAGAACTGGGCACATGATTTGCAGGACAAAATGAAAATACAGGGGCCTTTGTTAAAAATTATTAAAACGGTCAGGACGGCGACGGTAGAGTATTAAATCAAGTGTGGGCTTTTCCAAGGGCAAGGCATCTGCCACTCTCACTTAGATGCTGCTCAGTGAGCCAGAGAGGTGGGACCCTAGGTCCTCTGGGATGGTGAGAGGCAGTGACCCTATAATGGGCTTCTCTGTTGATTTCAGTCATTCATTCATTCAGCCAGACAGAGTAGTTATTACCAGCCTCATTTTACAGATGAGGAAACTGAGGACATTGGCCAAAGTCCCAGGGCTATTAAGGGGTGGAGTCAGGTCTGCTTGCCTAGAAACCTCGCTGTTAACCATCAGGCCATTCCTATTGCTATCCCTCTTCTAAATGGAACAGGAGATAGAAAATGAGGCTCAGTGGGTTGGGAAGGAGCATCTGCTTCAGGACTCCTTCTAGTGAGCAGGAAGATCTGTTGAAAGAGTAAGAGGGCTGTTTCACATAAACCCTGGAGTTTTTACACATTGAGGGGATGGACAGAATTATCAGGAAACAAGAAATCATGTCCCCTACAGCAAGCCTACCTGTGCCTTAGGGACACAGGCAAATGTTTAGCGTCTGATGAGCAATTAGAGCATCAGGCGCAAGGAGCTACAGGGTTTTGTAACTTCAGTTTATGTTCTTGAAGTAGGTCGCTAACATC
This sequence comes from Zalophus californianus, assembly GCF_009762305.2. Classification (NCBI taxonomy): domain Eukaryota; kingdom Metazoa; phylum Chordata; class Mammalia; order Carnivora; family Otariidae; genus Zalophus; species Zalophus californianus. Next base: position 20,101,147 of record NC_045608.1, on the reverse strand, counting down.
AGGTTGTTCTGCAGTGAGCACCCCTTGATGGATATGTGGAGTCCTCCGGAACAGGGGTTCTCAGTCTGGGGGTGTGGGTGGGCGCTGGTTCTCCTGAGTTTGTGTGTAGCTTTCCCTGTTGGGGCTCTCCAAATAGAACAATACAAATAATGTTCTATTAGTAATATGTCTCAGTTTCAAAGAACAGAAACCCAACTCAAATTGGCTTCATCCTGAAGAGAAGGTTTGGTTTATGTGACTGTAAAAGCAAGAGGTAGTAGTAGGTCTGAATTTTGACTCAGTTGGATGCCAGAACCCCAACAACATTATAGGAATCTGTCTTTTGCCATTTCTGGGCTTTGGTTTTCTTTTTTTCCTCCCTCCCTCCCATTTCCAAGATTTTATTTTTAAGTAATCTCTACACCCAACACCAGGCTCAAACTTACAACCCTAAGATCAAGAGTCACATGCTCTATGGACTGAGCCACCCAGGCACCCCTTGATCTTATTTTTCTTTACAGACTTGTCCCACGTGGTAGCAAGGTGGCTTTGGCGGGTCCAGGCACCTCCTAGGAGCCTGGCAACTCCCAGAGTGGTCCAGTTTCCCATGGCCCAGCTTGGTTCACGTGACCATCTCTAGCTCATCATGGAATCTGATTGGCCAGACTGTGGTCAGGTGCTCCTAGGACCGGGAAGTAGGATCCTCCATCCAGGCACATGGACTGAGAGAGAGCCCCTCTTTTGCTGGTTTCCCAAAAGAAAATTGGGGAGCCATTCACAAGAGAAGGGAGCCTAGATTTTCATTACAACTAGCATGTGGGTTGCCTGACATGAAAAAGGGTCCTTCCTTTTGGAAAATGTTGGGGTCTAGGCCAGAATGTACCAGAGTCTTCCTAAAGAGACATACAATTGCTTGACTAGGATATTGGAATAAAAGTCCAGCTCTTTCATCATAATTTGGTGAAATAATTTTATTTTTATTTATTTATTTAAGTAGGCTCCACACCCGCTGTGGGGCTTGAACTCACAACCCTGAGGTCAAGAGTTGCATCTTCCACTGGCTGAGCTAGCTGGGCGCCACTGGTGAAATCATCTTAATTATGTAAACCTCTCGGAATTCTCCAATAGAAAGTAGTTGAAAGTCAGGAAGGAGGGACCGTAGGAGGGAGCGGGGTGGAACTGGGGAGGCAGAGTGAGGCTTTAAATATCCATTGTAAAGATGTGCAGGTAGAAGAAGTCTCCCTCTGGGTGGGATCTTCGAGTACCCTTGGTTAGCACTTGACTGCTAAGACAAGAGGGATTCCAGAGCCAGCGGTAAAGCCTTTTGAGATAAATAAGCACAGTGGTTCCCTACTGATTGTCCTATATTCCTTTCAGCTTCTTGTCACAACAGACTGCTGCGGTAAACAAACTTGTACAAAAATCCTTACCCTGGTGCCTTGTATTCCTGTGGGATAAATGGAATATATTTTGATGGGCTATTCAGCTTTAGGAAAAAAAAAAAAAAAATGAGTCGGAGCTTTGTGTAACGACCTGGCGAGATGTCCAGAATAGATATGTCCTCTCTCCCTCTCCGTCTAGAAAGAGACACGGGTATAAATAGAGACAGAACTATATGGAGATAGATATACATAGATTCAGAGATAGAGATATATATATATAGGGATGGAGGTAGAAATGCACATAGATATATCAAGTGGTGGTGGGCGGGGGAGCAAGGTGCGTCATGATTTCTTTTGAGGAAAACAAAATCTCTCCCGTGTGTTTTTCTGAGTGGAGGGGATGGTGTGGTAAGGCTAGCCACCAAACAGTAAACAGTGATGTTTCAAGGGTGTGGACCTCAGAGGGCTTGAGCGAGGTTACTGGTTTGCTTACTAGCCCAGGGTGGTGTTTGAGTTGTTACCATCTGCACAGGACGCTTCATACACGCATCTATTTCACATGCAATAAAGCAAACCCGGGGGCGCCTGGGTGGCTCAGTCGGCTAAGCATCTGCCTTCAGCTCAGGTCATGATCCCCGGGTCCTGGGATCGAGTCCCGTGTCTGGCTCCCTGCTCAGCTTCTCCTTCTCCCACTGCCCCTCCCCCAGCTCGTGCACACTCTCCTCTCTTGCACAAATAAATAAATAAATAAATAAAATCTTAAAAAAAAATAAAGCAAAAACGTGACAAGGGAAATAAATACGTTGCATCTGAGAACAACCTTGAAGGCTCCACTCTACGCTTTCCACTACCGCTGTCTTCTAGAAAGGTTGAGGACCAAGGAAGATGCAGCAGGTGGGGGGATCAGGAAATGAAAAGGTACGCATTGCTTAAAAAAAAAAAAAAAAAGAAAACGTATGCATTGCTTTTATATAAGGCGGTAAGGTTGGTAGATAAAGTGCCCAGTTGAATTTGAATTTCACATAAAGGAGGAATACTTTTTAGCATGTGGCATGTGAGACCCTTGGGACAGCAATGGGTACAGAAGATTTTAAAGACGTTTCCCTGGGTGCTGTGCCTCATAATATGCCTCCTACTCAGTGAGAGAACATTAATACAATTTAGATTTTTTAAAAATCTTTTGTGGACTTGGCGTGGTACTCCGCTTGAGGGAGACGCTCTATGAGCCCTGGGTCCAAGGCAATCCCATTTGCTGTCAGTAACACTCTCAGCCTGGGTTTTTGTCCCGGCCAGGATGAGGTAACCGCGATGCTGGTTTCTCTTTCTCTGGCCAGGACGAAGGGCAGCCTGCTCATTTTCAATATCGAATTCTGTTGTATCGGGTGGCTCAGTCGGTTGAGCGTCTGCCTTCAGGTGGTAATCCTGGGGTCCTAGGATCGAGCCCTGTGTCCTCCCTGCTCAGTGGGGAGTCTGCTTCTCCTTCTCCCTCTGCCTCTCCACCTGCTTGTTCTCCCACTGTCTCTCACTCTCTCTCTCAAATAAATAAAATCTTCAAAAAAAAAAAAAAGGAAAAATCCATTTCATCAGATGATTTTGTCCAAAGAAAATAAACCTTGTGAGCAAGGGGAAGCGTGACTGTTATCTTTAGGACGGCAGAAGCCTTCGAGTACACCACGCCGAGGCTGCCATCTGGTGGTTTAGAGGGACCCAGCGGGCCGGGCACGCTGACCACACCTTCGGCTTCTCTGTTGGTTGATGGTCCTTCCTTCAACAAATGCTTGAACGCCTACCCGTGCTGTGCCAGGCAACAATATTGCAAGCAGTAGAAATGGCATGCTTTCAGAATGGTCATTTCTTAGTTTAGTGCAGATACAAACTTCTACTACTGGAAAGGTAAAGTCACGTCTTTGAAATGTTGTTGAAGCCATGAAATTCGTATTGAAACCAGTTTTTCTATCTTCTGCTGTCTTTTAGTGCAAAGGATTAGTATATCTTGGGCAGAGTCATAACATGGAGAGAGAGAGAGAGAGAGAGAGGGAGAGGAGAAGGAGAAGGGAGGGTGAGAAACTTGGAATAGGAGGTAGGTAAAGCACAAGACCTGAAAAGTTGGTAGAACTTTCCAGAAGGTGTCATTCAAATCTTTGTTTTTAGGTTCCACTTTTTTTTTAAAGATTTTATTTATTTATTTGAGAGAGAGAGAGAGAGAGCGCACAAGCAGTGGGGGAAGCAGACTCCCCACAGAACAGGAAGCCCAATGTGGGACTCTTGATCCCAGAACCCTGGGATCATGGCCTGCGAAGGCAGATGCTTAACCGACCGAGCCACCCAGGTGCCCTTTAGGTTCCACTTTGATGAACTATTTTCTGTTGATACTGTTGCAGAACATCTAGAAACCATCACTTACCCTTCACGATTTGTGGAGCTGGCTTCATGAATTATGTTTTATGCTGTGTCAGGTAGGATGATGTTGGCAGCATCCATCAGAGGCCCAGGGGTTTCTGCCCCCACCCCCATTCTTACTGTGTTGCTTTTGTTCTCATGGTGGACACTTCTGTTGCAAAATGGCCATGGGAATCATGAAGCGTCACGACTGGGTTCAAGGTGTGAGGAACGGGGGCTGGTGCTGCAACAGCTGGGTCTGTCTCTTTTATCAGAAAAGAAGTTCCTTAGAGCATTTCCTGCCACACACATGCGCACGTGCGCGCACACACACACACACACACACACACACACACGCCAAGCTAACTTCTGCCAAGGCTCATTGATCAAAAGGGGCTAGAAGATCAACCCTAGCAGCAAAGGAGGATGGGAAGATGGGCAACAGAATGATGCCAATTGAAACTGGCCGTGACCTGTTGTTTGAGGATGGGTTCATTGTTGCTCTGAGCAAAACTGGGGCTCTGTTGGCAGACGGCAGGGAAACAGATGTTGGCTGGGTACCTTTCAGTGTCTGCCCCAACATTCTATCACATGCAGGACAGTCAGTAACAGCTCCTCCTTCTTTTATGTAGGGATGTAGCCTCCCCATCCTGGGGCACTCCACAGAGAGGTAGCAAGTCTCCCCCCCCATCCCAATAAGGCTGTTAATCAAAGATTGAGCCAAAATTCAAACCCAGAGGCTCAGCTCTTAGTCACCATGGAACCCAGACAAACACCTCCTGGGATAAAAGCCAAACGAAACAGAGTCCCTTTGCTCAAGGGCACCCACCGGCTAAAAGAGCCTGCTCTGGTTCTGGGTGCCCTGGGAGGAGGCAGCACTGCGGAGCCTGGCCTTCCGTCCTTCCTACCCTGGACCTCCAGCAGTAGCCACACCTCCCGCGCCCCATTTCCTCAGGTCCCAGCTGTGCGGACTTGGGCGAGGGATGGCCTCTCTGAGGCTCAGATGCATCAGGTCACTGGGAAATTCTTAAACTGTTCTAAAATGAGAAGTATATTTAAAATGTAGAAAACAAAACAAAAAGAACTAGCAACTATTACCATTAAGTATTATTTCTTTTTTTAGAAAAAGATTTTATTTATTCATTTGAGAGAGAGAGAGAGAGAGAGAGAGAGAGAGACAGAGCACCAGCAAGGGGCACTGAGCAGGGAGCCCCGACGCAGGACTCTATCCCAGGAGCCGGAGATAATGACCTGAGCCGAAGGCAGATGCTCAACCATCTGAGCCACCCAGGGGCCCCTTAAGTATTATTTCTGCATTATGCAGGCTGGGATTGCCTTAGTCAGTTCTCTCTGGTTCTGCCTCCTGGCCCAGGGCTGTCCCTCCCGCTGTGGGTTTGAAGCACCTCTGCTAGTGAGGGTGGCTTCTGGTCTCAAGGGAGACTCTGTGTCTCCACTATTGTCCTCCACCTGTAGGGCAGCCAGCCCCAGGAAACCGAATCTTGGTTCTGAAGTCACCCTGACGGGTCCATGAGTGACAGCCCCCTCCAGGTCCTTCCAGCACCCCGCCCCCCCCCCCCCAAGAAGCTTCTCCTCCCTGGGAAAGCTTTCAGAAGCCCACCCCTCTGTTTTATAATGGAAATGATGGGACACCTCAGGGAAGGAGCACTCAGACAACCACCAGGTTGCCTCTCCATGCCCCGCCTTCTCCATTTGCTATGCGTTGTCCCTGAGAGAAACGGCCCCAATCCTTGACAATTACCTAAACCTTGGCGCGCATTCCCCAGGTGGCCACCAGAGAGAGCACTGAACGCAGAAGTCCAGTTGAGTCTCCCTCCTGCTTGCCTCGGAGAGCTGCCCAAACCTGGCTTTCCAGGGCGCCTTGTGCCTTCAACCACCTCCCTCCAGCCGCACCGGCCATCCATCAGAGGTGCCAGGCTCCCATCGTCCTCCCTCCACGTGCTCCCTCTGCCCCGAAGCTTTCCCCAAACATTCTTTTACCCTTCTATTCATCCTTTATTTATTTTTTAAAAAATATTTTATTTATTTTGAAAGAGAGAGAGAGAGAGAGAGAGAGAGAGTAAGCAGGGAGAGGAGCAGAGGGGGAAGACAAGAATCCCAAGCGGGTTCCGTGACAAGCATGAAGCCCACTGTGGGCCTCAATCCCATGACCTGGCTATCATGACCTGAGCTGAAACCAAGAGTTCATCGCTCTACCAACCGAGCCACCCAGGCGCCCCTCTATTTATTCTTTAGATCCCAGCTTAAAATCACCCCCTTGCCCCCTCGCCCCCAATCACGAGTCCACCTGGCATATCCCTGCACTTTTCATTCCTCGCATGGATCACTGCTCGTGTTCATATATTAATTTGTGCGGCTCACTGATTCCAGTCCGCCTTCCCGCTAGATTAGAAGGTCCACGCGGGCAGGGACCATGTCCTAGTCTCCTCTGGCTCGGGACTGACCACAGCAAAAATGAAGCAGGAGCTCATCTACAATTACAAGCACGCCCCTCCCAGCAAACACTTGCAGAGCCCTTGTTAAGTGCAGGCACCGTGCCGAGTCCTTCATGTGTGTTAACTCATTGGGCTCTCAACTGCAGCCCAGTTGTCCTTATTTCATGGATGGGGGAGCAGAAGCAGTAGGGGGTTCAGTCGCTTGCTCAAGGTCACAGAGCTAACAAGCATCAGAGGCGGGCATGAACCCAGCCTCTCTGGCTCCAGAATTGGTGTACTTAACCATCAGACCACACTGCCTCTCCTAGGACGGGCGCTCTCTCCCTCTCTCATCCTCTATGGTATGTATATGGTAAACATTTAGCGATTCTCTCAACGATCCTATAATTGTTTAAATACAGTTCTCTCCGCCAGTAGGAAAGACCTGCCACATTTCAAGTGTGTCTACAGCTCACGCAAAAGGGTTGACTGGTCAATCAAATCAAAATATGACACTGGTACTGTAAAGATACAATAAAATGGGAGCAATTGACTCATCAGATTCTAATGTATGAGTTTTCTCTACTTGTTCAATACGACCCCATAAATTATGATTCTCTTGAGCTTCAGTTTGAACAAACCCACTGTCAGGGAGGCGTCAATAGTTAAACTGAACAGACGAGGTGGTGGCTTGAGAAGAGTGATAGGAACATCTCTAGCTGGTTTGGGGTGTGAGAAGGAGGTTCTTTGGAAGGCCACGTGGGATGGCAGGCGTTTCGATTCATCCTACAGGGACTGCCTTCTTGGGTATGGAGGGATTGCCCCCAGGTCTCCTGTCTTGCTCCCAGGCTCTGGCATGACCCATGAGTTCTATGAAGGTCCTATGGGTTAGAGTTGGGGGGTGGGCGCCAAATGGCTTTGTGGCAGGGGCTTCTTGGGATTCTTATGTGTCACCCACACCACAGGCAGCCATTAATTTTTTTTTTTTTAATCAGCTGTTAGTCTCCTCATTCCTGCTATGGTGGTTTTGCTCACATTTCCCCTGTGCTCTCAGAGATTGTCTGTTTAGACAAGAACCTCTTCCATCCTAAGAAGGGCTCACCTCCTTCTGGAATTTCATTAATTTGGGTGTTTTTTTATTCCATATTTCTAATTTTTTTTTTGACAGAGAAAGAGAGAGAGAGAGAGAGCAAGAGAGGGAACACAAGCAGGGGGAGTGGGAGAGGGAGAAGCAGGCTTCCTGCCGAGCAGGGTGCCTGAAGCGGGGCTCGATCCCAGGACCCAGGACGCTTAATGACTGAGCCACCCAGGCACCCCGTTTTTGTTTTTGTTTTTTTTAAGTTATGCTTATTTTAGCTTAACCAGCTTGTTCTCACTGTTAGGAAGGAAGCAATGATCCTTTGCACCTTTACAGTGGTTTTTTTTTTTTTTTAATTTTCCTTCTTATTTTTAAATATCTATTTATTTATTTATTTTAGAAAGGGTGGGGGAGGGAAGGGTCGAGGGAGAAGGAGAGAGACAGAATCCCAAGCAGGCTCCACACCCAGGGTGGAGCACGATGCCAGGCTCAATCTCAAAACCCTGAGACCATGACCTGAGCTGAAATGAAGAGTCTGATGCTCAACCAATGGAGCCACCCCGGTGCCTCATGCACCCTTACAGTGTAACTGGAAGGTAAACATTCCAATAGCTGATTTTTGAATGACTACTTAGGATTCTGACCCACTCGTGGGAGTATGTCATCGCCAGGCTCTAGAGGGAGATTTGAACATGTTTTTTCCTGATCTCTCACAACCAATACACTTACAAAACATAGTTGACTTTTACACTCTTTTTTGGGTGCTCAGTATTTTGTGGTGTTTCGGGTTAGAGGAAAGACAGTTGATGGATAGAACTGTCTTCTTTCCCTCATTCCTCACCCTTGATCCTCAGCTCCATCGCTAGAGAGCAGGTTGAACTTGAAGGCTTCAGGGACAGCAATGTTGGACCCACATTTTGATCAGATTGTCTTCTTTTGAGTTAGTCTGTTTCCCACCAGGATCTTTCTACTTTGGAAAAAAGAAATGTGGAAGGAGTTTTGGAGCTGAGGAATGTGTAGAGGCTGGAGGGGTTTTGAGTTGCATGCTAGAGAAAGCCTACACTGCCTTGAATAAAATATGATTTAAAATACGGACGGTTGATGTCATTCTCATGAGGTCTCAAGCAAACACGAGGAACATGTTCATGGAAACTGGAATGAAGGTGATCCTTGTGTTAAAGTGGCACAGAAATTGAACTGTGTTCTAGTCTTTTATAGGAAGGTAGAGCTTGGGAGCAACAAGATTGATCTTTAGATTTCAAAGATTCTTTTAGATTTCTGGAGATTTCGAAGCAAAGTGTTGGAGGAGCAGCTTGCTCTTCCTGACGTCTTACGTAAAAGTGCAAAAGGAGAAAGATGGATGGAAGAAGGTTTGCTAAGCAAACAGGAGCGGGAATTTGAAGATCTGGCAAATTCTCAGCCTTATTCGCATTACAAAAAATGAGAAAGCTTGATCGGAAGAGAACAGTAAGACTGTGGCTGAACAACGGGGCTGATGAATAGATCGTGGGTGAGACTCATGAATTACCCAGGCATCTCTGCGGGAGCCAGGAATACAGATGGGATGATACCAAACAGGACAGAGAGCATGGGACAGAGTGAAGGAGGGGTTGTAGCGTTTCTTGGATCCTACAGGATCTGGCCCCACAGCTTCTCAGCTGTGGAGGTGCTGTTCTTCAAGGAGAGGGAAGAAGGGTCCTGCAGGTGATTCAGAGGTCATCACGGCTGTCGCTCCTACCACCGGTCCAGGGACAAGGCTGTTTCCCCCTTGGTTTCAGAGGCTGGGGGTGGGGCTGTGTCTCTGGTTTCTGCCAGAATGACCCCACCCAGTGCCTCAGGGGATGGGGCTGCCCCCACCACTCCCCCAGAGCCTTGCAAGGCGGGGCACTGAATGACAGAGGATTATTCTCGAACCTTAAAATCTAATGGAATTTGCCTTGCTAGGTTTTGGATTTATTTGGGATCCGTCGCGGCTTTCTTCCTTCTGAGTTCTCCTTTTTGGAATGGGAATGTCCATCCTATGCTTGCCCCATCATTGTGTGGAAGGACATAATTTGTTTAGTTTCATAGCTTCACAGCTAGAGGGGAATTTGCCTTGGGGTGACCCATACCCGGTTTCAATGATATTTATTATTTTTTTCAAGATTTATTTATTTATTTGAGAGAGAGAGAGTGCAAGCAGGGGGAGGGGCAGAGGGAGAGAATTCCAAGCAGACTCCCCACTGAGCAGGGAGCCCGAAGCAGAGCTCCATCCCACGACCCTGAGATCATGACCTGAGCCTTAACCAAGTGTTGGACACTTAACCAACTGAGCCACCCAGGTGCCCCTCAAGGATATTTAGATGACTTTGGACTTTTGATTTTATACCTGATGCTGGAATGAGTTAAGACTTTGGGGGGGGGGGCGGAGCAAGATGGCAGAGCAGTAGGAGACCTAGATTTCGTCTGGTCTCAGGAATTCAGCTGAATAGGGATCAAACCATTCTGAACACCTACGAACTCAACAGGAGATCGAAGAGGAGAGTAGCAACAACTCTCTGAACAGAGAAGCGACCACTTACTGGAAGGTAGGGCGTGCGGAGAAGTGAATCCGAGGCGATATTCGGGAGGATAGACGGCGGGGGAGGGGCCTCCGCCGGCCGCTTCTGGCAAGTGATAGAGCCGCGGAGCACAAAATCGGACCTTTTAGAAGCCGGCTCCGCTGAGGGACGTCGCTGCAGTGGCTAAGCGGGGGGTGGAATCCTCCTGGGACAGTGTGGTCTCAGGACCCTTGGGGGTCAGAGAAAGACCGGGGGAGCCTGAGTGCGGCAGAGCTCCCAGGTATCGGAGCGGGAAAGCCGGCTGCAGAGACAGAGCTGAGGCGCGGGCTCTCAGCTTGGGGTGGCCATAAACTGTGATCCGCGGCCCAGTCGGGCCACTGCTCCTCCAGCAGGGACCCAACAAGGGGCAGATCCGGGGAGACTCCCCTCCCTCCCCCGGGAGGAGCGGCGCGGGAGCGCACCGCAGGGATCTGCTGGGTTTGGAGACTCCACACGGGGTCGGGTGCCAGAGATAGCAACGCTCGGTCACAGGCCGGGAGAGCACGGAGTGCGGCCGGAGACCGGGGGCAAGGGAGTGACTGCTTTTCTCTGGGGGCGCACTGAGGAGCGGGGCCCCGAGTTCTCAGCTCCTCCGGGTGGAGATTGGGAGGCCACCATTTTTGCCCTGGTCCTCCAAGGCTGTACGGAGAGCTTGCAGGGAACAAAAGCTCCTGAGATCAAACCCGAGCAGCTTGCTTAGCCCGGACGACAAGGGCGGGGCAATTCAGCCTCTGGCAAAGACATTTGGAAACCACAACGACAGGCCCCTCCCCCAGAAGATCAGCACGAACAGCCAGCAAGCCAAGACCAAGTTTACCGATCAAGGAGAACGGGAGAACTCCAGCGCTAGGGGAATACTGCACATAGAATTCATGGCTTTTTTTTTTTTTTACCATGATTCATTAGTTCATCAAAGTTAATTTTTGTTAACTGTTTTTTTTTTCTTTTTCCCTTTTTCAACCAACATCTTAACAATCTCTTTTTAAAAAAAAAAAAACATTTTTTATTTTTCATTTTTAGAGTCATATTTTATCCCTTCATAGTAGTTACCCTTATTTTTGGCATATATATATAAGTTGTTCTCTCTTTAAAATTTTGAGATACAGTTTCTTCTAACAGATAAAAATATACCCTAAATCACTAGTGTATGGCTCTGTTCTAGTCTCCTGCCTGATCACATTCTCTCCCTTTTTTTTTTTTTTAAATCTTCTTTCTTTTTTCAAACAACTTCTTATCTTATCAAGTCCTTTTATAAAATCTTTTATAATTTTCATCTTTACAGTCATCTTCTATCCCTTCATTGTATCAACCCTTATTTTGTACATATATGTCTTTCTTCCTTTAAAATTTTAGGAGGCACTTTTTTCTAACAGACCAAAATACGCCCAAAATCTAGTGTGTGGCATTGATCTATGCACTAGCCTGATCATATTTGATCACATTCTGCTTTTTTTGTATTGTTCTGTTTTTGTTTTTATCTTTTTTTTCTTTTTTTTCTCTTTCTTTTTTCTTTCTTTCCCTTTCTTTTCCCCTGGTTTCAGGTCTTTTCTGATTGGTATACAGTATATTTGCTGGGGACATTGTAAACCTGTTAGCATTTTGTTCTCTCATTCATCTATTCTCCTCTGGACAAAATGACAAGACGAAAGAAATCACCTCAGCAAAAAGAACAAGAGGTAGTACCTTCAGCCAGGGACCTACTCAATACGGACCTTAGTACGATGTCGGACCTAGAGTTCAGAATCATGACTTTAAAGATACTAGCTGGGCTTGAAAAAAGCATGGAAGTTATTAGAGAAACCCTTTCTGGAGAAATAAAAGAACTAAAATCTAACCAAGTCGAAATCAAAAAGGCTATTGATGAGGTGCAATCAAAAATGGGGGCACTAACTGCTAGGATAAATGAGGCAGAAGAGAGAATCAGTGATATAGAAGACCAAATGATGGAAAATAAAGAGGCTGAGAAAAAGAGGGAGAAACAACTACAGGATCACGAGGGCAGAATTCGAGAGATAAGCGATACGATAAGATGAAACAACATTAGAATAATTGGGATCCCAGAAGAAGAAGAAAGCGAGAGAGGGGCAGAAGGTATATTGGAGCAAATAATAGCAGAGAACTTCCCTAATGTGAGGAAGGAAACAGGCATCAAAATCCAGGAGGTACAGAGAACCCCTCTCAAAATCAATAATAATAGGTCAACACCCCGACATCTAATAGTAAAACTTATGAGTCTCAGAGACAAAGAGAAAATCCTGAAAGCAGCTCGGGAGAAGAGATATGTAACCTACAATGGTAAAAATATTAGATTGGCAACAGACCTATCCACAGAGACCTGGCAGGCCAGAAAGGACTGGCAAGATATCTTCAGAGCACTAAACGAGAAAAATATGCAGCCAAGATTACTATATCCAGCTAGGCTGTCATTGAAAATAGAAGGAGAGATAAAAAGCTTCCAGGACAAACAAAAACTAAAGGAATTTGCAAACACGAAACCAGCCCTCCAAGAAATATTGAAAGGGGTCCTCTAAGCAAAGAGAGAGCCTAAAAGCAGCAAAGATCACAAAGGAACACAGACAACATACAGTAACAGTCACCTTACAGGCAATACAATGGCACTAAATTCATACCTTTCAATAGTTACCCTGATGTAAATGGGCTCAATGCCCCAATCAAAAGACACAGGCTATCAGATTGGATTAAAAAACAAGACCCATCGATATGCTGTCTGCAAGAGACTCATTTTAGACCCAAAGACACCCCCAGATTGAAAGTGAGGAGGTGGAAAACCATGTACCATGCGAATGGACACCAAAAGAAAGCTGGGGTGGCAATCCTTATATCAGACAAACTAGATTTTAAAACAAAGACTGTAATAAGAGATGAGGAAGGACACTATATCCTACTTAAAGGGTCTATCCAACAAGAAGATCTAACAATTGTAAATATCTATGCCCCGAACATGGGAGCAGCCAATTATATAAGGCAATTAATAACAAAAGCGAAGAAACACATTGACAACAATACAATAATAGTGGGGGACTTTAACACCCCCCTGACTGAAATGGACAGCTCATCTAAGCAAAAGATCAACAAGGATATAAAGACTTTAAATGACACACTGGACCAAATGGACTTCACAGACATATTCAGAACATTCCATCCCAAAGCAACGGAATACACATTCTTCTCTAGTGCCCATGGAACATTCTCCAGAATTGATCACATCCTAGGTCACAAATCAGGTCTCAACTGATACCAAAAGATTGGGATTATTCCCTGCATATGTTCAGACCACAATGCTTTGAAACTAGAACTCAATCACAAGAGGAAAGTCGGAAAGAACTCAAATACATGGAGGCTAAAGAGCATCCTACTAAAGAATGAATGGGTCAACCAGGAAATTAAAGAAGAATTAAAAAAATTCATGGAAACCACTGAAAATGAAAACACAACTGTTCAAAAATCTTTGGGATACAGCAAAGGCAGTCCTGAGAGGAAAGTATATAGCAATACAAGCCATTCTCAAGAAACAAGAAAGGTCTCAAATACACAACCTAACCCTACACCTAAAGGAGCTGGAGAAAGAACAGCAAAGAAAGCCTAAACCCAGCAGGAGAAGAGAAATAATAAAGATCAGAGCAGAAATCAATGAACTAGAAACCAAAAGAACAGTAGAACAGATCAACAAAACTAGGAGCTGGTTCTTTGAAAGAATTCACAAGATTGATAAACCCCTGGCCAGACTGATCAAAAAGAAAAGAGAAATGACCCAAATCAACAAAATCATGAATGAAAGAGGAGAGATCACAACCAACACCAAATAAATACAAACAATTATAAGAACATATTATGAGCAACTCTATGCCAGCAAATTAGATAACTTGGAAGAAATGGGTGCATTCCTAGAGATGTATCAACTACCAAAATTGAACCAGGAAGAAATAGAAAACTTGAACAGACCTATAACCACTAAGGAAATTGAAGCAGTCATCAAAAATCTCCCAGGAAACAAAAGCCCAGGGCCAGATGGCTTCCCAGGGGAATTCTATCAGACATTTAAAGAAGAATTAATACCTATTCTCCTGAAACTGTTCCAAAAAATAGAAATGGAAGGAAAACTTCCAAATTCATTTTATGAGGCCACCATTACCTTGATCCCAAAACCAGACAAAGATCCCATCAAAAAGGAGAATTACAGACCAATATCCTTGATGAACATGGATGCAAAAATTCTCACCAAAATACTAGCCAATAGGATCCAACAGTACATTAAAAGGATTATTCACCACGACCAAGTGGGATTTATCCCTGGGCTGCAAGGCTGGTTCAACATCCGCAAATCAATCAACCTGATACAATACATTCACAAAAGAAAGAACAAGAATCATATGATCCTCTCAATAGATGCAGAAAAAGCATTTGACAAAGTACAGCATCCTTTCTTGATCAAAACTCTTCAGAGTATAGGGATAGAGGGTCCATACCTCAATATCATAAAAGCCATCTACGAAAAACCTACAGCGAATATCATTCTCAATGGGGAAAAGCTGAGAGCTTTTCCCCTAAGGTCAGGAACGCGGCAGGGATGTCCACTCTCACCACTGCTATTCAACATAGTATTAGAAGTCCTAGCCACAGCAATCAGACAACAAAAAGAAATCAAAGGCATCCAAATCGGCAAAGAGGAAGTCAAACTCTCACTCTTTGCAGATGATATGATCCTGTATGTGGAAAACCCAAAAGACTCCACCCCAAAACTGCTAGAACTCATACAGGAATTCAGTCAAGTAGCAGGCTATAAAATCAATGCACAGAAATCAGTGGCATTCCTATACACCAACAACAAGACAGAAGAGAGACAAATCAAGGAGTCGATCCCATTCACAATTGCACCCAAAAGCATAAGATACCTAGGAATAAATCTAACCAAAGAGGCAAAGGATCTGTACTCAGAAAACTACAAAATACTCAGGAAAGAAATTGAAGAAGACACAAAGAAACGGAAAAAACGTTCCATGCTCATGGATTGGGAGAACGAACATTGTGAAGAGGCCAATGCTACCTAGAGCAATCTACACATTCAATGCAATCCCCATCAAAATACCATCCACTTTTTTCCAAGAAATGGAACAAATAATCCTAAAATTTGTATGGAACCAGAAGAGACCCCGAATAGCCAGAGGAATCTTGAAAAAGAAAAGCAAAGCTGGCGGCATCACAATTCCGGACTTCCAGCTCTATTACAAAGCTGTCATTATCAAGACAGTATGGTACTGGCACAAAAACAGACACATAGATCAATGGAACAGAACAGAGAGCCCAGAAATGGACCCTCAACTCTATGGTCAACTTATCTTTGACAAAGCAGGAAAGAATGTCCAATGGCAAAAAGACAGTCTCTTCAACAAATGGTGTTGGGAAAATTGGACAGCCACATGCAGAAGAATGAAACTGGACATTTCCTTACACCACACACAAAAATAGACTCCAAATGGTTGAAAGACCTAAACGTGAGACAGGAGTCCATCAAAATCCTAAAGGAGAACACAGGTAGCAACCTCTTCGACCTCAGCCGCAGCAACTTCTTCCTAGAAACATCACCAAAGGCACGGGAAGCCAGGGCAAAAATGAACTATTGGGATTTCATCAAGATAAAAAGCTTTTGCACAGCAAAAGAAACAGTCCACAAAACCAAAAGACAACCGACAGAATGGGAGAAAATATTTGCAAATGACATATCAGATAAAGGGCTAGTATCCAAAATCTATAAAGAACTTATCAAACTCAACACCCGAAGAACAAATAATCCAATCAAGAAATGGGCAGAAGACATGAACAGACATTTCTCCAAAGAAGACATCCAAATGGCCAACAGGCACATGAAAAAGTGCTCAACATCGCTCAGCATCAGGGAAATCCAAATCAAAACCTCCATGAGATACCACCTCACACCCGTCAGAATGGTTAAAATTAACAAGTCAGGGAACGACAGATGTTGGCGGGGATGTGGAGAAAGGGGAACCCTCCTACACTGTTGGTGGGAATGCAAGGTGGTGCAACCCCTCTGGAAAACAGTATGGAGGTTCCTCAAACAGTTGAAATTAGAGCTACCATTCGATCCAGCAATTGCACTAGTGGGTATTTATCCCAAAGATACAAATGTAGGGACCCGAAGGGGTACATGCACCCCAATGTTTATAGCAGCAATGTCCACAATAGCCAAACTGTGGAAAGAGCCAAGATGTCCATCGGCAGATGAATGGATAAAGAAGAGTGGTATATATACACAATGGAATATTATGCAGCCATCAAAAGGAATGAGATCTTGCCATTTGCAAGGACGTGGATGGAACTGGAGGGTGTTATGCTGAGTGAAATAAGTCAGTCAGAGAAAGACATGTATCAGATGACCTCACTGATATGAGGAATTCTTATTCTCAGGAAACAAACTGAGTGTTGCTGGAGTGGTGGGGGGTGGGAGGGATGGGGTGGCTGGGTGATAGACATTGGGGAGGGTGTGTGCTATGGTGAGCGCTGTGAATTGTGCAAGACTGTTGAATCACAGATCTGTACTTCTGAAACAAATAATGCAACATATGTTAAGAAAAAAGAAAAAGAAGAAGATAGCAGGAGGGGAAGAATGAAGGGGAGTAAGTCAGAGGGGGTGACGAACCATGAGAGATGATGGACTCTGAAAAACAAACTGAGGGTTCTAGAGGGGAGGAGGGACAGGGGATGGGTTAGCCTGGTGATGGGTATTAAAGAGGGCACATTCTGCATGGAGCACTGGGTGTTATGAACAAAGAATGAATCATGGAACACTACACCAAAACAAATGATGTAATGTATGGTGATTAACATAACAATAAATAATTAAAAAAAAGACTTTGGGGGTGTTGGGATGGAATGAATCTTTTGCATAAAAAAGGACATGAATTTTGGGGGCCAAGGGGTGGAATGCTATGGGATGAATTGTGTCCCACACCCAATTCATAAGTTGGAGTCCTAATCCCCCATGTGACTGTTTTTGGAGACAGGGCCTGGAGGTGGTAATTAAGGGTAAATGAAGTCCTAAGAGTGGAGCCTGAATCCCATAGCAGGTGTGGCCTTATAAGAAGAGGACAGAGAGAGAAGCCTCTCCACAGGCTAGGAAGAGTTTTCACGAGGAACTGAATGGCCAGCACCCGATCTTGCACTTCCAGCCTCCAAAACTGCAAGAGATAACCCTCTGCTGTTTAAGCCTCCCGTCTTTGACATGGCAGCCTGCTGTCCTGTCTTGTTCCGAACATTCCCCCCAATGCTCCCGGAACCGTTCCCAAGTTGGCAGCCTGTCTTGTCAATCAAAGTGTCAGCAGGTGTTACTTCAACCCAATCCCCAGACACCAGAAACACCCCCTCCCCCTTGATGCCACCCTGCAGTGTCTTTGTAACAAAAACCCCATAGCTTTGCCTCTTTTTCATTTGTTTTATTAGCATCAATATATACAAAGTGGAAAATGACTTAACTTCATTATTCTAGCTTAGAAAGTTTGTTTTGCTTTTTATTCTGTTTGGGGATAAAATGAAAGTGAAAACGTCCCAGGAGAAAGCCTACCTTTGAGGGTGCTGGACAACTCCATAATATCTGACCTCGCATGACTGCCCCGTCCCCCACCCCCATGACTTCTCAAGGGCATAGGAAAGTCATACCCTTCGGATTTACCCCCAAAGAAAGGTCATTTTTGCCCAAGGCTTATGCGCAGCCTTAATCTACCCATATATTTGCCAAGTCACTTCTGCTTATACAACCCATCCTAATTATGTTGCTGCTTTGCTTCCTGCTGGGCAGTTTTGCAGTTTCCAAAGCTGTCAGCCTGAGTTACTGGAGACTTTCCACGGAGCTGGCTTTAAAAAGATCATATTTAAAGCATGTCTATGGAACTAAGTAGGATGGCCCTCAAGTTGCAACCAGCATACTTATGTTGGCTAAATAATTCTACTCCTCCCCACCCCCCCAAAAAAAAGCAAAAAGAGGAGCTCCAAGATGAAAGGGATCGAGTGTGTGCATTTTTAAAGCACAGGGCGGTAGCTGACAGATACAGCTTATATGAATTAGCATGTAATACACACCATCACATGCATTCTTTGAAGCTCGAAATCTTTGTAAACGTATTTCCCCACTGTTTTAAAAACAAAGAGTGGCTTGTAGGAAGGTTCAGTTGGTTCTTGAGTTGCTCAAGATTGTATCCTGTTCAAAAATATTTAATCCCAAGGGGTTTTGACATTGATCTTATAAAAACAGACACGTATGAGCTGAAATGAGATGCCCAGTACATTTTTGGCACAATTATTATGTTTTTACCTTTACATATTACAAATACACATTCAGATATCCTAAAAAGAAAAACAGACACCAACCTGTCTTTCCAATCACACTGTACATTGCCAAGCTCACACGATCCATCTGTGGTGAAAATAAACTTGTAAAACATGGTCATAGGCGTTGTACTACTAAGACAAAACTAAGACATCGGTATCCTGAAAAAAAAAAAATCAACACCTTTTCTATTCCTCCAACAGCCAATAAGGATTCTTGGGCCACTTTTAGGGAACAGGGTTAGAATAAAGATTTCATATTTTGTCAGTCTCGACAAAAGACAAATGTTTAGTTTGCACGTAACCATAGTATGTTCTAAAATTAAATATCATTAATAGAGTTCTTCCTTCCAGATGACCCAGGGTTAGGGTTAGAATAAGCATCAAATGGAAATAAAAGCAAAGACTGGATTCTGCCTTTTAAAAGAAAGGTTACATTATTTGCATCGTTGGACCTTCTCCAAACATGACATTACTTACTAATGGTCTGGAACAATTCTCTGGTTGTTTCTTGTTTTTGTTTTTGTTTGCATAAAATGGGGTGGGTTTTGGGTGGCTGGAAAGCAGCCTTGAACTATCTCTTGCTGTGTGTCATGAATGCATGCCTTAAGGAGCATATGAGCAGGATTCTTTTCTGGCAGAAGGAAAGTATTGGGCCTCAGGTCCCCCAAAATTGAAGCCCAAGCTTCTATCCAGGAGGAGGCAATGTGTATGTCAAAACCAACTGCCCTACCCTTGCTCCAGAACTGCCTAGACAAGCTACCAAAATATGGACTATGTAACTATGTGGGTGAAGCTCCCCATGGGCATCTACAGTCACAGCTTGAGGGGGCCCCCGCTGAACAAAGGGATTGGTTCTGTCACCTGTAGCATAAATTCCCTTCCCTTTCATTATTGGTGGAGGGTCAGAGGAAAGAACGTTTTACTAACTTGATCCCCTCACTCAATGCCCCCCCTCACCCCCACACTCTCTCTGAATTCTCAAATCTCTCATCCACCCTGCAACATTTTCTGATTCTGCCAGCATCCAATGAGGCCAGGGTGGCAGACGAGAATGCTCATGGTCACACCTTTGCCGCCTTTGGAAGGATCATGGGAGGAGGGGATGTGGCGAGACCTTCTAGAAGCTGAGAGCATTTGGAAGAGCAGACCCGGGATTTGTTTTGGAGCAGACCTGTTCAAGCTAAAGTCCGACCCAAGTTAATCCATCAAGAGATACCCTTTCCAACCTAATCCTGGGGCTTGGATTTGTCCTAAAAGCACCAAGGGCGTGGATCCCAAATGCGTGCAATTTGATGCAGCAAGAGCTGCAGATGATGGCCCCTGCTGATGGGGAAACCCAGCTGCTTTTTTTCCCCCCTTTGCTGCCATGTTGGTCATTTTGCAGGTCATCCGCCTGCCTTTGGAAAGGAGATTGTCACATGGATTTGGCCGCAGCTGCGACCCCTCCAAACACACCTATTTCGATTTTAAATATAATAAATACAGCAAAGAAAACAGTGAATCTTCAATAAAGAGTCTAAAGAAAAGACGGACAACATTCTGGGGTTTCGATCAAATGCCACGTGGTCTCTGGATGAATTTCTCAAGGAGGTTGTAGTTGAGTTCTGATCTGTGAGCTCCCTTCTCAGGAGCAGCTCTCCTTAAATGGAAACTTCATACTCCCTGGTTTCCTGCAAGAGAGAGAAGCACAGATTGGGTACAAACCGTTGGGTGGTGGAGCCACAGGCAGAGCGTGCCTTGAGAGCCTTTAGTCCTAGCCGAGGAGGTGCAGACTGTGGAGAGCAGAGCTGAGTCACCCGACCAACAACCCGCCCATCCCAGATGTGTGAGTGAGTGCAGCTGAGCCAGGACAACCACCCAGCTGCAACAAGCTGAAAACACTGCCCTGCAGACTGATGAGCAAATTAACATCGCTTGCTTTGAGCGACCGAGTTTTGGGATTATTTGTTACTCAGCTTTATCATAGTGCTGGGTAGCTGATACACTATACTAATAAGTATTAGTTTCTGAAGTGCTCTTTTTTTTTTTTTAAATCAGCTTGACCTTCTTTTCGGATTTGGAAACAAGGTATATAGAATGTAAAATAACATACGACCTCTTCTTAGCAGTTCCATATCGAAAATGACTACAACACGTGGGTGGCAACTCCTTCAATTTCTCCAATGTTTGTCAAGTGTGTGTAATATATTCCAGGCCTTCAAGGCAGAGGAGCTGGGAGATATAAGAAGTCAGAGGCTTGGCCCCAGAAGAGGTCATTGCCATATGCTTTCATGGAGGTCTACTGTTCCTGCTGGGTCAACACAGATAAGCAAGCATATCTATGGTAGATGGGAGTATGGTGGGAAGACTCAAAGGTGGGCCCCCTGCTCCTCACCTCCTAGTGGTCACATTCTTGCATGATCCCCTTTCCTAAGTGTGGGCAGGACCTGTGATTTGCTTCTAACTCGTAGAATACAGCTAAGGTGCTAGGATGTCTTGGCCATGCATCATGGTGCCCTGCAAATTTTCCATGGTCCCTAAAAATGATGATTTGTTATAATCAAGATACCCATTGGCCTATTTGATTATTTGAGGTTCAAGGGAGGTGGGATAATATAATGATTAATGGCATCAGTCTGAATTTGTATCTTGGCTCCAAGCCATGCTTTGGCTGTGTGCAACCTTGGCCAAATCATTTGTTTGTCTCTCTGACTCTCAGTATCGTCATCAGTCCATCAGAGGTAACTGCATGGTATACAACAGAGTTGCAGGGATTTGGGCAGCTTATGCATTCAAGGTGCCCGGCTCATGGTACATATTCTTCTTATTATTATTATTACTGAGTTCTGTCTCCTTTGCAAGACTATAAGCTCATTAATGGCTGGACCAGGTCTATTTGGTTTACAACTGTGTCCCTAGTACCCAATACAAAGTCTGCCACCCAAACGAGAAGAGAGACCAACTCACCCCTGTCTCATAAATGGGGTTGTCAAACTCGGTTTCCACGGTGATCTGGCTGTAGGGGTGGGAGTACATCAGGGGCAGGCGGAGGTTGGAGTAATAGCGACATCTGGAAAAGGGACAGCGAAGGAGATAGGAGTTACAATACCAGAGGAGGACAGCTAGCTGGGGCCCCTTCCCAGGCATGGGCACCTCCGCAAATGCCAAGAAGGTGTGCAGAAACAGCCTCTTGCAGTGAGAATCCAAGTGGGTGAACGCCGAAAACATAACTGCTCTCAACTTCTAAGTGGGTGACTGACAGCTTAAGCCTCAGTACCTCCCCTTCCTGGGGAGGGGGGGAGCTCAGCTGGTTTTCACCCGTAAGGTGATTTGAGCCCCTCTTTCACAAAGAGCGATAACAGCAATAATCAGCATTTACTGAGCACCAACTATATACCATGTTGCCTCAAAACAACCTTCTCTGACTACCTATTTAAAAAGTGGTTCTTCTGTTACCACACCCTATCTCTTTCCTTCATTGTGCTCATCACAATGTGTTGTGCTATAATTTGTGTATTTCTGTGTATTACACTGTTCGTGTAACACAGTGTGTCATAATTTGTGTATTTCTCCTCTCCCCCTTCAACACTGTGGGCTCCACAAAAACAGAAAAAAAAATATTGGGCAGACGCCTGCCTCAGGGCCTTGGCACATACTGTGTATGTGCCTGGAATCCTCCTCTTCCAGATATTTGCATAGGTTACTTGTTATTGCTTTCAAGTCCTTACTCAAATGTCGTGTCTCAGTGGGGACTCCTCTTCTAGAGTGCAATCACCACCCCTACTCCAGCTCCCTTTTGCTCCCTAATGTACACCCTTGACCTTTGAACAACACAGGTCTGAACTGCACTGTTGACTTATATGTGGAATTTTTGATAAATATAGCATGGTCCTGCAAGTGTATCTTCTCTTCCTTATGATTTTTTTCTTTTTTCTTTAAGATTTTATTTATTTATTAGAGAGAGAGAGCACAAGTGGGGGGTGAGGGGCAGAGGGAGGGAGAAGCAGGCCCCCCCTTTATGATTTTCTTCATAACATTTTCTTTTCTCTAGTTTACTTCATTGTAAGAATACGGTATTAGGGATGCCTAGGTGGCTCAGTCTGTCAAGTGTCCAGCTCTTTATTTCAACTCAGGTCATGATCTCAGGGTCAGGAGATCCAGCCTCATGTCAGGTTCTGCACTGGGCATGGGGCCTGCTGGAGATTCTCTCTCTTCCTCTCTTTCTGCCTTGCTCCCAACCCCCACGCTCACACTCTCTCTCTCAAAAAAAAAAAAAAAAAGAATATGGTATATATTACACATAACATACGAAACACATGTTAATCGACTGTTTATGTTATCAGTAAAGCTTCTGGTCTACAGTAGGCTATTGGTAGTTAAGTTTTCAGGGAGTCAAAAGTTATATATGCAGATTTTCGATGCACAGGGTGTCGGCGCCCCTCACCATCCTCACATTGTTCAAGGGTAAACCGTATTTACTTATTATACTTCATTTGCTGCCTATCTTCCTCCCATTAGAAGCTGGGCCCCACATCTCAAAGATCTCTTTCGGTTTTGTGCACAGGGATGTTCCTAGAACTGTCCCCCACCCCCCAAACTGCCTGGCACATAGTAGGTTCTCAATAGTTGTGAATTTGAATGAATCAGTGAATATCCTAGCCATGGCTAAATACCTTCCTTCCTCATTGCAGGCAAGTTCTATGATCCCCAACACACAGGACAATGTCTGGTATGTAGTAGATTGTCGACACATGTTTGTGGAGTAAGTGAACGAATGAATGAGTGCATGGTGGGATCGATGTCAGTGTGTCTATCTCTCCCACTAAACCACAGCTCCTTGAGCTCAGGGGTAGTGCCTGCTTTTTTGCTGCTGCATGCTCAGCCCTCCTGCCTCGGATGGGGTGGGAGGTGCTCAGTAGGAGTATTTCTCCCAGCGCTGAGTTGAATCATGTCATCTCCAAGCTCCCAGATGCCACCGACCCCAAGCTACAGATGGAGACCCTGTCCTCCAGTGCGCTGGTCATTGAGCGGATGGCAGTGCCCCACGCCCTGCCCCGAAGCCCCCTACCTGGTGATGTAAATGTAGGCTCCTCCCAGCAGTAAGGAGATGATGAGGACTGGGATGAAGATAGCCAGTGCCATATTTCCCCCTTCCAGCGATGTCTCAGCTGCTGCTTCTGCTACTAAACACATAAGCCAGTGAAGCCCTCCGGTCTCACGCCCTCAACCTGCATGGGCAGGGTTCCCAGGTGGGCACCTGCCTTCCCAGTTCTGCACTCATTGAAAGAGCTGACATCGCAGAGCCTTAGCCGTTAGACCACCATCCCCAGAGGGGAGAAGAGGTAGAGATTAGAGATAATGGGACTGGTTCTTTGCAACAGAGCCCAGACCCATCCTTGGGTGGGGTGGTCATGGGGTTACCGAGAATGACACTCTTTTAACCTGTGGTCATACCATGCCCATTTTTTGCGGGGGGGGGGGGGGGGAGTTGGCTGCAGTTGAAATCTGGTTAAAATCCAATTCAAGGAGAGACTTGGAGAAAATCTCATATGTGCTAACTGGGAAGGCAGATTTGCTTGACATTCCATGGAAAAGGCGTAACTCCTTGCACCCAGACTGACAGGTGCCTCCCAGAGCTGCCCTATCAGACCCTCCAGGAGAGGGCGCTGGGCAGCTGGGCCTGTTCTCAGTACTGCACCCTGCCCGGCATGACACCCCAACTGTGAAGACCCAGTTTTGATTCTCAGAGGCCACGGTTGCACCCTCTTGACCTCACCTGGAGCCCCCCACCCCACTACCTCCCACTGGTTTGTGGAAATTGTAAGAACTACAAAAGCTGTTGTGGGGGCCAGGGGCGTGTTCTCAGCACAGCCTGAAGGGAGACCCTGCATCTCCTCTGGACACCCGCACTCGGGTTTTCTTTGCCATTTCTCCACGGCCACGGCCCACAGAACTCGGCTGTAGGCCAATCTATAATCCATTAACCGCCACTCTACGAAGTCTGAAAAATCAATGCTAACACCCATGACAAATGCATGAGCACAAAACATTACAATGGCTCTCATCATCTCTGAGCAACCCAGGCCCTTAAGACATTCCCATGGTTCACTGGTTGCCGAAAGGCAACAAAGGGATGGCCTGACGTGACAGACACTAACACCCCGAAATGCTCTCCCTCTTCCCTGCAGAATAACTCATACACACGCTCCACCTCTGCACTTATGCTTGAGCCCGGCTATGCCTGTTGCGATTAAAATGTCATCTGTATGGGGCGCCTGGGTGGCTCAGTCATTAAGCGTCTGCCTTCGGCTCAGGTCATGATCCCAGGGTCCTGGGATCGAGCCCTGCATTGGGTTCCCCGCTCGGCGGGAAGCCTGCTTCTCCCTCTCCCCCTCCCCCTGCTTGTGTTTCCTCTCTCACTGTCCCTCTCTCTCTCTCTGTCAAATAAATAAATAAAATCTTAAAAAAAAAAAACTCATCTGTTGCAAAGGAGAGCAACTAATGACACGTAATTCGCATGGCCCCACCTTCTGAGTGAATGATTTATTGTTAGAAAGCTAAATGGCTCCAAAAATGATAATAAAAACTCCTTAATTGGTTATCACTTTTCAAAAATAAAAATGAAACTATATATATCTTATGACACCACAGCCCCAGTGAGTGGTTTGGTACCCAAGTGAATGGAGGTTATACAGAATATAGAATGTTTTATGTATGGGAGGGGTTGAAAGGGAAGGGAACCACAAAATAAAAACCCAAACAAAATCCTGGCTAGTGTTTACTGTCCATTCCCCATTAATAAAT
Organism: Zalophus californianus; assembly: GCF_009762305.2. NCBI lineage: Eukaryota > Metazoa > Chordata > Mammalia > Carnivora > Otariidae > Zalophus > Zalophus californianus. The sequence continues at coordinate 20,076,174 of NC_045608.1, read as the reverse complement.
CTCACTTGGTAATTCTTAATAGGAGGAGAATAGAAAACAAGGAGGATACAGGGACAGGTAACTTGGGGAAAATGGACCACAGAGCATCTCCCAGGCAGACAGGGGCATGCTCAGCATGGAAGGTGAGGCATCACTGGATTTACATCCCCCAAATGGCACCATGTGGATGAAAAGTCATACAGCTGGGTTGTGCCTTTCTCAGGCATGTGGACCCTCAGATTTTCTTACCTCAAGAACAGAATTGGTGACAAATCCCTTTCAGGTCATAGTTAGGACCCTAGGTTGCAAATTCAATGGTTTGTTTCTTTTACAATGTTTTATTTTGAAATTATCTTCAGCAGTGAAGAGATGGAAATTCTGCCTATTTTTTAAAGCACCTAGAGAAGGACAAGCAAGGAGCTGCCCTTGTTTTCTGCTATTAGCTTGATTTATTGGATTTTTTTTTTCATTATGGAACTCACCTTCTAATGCATGTTCAAAGCTGTCTTGATTAACTGAAAGGGAAATTGGAAGCATTGGTTAATGTCGAGTTAATTCACTCTGCATGAAATGAAGCCAAAAAGTTAAGAGCAAAAACCTGTGCCATGCTTGGCTGAAGTTAGTGATCAGCTTTGATTTATCTTGGGCTCCTGGAACTAGTGGAAGTGCCTGGACACATTCCTTTCCTAGCTTCCTGAGAGATCATGACATACGTATGAAAGAAACAAGGACCATAGTAGTCCCTGTGATTAATTACTGAACACTCATGGTATGTCCGATACTGTGCCAAGAGCTTTCTGTATGTATCACTTATGCCCACAACAATCTCACTAGGTGGATACTATCATCATCCCCATTTTACAGATGAACAAACAGAGGTTCAGAGAAGTGAAGCAATTTCTCCGATCTCACACAGCTTCTGAGGGATGAAGGCAGTCTTTAAACCCAGACTGCTTGTCTTTCCCCAGCTTCTGCTCTTAATTACGTAGTTCTGCTTATTTTCATTGTTCCCTATGTAGGTCAAAGGTTGATGAACAGTGAGGCTCAAGATAAAGCCCCACTTCCAAAATCCAGCCAGAGCTGAAACTGTTCTCCTGCTTTGAAATACGTGTTTATATGAACCTTTCCGGTTTTACTTCTATTCCATATTTATTTGACCATTATTTGTATTCCCTATAAAACAATTTCCATTCACTGCCACAGACTAGAACTCTCTGGAATTCATTCATTTCCCCGTATTCCCTGTAAAACTTCTCTGGAAGTTCAAGATGATGGGGACTGGCATTCCCAGGCTTTGGCACCAAAGACATCATGGTAGGTGAGCACAAAAATATACCCATGTGGATGGGTTTCTAAGAAGCAAAACCCCAGAGTGAAGGGCTTAGATAAACAGACTGCATTATAAGGGGGTGCCAGGGGATGGCCACCAAAGGCCCAGCCGAATGCACGTCCTAATACTGAGACTTCTTAATTTGTGCCTCGGTCAAAGTCACTCTTTGACATTGGTCATTACCATGTGATGCCAACAGAACCAGTTGAAAAGCTAGCTTACTAACTAACTAACTACAGGTTATCTCTGGAGCTATGGCATCAGGAAAATGGAAAGAATGAGATAGATACTTCCTGCCCAAGACATGAGCTGGACTTGGGTTGAGTGTCTGGGAATGCACGAACTCCTACTGCATCTCAGAGCAGAAGGAGACTTTGAACTTGTGTCCCTGGGAGTGTGGTCAATGGCCCCCTGGGGCACAAGTTAAAATGCAACCTCCAGGGCCCCACCTTTTCCTTTTATTTCACACAAAGAGAAACCGAGGTCAGGGAGGGAGGGTGGCTTGCCCAAGGTCACGCAGGTGGCCCACAGCCCAACCAGGCTGAATCCCAGGGCCTCCGAGTCCCCATCAGGTGGCCTTACATTGACCCTCAGTCACTTAGCCAACTCCAGAACACAAAGCCATGCACCCCACTTTTTTTTGGAAGAGGAGGTGATTTGTCACATCCTTACAGAGTCGTGGGGTCTCAGGAGTGGAAGTGGAGGGGAGAGAAAGATGGAAGCCTCCCCTAAGATCCTTTCCTGCCAGAAACTCTGTCATGCCTGATGAAGAAAGTGAGGGGCAGGGGGCCACTCACTTGCTGGGCCTTCAACGGCTCACCTATCTTAGAGCATAGAAGTTTCAGGAATGCAAAACCAAGCACCTTTTATCTTGTGTTTTTGATCATGTATTTTCAGATGGCAGTTCCATCTTCCCATCAGATTGGCAACATAAAAAAACCTGATAACATCTAGTGCTGGCGAGCATGTGGGGAAAAGGACATTATCACACATTATTAGAGGGGGAGCATGAATTACTACAGTTGCAGAAAAGAATCTGGCAAAACCCACAAAATCTCAGCATCCATAGATCTCAGCCCACACCATCAATCGCCCTTGGAGGAATCTGTCATACCCCATGAGAAACGTCAGCACCCAAAGATTCATGGGCAAGGCCATTTCTGAGCAAAAAGAGACAAAACAAACAAGAAACTGGAAAAGAACTGGTAGATCCATGCACAGAGGAAGGAGCGGATGCATTAGGAGACATCAGTGTGCAATGGCCCCATGGCAATTAAAAAGATAAGACAGAGCGCCATTTTTTCTTTTTTCCAATGTGACAGATGTGTGTGATAAATGGGGGAAAGCAAAACACAAAATACGTATGGTGTGAGGTGTTTTTTTACTTGGCAACAAACGAATACTCCCTGCCTCTCTCTTTGCAGTGTGTCTACTTGTGTTAAGTCCAGGGAACTGGGGAGACTGGACACTCATAGGTGATCCAGACTGGCTTCCCAGGGACGAATGCAAGGGATGGAGAAAGGAAGGGAAAAAGAGTTAATGCTTCGTTGGCAACTTTGGTTTCTTCCATTTCTTGCATGAGATGCTTTTGTAGCGAATCCGAAAAGGAACATAAATACTCAGGGGGCAGATCACATATAGAGTCAAAAATGGCCCTTCCGGGGTATCCTTACTTAGATTTCTTAAAAACAACCCCTATTAATTTTCCTCCACGCACAACACTTACCAACAACACCAGATCAACTTCTATGAACGTCCATGTAGCAGTTAGAAGGTTTACAGGCAATCTTTCCCCCGGGGGGAAAACATCCCAATGTTTGAACTCTACAGAGTGGACTTCCTGTGCTATCGAAAACAAATTCAAACACAGGGCTGGGCTTCGTCAAAAATGATGGCAGGGAAGAGGAGGGAGGCAGTTGTCTTAAATCCCAGTGGCCGGGGACGCCTGGGTGGCTCAGTCATTGGGCATCTGCCTTCGGCTCAGGTCATGATCCCAGGGTCCTGGGATCGAGCCCCGCATCAGGCTCCCTGCTCAGCGGGAAGCCTGCTTCTCCCTCTCCCACTCCCCCTGCTTGTGTTCCCTCTCTCACTGTATCTCTCTCTGTCAAATAAACAAATAAATAAATAATCTTAAAAAAAATCCCAGTGGCCAATTTCTTATTTTTCTCTGCATTTCAACAGGATCTCTTGCCGTTTTATTAAGAACTGCTTCTATAAGGTCTTGGCTCTCACAGGATAGGCTCCTGCTTGATTCCAGGTGAGAATATGCAGCACCTCTATGCCAGTGTTTCTCACACTTGCCTGATGATCAGACACAGCTGGTGCTAGTGACCCTGGTTCCCTAGCTCCTGCCCTAGACCCTGTGAATCAGCATCTCCCCTGCAGGGGCCCAGAAGTCGGTTTATATTTGCACCCCACATTTAGAAACCACTGCTTTAAGTGATTCTCAAATTCAAAGTGCATTTGAGCAACCCAGAGCTTGTTAAAATGCTTATTTCAGGGTCCTGCCCCTCAGTGATTCTAGTTTTGTAGATATGGGGTAGTAGATTCAAGAATTTGTTTCTCATAAGCAGTCTGGGTGATTCGAATGCTGAAGCGACTGGCAGGTTGGAAGCTATAGCCTAACAGCCTTAAAGTCCACCCTAACAGCCTTAAAGTCCACCCTAACAGCCTTAAAGTCCACCCTAACAGCCTTAAAGTCCACCCTAAAGGCAGCTCACTGGGAAAGAGGCAGGGAATTTACAATCAGGAGATGTGGGTTCAAATCCTGGATTTGTCTCATAATAGCTGTGTGGTTTTGGAAACGTCACCTAACGTCTCTGAGCCTGTCCTTTTGTAACCATACAATGGGTAAGATGCCTCATCTATCCTAGAGTGTGGTCTTGAGGTTTAAATGAAGCGATTCAAGAAAAAAATCTTTAAAAAAATAGGTAAATTTCACATAACATAAAATTAATCATTTTAAAGTGTACCATTTGGTGGCATTTAGCACATTCATGATGTTGGGCAGCCACCACTTCTATCTAGTTCTAGAACATTTTCATCACCCCTAAAAGGAAACTTTCTACCAACTAAGTAGTTACTCTTCTCTCTCCACCCCAGCCCTGAGAGCCACCAATCTGCCTCCCGTCTCTATGGGTTTACCAATTTGGGATATTTCACATAAATGGAATCATAGGATATGTGATCTTTTGTGTCCAGCTTCTTTCCCTTAGCATCGTGTTTTCAAGATCCATTCAGGCTGTGGCAGGTGTCAGCACTCCATTCCTTTTCATGGCTGAATAATATTCCAGCATAGCTTGGACCACATTTTATTTATTCATTCTCCAGTTGATGGACATTTGGGTAGTTCCCATCTTTTGTGAGCAATGCTGCTATGAATATTCATGTACATATGAATATTCATGTACAAGTGCTGCTGTGAGTACTTGTTTGCAATTAATTTGTGCATCTACCTAGGAGTAAAAATGCTGGTTGGAAAACATTTGTAAGGCTTAAGGTTGAAGTTCATGATAACATTTGGGGATCCATTGAAGTTATGGGTTCCCAAGTAGAAACGTTAAACTCCATGATGCCTCCGTCCCTCGTGGGGAGAGAATTCAGAACTTTCTGCCTCATTCTCAAAAGGGTATTAATGCCATAAAAGTCCAAGATCTATTAGCTTAAAGCATCGGATATTGTTATTAATTGCATGCCTCAAAGACCCAGATAAATAGACCCAAATCTCACTGGCTATGTCGAAACTTAATTTCAGTGATGAAGGTGTCACTGATTTTATTTTATTTTATACTTCATTTTATTTTATTACATCACGTTAGTCACCATACAGTACATCATTAGTTTTTGATGTAGTGTTCCATGATTTATTGTTTGCGTATAACACCCAGTGCTGCATGCAATACTTGCCCTCCTTAATACCCATCACCGGGCTAACCCATCCCTCCACCCTCCTCCCCTCTAACACCCTCAGATCACTGATTTTAAAACACGTTTTCCCTCTTCAGCATCTCTGGGATGGGGGCGTGTTAATCCGCCGCCACCAGGTGGCGCTCACGATGGCTCAGTGCGCGCCATGGTCCAGCGCACCATCATCAGCGTTTGGAGAGGGTGTGAGCAGCCGGGGAGACCACCCCAGAGGCAACAGGGGAGCCCTCGTAACCCCTGGGAACCAAGTGGTTGTGAAAACGGGGTGCAGGAGGCAGGGAATGTTTAAGCCATGTAACCGAAGCAGGAGTCCAAAGCAGAATGGCTCTCCGTTATGATAAAAATCGAAGCTCGCAACAGAGCTTTTAGTAAGTAGGAATAAAAATGCTAAGCCGGGAGAAGGCATTGTGCCATCGTTTAATTGGCAGCAATTTTTTTTCTTTCTCAGTGGTGCAGAAAATAATGGAGGTATCTTAGATGTCATGAAATACAGTAGCTGGACTTTTTAGAGCAAATTGAGAATCATAACAAGAAGCCAGACCTGACATCTCCCGGTCCCCATCCCCAGAGGGTGAGTAGGTTTCTTTACCTTTACAAACGGGCAGGGGCCCGTTCCAGTGGGATGGCTGTCCCAGGATGCATCGAATGGTCACTTCGCCCATGAGCTCAAAGCCTTCGTAGCACATGAAGGTGAGGGACTCTCCTGGCAGGTAGAGCCGCTTATACAGGATTTGGTAACCGTTTTCGGGCAAGCCAGGGTTGTCACACGCCAGGGACTCTTCCGCTGAAATACAAACCCAAAGCAGCTCTGATGAGATCACGCAAATCCTGGGGGACTCCCACTCACGGCCTGTCCGATCTGGCTTTGGCCAGCCTCGCCAGGACCATCTCTCTGCGTTCTCCTCACCTCCAACCCAGACTCACCTCCCTGTCTCCCACCTCCGCCTGCACATTATGCACGGGCACCATCAAATGTCCCAGGATGTGGAATCTGGCTTAAAATCTAGGTTCTACTACATACTCGCTGTGTGACCTCCAGCAAGGGCCACAACCTCTCTGAGCCTCGGTTTTCCTCATCAGTAAAATATGAATAATAGTGGTATCTGTCTCATAAGGATTTGGGAGATTAAATAAGATCATGAACATAAGGTGTTTAGCATGTTCTTGGCAGGTTGTAGGTGCTCAGTCAATGATGGATGGCCGTGTTGTCAAATTATGAAATATTCTTCTTGCTCCTCACCTTACACCTTACCTGCCCAGCCAACCTGGTTAAGTCTGGTCTTTCAGTACTCAGTCCTCATTTCTCTGCCTCCAAGGAGCCTTCCATGGTGCCCTCCACCCCTAATAGAATCACTAATCTTCCTAGTTCTTCCTCCATGCGAGCACTGAACACACTGCATTGTATTTATCATTTAATATCTGTTTTCCTTGTTGGAGATGAACCTGTTAGGGCCTGCTCTATAAGGACTATCATATATGATCCTAAATTATACAGTAGGAGCATCATAAATGATACCTGGCAGCTTAAGACATACTGGAGAGTTGAATCCATCCCTGGTTTAACCTATTCCAGGCTCTGGACTCCAACTTCCCTGCCTGTTACATAAATGGACTGGACCAAGACCCCATCCTTAGCTGAAATGTGGCTGGGCAATGACATTCCCATTCCAATGATGTACCCACACTTTGAAATAAGATCATCTAAAGCAGGTTTTCTCAACCTAGATGCTACTGACATTTTGGGCTGGGTAATTCCCTGTGGTGGGGCCATCCTGCAACGTCCACGTTGCAGGACATGGAGCCACATCCCTGACCTCTACCCACTATTTCCTTGGGACAACCAAACATGTCTCTAGGAATTGACATTGACAAATGTCTCCCAGGAGCAGTGTCTCCCCTGGTTGAGAATCACTGATCCCTTGGCTCTCAAACAATTCCGTGAGAACTCATCCTGTTCTTTCTCAGGAGTACAATTGAGTTGGACTGGCGGTCTTAGAAACGATCACAAACCTACCCTTGTTTCTGTTTTCCTCCCATTTCTCCCCTCTCCTTAACTATAGGGGAAAATGTACATTTTTTGGGAGCACATTTGAACAAAATGTCAAAATCAGCTTCTCCAGGTATTGCTATGAATGGTTTGTAAGATACCCCACAAATAAAGAAGCGCCGAAACTCTGTGGTCATTAGCAACTGGTGGTACCGAGGCACTCACTGTATGCCACACACGCTATGAGCTTCTATATTTATGGCTGGAACCATCATCCTTTTTGATGAGGATGCCGGTTTGTTCAAAGTCACCCAGCTAGCAAGTGGCAGACCCGCTGGGTTTGAAATCCGGTGCGTTGAATGGCTCTGGGGTAGTGGCCTGGGGTGGGGAGGCCCTTCATGTGCCAAATCCACTGGGCTTTCATGAATTCCTCTGAGCTATTGCTTTCTCAGAGACAGAAATTTCTAAATGAAAATGGGGCACCCAGCTGGAAGCCGGCATGGGAGCCAAGGTGAGGCCGCTGGGGACGACACATCATTGGAAACTTTTATTATGGCCACGGTCTGGCCATGTGGGCTCTGCCCCAGTCAGGAGATAGCCATGTCTCATTTGTGGTGTTCTGAGGGCAGGGTGGTGCAGAGCCAGGACCTCCTGGGAATCCCTAAGTGTTTCCCTGGGGAGACACCCATAAAACCCTTGCTGAATTTGTAGGCTCGTCATTACTTTTGGTGGTGCGGTTTATATCTTTGGGATGGGAGCCTCAGGAGTCAGGTACCATCAAAGAAGGGAAGTCGAAACAATGACCGCATTTAGTACTGCCAACAACATCAGTGGTAGTAAGAGTAGCAAGTACTGTCATTTCTCAAGCCTGCAAAAACCCATTGGATATAATCCTGGCAAGTGAGTTATGTATTCGGTTCTACAAAGAGATAAAGAGATCATTTCAACAAGCTGCTGCAAGTGCTGTGATCAATGTAACTATAGGAGCCATGGGAGCTTACAGGAAGAGAAACATGACCTAGCCTGGGCAGTCAGGGTGGCCTTCCTGGAGGAGGAGATGCTGGAGATTCATTGTTATTTCCCTCATAGACTTGGCTCTCCTCCTCCCAACTCCAACAGACCCCGGGCTCCCTGAGAATGTGGATCATGTCTGTTTAGACACTGCTGTATTTTTAGGGCCTTTGCACCACAGTTCCCAAACTGTGCACCGAGGTACCCTGGGGTGCCACCATGAACAGCACCCCTGTGAGATTTTTCAAAAATTTGAGGAGACAAAGGGACATCTCCCAGACCCATGTGAATGGTGCCCACTTTAGACAGAGCTACATTTCTTTTGATGATGCCCTGTCTTTGCAAAGCTGGGTTTTTTGCAGGGGTTACACTAAAAAGCAAGAGCTCTGATAAAATCAGTGTGGAATGGAATGAAGGTGGCAGAGTCCAGTCTGACGCCAAAATCTGAGAAATTTGGTGGAGCCCAAGAGGCACCACACCCCTGTAGCTGTGATTAATTTAAGAATGCATTAAAAATCACGGGGTACCTGGGGACTCAGTCAGTTAAGCGTCCGACTCTTTATTTCAGCTCAGGTCATGATCTCGGGGTCGTGGGATTGAGCCCCACATTGGGCTCCCTGCTCAGTGTGGAGTCTGCTTGAGATTCTCTCCCTCTGCCCCTCCCCTCCCCCTGCTCTCTCTCTCTCTCTCTAATAAATAAAATCTTGAAAAAGCACAATCAAAATCAAATCTTATAATACATGCATTACTTTTTCAACTGGCTACTAAGTTGTCAGGATATAGCTACTTATTAAGTTGTTTGGACCTAACTACTTAACAAATGGCACTGTTAGGTATTTTGGTCTAGGATATTTACCAAAAAAATTTCTGAGACGCCAAGGGTACCGTGAATTGAGAAAGTCTGGACATGCCTGTGCCTGCATTTGGAGGCACTTTTTGAATAATCGCTTGAGTTGCTTCCAACTGCCCTGACTGGCAGGGAGTATCATTCCCTTTTCACAGCTGAGGGCTTTGAGGCCCAGAGAGGGCAAGCTACTTGCCCAAATTCACCCAGCAGAGCTGGGCAGGAGGTGTGTTTGGCTATGAATTCCAGACACTTCCTTGCTTCCATGCTTGACCTGTCAGTTCTTGAAGGAGTCAAAAAACATGCTTTGGAGTCCCAGCTGGACCAAACAATGGCCTTGAGTGGGTCACTGTGAAAAGAAGCTGTAGACATCCAGAGCTTTTACAACTGGCTCTGTCTGCTTCATGAGCTTGTTGGTGGAAGATCTTTGTCCAGAGTAAAGCACCAGAGCTTTGCCCAGAAGCTGGGACTGCAGAGTGATAAGGTGGGAAAACACTGCTTTTGGGCTTAAGTCAGGCTTCAGCTGGAATCCTGGGTTCTCCCCTTCCCTGCTGTGTGACCTCAGGAAAGCCGCTTGCCCCCTCTGGGCCTCCTTTGCCTGCTTTCAAGTGAACACAGGTACCGCCCATACAGTTTCATGAGTGTTCAATGTACTAATGCTGGGGAAGGGTTTGGCACGGTGAAAGAGCGCATCCAGTGAGGCATTTCCCCCTGTTCAGCAGAGGAAACATTTTAAAGCTATAGCTGCCCAATAAACTCATCCTTAGAAACACCGTCAGAACCTGGATACAGCCTGCCTCTCCCTCTGCCCACCCCCCCCAACCCAGAATTGACCATCCTCTTGCCTCGCATCTCCTGCCAGCCCGTAATGAGACCTGGAAGTGCATGCCAGGTGCCTCTTTGGGCTTCTGGGAGGATCGTATGTCTCCTGACACCCAGCCTGGCTTGTGACTCATTAGTGCGGGTGTCAGGGAAGCTATCACAACTGAGATTCCATGGTAAGGCGGCCCGGAAGGGAGGGTGGGAGGGAGGGAGGCAGGCTTGTGTCTCCAAAACCCAGAAGCCAGTGCAACCCAGAGGTTCTTCGGAGGCTGTGCCTCATTAGTGAAGCGGCGTTTCTTTCTTCCTTCCTTTCTTTCTTTTTCTTTTTTAAATGATACCTCCACCTCTCAGTACTTTTAAATAAGCTTTTATTTTTAGCTTCTCATCTTTGGGTCTCTGCAGCCTGACTGGCTCAAGCAGCTTCTGATCACCCTGGAGGAAATGGGAACAGAATGGGGGTTCTGGGCTGCCTTAGCGAAGTGCACCTGACCTGGGTGAGGGGGCGGGGCACTTCGAACAACGGACGTGCACTATCTCACAGCTCTGGAGGCTGGGGTTCCCAGGTCAAGGTGGGCCACATTCCCTCTGAAGTCTGGGGAGAAGGATCCATCCTTGCTTCCTCCCAGCTTCCAGCGGTAGCTGGCAATTCTTGGTGTTCCTAGACTTGCAGGCACAGAATGGTGTTCTCCCTGGGTCTCTGTGTTCAAATTTCCCTCTTTTTATGAGGACACCTGTCACTGGATTGGCACATGTCCTAATCCCGTAGGGCTTTACCTTAACTTGATTACATCTGCAAAGACGCCTCGTTCCAAAAGAGTTCCCAGTTACGGTACTGGGGTTAGGATTTCAGCATCTCCTTTCGGGAGACACAAGTCTCCCTATAATGCACAGTGGACTTGGCCCAAAGGTCTGGGGACTGGGAAGGGATGTGCTTGTGGGTGAGGGGTTAGGGCCATAGGCTGCAGTTCCGCCGGGACATCCCTGCCTGGGTTTGTCCCCAGTCACCCACGGCGAAATATATCGGGGCAAGGCTGGTGGGAGGGGCCGGGGGCTCCAAGACTGGAATCCCAGCTCTGCTCATGAAAAGGTGTTGTGACCTTAATCACATGTCCCTGTGAGTCTCAGCAGCCTTTAAACACGCATGTGCACGCACACTTACATATGTATAGAGTGTATGCATACACATGCCTATACAGTCACACACATATATAATCTGTTTAGCAATGTGTTTTATTTGTTTACTTATTTATGGGGGAAAGATTTATTTATTTATTTGAGAAAGGGAGAGCATGAGTTGGGGGAAGGGCAGAGGGAGAGGGAGAGGGAGTAACAGGCCCCCCGTCGAGCAGGGAGCCCGATGCGGGGCTCGATCCCAGGACCCCGGGATCATGACCGGAGCCGAAGGCAGACGCTTAACCAACTGAGCCACCCAGGCGCCCCAGCAATGTGTTTTACACATTCAATAAACTGTAACTATTGTTATCTCTTATCACCTCTGAGCTTTAGTTTTCTTAGTATATTTGCACGCACGCACACATACATACGCTTACATTCACAAATGCATATAATCGCTTAGCACGATGTCTTACACAATCAATAAATAACAACCATTATTATCTGTAAAAGAGAGCAGACGTGTCTTTTGTCTGAATGACCCATCAGCTATACCGTATTTTACCTCTGAGACGTCCTTAGCTCTGAAATTCTAGGACCTGGACTAAAGAGGTAGATGGGGACCCATGGTGTGAGGTCCAAGATTCCTTGTTGCTTGTGAACCCAGAATAAGAAAGTCCCCCTTTGCCGTGCAGAAGCTTTTAATTTTGATGTAGCCCTACTGGTAGCTTCTGGAACGTGAGCTGGCTGAACCCTTAATGGAGCTGCTCACAACATGCTCGTATAAAATATGAGCGCAGCCGATGGTTTCTCAAGTCCAAACATTGTGTGAGGCTTTGTTCCTTCTGCGTCGCCTCCTGTTTCCTCTGAACAATGGTTCTGATCCCTGGTTGCACATCAGAACCCAGGGTGGGGGGAGGGGGCTTTGAAAAACCTCACTGCTCGTGCTAAGCCCCAGACCAGGAGAATCAGAATCTCCAGCGAGTTTGAAAAGTTCCCGAGTGATTCCATGCACAGTCAGGCTGAGCCCCCCTGGACCACCGCTCTCTACCCTCTCTCCTTGGCAAGAATGTAATTCCTCCCTTGTCAGAGTGACTTCGGAAGCCTTTTTTTTTTTTGATTCTTTATGATTAAGAAACCCCCAAAGTCTTTTCTTAACCAAGCATCTGCCTTAATGGCTTCATGTAGATAAGACCAAAGAAGAGTTTAAATCCACCGATTTCCTGTCCTGTGGATGGCTTGATTTTCGGCAGAGTCAAGCAGCTCTGGGTTTGACCTTTGCCTCCACTATTAATGGGCTGTGTGACCCGGGGTGATGATTTCACTACTCTGAACTTAGTATCCTCTTCTTGCAAACGAGACAACAGTGCCTTGCTCACAAGGCCACTGGAGGCAGAAGGGAGGGACATTCAGTAAAGGACTTAGCCCAGGGCCCAATAAATGTACCGTAAATGTTATAGTATGCATGCCTCCAATCTGCCAGCTATGGTCAGGGGATAGTAATAACAGCAAGCGCTCTCGAAGGGTGGAATGCCTCCTCCTAGCAGCCCAGCCCTCCACCACGAATAGGAAGAAGCGAACCCCTGTCTGCATCAAGTCAGCAGCTAGGACTCACAAACACAGTGGGGTAGGCGCGACGTCCAGATGGGCGTGCCAGTCTCTCGGCTGTAGCAGGTTAGAAGAGAGCTCCCCTCCAGCACAAAGCCAGGGTTGCACGTGTATTGGATGGTGGTGCCCACCAGCAGCACGGGATCCGAAATTAAGCGGGTCGAGTGGTCCACTTCCCCGGGGTCGGTGCAGTACATAACTACGGATGAAATCAGACCAAGAGGGCGTTTAGGACGCTCGATGATCACAGGGTTTGCTGAGAACTAACAGGATGATCTGGAAAGTTTCCTAACTTGGTTCTTTTCCTGTTTGGAAGATAATGCCTTTGAGCTCATCAAAGGTGGTTGGAAAAGAAACCAGGATGAAAGAGACTCGAATTTAATTCCATTTATAGGCAGTAGCCCAAAGAAATGTTTGCATCTGGACCTACATACGAGGCTGTACATTGCACCGTTATTTGTAATGGTAAAAAAGAAAAAACAAAATGAAACAAACAAACAAACAAAAAAAACAATGCAGATCCTTTAACAGGGGAAGAGTTAAATATGGAACAGCTGTTCCATGAAATCCTGAGCAATCACCAAAGAGAGCAAAGTGAGGGGGGCCTTCGCTGCTTTCTCTGTGGTGCCTGAATCTAGTAAAACAAGCATCTGTTACTTTTCAATTAAAAAATCAATATACACAAAGGGAAAACAATAAGCCAACTAAAAAAAAAAGAATGAAGTACACAACATGTGTGATATGAAAAGGTATCTGGATTACTGAGTTGAGAAAAGAGCAGTGGTAAAATATCCTTATCTGTATGTTTCTGTACGAGTGTCTCTGTGTGTCTCCACACGCACAGTAAGCACATACCTACGTCTATGTGCCTATGTGTAACACACAATGCAACTGGAACAACGTAGAATAAACTTCTAAGAGCAGCCTCATTTCTGGAGAGGAAGATCATGAGGGATTTTCGCTCTGTACTTCCTAATTTTACTACTGCTTGAGTTCTGTAAGTAAACACCTGCTACTTGCATAATGGGAAGATATATTTATGTACATCTTTTGATGTCAAGAGTGTAGTTGAATCAATGAATGAATGAATGAAAGGCATTGACGACCCCCAGGGATTTCTGGGGGGGAACCCCACTGTTCTCAGGATGTTCTGCTGTTTTCATTTCACTAGAAGAGAAGCCACTGAAGCAGGTTGGTGAGTCTCTGTCTTAGATGCAGAGCGACAGGCAACCAGCATGGGAACATAAACGCTGATATCCAGAAGGGGCCCAATGCAAATTCATTTGCTCTAATTTGGGTCTTTTCTTGGCAAAAAGTGAGGCAGTTGAAGAGTTTCCCAGAGACAGCTAGTTTATGTCCCCTCCAAGCCTTTAGAACCCATTAACACAATGGGTCATTATTATTTAAAGCATTTTAAAAATCATCATCATCATTATTATTTTATTTATTTATTTTTTTAAGTAGGCGCCACGCCCAGCATGGATCCCAATGCGGAGCTTGAATTCAGGGCCCTGAGATCAAGACCTGCACTCAGATCAAGAGTTGGATGCCTAACTGACTGAGCCACCCAGGTGCCACTAAAAAATCATTATTATTAAAAATTTTTTAAAAATCATCATTATTCAAAAGATTTAAAAATCATTCTTCAAAAAATTTAAAAATTGTTCATATTTTAAAAATTTCAAAAATCATAATTTGAAATATTTAAAAATCATTATTATTCAAAAATTTAAAAAATCATTATTAAGGCATGTATATTTAAAACATTTTATAAAGTAATGATGGGGCTCCTGGGTGGCTCAGTTGGTTGAGCGTCTGACTTTTGGTTTTGACTCAGGTCATGATCTCAGGCTCATGGGATCAAGCCCCGCATTGGGCTCCATGCTCAGTGAAGAGTCTGTGCTTAGTCTGCTTGTCACTCTCCCTCTGCTCCTCCTGCTCACACTCTCTCTCTATCTCTCTAAGATAAGTAAATATGATCTTTGGGGGGAAAAAAAGTAATGATGACGTAGATCATGTTAACGTATCTGCAATGGGTCTCACCATCCATGGCGCTTCTCATTGTTGGTTTTTTTATTTTTCATCATGATACACACACGCACACACACATACACTACCCACATACTGTTGTGGAACAAGCAGATGTTTATGTAGCCAATTTTGAGGATTTTTAGCAAGCTTTTTCATGTTTCCCCCAATTATCATTTTCTTTGCCTTTGGAATATTTGTGACAGGGACTGCATATAACCCCCAGCCCTCTTCCCCAATACCCTCTTTCTCTGCTGACACTTAATATTTCTTATCGTGCAACTGGTCACTCAAGGCAGGCCGAGCAGGCCTACCAAAGTATCCCCAAGGATTCCCAGCAAGATGGCTGCAGAATGGAGGCTTGCGTGAGAGGAGGTAGGAAGCAAATGGTTAGCGGGAAGAGGCCAGCCTCAAATTTAGCTCCTCCCCCACCCCACTAAGATTCAGTGTAAAAGCCAGAGAAGCACCCCCTTTTCTCCCACTTTTCAAGACACCAGGCGCAGCTATCATCAGCCATGCCTGGCCCACACTCCTGAGGGCAGCAAGCAGAAGGCGCCAGGAGGCTGGGATGGGTGCTCTCTGGATGAAGCCAGCTACCTGTGACAGGGATTTTGAACCCGGGCTCCAAGGTCAAACTTAGATTGGTCTTGTGTGGCTACTATAGGTATTTTAGTGACGAATTTGAGTGATGTTTTCTATGAAGGTTTCACCGCAGTCTACACCACTCCCTATTGTCTCTCCCTCAACCTATTTCCCTCATTCACATTATCTGCCAGGCTTCTGGAGGCCCCTGAATCTAACATCCCTGCCCTAGAGCTCCAAGAGGACATTTGTGAGCTGCGCCGGCGAGCTGGTGGAGTAGGAGGGAGGCCAGATCCTACAGGAAGTGACTTCACTGCATCTACTTGAAAAATACTCATTGGGAGGGATTTACCCCCCCACCACCACTGACCTAGAGGAAGAAAACAAGATGACTCTTACTTTTCTCACAAAACGGGGGGTCGCTGCTCCAGCTGAGGTCCCACTGGCAGGTAAGGGTGTCACTCCCCACTATGTCATAGCCCGGGTCACACTGGTACGTGATTCTGGCTCCTCTCACAAGCTCCGTATGAGAGGTGGTTTTCCAGCCGTTCTGGATCTCCGGCAGGTCTGAGCAGGAATCATTCCTTGATACCTCTTTAAAACAAAAACATCGTCCTTAGATGAGGAGGTGGGTTTTTCTGTGTGGGGTTCCCTTTACGAATGTCAGAGGAAAGAGCAAACAGAAGAAGAAGTCTCCAGAAATAAGTGACACACTTCGAAATCCCTTAAACCACAAGAACTCTGCTATAGTGAGATTTTATGGTAAGCTCTTCCTTACCAAGCATTCTTTTGGTTTAACCAAGTCAGTTTAGGATTTAGAGGGAGACAGAATCCTAGCCCTGCCACTTATTCGCAATGTGATTTGGGGGGCAACCCCTTCTCCCTGTGTCTCAGGTCCTCACCTTTCAGGAGGCCCACCCCACCCTGTTATTCTCACCTCCTGGAATTCGCATTCTTGTGTACTCCCCGCAAAGCCCAGCAAGGCTGATATGCACAATCAGCAGGCTATTGCAGAAGTGTTGATGTGTGGCTCCCGAGGCGAGGTCATAAGGGACATTGAGAAGCTCTCCCCTTGCTCTTTGGAGAGAGCAAGTGCCACCCGTGAGGATGCTCAGGCAGCCATCTGGAGCGATCCATGTGGAGAGAATCTAAGGCCTCTTGCCAACGACTGGTGTTGACTTGCTAACCACACTAGCAAGCCATTTTGGAAATGGAGCCTCCAGCCCCAGTGAAGCCCTCAAATGAATACAACCCTGGCTGACATCGTGACTACAGACTGATCATGAGAAATCCCCGGTCAGAACCATCCGGCATGAACTCCTGAATTCTGGACCCACAGAAAGTGTGTGATCATAAATATGCATTGCAGTGTGCCTGGGTGGCTCAGTTGGTTAAGTGTCTGTCTTTGGCTCAAGTCATGATCTCCAGGTCCTGGGATTGAGCCCCGCATCGGGCTCCCGGCTCATTGGGGAGTCTGCTTTTCCCTCTCCCTCTGCCCCTCCCCCCAACTCATGCTCTCTCTCTCTCTCTCTCAAATAAATAAAAACATCTTTAGAAAAATGTGCATTGCTAATTTGGGGGGGCATATTTTGTTATACAGCAATAGTAGCTAACACACTCAGCCTCATCCTAAGAATGTCTGTAGATTCATGGGTTTGATGGATTCTTAATATATGTTTTTGTAATACAGATTAAGATAAACACTCAACTGTTGAAATAAAAATAATTATTGGTGCATTCTTTAAATTATGTTGCATATCATCAGCGAACATTAACCACACTCCAAAATAAGCTACACACAGCTCATTATCACAGATAGGAATAATCCTGTCTTCCTTCTGCAAATCCTCATTACTGAGGTAGCAATGCAAAGCCCACTATTACTGTTCTCGCTTCCAAGTGCCCACTGCACAGATTTTTAGAGGAGAGCTAATTATGCAGTATAATTAATCTGCAGTTCTTATGTGCTTCTGGGGAAAGCAAAGCACCTTCCCTGTCTGCAGGAAATTCATCCTGAAAAACAAGCGATGGCTTTTCCTGGGATTTCATCATGATTTTATTTGGGGAATGGAAATCTCAGGGGTGTCTGCAAGAAGAAGGGGAGAGGGAGATGGCTTCTGGAATTGCTTCATGGGGAACAGGAGCCTCTATTTTTAGGCCTCTGAAAAATCAGCCAAGCCCTGGATTTAGGACACAACTAAAAATGCTTAAACTGTGGTTGAAACAGGGGTAGATAATGGGTATGTGGTCTGCCTTGTGCCAAATGCTTCGAGACTGAGAAAGGTTTGCTTGTCTGACTCTTCAGTCTGAGCCAGCATGGTGACATGCTCCCGTGGGACCCCCCCCGCCTTTGTGGTGTTCATCACATTCGTGATTATCAAGTCGGGGACACTGTCACTCAGATCTTGGCTTCACTGTTTACTAATTCAGTGGCCTTGCCTAAGTCAGTTAGCTTTCCTGTTCTTCAGCTCCTAGGCTCTACTCCCAGAGACTCTGATCCAGAAATCTGTATGTTTAGCCAGCACCCTGGAGGCAGGTTCTGGCATCATCATCCTTGTGGGCCCTGAACTTTGTGAAGAATGAGAAAACTGGCTTAGGAGTTGGAGGACTTCCCTTCTGGTCATTGTTTTAGAAGCTGTGTGACTCCAGTCATGTTGATAAACATCTCTGGACATCATTGTCCTCAATCGTAGAGTTGAGACAAGAGTCATGACCCTGTCTATCGCTGAGGGCAATGTGAAAACGAATTAATGTGCAGTATATGACACTTAGATGAGTTTTATATGAATTCATCCATTTGTTTGATTAACATTTTGTGAGCACTTACTATATGCCAGGCACTGGAATATGGGGCTCTGAAGTCATGTTCCCAGTCTCATAGTCAAGATCAGCATCATGGTCCAACTTTTAGGTAAAAGAGATACCTAAATGCACTGAGTCCATGCCACCATTTGCCAGTCTCATGGTCAAGATCAGCATCCTGGTCTAACTCCTGGGCAAAAGAAATACTCAAATGCACTGAGTACATGCCACCATTTACTGGTCTTATGCTCATGGCAGACCTCATCCTAGGAACTACTGTCATTTGAGTGGAGTTGACCTACAATAAGGAGCTTACTTATTATCCTAGCATTAGAGGAATAGGCACACAAGTGACCAATATCTCTTTGAAAAACACTGCTTGGGCGCCTGGGTGGCTCAGATGGTTAAGCGTCTGCCTTCGGCTCAGGTCATGATCCCAGGGTCCTGGGATTGAGTCCCGCATCGGGCTCCCCGCTCAACGGGAAGTCTGTTTCTCCCTCTGCCTCTCTCTCTCTCTGTCTCTCATGAATAAATAAATAAAAAAAAATCTTTAAAAAAAAAAAAAGAAAAACCCTGCTTGCTCATCTCTGCTTTTTTATTCCCTTACCTCCATTCCCTTGGCCACAGACACTGACAAAGCACAAGGAACAATGAGGAAAATGGTTCTTTGCTTCTGTCTGGGTAAAGCAGAATTATGGGAGGTCAGAACCAGTGTTCCTATGGAAGGTTCTACCAGTAGTCCTAGCAGATTAGCCTTGGCCACATTGCAGAGCTGGGTGTTGGCCTTGAGATCATTTTAGGAGCTTCAGAAATCTCCAGATGACCACAAAACCCCATGACCTTTCCATGTGATCTCTCTGCTCAGTGAGAATTGCATCTGTGTCTGGTTAAATCCCTGGGTCCTGGTGCCTGGTGCAGGGCCTGGCACGCGTGAAGAGACTCTTGCGGACCAAAATCTCTAGAAAATGGAGATATGCATTTGAAGATGAAAGAAAATAATCTATGGAAGAGTTCCTGCCAATTTCAAATTGTCACACAAGTCTAAAGTTTCAGCTTCAATAAAGAGGAGCACCTCCTCTTTAAGATGGCGCCAAACTGAATGTTGGCCAGACTTCTGGGTTAACCTTAAGCAGCCTTGGATAGGGTCAGATTTCTGTCACTGAGCTGAAATGGGGTTTCAGAGTGTTATTACTGCTGAATGGGGTTTTGGAAGATTGACTTAGACACCAGAGGAGACAAATGAGCAAAACTATGACATCATCTTCCGACTAGGAGGCGGGGGGCAGGGGAACGAAGAGAAGAGAAGTCTAAGGAGAGAGACTGAAGCCAAGTCACCAGAAACTCTCCCTCCAAAGGCAGCTGACTCTGGACGGCATATCGCCTGGGCAGCCAGCACAAGCCGTCCCCCTGTGCCCAGGGCCCTGCCCAGTAAAGAGAGGGGAACCCACAGAAAGTAGCAGCAATAACACTCTGAAAACACTTAACAGCACAATCAAGGGGAAAAAGGTCCCCAAGAAACATAAAAAAGATCAACACTCGTGTGTGTCCCTCTGATAGATGTACACAGAGTGGGCAGGGATGAGAAACATCTACCAGCTGGAAACACACACACAAAAAGGCAAAGGACTTATTTTCACATGCATATGGCTCTTTGAGACAGCCAAAGGTCAGGGAAGGGGCTTCTATTTTAGAGGCAAGAGGTGGGACACAGAGAATACTTTATATTAGAGATGGATGGGCAAGTCCTCAAGCCAGGGGGAAGAAGGAATCACAGACATGGAATTTGGCTCAAGCCAGACGATCTTTGATGGTGGGTGTGGTAGTGGGGGGACTTGGTAGAATGAAACCCCCTTTTGCCCCCCTTTTTCTGTCCTGAAAATCAAGATGTCTGCCTCGTTCCTGGGTGACCCAAGCAAGTTCTCTGATTGTTGGCTGAATCTTGCCCATTGAAATCCTCAGGGTGCAACCACCCACCATCTTGGGTGCCAAAAGAGGTGAGGTCTTAAGTACCCCCTTGTGTCTCCCAAGTTCTCTGCTGTTGCCAAGAAAATCAGGGGTAGAGAAACACTAAGAGCCAGGGGAGCCAGGAAGCCCGGGTGTGAGCCTCAGGGTCTGCCCCCGACGAGCAAGTCCTTTATCCTTGGTGGCCCAGGGCTCCTTCTGCTGTGACATGATAGGGTTGGAGCAGAAGCTTTGTCAGTTCAAATCCTTTTCGGGGCTGGGATTAGTAGGACTTCACAGCGGTCCCCGGGCTGCTGGTGGCAGAAGCAGTTGGGTGGGGGTGGGGGTGGGGGCGAGGGTGGGGACAGAAGGAGTTCTGTTTGGGCCATGTTTAATCTGAGATGCTGGTTAGACATGCAAGAGGGTAGTTAGCAGGGATTTGGGTAGAGAGTCCATGGGAGAGGTCAAGGTTGGAGGTACAAATTAGGGGCCAGTAGAACACAGAGAGGCATTGTATAGAACCTCGGGACTGGAGGACAGTGTATGGGGGGAGAGTCGAGACAGACAGAGGACAGGGCTCAGGGTGGAGCCTGGGATTCTCCAGTGTTCCGAGGAGGGTGATGGAGCCAGCAATGAAGAAGGGGGAGTCACAGGTGGGGAATGAGGAGGGAAGGCTGCGGATGGAAGAAATGGTAAGAAGAAGGTGGATGGCCAAGTGTGAACTTGGCTTGAACTTCATAGCAGTTGTTTTGGGTTTTGTTTCTGTTTTAATGTGAAGGCGAGAGAAATGGTTTGGAAGCCACATCGAAGAGCAAAGAAGACACCGCTTGCTTCTCTGGGTCCTACAGTACAGGAGGTGGGAGAGAATGTGTGGTCTCCATTGGATGGGGCTACAGGGGAAGAAGAGCCCTTAGGCAGAGCCCACCTTCAGTTCAGGCAAGATGGTGGCGATGTTGTTTTGAGAAGTTGCAAATGCAGGAGAGTGTGCTGATGATGGAGTCCCAGTTGACTACAAGGGAAACACTGCGGATCTGAAAGTCACGAGGCATCATATACTAAGTCCTGGTATCGACCCTTTGGAGCAGCTATCAGTTTTTCCATTTCACAGATGACAAAAAGGAGGCTCAGAGAGGTTAAGTGACTTGCCCAAGATCACACAGCCATTGATAGCAGTATTAAAACTCAAACCCTGGTGCTTCCGACCAGAGAGCCCAAATGTTTAAAAACTACACATATTTATTGTGCCAATAAATTAGAAGACTGTGCCAATATATTAAAAGACCCGTATAGCACAGAACCCTCCAAAAGACATATCTAGAAGGAACCATCTAAACACACACACACACACACACACACACACACACACACACACACACACGGGACTGGAGGAGACACTTACCTACGTAGTTCATGATAAATCCCTGGCCTTTCCCAAAGATGAGGCCAGCAGGGTCCGAGTGGAACTGGATGGTTAAGTCCGGCGTGGATGAGTACAGCTTCTGGGGACCACTGTTCCCAAGGTACTGCCCCAAGATGTGAGGCATGACCTCATCGCCATCATAGATAGTCAGGATGTCGCTGTTGCTCAGGTTCAGGCTGGGGGGCGGGGCAGACAGAAGAGGAGGGGTCTTGTGAAACACAGTTATGGGCATTCAACAAGCCTTTGATTTATTTTTTCAGGCAACACACAGGTTTGTGAGGTATACTTGGTGGCAGGCTCCAGGCTAGGAACCGGGGTTGAGGTAGGCAGAGACCACAGATATGAGCAGGACACGCTGATCCTGCCCACGAGCACACACGGCACTGGGTTTGGGGAGGGACTGGGCTTTTGAAGACTCACGCAGGAGATGGTCTTCCCTACAAGGAGCTCATTGCACGGTTGAATGCTGAATTGTAAGTAGAACTGCCTTCAATGCCAGTGAAGCTGAGTGCTGGGCCCTGGGCTACCCGCTGGGGGTGTGGCATGGGTCTTCCATTCTTCTCGGATGCAGAACAAGCTGACTGCATTCTAATTAGAACCTGCATCTTCATGTCAGGTGAAATAAGCCTTCCAATCATTATGTGGCAAAGTCCTCAAAATCAAACCAGGGTATCTATGATGTTTAGGAGATGGGGCGGAGGGCGGGACGGAGGCATCTTATTCCTGAAATATGCTCAAACCTGTTATCAATATTCGTAACATGAAAGGACGACCCATTACCAAAGGCTGGAATGCAGGAAAGCACCTTGACACTAAATATCAGGGCTGCAATGGACAGTTAATAATCCGGAGAGCACTTCCGTGTGCTGCAGACACATGTGTCATGTGAGGTGTGCTAGATGAAAATTGACCTCTGATTGAAAGAACGAAAGATAAGTCAGCATTGGCTGCCGACAGATATTAACTCATGCCTTTTTTTCCTTCCATTCTCCTTCCCTCTCTCTTATGTCTTTCACCTTTTCTTGTGTCCTTCTCCCTAATATTTTTGAACACCTCCTATCTGCCAAGCTTGTGTCAGGGGACACAAGAATCTCAGAGCAGTGGTAGATTTAGACTAGGAAACCAGGGATTGCGGTAGCAATTACGATCCAGGCGAGTGCAGAGGGAGGAGACTGGGGGGCATCCTGGAGGCCCTCCTGGAGGAGGTGATGCCTGCTTTGGATTCTCAGGAAAGATTAGAGGGCTAGAAGGTTGATAAGCAGGGGGTGGTGAGATGGGAAAGCACAGGCAGAAGGAGATAGGGATGGAGATCTTGGCTCTTAAAGGAACTTGCCCAGTGGTCAGTGATCCTCGGCCGTGAGTATAGACATGGAAGCCTGGAGGGCTGTAGGAGCCAGACCCTGAAGGGCTTAAAGAGCCAAGTTTATGTGTTTGGATGTCATCTTGCTTGGGATGGGAGCAGACAGACACTGTCTGAGGAGAGGCATTCCAGGAACTGGCCTTAAGCGAAGTTCCTAGAACTGATGCAGAGTGCTGATAGTCCTCCCTCCTGACAACATCATCCAGTACCTCAGGACGGTGTTCTCCTTCCCCAGTCTGGGAGGGCAGAGGAGGGGTGGAAACCACCCAAGCCCGTGCTTCCTTCTGGTAGTAAGAACAAAGCAACAGAAACACAAGGAACATTGTGGAAGGGTGGCTCCCAGAGGGCAGGGGATGTATTGTATTCACAGTGATGTCCTCCACAGCACCTCTCATATTTCTCATGTAAAGTTGTCCCAAGGGCCGGCTTAGGGAGATTCCAACAGCCCCCATGGCCACCATCAGCTTCCCTTGCACCACCCCCAAAACACCCTCCCCTAACAAAAGCTATCCACTGGTTTTGCATGTGTGGCTTCAAGACCGAGCCCCTAGAGTCATACCCTCTGCCAGTTTCCGCAAAGGCTACAGCCTCTAAACCCTATTGTATTGAAATTCTGGAGTTGCCACCTTCTCTTGCACATCTTAGGTGCTCGATAAATGCTAAGGTATGAAAGAGCCTGCCAGAGAGTCTATTTGACAGCAGAAACCATGCAGTTGAGGTCAGCTCTTGACCTGTGATAGGGAAGAGCCTCTTAACTCTAAGACCATGAAAACATCAATTGTTCGCGAAAGCGCTGGATTAGGCTGGTGTGAAACATGGTAGATTGCCAATATCTATTTCTTAAGCTGACTTCACAGCTGATCTGCTGGTAATAGTGAGTTCCAGAGAGTCTGCAACTTGGCTTTACCCTATCAGTCATTTCAATGATCTAAATGCAGCACAAGCATCTTCAAGGGGGCAAATAGCTTTCATTTGAAAACCCTAGCATGGCTCTTTGTAAAGTAGGAAGTAGCAGAGTGCGCTGCCTTGGAAATCAGCAAGCTCTGGTTTGATTCTTGGCTCTGATACTTGCATGGAGGGTACCAGTTTTTTTTGTTTTTTTTTTGTTTTTTTGAAGTTCTTTGTCTGTGAATTTCCAGTCTATGTCATGGGCTTTCGGAGTGAGGTAAGGCATCCTGAAAATCTGGGACCAAACGCAAGATGCACTGACAGCATCTGAGCAAGTCTGGTCAAGTCATTCGAATGTTATGTCGTGTCACTGTGTCGTTATGAACATCACCACCACCACCACCGCCATCATCATCATCCTTACCATCATCATGGTTGCCATGATCACGCTCTCTTTAGAACGCTGTTTACACCAAATGACATCAGATGACTTCCATCAGTAGTTCTCAATTAGGGGTGGGTTTTTTTCCCCAGGAGACAGTTAGTCATGTCTAGAGACATGGTTGTCCCAACTAGGGGGGGTGCCACTGGGGACGCGATGACAGGGATACTGTTAAACATCCTACACTGTGCAAGATAGCCTCCCGCTACAAAGAATTATCTGGTTGAAAACGTCAATTGCACTAAGGTTGAGAAACACTAGCTTATGTGAATGCCTTTTGTAAACCGTGTGTAACAGACTATTCATTGTAACTTCTATTGTCCTGGGATTTCTGCAGAGGTCCCCTAAGCTAAGAATAAGCAAATAGCATTAGAAAAAGCATTCTTACTTTTTTAAAGGGCTATCTGGTCAGGTTTTCTCGTGAGAAGGAAGCAGCCCACCCAGCCCTTTCCCAACGCAGAATTCCCAGCCCGAGGAGCCCTGTGGAGGGTGTGGGAAGTTTGAAAATGAATGAGGTTCAGGACTCTGTGATTAGTAGACAAAGCCACACTTGTTAGGACCAGAAAACCTATAAAAATGAAGCTTCCACCTGAGAAGTAAAAAAAAAAAAAAAAAAAAAAAAAAGTAGACCATGAATGAAGGAGCAGTGAAAAAATGAGGTTATTCTCTGCCGAATCCTTCTGGATCCACCTTTTTGGTAGATGGGTTCCACCAATATATGCAAATGCTGGTAAGTGATCCCCTGCTCGTCTCTAAAGACAAGCCTGCATTTAGCCCGTCCGTCCAGCGTATTTGATACACCAGGGCCATCCAGGGTCCCTGCCGCTGGACCGTCCACAGCAACTGAGATGAAAAATGCAGACTTAGCAGCCCAGAGACTGGCCTGGGGCCGAGCAGGGGCTTTCCACTGAGGACCCGAGTGAGATGTTGACCAGAGACCATCCAGGGAGGCGCTGAGAAGTCAGGATGTCAGCGTGACTCCAGAACAAAGGGGAGGTGGACAGGTGCCGGCAGGCAGGTGGGTTTGATGGGACTGGAATTGGGTGTAGCAGATCCCCCTCAGGGAGGATGCCACAGGGCCAGTCCCTGCCGGCTCCAGCCCCTCTCTGCTGCCAGAGGGTAACGCTTTCCTGGAGCTCCTGCCAGGAGACCTCAGCTTCTGGGTCTCCTTCTTGCCCTGTCTCCTCGGCCACTGCCCTTAGTTTTTCTCCATCCCTTTTCAGTTGGACTGTGGGACAGCACCTCCTTCATGGCCCCAGTCTCTCTCCTCCGCAGCCAGATGAGTCCTTCTGAAACATAAATCTGGTCCCTTCACGGAACAGATGAATGGAGAAGCAAAATGCGGTGTATCCCTACAATGGACTATCATTCAGCCACGAATAGGAAAGAAGCACAGACGCATGCTATACTATGGATGAAACTTTGACTTTGTGCGGAGTGAAAGAATCCTGTCCTAAACAGCCACATGGTGCATGGTGCCACTGCAAAGAAATCTCCGGAATAGGTAAAGCTATAAAGACAGAAGGCCACTTGGTGGTTGCCAAGGGCTGGGAGGAAGGGTCTGGGAGGAACAGAGACCGCTGACTTAACAGGTGTGGCGTTTGTTTTGGGGAGGATGAGAGGGCTTTAAAACTAGATGGAGGTGTTGATTGCACAACATTGTGAGTGTACTAAATGCACTGAACTGTAGAAGTTAAAATGGTTAAGGGCACGTTATGCAAATTTTACTTCAATTACAAAGACATTGCACCTCATCTCAGGGTAAAGTGCAAAGTTTTGACCCTAGCTTCAGGGTTTCCCTGTACCTATTTTCTGCACCCCCTTACCTCCCCACAGCTTCATCCCTCACTATCTCTTTCAAGCCCGATATTTTACACTCCAGACAGAATCAATTACTCGTCAATCTCTCTCCAAGGAATGCAGAAGCACCTGCAAGGTTTTCCACAGGCCATTGTCCCCTCTAGCCTGAATCCTTATTTAGCCTTATGGCTGTAGACCTGGGTAACTCCTCCCCTCCTCATCTCCATCACAGTCTTCTGTGATTTACTTGTACATGGAGCCCTCTCTGCCCCATCTGAGTCTGGGCTGGGGGTCCCTTCTGCGCTCACCCCTCCTACGGAGCTCAGCACGCGGCGCTCCAATGGTCTGGGGCATCTGCACCAGACCAGAAGCTCCCCGAGGCCAGGGGCAAGTCGGTCCAGCTCACTGCAGTCTGCATCCCCAGCTCGGCACCGTGCTGAGTGTGTGTTGGATGAATTAGCACCAGCCCAGGGGCAAGTGTCTGGATCTGAGCTTCAGCTCCCACCCAGGGTGGGCTGTAGCTCTGACCTCATCTCTGCCTGGGGGACCTTGACCCCAAATGGTCTTACTTGCACCAAACTTGGAAGGGGAACTCTTCTTATCCTGGCTGCTTTCAGCACTTGCCTCCACAGGTTAACTGGGAAGCTCTAGTTCTAGACTGGAGCTGCCTCAAATGATTTCTGCCCCATCAGCTTCCTTGGCCCTGATTGCCTACACTCTCCATTCTTTTTCAGTATGCTGGTTGCCAGAATCAAGCTTGGCACCATGACACCCCTACATTGCCTGATAAGCCACTCCAATGCCAGCCCATGGCCTTGACCGGCTGGGTTGTAACTCCCTCTCCCTCTCCACCTTGACCCTGCTCCAGGCATATCCTGCAGCCCCTTCCAGGGTCTGAACAGCCATCTGTGGGCACACTACACAGTGCTTCCTCTTCTGGTGTTCCCTGTCACCTCCTCCTTGTTTCAGGGCCAGATATTTGAGAAAAGATCTCCCAAGACCCTTAGCTTTGGAATAACAACAATGCTGCCTACTGAGTCTTAAGCACTCAAACAGCAACTTCACTCTAAAACTTAGGATCATTCCCATTTTATAGATCAGGAAACTGAGGCTCAACTGGGAGAAACCACTTGCCCAAGGTCACAAAAGAATCAGACCTAAGTCTGTTGGGTGCTAAAGCCTGAGATGTGAACTATTATTTTACACGATGTCTGTGAAAGCCACGTGTACATGTCTCCAAAAAGTGTGACTGGGGCACCTGGGTGGCTCAGTCGGTTGAGAGCAAGACTCCTGATTTCGGCTTAGGTCATGTTCTCAGGGTTGTGGGATCGAGCCTGGCATCTGGCTCTGTGCTCAAAGGGGAGTCTGCTTGAGATTCGCTCTCTCCCTCTCCTTCTGCCCTTCCCCCCCGAAGGGAAGAAATAATATCTTTTTAAACAAAAGTGTGACTAGCTTCAGTCTGATATCAGAAAGTGTGAAAAACATTACAAACAAAATCTGTAGGAAGAGGAAGCCCCATCTCACTGCCCCTGGCATCCTGCTGTACCTTACGTTCTTACGACAGCATCACTAAAGTCCATTCGATTAGATCCATCATTTCAACTTTTGTTTTCCTACCAAGGTAATATTTTCTTCTCTCTCTCTACAGACTCTCTGTGTTGAAAGACTGTCTCCTAAACATTTTACATTTCCTGATAACAATTAAATCTGCCTCGTTTTGTTGTCATTATCGATGGTGTATAATCGAGTATGTAATAAAACCAGCATTAAACTGGTGACTTAGTCTGGGGGGAGGGCTTTATTTTGGCAGAGAGAAAGTTTCTGTTACATTTTTTGGCATACTTAAAAAGAGTCTGGGTGCCCGGCTGGCTTAGTTGGTGGTGCATGTGACTCTTGATCCTGGATTCGTGAGTTCAAGCCCCACGTTTGGTATAGAGATTACTTAAAAGTAAAATCTTAAAAAAAAAAGAAGAGCCTGTGAAGGATGCATGAGAAACTCTAGTTACCGTGGTTGCCTCTAGGGAGAGTCAGAGGAGAGGGGGTTATTTGCTGTGGAAAGTAGGGAAACTTAATTTTCACAGTAGACTTTTCTGTTCTTTGGGGGTTTTTAAATCTTTAAAAAATTTTTAAGTATTTTTAAAATTTTTTTTGACAGACAGATGGAGAGCACAAGTAGGCAGAGTGGCAGGCAGAGGGAGAGGGAGAAGCAGGCTTCCCGCTGAGCAGGGAGCCCGACGCCGGGCTAGATCCCGGGACGCTGGGACCATGACCTGAGCCGAAGGCAGACGCTTAACCGCCTGAGCCACCCACGCGTCCCTGTACTTTTGGGTTTTGAATCATGTGAATATATTACCTCTTCAAAAAGGATAAAAACAGCTCGAGGGATCCCCATTATTGTTTTCACTAGGGTCTAGAGAGCCAAAGAGATTAAGGTAGAATACAAATTTAATTGTGACAGATTAGCAAACCCTTCTGTAATTCTCCTGGCCAGCAGAGGGCAGTGTAGGCCTAAGCATGGTATAGAATGCCATTCAGGGGCAGCAGATGGCCCCCATCCATACCTCAGCCAATCAGGGGCCCGGATGCGCGGGGAAGGTGGTGGGTGAGCTTTGTAATTGTTGAGCTGCGGTTAATATTCCACAGAGGATGTAGAAAGAAATGATGAGCAAGCCACCTTGCTTTTCTTTATTCCTTTTTAAACAAATGGCTGACCCTTGCTTAGAAATTTTGCCTCTAAAAGGCTTTCCCCCGTGGCGTTCACGAGATGATTTTAGCTAGACAAACGTATTTGAAAATGTCTAATGGTTATGTATTTATTTAAATGTGAATTAGAAAAAATATATAAATATATGGTCTGCACATCAAACTTCTAATTTCATGGACATTATTTTGCTGAGAGTAAGCCAAGTGAAAAAGCAAGCCAATTTATATGCAGTTTAAGGGGAAAAAAAAATCAGAAACAGCTGGTAATAGAATGGGGCTGTGGAAAAAGTAAAATTAAGCCCACGGAATAAAGTCCAGTTTCTCAGCCTTCCTGGACTTCCTGGGGGTCCGCCGTCAGGCCCCCAGCCCACTTCTGGAGTATCATATGTCTTCGTACACCAGACCCTTTGCAGCCCCTAGACCTGCCTCAGCCTGTGCTGGTCCTTTCATCTGGAATAAAGGGACCTCACCTTTCTGCTTGACAACATTTTACAAATCCCTCAAGGTCCTTCCCCCTACCCCACCCTGCATTTACAGCCATACGATAACTAGCCAAGGTTTCCATAAGGCTTCCCGCATGCCAGGAGCTGTTCCAAGCACTTCACACACCATTTCTATCCTTGGACAAAGCCTGTAAATACCACTATCCTCACCCATGTCACAAAGAAGCAAACTGAGGCACCCAGCAGTGAAGAAGACGCTACAGCTCAAAAGCTGGTCATAGAGGACAGACAGAATCCAAACCTACGTTGTTGGGAGGCAGACCCTCTGTCGGCTCCCACACCAGATTGCCCAAACTCCCTGAAACCACATGCTCTTTTATTTTTTTAAGGTTTTATTTATTTATTTGAGAGAGAGGGTGAGCGAGAGAGAAAGAAGCACACTCCCCGCTGAGCAGAGAACCAGACGCAGAACTCGATCCCAGACCCTGTGATCAAGACCTGAGCTGAAGGCAGATGCTTAACTGACTGAGCCACCCAGGCGCCCCTGAAACCATATGCTCTTCTACCCCGTATCCCTGGAGCCCAGCCCAGGG
This sequence comes from Zalophus californianus, assembly GCF_009762305.2. Lineage (NCBI taxonomy): Eukaryota > Metazoa > Chordata > Mammalia > Carnivora > Otariidae > Zalophus > Zalophus californianus. The sequence goes on along the minus strand of NC_045608.1, from coordinate 20,046,554 downwards.
CTTGGCGCAGGTGAGATAAATGTCATTTACATGGGTGAATTATGGTGAATTTCTCTCCATTTTCCAGATGGGCAAGCTGAGGCTCAGAGGGTTTGAATGACTTTAAGAAAACACTGTGTTGCAATTAAGGCATGACCTACATGGGACCATAGAGATGGTGATTAAATAAACCATAAGCTTTAAATAAAGCTGGGGGAGGGGGAAGAGAACCAAAGCCCATAAATACAGTGTTAGGTACATTAAAACTTTTCTAAAAAGACCTGTTCAGAGTTCCTTTGTGTCCATTTCTCATCGGATCCCCTCAACCACAAAGCGATGTCATGAATCCCATTTTACAGAGGAATAAACGGAGTCTAGAAAGGCTCAGGTCCCAAGGCCTCTGTGCTCCTTCATGATGCCACAGAGCCAGCACCAACAGCCCTCGGCACCATGGAATTTCTGCGGATCCAGTGCTCATTTGGTTTCAATTAAATTTGATAAAATGGCAGACAGAACAAGAAACCATGCCAACTCCAGGGAGGACATAAAAGACCAATCTTTCTGGCTCCCTGAAAGGACACCTGAATGCATAAAAAATGCAGTTTTCTTATTGCCTTTTTTGTGCTTTCTCTCTCCCGAGACATTCACCAGGCGCCCTTTGAGGTCAGGCTCAGAGCCCAGCCTTGGTCGGTGGATCTCAGTCCTGGCTGCACGTGAGACTCTCTGGGGAGATTTGAACGCTCCCCATGGTGCTTAGGCTGCACTCCAGACCAATCAGACCCTCAGCATCTTGGGGGGTGGGCCCCGGGGTCAGTGTCCCTCAAGATTCTCCAAGAGGCTGCACCAGCAGCCAGGACCCAAAGACACTGCTGCACTGTGATTTCAGTGTGGAGGAGGCTCAGACTCTGTTCTCCACCGCCTTCCTTCCCTACTCGGGTATCTCCACCTCTCCCCCTCTCCACCAATTCCCCCTCTCATCCCCAAAGAGAAAAAGAAGAATGAGACTCCCGTGCCGGACATGCCTTTCTTCTGGGACCACCCCTGGGCCGAGCTGCTTCTCATTTCCACATCGCTGGCGGGGCCATCTCCGAACACGGTGTGCAAAGCTTCGTCAAGGTCAATGACAAGACATTTCACACCCAGCATCGTGGATCAGGAGAAAACCCAGCAGCTCCTGGCTGGTTTGCCTATGAAAAAGTCAGTCCTTAACCAGCCTGGTGATTTGCTTGCCATCTTGAGAGGCAGTGCTAGGAGAATGGGCTCTGATTCAAACCTTCGAGGTGCCGATTTCTAGCTGCGTGACCCTGAGAAAGTGGCTTAACCTCCTGAGCCTCAGTGTCCTCACCTGCAAGATGGGGATAATATTGTGGAGAGCTGTAAAGGAGATAATTAGGGCCAGGAATTTGATTAAAAGAGCATCTTTTGCCTTTAAAAGAATATTTGTGATGAATGATACAGTCCTGCAAAGGGATGATGGGACAGGGGTAGGGTGGTGTGGCAGCAAAACCCGGTATCAGGAGGTCGCGCTGGGAGCCACCCCCTCTGCCACTTCCCTGCTCTGTGACTATGGATGAGTCTCTTGCCCAGCCTGGGCCTCAGTTTCCCCAGATGATAATCTCAGAATCCATGAACTGTAAAAAAATGAATTAACAATGGCCATGGTCTCCTTGTGCTTCATGTTTTCCTTCTGTTTGGGAAGTTGGACCCCACATTTCCCCCCTTCCCCATTCAGCAGCGATGAAGGCATCAGGGTGGGAATACCAGGGTTCAGATGTAGGTTGGTGAAGCCTGGGCCTCTGGGACCCAAGTGTGACCACGGACAGATCTGTGGCCCTGCCATGACTTTCCTGTGTGGAGATGCCCACACCACTTCCTCTTTCTGGATAGGAGTTTCTCCAAATATATAAAGGCCTTCTTCATTAGGACCCCTAAGTCAGGGTGCAAGAGCTGACCCTGAGAGACCATCATTAAAGCATAATTAAATAAGAGCGTAATTAAGGGTGGATTGGGATTTGTGGTGCGTGTGTGTGTGTGTGTGTGTGTGTGGTATATGATGTGTGTGTAATGTGTGGTGTATTGTGTGTGGTGTGTATGTGTATGTGTGTGTGTGTGTGTATGGTGTGTGGTGTGTATGTGGTGTGTGTGTGTGTGTGTATGGTGTGCGGTGTGTGTGTGTGAAGTGCGTGGTGCACGCACATAGGGGTGGCGATACCCACGCGCGCACACACACAAGAACACACACACACACACACACACACACAGGCAGTGGTGGCCCCGGGGTCCGCATGGCTGGAGGAAGATGTTCAGAGCTGTCCCCAGCAGGAGCTGACCGCGGCTGGATGTGTCCCTGTCATTCCGAATCCCCATCACGACGCGCGCAGAGAAGGCACCCGTCGTGGCGCCTGGCGGGGCTCAGCCGAGCAGCCACAAGGCTCCGCGGGGCGTGTGGGCCGAGCGCAGGAAGCGTCCTCCAGGGCCAAACCTCGAGGGCTCACCCGAGCTCTCCCGGGAGGCGCCAGGCTGGGGTCCAGGGGCCTCCCCGGGCCACGGCCATCAGGGGGCCACGGTCAGGGCTTCCGGCCCCATACACTGTCCACACCGCAGCGTTGACCATGCCGCTGGCCCGCTCAGAACGCTCCAGGCCGCCGGCTGCCGTCAGGATCGCGTCGCTTCCGCTCCGAGAGGCAGGGCCGAGAGGTGGTGCGGCCCACGGACCCAGGTCAGGCAGCCGGGTGCCAACCCTGGCACCCCCACGTCCAGCTGGCCAGCCACCGAGAGCCCCTCTGAGTGTCTGTGTCTTCCTCGGTGATGCGGGGGACCTCAGCATGTGGACTCCTTGGTTGCTCTGAGAATTAAGTAAGCTGACCCGGGTACTGGGCACGCGGAGAGCCTGGCTGGCGGGAAGGGCTCAATCCGTGGGAGTTGTTATCTCTGGGCCTCGGGTAATCTAGGGCGATAGCAGCCACATGGTGAGCCCTCAGTAAACCCCCTGAATAGTCAGTGCGCGAGGCTACTGCATGTCAGGGCTTTATAAAACAACTCGAACGCCCTGAGCTCTAGGTGTGCACAGGCAAGGCGGACGGCCCAGCTCAGGACAGGGGGCGGGTCCCCTCCCCCTCCCACAGCGGCTCACGCCATCACCAGGGCTGGGAGGAGCATGGAGGGGCTGAGGGGCAGGAAACAGGCAGGTATTGTGGGACGATATATCCTGGAGCTTGTGATATCCTGTCACCAGCGACCACGCCACGGGTAGCAATCAGTCAGGAGGATGCCAGGCTAGAACTTTTCCATGAACCCTCTTGATTCCTCACTGTCACACCAAATGCCATGCTCAGGGGCAATCAACCATGGTGAGAGCATTCGTGTGTGTGTGTGTGTGTGTGTGTGTGTGTGTGTGTGTGTGTGTGTGTGTGTGTGTGTGGTTGCATAATAGAGCTCAGTGTGTGTACATGCCAGGAGTAAGAATTCATCATGGTCATCACCATCATAGCTGCCAATTAAATTATTCAGTGTGTGTAATGTACCAGGTCCTTGCCAAGTGTTTCAACCTCTCGGACTCTAAGAAGTGGGTACCTTTACGATCCTCATTTTAAAGATAGGAAACTGAGATTCAGAGAAGTGGAGTGACTTATCCAGATAAGTAGAAGATCTGGGACCTGAACCCAAGATTTACTACCATGAGCAAAGGCCTTTTTCCCTCTCCCGCATGTTGGAGACATCGTGTAGAGAATGAAACATCCCCGAACCTTCTAAATTCCAGGTACCTGGGGACGCCTGGGTGGCTCAGTCAGTTAAGCATCTGCCTTCGGCTCAGGTCATGATCCCACGGTCCTGGGGTCGAGTCCCGCATCGGGCTCCTTGCTGAGCGGGGAGACCGCTTGTCCCTCTCCTCCACACTTGTGCTCTCTCTCTCAAATAAATAAATAAAATCTTAAAAAAAAATAAACTCCAGGTACCAGGTGCTAAATGCCAATCAATCTCATCTCCTTCACTTTCAAGCGGTGGGATCGTAGGCCAGTTCTTCAGCTTTCTGAGCCTTGGATTCCTTTGGTAAAATGGGGATGGTGAGGGCCACCTCATAGGGCCATCATACACAGTGATGCCATTAGGGGCTTTGGACGGGGAACCAGGAGACCTGAGTTCTAACCCCCACTCTTCCCTGGCCAAGGCAGCTTGAGTGCAAACATGATTTCAAAGCTCTGTCCCTCCCCGTGTCCGTGCTCTTTGCAGCGAGGCTTCCAAACACCCGCCGTCAAGAGGTGGAGGAGTCTCTTTCTCCACCCTTTGAATGTGGGCTGGCTCTTGCTTTGTGACCTGCCATAGAATATGGCAGATGCTGCTGCTGGGCCAATTTCTAGTCTAGGCTCAAGAGGCCTTGAATGCTGCTTCTCATCGTCTTAGAACCCTGGCTAGTCACCATGGGAAGAAGCTTGAGCTAGCTGTTGGAGGATGGAGCAGAGCCCATCCCTAGGTTAGCCCAGACTCTCTGACGGCCAACCCACCCAAACACATAAGAAATCTTCAGAACCACCCACCCAACCCGTCGCTGCCCAGAGACGCCCAGAGAAGCACGTGTGAGCCAGCTGAGAGCAGAACTGCCTTGCTGTCCCGGAGGTGCGTAAGAAAGGATACAAGCTTGCTGTTTTATGCTGTTGAGTTTGGGGGTCATTTGTTACCCAGTAATAGCTGACTGATAGAGTAACCTTGGGACAGTCTCTTCTGATCTCCAGGCCTCAGTTTACTTATCTGCAACAGGATGGAATTTGGGATCTAGGAACTTTGCTGTTCTTGGATTCCTTACAACTTTTGGCCCCAGGAAAATTCCATTTCCCTCCACTAATGGATTGGAAGGTTTTTATTTCTACCGGGGCCATTGCTCCCATGATTTCTGCTGGACATCTGTGCTCCTGGGGTCAACGCTGCCCTCGACTGCTGACCCTTCTTTCTTGCCTGGATCTCAAGCTGAATTCTTGCAGCCCAAAGCAGCAACATCCCTGTTTTAAGAACTGTAGTGCCTCTGGACAAGGCACTTAATTTTTAGGGCTTGGAATTAACTTAGCACAGAACAGGGTTGGCAGTAGCTGAAGAGAAATACTCCATGGCTATCAATCATATGGTTACTGGGCTTTGTTATTAGGTCCTTTTATTTCCTGGTTAGAGAACCGTGTTGGGGCCCATAAACAGGGAGAGATTTGGGGCTGGGCTCTGTAGCAGAGTCAGAGAAGGCGAGCTGGATGGAGCCTGGCTGAATCTTTTTTCTTCCAGAGATGTATGGTTATAATAGGTCCCAGGAAATGGGGGGCAAAGGGGAAAGGCACCTCTCTGAGCCTTAGTTTCTTCTTCTGTGAGGTGGGGCTAGGCATTTGTCCCTTGCGGAGCACCTCTCTACTATTTATTGTGGGGTTATAACACTGGCTTTGGCCCAGGAGATCTGAGTTCGAGTCCCGACTCGGTCCCTCCCCAGCGATGTCCTCAAGCAACTTCGTCTCTCCCAGCCTCAGTTCCCTTATCGGTAAAATAGGGATAACCACAGGGTACCTGGGTGGCTCAGTCGGTTAAGCATCTGCCTTTGGCTCAGGTCATTATCTCAGGGTCCTGGGATCGAGCCCTGTGCTGGGCTCCCTGCTCAGCAGGAAGTCAGCTTGTCTATCTGCCCCTCCCTCAGCTCGTGCTCTCTCTCTCTCTCTCTCTCAAATAAATAAAATCTTTAGAAAAAAATAAAAAGGAGGGGGTACCTGGGTGGCTCAGTCGTTGAGTGTCTGCCTTCAGCTCAAGTCATGATCCCAGCACCCTGGGATCGAGCCCCGCATCGGGCTCCCTGCTCAGCGGGAAGCCTGCTTCTCCCTCTCCCTCTGCCACTCTCCCTGCTCATTCTCTCTCTCTCTCTTTCTCTCATAAATAAATAAAATCTTTAAAAAGAATAAAAGGGGATAGCCACTGTGACATCACCTAAGTATCCTGGTAGGAGCGAAATGATTTAATACAGGTAAAGGGCTCAGCAACTTGCAAATAGCAAGTGCTCGATGAGTGTAAGACATTTTTTATATGGTGTCACCATCAATGAAATAATGCATGCTGAGTATTTAGCATAAAATGTGGCACAGAAGAAGGGGTGAAAATAAAGTTGACTGTGGTTATTTGCTGATTTTATGTCAGAAAATTACTAAGAACTTCACATTGTTTAACTAACTCACACACTCACCACCTCTCTCTCCCTCTCTTTCTCTCATTCAACAGATATTAATCGAGCACCTGCTGTGCACCAGGCGCTGGGGTTAGGGAGAACAAGCATCCCGTCGTGAGTTCGGGAACGGCCACCTGCAGTCACCTGCCTGAGACCACAGAGCTAGTGGGGGTAGCAGAGCCAGGATTTACAAATGTAGCTCTTTTGGACTCTAGAAGCTGTTATGTCTCCCTGTCATGTGGCATTTTCAAGATTGTGACTGACCAGTGTGCTCAGCATCTGCAGCCACACTTAGGTCGTTTTTCTGGTCCCAGCTCTGACTTGCTGTGTGACGCTAGGCAAGTTACTTCCCCTCTCCGGGCCCCTCCCAGCTCTTCCATTCTGCAATACCTTCACCAATAATGACTTAGTTCTTTTATTTTCCTTTCTATGCTTTATCTTGAGAGAGAGAGAGAGAGGGAGGGAGGGAGGGAGAGAGAAATTTCAGAAACCCTTAAGGTTTTAAAAGACTCATGCTCAGTCGTGTTTTAGGTAAGCTGATGGAGCTGAGAGGTACATGATGGGTTAAGGAATAGGCATTTGGGGTATGAAGGAGGTTTAGCCTGGGGGGGTCCTGACTCATTTTAAGATTACACATCCCCCTTCCCACCTCTAATGCCAATAATGCAAGGCAGACAGTTCTAATTAATGCCGCAATTCAGGGCATTCATTTGGTGTCTAACCGTCCCTGTTTTCACAGCTTGAGTGCCCTGCTCCCAGGCGCCCCTCCTGGAATGTCCTTCCCCCATTCCAGCTTGGCCAACTGACACTCTCCAGCATTCTGCCCGGATGTCACCCTCTCTGTGACAGTCCCACGGCCAGCAGGTCTAACGCAGCTTCCTGCTACCTCCCCCACCCTCACCTCTCCAGCCACACCATTCAGCCCGCATCTCGCCGGGTTGTCTCATAATGGCACCACTTCCCTTCCTGAACTTTGAGTTGCTGGAAGCCCGGGAGCCTCCCTGGTGCCTCACAGAGACATATGGCTGGTCCCCCAAAAGCCTGTTCAAGTCCCTAAAAATGGAGGCTATGGTGTGTATGTTAACCCTGGCTCAGTCCTCTGTTAGCTGTGTGACCCAAGAATGCCACTTAACAAGCTCTCTGTCATTTGCAAACCCAGGACGTGGTGACCATAATATCTTATAAGGAGTCCTGGTAATCCCAGTCTCCATTGATGAAGTGCCAGCGACGAGCCGGACCCCATGCACCGCACTTTGCTTACATTCTCTCTAATGTAGGTAACTTCCTTTCTGTAATGATCTCTACCCCCGTAGCTCTAATTTATGCCGTTATGATCTCAGCATAATAATGTGTCGTGACGTGCATCATGCTCTCTATTGCTTATGGGTATAAAGCCTGCCGCTGGGGGGTGGTCTGGCACATAGTAGGTCCTTTATAGATGCTGACTCACGGGAGCCGAGAGGCGAGCGCCCACAGCATCAACAAACCCGCCCGGTAGATGAAGGGGAGAAAAGTCCCCCTCTCGCCTGCCACGCGTGGTTTACGTGGTGTACGTCCTCGTGACTCAGCAGACAGTGCGCAACACCTACTACGGGCCACCTACCCCCGCTCAGTCAACAGTGCAAACTCCTTCCCCCTCACCAAGGCGCTAAGTAACAATTGCAAGCGCTTAGGCGGTGTGAGGGGCCCTGAGGACAGAATTATTTTTACTATCAAACCCAAATTGGTTTACTAAAACTGTCAGCGGAAACCAAGCAAGATAAATTAAACCCAGCAGCTCTCGGGCCTCACGTAACCCTGGCTGGTGAAATGCTATTTTCACTCCGTCTGTGGGAGGAAGGGGGTGCCAGGTCCAGATGCCACGACGCCAGGCGCGTGCCAGAGTTTGCCGGGGAGAGCCCGAGGCTGCTGACCGGAGGACTCGGCTCCCCTCGGCAAAGCTTTTAATCCGCGTTAACGGCTTAAAGCCCTTCCCCTGCTGCCCAGTTTGGGCGAGCGCAGACTTCCTAACGTGGCCTTCAAGGCCCCACTTGATTCCACCGCCGCCTGCTGGTCCTTTCTCACCGATGCTGCCTCTCCCGCGTCCCTGCGCTCCAGACACACGGGGCTTCCTCTGGCTCCTTTCAAGGGCTGGTGGGGATCCCAGACCCCGGAGGCATGGCAAACAGAGTCTGCCAGTTCCCGGCAGTGGGAACTGTCTGCCCCTCAGTTTGCTCATCTATCAAATGGAGATGATGTAGAATGCCATCCCCAGCATCCCTTTCATTCTTGATACTCTTACCTTGCTTCACATTTCCCCATAGCACTTAGCGCCACCCAACGTACCACACGTTGTCATCTTTGTTGAAGCATGTTGCCCCCTCCAACCTAAAATGTCACGTCCATGAGAATAGAGGGATTTATTTTTTCTGTTGGATTCCCTGCTACAACGGCAGTATGTAGATCAATGCCTGGCCCATAGTAGGTGCTCAATAAAATAAATAAGAGCCAATGAAATCAAGACACCTTCTCATGGCCATACAGCCATGAGGTTTCAAAGCCAGAATGCGAACCCAAATTCATGTCCAGCTGCCTCCAATGCACAAGGAGGGGAAAAAAGTTCAGAAAAATATGGAAAGACCATCGAGATGTGGCTTCCTTTTATCAATAAGTCTATATTTATTACATGACCAGCAATGTTAAGAGATAAGATTTTGGTTAAAATCTATCAGGTAAAATAATCATTGTGGGAAGATCCCCAAGAGAAGGTTTTATAGAATTATAGTATCAAAGGATTTGCCGTCATAGACTTAGAGGCAGAATCTAGAGTGGGTCTTCAGTGGGGGTCATCACCCCCAACCCAGTTATGGCCAAAGAATAGCAAGAATGACAGAGATGCTGGGGTGCCCGGCTGGCTAAGTCAGCGAAGCATGTGACTCCTGATCTGGGGGCTGTGAGTTTCAGCCCCACGTTGGGTGTCGAGATTGCTTAAAAATAAAATCTTGAAAAAAAAAGGCAGATGCTGATTTAGATCAGGGTGTTGGGGGACATCTCAGAGGAGGCGATTTGTGAGCAGAGGCCTACAAGAAGCTAGGGGGTGAGCTATGCAGGATATTCAGGGCAGAGCATCCTGGGGCTGCGGGAGGGGGAGAAGAGAGAGCCAGCGCAAAGGCCCTGGGGTATGTTTGTGGCACAACCAGGAAGCCAGTGTGGCCAAATGGAGAGAACAAGGAGTGGAAAGAAATGAAACAGGAGACGTGACCAGGGCTAGATCACATGGGGCCTTTTGTAAGAACTTTGGCTTTTATTCTAGGTAAAATGTAGAGCTACTGTAAGGCTTTGAAGCAGAGCATGATGTGACTTGCTTTAGGTTTTAACAAGATCACTCAGGGTGGTGGGTTACAAACAGCCCCAAAGGGGACAAAAGCAAGAGCAGGGAGACTAGGCAGGATGCTTCTGGAATAACGCTGGGACAAGACGTGGGCCCTGCTGGCAGCAGTGGGGGTGACACACGTGCTTAGACTCTGGGTATCTTCTGGTTCTTGAATTCTAGAATCAACAGGAGGTACCGAGGACTCGGGGATAGGGTGTGCGAGAACGAGAAGAACCCGATTCGCAGTGAGCATGCTCTAGCCGGCAGCGCACACTGGCTCACACGAGTCAATTGTTAAACGTCCGGGTATCTAGTGATTCTGTTGGCACTGTGTTAGTAGCTCAAAATGGGCCATGGTGGGAGTATTTACACCACGGAAACTGGCAAATGCCGTGAATCAAGGTGTTTCTCCCCACCCCACTGCCAAGAAAGCCAGTTCTTGGACACACACCCATTCTACTGGTCTAGAACAATCCCGAGTCCTTTTGTCCTGAGCAGCTGGTAGAATGGATGATTCCTTACTGAGATGGGCAGGTGGAGTGAAACAGGTTTGCAGAAGGGAAATTGGGAGTTTAACTTTGGATACCCTTTATTCGGGAGGCCTTTTAGACACCCCAGGGAAGAGGTCAGAAGGCAGGGAATACGAGTTGAATAGAGTAGCTGTAGTGCCCCCACAGGATTACTCTGGGGAGGAAATAAATCCGTGTCTGCAAAGCACTTTGCAAATAGGAAGCACTCAGTGATGAAAATCGCTTTCTTCAACACGGCATCGAGAGAACCTTCATCCCTATGTAGACCAAAGCTTTCAGACTGGTGGCCCCTCAAGTCTGGACCCAGCCAGCAGACACTATTTTTTTTTTTTTTTTTTTTTGGAGTGGGGGAGAGGCATTATTCTAAAAAAAACCAAATTTAAATGATTTCTGGTGGGGATGAACTACCCCTTCCATCACAGATCCCTCCCCTCCACATCACCCCACACTGGCCCCAGTTCCCATTCTCCGTTACTCGCCTGGCCCTCCATGAGTTTGAGTCTGCATTCTCTTGGCTCAAGGCAGCCCATCGCTTTGCAGAGGGGGAATGTGAAGCCCAGAGAGGCTTGGTGCTGGGTCTGGGGCTGCTCAGGGATCCCTGGCAGGGCATGGAGGAGGGAAGTCGGGGCTCCTCTCTCCCCACCAACACTCATATCTGGGGCTGCCAGGATGATCAGAAGAGACAACACCTTCCCCCCGCCCCCCCCCGCAAGGGGTCCCTTCCTGATGCAGATGCCAGTGGTGGCCTGGCTTTGAGGAACCTAATTGCTCGGGTTCCTGGATCGGCTGCCCCGTCGCGCGCTCTGCAGTGGAAATAAAACCCCATCTAGTGTCAAGCGGAAGGTTAATTGAGTATTTGATGCCTAGAGAGAGTGCAATCAAGGGCTCCGGTTTCCTGTTTCCTCATCCAGGCCTGTGACACCAAGGGGAGACATGGGCCAGTCTTGGTGAAGCAGAACTGCGCGTCTGGGGGGCACGCTGGGAGGAGAAGGCCACTTAGCGCAGCAGAAGGGGGGGGCATGGACAACTTCTGGGGGCATGGGGCTGGGAGGACCTTCTGCAAGAGAAGCCAGGATACCAGGAATTAGTTTCTCCTTCTCCTGGCTGAAGATTGAGGTGACTTGCTAGGAACTTCTGGTGGTGGGGTGCTCATAAACCAGGACCACACATTCATATTTATCATCAGGGCAGTAGGGAGCCACAGAAGGCTTCCCAGAGGAAACAGCTTGAGAAAAAGAGTGCTCCATTTGAAGCTTCAGCTAAGAAGATGCCAGGTCTCCCTTGGACCCTTTCCTTCCGTAACCCGTACCTGATCTCCATGCTCCAGCCACATTAAACTTCTTTCAAGTCACTAAGCTGGCCACCTTCTCTCTCAATTCCAGGCTTTGCACATTCTGTTCTCACTGTCTGGGACACTCTTCCTTTCCCCTCATCATTGTCTACCTTCTCTTTCATCCCAGCTCAGAAGTCCCTTCCTCCTGGAAGCCCTCCTTGGTTTCACTGAGGCCTCCTCAGTGGCCTGTCCTCCTTATCACTGCTCTCACCACGCCGCATATAGTTTCATGTCTGCCTCACCCACTAGATAGTGAGGGCAGAGATACTTCTGTTTTCTCACAACTGGACCTCCGGCGCCTGGCTTAGTGCTTGCACACAGTAGGTGCATATGTATTTTCCCTCCCCCCACCAGAGCTAATAGAGACCATCCAACCTGCTCTGCTCCAATATAAACTTTACTGTGCAAGGGGTAGCTGCCAGAGCCTTTCCAGTGCCTACAACCGGGTTTGGCTCATAGTAGACAACTCAGAAACTACTTCTTGAGTGAATGAGCACTTCATACCAGACTCTAGAAGTCAGAGAGTTGAGAACAGGAGGAAGGGGTGAACTGGCACCGAGGAGTGAGCGAGGGTGGGAACGGGCAAGGGATGCTTACAAGCTGCCTCCAGTAGCCACAAAACACTGATGTTCCAAGACCCTCGTAACCGATGGGAAAAGCCAAAGCCAGAGAGAAGCCCAAAGGAAACAGCTGGGGAGGGGTGGGGGCGGGATGCTGACCCAGGTTGGCCTGGCCCCAGGTCCACAAAGGGCAACTGTGCAAGGTCTGTAAATCTTCGATTCGACTGGAGCAGAAGATCCTGGGGCAGCCTCCGAGGACACCTCCCCAGCCTTTAAGGGACGGCTTCAAAATTTTATCATAATTTTGCAGATAACTCCCCTCTTGCAAGTCTCCTCTGAAGAGCAAGGCAGCCTGGGTCTCACTTCCCAGCCGACTGCGTTTCTACTTCAGGCTGGAGGGGAGCGCTGCCCTCCCCCCTACGCCCCCCCCCCACAGCCGGGGGCCTGGTTGCCTCCAGAGAGGCTCTTCAGAACTTGGCATTGCCTCCACTGCCCTCCACTGTCCAAGCCATGGTGTCTGGGTCTGCCCAGAAGCCCTTTCTTCTTCTCTAGACACGACCATCTGTCTCTGTCTGTTTCTCCCCATCCCTGGGGAGTTCAGCAGGGGGAAAGTTCTGGATGGAGCATCTCATGGGCACCCCCACTGAGTACAGCAAACAGCCCCACAGCCGGGTAACTCCATCCATTCTATAGTTCTCCATGCAGCACTGGTCTCCTGAGTGCCCACTCTGTGGCAAGCTCTGTGTTAGATCCCAGGACGGAGATAAATCAGAGCAAGCCCTGCAGACTACAGGGACCTTTGGGTCTAGTTGAGAGAGACAGATAAGAAAACAACCTGCTATGGTACAGACGGTATGCGTTATACCTCCCCCCGCCTCCTGACCACACTGGTTGTTCAGTCCTTCGAAAATGCTGTGCTTGTTCTTGCCACAGGGCCTTTGCTTATTCTGTTCCTTTCAGCTATATTTACTGCAGCTCATTCACTAGTTCTGAGCTTTAGTATCGGATCCTCAGGGAAGGCTTTTCTGACCTTCCTCTTTGTATCGAATCCCCATTGTAAGATCTCATAGCACCATTCATATATCCTTACATTGCTCACCAAATTTACGGTATGCCATTGTGGGTGCATTTCTACTTTCAATGCCTGCTTCCTCCGTAGATGGAATGTCTGGAGGCTAGGTTGTGCATGATGTTTTCGTTCGTCTGTGTGTGCATGATGTTGTCCTTTCTCCCGCCACTGGGACTCCAGCTCTTTGCACACAGTCCCTGACACCTAGCAGATGCTTCCTTAACACTGGCTGAAAGAACAAAGTGGGACCCATCTCTTCCCCAAACAGGCTGGACTGGAGGTCCACCCATCATAAACACTCACAACTGGATATCTAAGAAGATCCGTTTCTCCTCCCCTACGTGAATCTTCCAGATACAATCTTCACCTTCCACATACGGCTCTGGCCAGTTTGGGGACAGCACCACCCCGGCCACGGCAGAGAGCTCCCCACCACACATGGCTGTAGAAGACAGAGACAGATAGACAGAGACAGATGCACGTTATTCAGAAGGAAGCCAGTATGGCATAGGGATTAAGTGTGGGCTATGAAGTCAGACTGTCACGGCTCGCCATGTACCAAGAGCAGGTGCCTGCCCCTCAGGCAGTCTGTGCATGTGTGGGGGATGATTAAGTTAGGGCTGGCTGCCTGCCTCCATTAGCTGAGTGTTGGTGAAGGAGGGGCTAAGGGCGCTGTGGTTCTTTCAGGATCAAGGACAGAGCTCAACGTTCCCGATGATTCCTCAACAGCCCTATTCTTGGGCACGGCGAGTAGTGGCTAACAGATGCTACATTCCATTCAGGTGGACCTGGGTTCGAGTCTTGCCTCTGCCCCCACAGACTCAATGACGAGGCATGCAACCTTTTGGAGTCTTAGTTCCTTCTCTCTGTAAAGCTGCAGTAACACCACTGCTCACTGGCTCTGTTGGGTTATTCTGGAGTTTAACTGAGCTCATGGGGGTCAAATGCAGCAGAGCACCTGACCCAGGGTAAAGGCTCAATACTTCTTAGTTAACATTACTGCCAAAGGGCCCAGCTCTGAGCTGGAAGTAGAGATGTGGCCGTGCTCTGCGCCTGGCTCTTTAAATTCCACTCTGTTTACCGCTTTGGAAAGTTCTCAATGTGGCAGAGGCCAAAGCACCAATAAATTCCGCTCTGTTAAACCAGCACATTTAATACAGGGATCAATCCCTCACCACGACGAAGCTATGATTTCCTGCCAACCGCCATCCAGGCGGTGGCTGCCGGAGCCAGGGCTATCTTCATTACACCACATGCTCCAAGTGCATCCAGGCTCAAGGGGGCTCTGTGGCCTTGAATATGGGAAGAGAGGCAGGGCCGGGCAGTGAGAGCCCATGGAAATGAGGGTTCTACCCAGCCAGTGCTGTCCAGAGGGGCTCAGAGCACAGGGCTCTGAGGACAGAAAGGACCCAAGTTTCATTTCCACCTCTGCCAGTTACCCTTAGTCTGTTCTTAGGAATATCACTTCACAGCTTCAGGTTCCTCACCTGTACAGGGGGTCAATGCTATGTACCTCACAGGGTCGTAGTGAGGATTAAATCAGATAATGCACATGTGGCCCTTGTCAACTATTATTAATATCATCATCATCATTAATTAAACTCAGGGCTGCCATGTGTGGTTGGCTGGGTTGTGCACTGCACAAAAGTACACAGCAAGGGGGGTATAGAGGAGCTGAACTCCAGGCAGAGATCTTTTCACTAAGCTATGCACTACTACAGGGTCTGTGCTTGGAGGAAGGGGCACCTTTAAAAATTTATCAATTTTGGAATTTTCTTAAGGACAGGCAGCAAATCTGACCCAAAGGATAGTGAGCCCTGGAAAGGGTTCTAATGCTAAAACTGGTTATGTAAATTTGCGATATACTTCTAGACTCCTCCCTTGGACTTTTCATCTGAGGGGGTGGAGGTCCCTGAGGCGCCTCGGGAGAAGGACAGTGGGGCCACTCACCTCTGCATAGGGGCTCTGTGTCATTCCAGTAGGGGTCTCGCACATTGATGCACTCGATAATGGCTGGACCCTGCTCCAGAGAGTGGCCGGGGTCGCAGGTGAACTCCACTATGGTTCCGATGTTATAGGTCGGGTCAGATGTGGTGAAATTCCCATTCTGAATGTAGGGCTCATAACAGTGGCCCTTCTCAAAGGCTAGGGTGGGGATACAAAAGAGGGGGAGCAGCTCAGATGAAGCAGGGGCTCCTCATAGTGCTCGATCTCAGAAGATGGGTCCCCTCTTGCTGTTTAGGGAAACTCCAAGGAAAATGGGCACCAGATCCTGTGTTTCAATTCCAGCTGACCTGCTCAGGGCCCTTGGACCATTCACTTCGTTTTTTGGGACCTCATTATTTTCATCTCTAAGATGGGAATCCAAACTTCTGCCCTCCCAACCCTGCAGAGTCCGCCTTTGGAAGTCAAAGGGTCAGTCTGGCCGTCTGGGTCTCCTTTGCTCTTATCAGGTCAGATTTCTAGCTCCCAGGACCCAGCCCAGCTCTGCCATGCTTCCTCTTTGTCCACGCCATCGGGGACACTCACCCTCGAACCGGATGTTGAAGGCTGAGGCTGCTCGTGCCTGGTCAGAGGTGAACTCAATGCGGATGCTGTTGCCCTCACTCAGCAGACCCTCAAAGGGGACGTTCTCGGTTTGGAGGGAGTCATAGAGAAGAGCAGACTTGTTGGTGGGGCCACTGTAGACCATCATCCTGGCGGGAGGAGGGGGAAGCACAGGAGGATCACTACACCTGTACAATGAATACCACCTCTGGAGCCTCATTTCCAGACGCAGATCCCGACTTCGCCCCCGACTTCTTCAGACAAGCTGCACCACCTTAGGCAACCTGTTTCCTCTTCTGTAGAATGCTTGTCCTAGACTCATGGATGGATTCTAAAGTTGTAGGAAAAATGATGCGTGTGATGTAATGAATCAAACTAATTAATGGGTACTAATTATTATTACTAATTGAGAAGAAGAGATTAATGGGCTGAAAGAACGGTAGTCAGACAACCCAGAATCCCAGTGCTGTAACCTTTTGAGCTGTGTGACTTTGGACAAGGACACTTCACATCACGGAGTCTTTGTTTCTTCATCTGTAAAATGGGTACAATCACACCTACTTACATCAGAGTATAGGGGTTAGAGGCCATGTGCATAATGTGCCCAGGATGGAGTAGGTATATAATTCAAATTTGTTAAGCATTTGACTCCTAACAGGCTTTGTCTTTTATTCTGATATCCTAAGAGCTCTGTGTGTGGAATCAGGAGTTCTGATTTTCACTTCCTAATTCTCCACCGATTGGGTTTATGTAAGTCTCAGCACATTGTGAGCCTCAGTTTCCACAGCCATGAAAGGAGGGATCATAACATCTCTCCTACCTATTTTACAGGTGGGCTTTGAGAATACGACAGGATCAAGTGCCCTGAAAAATAAAATGTGCTACAAAAAATGTTGGTATTCATTTTTACTGTTATTAAAACCATTTGATACTTGAGTCCTTGCTAGTCTTGGTATTTTTAAAGAAATTATGCAAAACTAGGGAAAGAAATAGTATACAAACTAGATAAATTTCTTTTATGGAGTCCTAAACAGACATTTTAAAATCCTCTGAGGTTTTTTTTTTTTTTTTTACCGTGACTCATAAAAAGGGTTTATCTTATGCTGCCCAGATGAATTTCTAATGTTACCAAAATGCATAAATGTTGAAGCCACAGTTTGTTCATTTTGCCATGTATCCACCGTGGTTGGGATGAGGAGGGGCCCGGCTTCCCAGTCAGCTCAACCAGCTCAAAGGGTGGGGGCCAGTGCTGGGGAGTTAATGTGTCCAGGAGCATCTCTCATCCAATGATGGATGGGGGGGTGGTAGATAAATACCCCAGCTCCCTCACCCCTCCAAAAGGACCACTCTGAGGCATGCTCAATAGTTTCTTGGAGGCCCCCAGTGGATAGAGCCCCAGCTGCCCCCATGGTGACTTGCTCATTAACACAAACTGTGTTGACTCCTTTCCCTTCCCTGCCCACTGTCCCATGCCTCTACTAGTGCTTCCTCGGATTAACTCCCAAATGAGCAACTTCCCCTAACATCCTTGTCTCCATGTCCATTTCCAAGGGAACACAACCTAAGGCAGCAAATCTAAGCAGCTAAAGCCCTATTTTCTAGAATATTTGAGAATATTCTAGCATAAAGTCATAGACTATGAAAGTTTTAAGATTCTGGATTCTATGAGTATTACTTAGAGTTTACAGACATGCTCTTGCTTAAGTATCGCCTTGTAACTTCTCCCTAGCTCCTTCCTGTCTAGTATTTCCACATCAGTTTCTTATCAAACCAGAAACCACGTCTCGCTACTTCTCTCCGGTTCTCCATGGAGCTTAGTGCGTGTCTGGGTGCTGAGCAGGTGCTCAGCGAGTACTCCCTCCTTGATAACTGCAAAGAGGGATGTGCAGGAGAAATAGGCCTCTTTCCCTATTCTGATATGCGCCCTGGGGCAAGTCCCTTTCCCTCTGTATGTCCGAGTTTCCTTACCTGTAAAAGGAGGAGATCAAAGATGGTGTCTAATATCCTTGCCAACCTCCCCAGCCCTTCCTTTCTCTACCTCCACAAGCCATTTCAAGACTCCAGATACCTAGCCACATTCCGACACTCTGGGAAGGAAGGAGGCTGCTGGGGTAAGCCCTCAGAGGCTTACCTGTCCTTCTCATGCAATGACAGCCTCTCGAAATGCAGGTGTAGCTTCTGGCCCTCTGGAGCTTCGATGGTCCACACGCAGAACTGGCTCCCATTAGTGTTTCCTGGGTAACTTGGGGAGAGGACCCGGCCAATGGTGGCATTGTGCACAGCCCCTCCACAAGGGGCTGGGGGTGGAAAATAGGGGGGGTGATCATGAGAGGAGAGCAGAGAGAGAGATCCTCACCCCTACCCCTCAGTGGAAGGCAACAGGATTGGAAGAGGGAGACATGGTAAAATGTTTCTCATCTTGGATGAGTTTCATCCTGTTTGAGAGGAGACCTCATGCCATGACTGGATCCACCCCCTTGTGTGTTCCATGGTAGGGAACAACTGTGATTTAAGGATTCTTCCATGGCGCTGGCTGTGCCCTGATTCTTCACTATAAGATGGTAATCAAGGACATAAATAGGCAGTCCACAAAAGAAGAAATACACTTTTAGTATTTAGTAAGCACTAAAAATGCAGCCTCATTCATAATGAAAGAAAGGAAAATCTAGATTGTATTCTATTTTCATCCACCTGATTGGTCAAGGTAAAAGGCAGTCATAACTTGCCAATGGGAAACATGGTGGGAAATGGGCACTCTCACTCATAACTGGTTAGAATGCAAATTGCTATGACCTTTCAGGAGAGCAATTTGGAGAAAAATCTAGAAAGTATGTTCCCAAACTCTGACTTAGTCATTAAAGTTCCAGGAATTTATGTTAAAAAGAAGATTTGGAGATTTTCACCAAGATTTATGAATGAGAGTGTTCACTGCTGGCATGCTTTTAAGAGGGAAAAATGAGAAGCAACACACATGTCCACACACAGCTATTTGGTGGAATAAACGCACTCCATTCACTTGCTATTAAAAATCATGTTCTTAAAGAATACTTGAGAATATAGAAAAATGCTCCCTATATTTTAAGTGGGGGAAAAACAAGTTACAAAATGGTCTGTCTGCCACACCTATTTCAATGAGCTAATTGCAAAAATCTATTGAGACCATAAATATAAAAGTGATTTGCTTCTATCTTTACACTTTTGAATTTCTTGAAAATTTTTTAATCAGAATA
The DNA here is from genome assembly GCF_009762305.2 of Zalophus californianus. Classification (NCBI taxonomy): domain Eukaryota; kingdom Metazoa; phylum Chordata; class Mammalia; order Carnivora; family Otariidae; genus Zalophus; species Zalophus californianus. The sequence continues at coordinate 20,027,770 of NC_045608.1, read as the reverse complement.
TATTTTACTTTTATCATAAAATTGAATGAAGAAATATTAAAAAATAATTTGTGAACGGGAGGGAGATAGACCAACGTGAGGAAGTAGTCTGTTTCTTATTTTTAGGAGATACTTGGGTCTCATTAAATGTTTGTTGAATGACTGCATGACTAATAAGGACTTGCAGTGGGCGAAAAAGGTAGATAGCTCTCTGCTCTGCTCTGGATTGTGCTGATTTACAGCAAAGACATTGCCAAGAAGCCCCTTCCTCACCCCCACCTCCCCAAATACTTCTTTCAGCCATGGACAGAAGTGTGTGTGTGTGTGTGTGTGTGTGTGTGTGTGTGTGTGTGTGTGTGTGTGCGCGCGCGCGGGCGCGAATGCTTCTGTCTGTCTGTCTGCCTGTCCGTCTGTGTCTCTGTGTGCATTTCTGTCTGTCTCTTTCCTGACTGCCTTCCTGTCCTAAAGTAGAGGTTTAAACCCCACCTGTGCCACTCACCTGCTGTGGATCTAGAACGGAAACTCTGTGAACCTCAAGTTCACTATTAAAACATGTTAATGATTCCACCCTGCTTATAGGGCTGTGGTGAGGATTCAATGAAATGATGCATGTAGGGGACCTGGCACCATTCCTGGCACAGAGTAGGTGCTGAAAACACAGCCAGCATTGTTGTCCAAAGGCTCAGGAGCTGAGGAGACGGAGGACACTGTCCCTGGTGGGGGGCACCGGCCATCTGTCCTCCACAAGCTGTTGCTCATCGGCTGCCTCTCTGCTCCCCTTCCTTGCCTTATTAAGCCAACTGATGGCTCTGTTTGGCTTCAATTTGCCAGCAGTGGCTCCCCATCCATCTTTCTTAGCACAAATTGAGGCTTAATTCCTCTCTGATTTCACACATAGATAAAAATTAACGTGAGAGAGGCACAGAGCCCAACTGCCCTATCGTTTGGATTTTTTCCTTTTGTTAAAAAGCAAAGAAGAAAAATTCTGAAGGTACTTGGGGGAACAACACTGCAACAATCAAATCTCGGAATGTGTCATCAGGCCTCATTTGCTTTCAGATTCCCCTGACTCTGAATGCCTGGAAGGAAGGAATAATTTATTATTATTCCCAGTAGTCTCCTTGTTCTTGGCTCGTGCCCTGGCACACAGTAGGTGCTCAGTTATTACAGGCGACCTATGCTCTCCTGACCACCATTGGAACTTTTGAGAATCTAATAGGGTTTTGCTCTCTTGAGAGCTGAGGATGGTCAAGGCTATGCCTAGAGGTACAGGGACGGTGTGACATAACCCAGAGCTCCTCAATCTATAATGTACGTGTGAATCACACAAGGGCATGCTAAAATGTAGATTTTGATTTAGCTGGTCCTGTAGGGGGTCCATGATTATGCATTGGTCATCATCTTGCTGGTCTGTAGACCACGCTTTGAGAAAAACAACTCAAGAGAGAAGGGCTCTGGACTCGTTTCAATTTCTGTCTGGTGACTTTGGGCAAGTGACTTCACCTCCATGAGCCTCTGTTTCCTCATCTGTAAAATGGAAGTAATGGTTCTCATCACGTAGCATTGCTGTGAACATTTATGGCAGCCCTGGCAATGTCTCAGTATCTATTGACTGGGTTCAAAATGTGGCAGCAGGCACACCAAAAGCACAGACACAGAAGAAGAAAATAGATAAATTCCACTTTGTCAACATAAAAAGCTTTTCTGCATCAGCGAACACTATCAAGAAGTGAAAAAACATGGGGCGCCTGGGTGGTGCATCGGTTAAGCACCTGACTGTTGGTTTCGGCTCAGGTCGTGATCTCAGGGTCCTGGGATTAAGCCCTGAGTGGAGTTGGGCTCCGCGCTCAGCAGGGAGCTTGCTTGTGGAGTCTCTCTCTCCCTCTCCTTCTGCCCCTGCCCCTGCTCATGGTCTCCCTCTCTCTCAAATAAATAAATTAATTAAAAAAAAAGAAGTGAAAAAACAACCCACAGGGTGGGACGAGATATATGCAAATCACATTCCTGATAAGGATCTAACATCCAGAATATATAAAGAACAACAATAAAAAAACAAAAAGTTAAAAAAAAAAAAACAGGCAAAAGACTTGAATAGGTACTTCCCTTAGGAGATCTACAAAATGGCCAAGAAGCACAGGAAAGTTGCTCAGCATCATTAGCCAACAGGGAAATGCAAATCAAAGCCACAGTGAGAAAGCTTCATGCCCACCAGGACAGCTAGGATCATGAAAACAAAACATAATAACATAGTAAGTGCTGGCGAGGATGTGGAGAAATCGGAACTCTCATACAAGCCAGGTGGGAAAGCCAAAAGGAGAAGCCTCTGCGGAAAAGAGTTTTACAATTCCCTAAAAAGTTAAACACAGAACTGCCATATGATCCAGTGGTTCCACTCCCAGGTGTGGACCCAGGAGAAACGAAAACATACGTCCACACAAAAACTGGTACACAGAGGTTCACAGCAGCGTTACTCATCATCGCCAAAAAGTGGGGAAAACTCCAGCGTCCACCAATGAATACACTGATAGCCACACACGGGCATATGGCTCAGCCACAAAAAGGAACAAGGTACTGACCCATGCTACAACATGGGTGAATCTCAAACACACGATCCTGAGCGAAAGAAGCCAGTTGCAAAAGACCACATACTGTATGTTCTCCTTTACACGAAATGTCCAGAATAGGCATGTCCGTTGACACAGAAAGCATGTTGGTGGTTGCCAAGCATTGTTGGGGGGGGAGGGGAAAGTGGGGAGCGAGTGCTAATGGGTATAAGGTTTCCTTCTGGGGTGATGAAAATGTTCTAGAACTACAGAGTGGTGATGGTTGCATGGCGTTTCCGATGTGCTAAGTGTGGCTAATGGTAAATTTTAGGTGATGTGTACTTTTTCACAAACTAAAGATTTCAACGGCAGCGGTTGTCCGTCTTGGGGGCAGTCTCTTCCCCTGGGCTGTGCGCCCATCCCTAAGGTCAGTCTAATGCCCTGGGGTTGTTGTCTCGCCCCTGAGGGAACTATCCATGTCTGGTCCGGCGAGGTGGGAGCGTACCTGAACAGACGGGCTCCTCGCTGCTCCAGTGTGGCTTGGAGGCGTTCATGCAAGTCAGCGTCTTGGCGCCCTGGAGCTCATAGCCCAGGTGGCAGTGGAAGTGGGCCACCCCGCCCGGGTGCAGGTCCATCACCGTGACATCCCCGTAGTCGGGCCGGCGGGGAAAATTGCAGCTCAGCATGAAGGCTGGAAGAAATGCAAAGGCAGACGGTTATCCCTTAGGAGCGGGGAGAGGAAGAACATGACTCACATCCCGGGAGCCAATTTGTGCTGAGGAGAAAAGATGAGGCCCCTGTGGACTCCAGAGCACTGGCGGGGGGCAGTATGTGGGTATTTTTGGAATTCTCGTTGATCATATGATGAGACCGCCAGACTGGCACTTTTTCTGGGCTCCAAGTTCCCCACCTTGTCTAACCAGAGACCACAGGTTTGGGGTGAAAAATGAGTTCCCACACCTCTTGTGAGCCTCTCTCCATGTGGACGCAGAACGGCCTTCTCCTTGGGTGTAGGAGGGGCCATATGACTCAGGTAAGTTTAGTCCTACCAGCACGAACGTCTTCGGTGTTTGTTAAAAATGCACACACGCTTGGACCAGAACTAGAATAGGCAGCTCTTCAGGAAATACTAAAGGATAGGACAGCCTGAAAATAACCGTCCTGGCACACACAGGCGTGGCCTTTGGAGGAGACCAATGTGAGTTTATGTTCTTCCTCCATCCCTTAGAAACTGTGTGACCTTGAGAAAGGGACACAGTGCCCTGAACTTGGCTTTCCTCATCTTTCCAGTGGAGTTGACAGTCATCCCTACCTCACCGGTGGCAGTAAGGATTAAGCAGGAAACACCGTGGAAGAGCCTCCTTAGTCCAACATCTAGCCGGGGGCTGTAGAAGGCTCTAGCTGGCCATGCTGAGCTCCTCAATTTTCCTAAGAGGATGTGAAATCCATCCTAGCTGCCCCTTTCGGCTGTGTGGTCTGATCACTCCCGCTGCATGAGGTATCAGTGATCCCAGAACTCACTGGGAGGATTACATCCAACCCAAGGGCTCTACAAGCTATTTCTTCACCTCCATTCTGTAATGAACAAAGACAACAGCGGGTTGTCTCAGTCTTGGAAAGTGGTGATGAGGCAGGTACTCTCATAGACACTCATCCCCCTGTTTCAGAAACATCCAAGGGCAAAGTTTCAAGAGAACTGTTTTTCCAGATGTTCAGTCAGTATGATGCCAACATGGACGGTGCCCAAATATCCAGATGTGTGAGGGCGGACTCCACTCTCCATGCAGGTATCCGGCAAGGACAAAGAGGAGCTTCTGGCTCAGGGAAGTAACCTGAGGTCATGCATGGGAAGGGCTCCAGTGGTAGGAAAATGGGACGAGAGGGAGAGAGAGAGAGAGAGAATCAGCCAGCCAGAAGGAAGGAAGAATGGAAGGAAGGAAAGAAGAGACAGAGAGAAGGAAAGGAAGAAGCAAAAGAGGCAAAAAAAAAAAGAGGGAGGGGACCGAGAAGGAAGAAGCAAGGGAGAGAGACGAGCAAGACGAACACAAAGCAAGAGAGGAGTCTCAGAAACAGACAAAAAGGAAAGAAAGAAACATTGCAGAAGAAAAGAGAGAGCCGGACCCCCCAGGGGTTGAGGCTCTTTACTGGAAGGCCATGCGCCTCCTGGGGATTCACTTATAAAATTCAGGAGCCGCCGATCTGAATGGAAAAAAGTGGTTTGCTGGTTTTCCATTTACCTTTAACCGAACTGTGGTATTTCCTTCAACCACATATGTAGGCAACAGACTGTGACCTATTTGTAGAACCAGTGACTTCGTCACCAAGAGAAATCACAGATATTTTCATATCATAGTAGATATCTTGGCATATTTCTTATGTTCCTCAGTACTTTGGAATTATAGTAATTATCAGAGCTGCCGGGGGAGATTATTATTTAATGTGTTAATAAAGAAGCACAGGGATTATGACATCGCAGATTAAAACAATATTTTGACAACTGTAATTCAATCTGACTGGTTTCGTTTTTAATTGTGTAGATTTTATTTTATGCTTTCAAAAACATGATTCTGAGACGGGGTCCAGAGGTTTTACCAAACTGCCAGAGGGATCCCCGGCATGAAAAGTTTGAGAATCCTTGGCTCCAGAGGGAAACTGAGACAAACAGCTACGGCTCCTCCCCCGCCTCCATTAGCCTTGGTGCAAGCTTACCCTGATAGTGCAGCTGAAAAGTCCCAAGGACGTCATCCTGGAAGGTCCGGAAGTAGACAGAGATGGTGTTGGTGGGACTTCGGATAACCTGTCCCTCTACCAGGAGAGTCTGGTTGGCCAGGACAGTCAGGGTGGGACCATCCACCCCGCGGATGGAGAGCAGCTCGCCGTCAGACAGGTTCACGCTCTTCACCTGCGGACAGGCAGGGGCAGACAGAAACTCTGAGTTGTGCTTGAGACAGGGTCCTTCCAGGCTGTGCAGCTCCCAGAGGACCCCAGATGATGCCAACACAGTAGCCTTCAGCCAGCCCCTAGTCAAGGGGACAGACAAGCCCCCTTGGAAACATCTAGAGCCCTGGAAACATCTAGACTCCCCTCATCTCCCCAAAGACTGGGGGACCAGCGTGAACCCAAGCTGCAGGGCAAAGGTACTGCAAACATCTGTAAGTGTCTATGGATGAGTCCTGTAAGAGAGCCTCCTGCACACTGGCAGCTGGGGTAAGTGCTCCTGGAGATGGCTGGGGGAGGGCAAGGGCTTGATCAGCTTGTGCCTGAAGCCCAAACTCCAGGAAGACAGAATAAGGCATTCCACCAGAATGTAAGCTCCATGAAGGCAGGCATTTTCCCCCCCATTTGTTCTGTGTCCCCAGTGCCCAGAAGAGTGCTTGGCACATAGCAGTTGCTCAATAAATATTTATGTAGGTTGAATTCATTTTTCCCCTTTCTGCATGAACTGGTAAGAGGGAGTGGGGGGCTCCTTTCCAGGGCATTCTCAAAGCCACTCTCTTATGCTATAAAACGGTGGCTCTAACTCCCAGAACTTCTGCAAAGAACTGCAGACTGGATTTATATACAAGTGGAGTAGGGGCTGTGTGGGAACTTTAGTCAGTTCCCAGTGCCCAGTTTGGATTTTTATGCCTCTCCTAGTGAGGTCTGGGATCCCAGTCCCTCTGCCCCTCACCCAGGCAGGGCTGGCCTCCCCCACGAGCCCTTCTTCGTGCAGATTATACACCTTACTCTTTTTTCCTTTTTGATGAACTCCTATTCATTCACCAAAGCCCCACTAAAATTGCCCTTCCCTGTGAGACCTTCCCTGCTACCAAGAAGCCTGCCCGTCTGTGCACTGTGATGCTATAACATCCCCTATAAATACCCACAAGAGACCTTTTCAAGCATTCTAATGTCTTCTAAGTATGTCTGTCTCAATCATACAACAGTGAACTCCTTTAGGGGAGGTACTGCATCAGTTTGCACACCACCATATCCCTCCTACTGGGCTATCCCCCAATAGCCATGGCTGGTACATAGTAGGTACTCAGTGAAGGAACTCTGTACCTGGTAAAGAGCTCCATACAGTGTTAGACACCAAGTGGAAGGAAAGGGACCATCGAGTGCCAGATTCAGATGGGCTGTAACTTTCCTCCAGCTCATTTTAATTCCATGAACATTTATGAAGTACCTACTATGTGCCACACACTGTGCTAAGCTCTGGGGGCTGGAAAGACCACAGGTTCTGCTGCTGAGGGGCTTACCTTTTATCCTTCCCATGCAAGTCAGAAAAACTTCCCTAAAATAAAGTTCTGGTTAGGTCACAACCAGCCCAGTTCAAAAACTTTTGAGGGCTTTTTATTGTCCATTAGAAAAAGATACATATCCAGACCTCCAAGCTTGGCCTGGAAGGGTCTGTCACCACGAAGTGGTATGAACTTTCTTTTCCGGTCCTCTCCTGTGGGGCAGTGAACTGGACAGTTCCCCACTCCCAGGCACCCCTCCTTGTTCCTTTTTTCAAAAATGGGGGGTGGTCAATTGGGGAAGGCCAGGAACTAGGGTGAGGATAATTGGTAACATACACCGAGCAAGGCTCTCTGGCTGAATGCTCTGGGCGTTGTCATATTTGTACCACCCTGAAAATCTGTAAACTAGTAGCATTATCATCTCTATTTTCCTGATGGAGAGACCGAGGCTCAGAGAGGTAAAGTCCCTTGCCCAGAGTCACACAGTTTTCACGGGTAGAGTTGGGACTTAAACCCAGATGTTTGAGCACTCTGCCACTCTGCTTTTCCATTCTTCACTTACAAGCAAAATTTTATGAATCAGATTGAATTGGTGGGGCTTCCCTATGTGTGCGTGCGTGCGTGTGTGTGTGCGTGTGCGTGCGTGCGTGCGTGTGTGTGTGCGCGTGCGTGCGTGCGTGTGTGTGTGTCTGTGTTTGATACAGGGTATAAGAGGACTTTCCTTCTGAGTATAATGCCTCACAATTTATCAACAGGTCCCCCTCCTCCACATGTGCCTATTTCAGCTGTGCATTGAGTTGGGAACTCCTATTCATTCATTCATTCAACTCCTATTCATTCAGCTCAAGTTGCCCTGCTTAGGGCAAAGAAGGAACCAAATCAGTTAGGATGATAACAGTAAACCTGAGTCAGACAACCCTCTGGAGACTTCCTGCTAGAAGAGGCAGGCACTATCTGGGCACCTTTCTGCAGTTACCTGGAGCTCCACACCGTAGCCAGTGTAGACCGTCACGTTGTACGTACACTCCAGGAAGCCGCTGAGGGGCAGCGGTGGGTAGTCACTGGAGTCGATGTACCCTTCAGGATCGGAGAAGCTCACACTGCAGGGAGCTGGAGGAAGGACTTTCATTAGGACACAGAGGACAGCTCAGATGTCATGTCTCAGATGGGCTGCGGTGTGGCCCCCGGCTTCTGAGACACCTGAATTCACCTGTCCCCTCCCTCCCACTGCTGCTAATTCTCCTTCAGCCCCAGAATCAACATGAAAATCAAAACTGCGAGAGTTGACACAGCATGATTGCTTACTCCATACCCCTAGGCACCATCCTACCCGGTGTACAGGGCCCACCCCATTCATCCTTGCAGGGCCTGACATTTCATCCCCATTTTAGAGATACATAAACCGAAGCTCAGAGAGTGGCAGTGTCTGGGCCAAGCTCACACAGGGAGCAGGATTCAAACCCAGGACTTATACTTTTTAAGGAGAGGCCACAATGCATTTGTCCAAAACCCACCTACGATTGAAAAGTTGGTGTCTGTCTTCTCTGTTTGAAGACAGAAAAGAAGACAGAAGTAAGACTGGGACACAGAAGTGCATTTTACCAAGTCTGGAGAAGTACCTGTAATGGTCAAAGTAAAAGCACTTTGAGGGGCGCCTGCTGGTGCAGTCGTTGGGCATCAGACTCTTGCTTTTGGCTTGGGTGGTGGTCTCAGGGTCTTGAGATCAAGCCTGGCATCAGGCTCCACCTCAGGGGGGAACCTGCTTGAGGATTCTCTCTCTCCCTCTGCCTTTGCCCCTCCCCCCATGCGTGCGCACATGCACGCGTGTGCTCTCTCTCTCTCAATAAATAAATAAATCTTTAAAAAAAAAAAGGCACTTTGAAAAGGCTAGGGCCTTCAGGCAGGTTAAAGGATTCTATTCCAAGCTGAAAAGGGTTTGAATCCCACTCTTGAGCTGTGTGGTCTCGGGCAACTTGCTTGATGTCTCTGAGTCTCAATTGTCTCATCTTTAAAATGGGGATATTACTTTGACAAAGCAGGAAAGAATGTCCAGTGGAAAAAAGACAGTCTCTTCAACAAATGGTGTTGGGAAAATTGGACAGCCACATGCAGAAGAATGAAACTGGACCATTTCCTTACACCACACACAAAAATAGACTCCAAATGGTTGAAAGACCTAAACGTGAGACAGGAGTCCATCCAAATCCTAAAGGAGAACACAGGTAGCAACCTCTTTGACCTCAGCCGCAGCAACTTCTTCCTAGAAACATCACCAAAGGCACAGGAAGCCAGGGCAAAAATGAACTATTGGGATTTCATCAAGATAAAAAGCTTTTGCACAGCAAAAGAAACAGTCCACAAAACCAAAAGACAACCGACAGAATGGGAGAAAATATTTGCAAATGACCTATCAGATAAAGGGCTAGTATCCAAAATCTATAAAGAACTTATCAAACTCAACACCCAAAGAACAAATAATCCAATCAAGAAATGGGCAGAAGACATGAACAGACATTTTTCCAAAGAAGACATCCAAATGGCCAACAGGCACATGAAAAAGTGCTCAACATCGCTTGGCATCAGGGAAATCCAAATCAAAACCTCAATGAGATACCACCTCACACCCGTCAGAATGGTTAAAATTAACAAGTCAGGAAACGACAGATGTTGGCGGGGATGTGGAGGAAGGGGAACCCTCCTACACTGCTGGTGGGAATGCAAGCTGGTGCAACCCCTCTGGAAAACAGTATGGAGGTTCCTCAAACAGTTGAAATTAGAGCTACCATTCGATCCAGCAATTGCACTTCTAGGTATTTATCCCAAAGATACAAATGTAGGGACCCGAAGGGGTACGTGCACCCCAATGTTTATAGCAGCAATGTCCACAATAGCCAAACTGTGGAAAGAGCCAAGATGCCCATCGACAGATGAATGGATAAAGAAGCGGTGGTATATATACACAATGGAATATTATGCAGCCATCAAAAGGAATGAGATCTTGCCATTTGCAACAACGTGGATGGAACTGGAGGGTGTTATGCTGAGTGAAATAAGTCAATCAGAGAAAGACATGTATCATATGACCTCACTGATATGAGGAATTCTTAATCTCAGGAACAAACTGAGTGTTACTGGAGTGGTCGGGGGTGGGAGGGATGGGGTGGCTGGGTGATAGACATTGGGGAGGGTGTGTGCTACGGTGAGCGCTGTGAATTGTGTAAGACTGTTGAATCACAGATCTGTACTTCTGAAACAAATAATGCAACATATTTTAAGAAAAAAAGAAGAAGATAGCAGGAGAGGAAGAATGAAGGGGAGTAAGTCAGAGGGGGAGACGAACCAGGAGAGATGATGGACTCTGAAAAACAAACTGAGGTTTCTGGAGGGGAGGAGGGTGGGGGGATGGGTTAGCCTGGTGATGGGTATTGAGGAGGGCACATTCTGCATGGAGCACTGGGTGTTATGAACAAACAATGAATCATGGAACAGTACACCAAAACAAATTGTGTAATATATGGTGATTAACATAACAATAAAAAATTAAAAAAAAAGAAAAGAAAAAATAAAATGGGGATATTAATTCTGAGACATAGGGTCAAGCTCACAGTCAGTGCTCAATAGATGGTAAGTGATGGTGGGGCCTGGATCTCCCTGGCCCGGCTCCCGCCATGCCTTGCACGGAGTGGGTGCCTTGTGGCTTCAGCAGGAGGGCTGGAGGGTCTGGGGGTTGCCTACCCGGGGCCTGCTCAGTCGTGATGACTGTGGTGGTGATGATGGTGGATGTCGTGGTCTCCTGGCTCTCCTCTGAGGCTGATCCGGTCAGTTCGTTCTCGCCTTTGTCCATTAAGGTCATGGGACTGGCATCTTCTGGGGGAGCCTCGGGGGCATCATCAGGCGCCGCAGACTTCCCGGGGTCGGGCCTCTGGGGGAGCGTGTGGGCCATGTAGGGCTGCGAGGTGAAGGGGGAGATCTGCAGGGGTGCGGGCGTCGTGGGGACTGCACCTGCCTTCCGGTCCAGCCAGAGGGGCTCCTCGGAGGCGGCGGGCTCGGGGTCTCCCGGGGCGCGGGGCTTCTCGGTGTCGGAGGAGAGGAGCCCCAGGCCCGAGGATGCAGGCGGGGACGCCGCCCTCTGGACAGCTGCAGTGGAGGTGGCTTTGGGCCGCAGCTGTTTCCTGACCGAGTTCACCTGCTTGAGCGAAGGCAGCTTCTTCCCGGAGGGGAGGGCGCGCTTGGTGGCGGCCTCCTCCGGCAGCCGCGTGGACAGGGCGGCCGAAGGGACTGCCCCTTCTAGCCCCGGCTCTCGAAGATCTTCCCCCGACTGCGCTGGATTCAGAGGGGCCAAAGTCACTTTCTCTTCGAGGCTCTCTTTGCTCAGACCGCTGCTACTCCCCAGCGCTCCCGAGGGCAGAAGGGAAGCACCCGAAGGGCCAGTGTCTCCTTCCCGGGGCCCATCTGGGGAAGAGGAGAAAAGACACCTGTTAGCTTGGGGCCGGTGGTGGGGGTTAGGTCCTCCAGCTCCTGACGCAGGGGCCTAAGGTGGCGCCCAAAACTTGCCAAGACGCCAGGACAGACATGGGGGCTGCCCCCTTCCCTCTCTCCTGACCCTCCCTCCCTCTCCTTTTTTTTTTTTTTCTCTCTCCCGCTTCCTTCCTTTCTTCCTTTTGCTGACCATGGAGACTTACAGTTGATCCTGCCAGGCCCCAGCTAAGCATTAGGGTTACAGAAACCAAGCGCACAAGAGTCTCACATGCCAGTTGTATATGTACTGAAAGGGGTAATAGGAAAGGAGAAATAATCATATTCAGTGTGATAGATGTTTAGAAAGAGAGAAGCTCTGCATGCTAACAGAGCAGAGACAACAGGCCTCTAACTCTGTGGGGCAGGATCACTGTGTACAGTTGGGCAGGTTGTTCATTACACAAACATCTCCCACGAAGGATGAGTTGTAACAAGCCCACGCTCTTTACTCCAAGCTGCGTGCCCTGGCTCAGGACTATATTGTCCTAGGATTGGGGGATGGCACTTCTTCTTCTTCTTCTTTTTTTTTTACTGAATAATTAAAAATTGACCTATGGGAGACACAGAAAGATTTGAAGATTCAGAATCATGAGACAGGTTCAGAACAGAGGGATGCAGGAGGAGCGTGGAGGCCTGGTTGAGGGGAGCGCAAAAGAGGAATACGAGGGGGAGCAGATGGAGGGTGACTGGAGAGAAAGCTGGTAGGGTAGGGTAGTCGCAGGGCCAGGCCTTGCTGGGCACTATATACCCAGCTACCTGTGATTTATTTTTGCCTTGAATGTAAAAGCACCTAGTAATTTTATTTATTTATTTTTTAAAGATCTTACTTATTTATTTGACAGAGAGAGAGCACAAGCAGGGAGAGCGGCGGGCAGAGACAGAGGGAGAAGCAGGCTCCCTGCTGAACAGAGAGTCCGACGCAGGACTCGATCCCAGGACTCTGAGATCACGACCTGAGCTGAAGGCAGATGCTTAACCGTCTGAGCAACCCAGCCGACCCCACCTGCTGTCAATTGCAAGCTAGTACATGGCTTTGACGTCCCCGAGCCTCGGTTTCCCCAGCTGTAAAACGGGGCTATTGCTCCCCGTTTCCCAGGGTCGTCATTGTTCAATAGGTTGACATAGGTAAAGCGTACCTGCATACGTGCACCTATGGGTGCCCCTCCCACAGTGAGTGCTTAGCGCGTGCCAACTGCTGTCACTGTCTTTGCTATTGTCACTGTATTCGCGCCCTTCAGTGGGAAGCCGGAGCGGTCAGAGCATCCCCGATGATGATCTCGAGACAGAGAGGAATTACATCCTGGGCTGGAAGCCCTGGGACGGATAGCTGTCCTTGTCGATTTTCTGCAGACAGACACTCACTCAGCCACAGTCTCTGGGCCCTTTAGCACTGTCATTTAAATTTATTTCCGCCGCCGTTGGAAAGGCTCATTTACTTTCATGGAGTCGGCCGGCAGTGGCTTAATCTATATAGACTGCAACAGTGTGCAATTGGCATCGACAAATGTTCCTGTTGGGTCACATTGATTACCAGCCAGTGTGCGTGCCAGGCTCCCAGTTGTGCCAGGGCAGGAAGCGGCCCGGGGGAGGACAGGGAGTGTGTGCCTGACCTAAGGGCAGATCAAGGTCATTCAGGGGCCCAGCAGGTTTCCTGGTCCAAGGTGGGAAGCATCGAGGCTTCAGAGATAGACCTGGATTCGAATCCTGCCTTCAACAGTCCCCTCGCTACGTGAGCCTGGGCAAATCCATTAAGCCTCTTCTGCTTAACAGAGCTACCCCATCTACCTCATAGGATTAGATCAGACGTGGGTCTGCTCCAGAGCTGTGCTTTTTGTGTGTACTGTCACTTTTATTAAATGATTGATGCTGACCATCTCTGTAGACTGTGCAGCGAGGAGAAAGTGAAGGGGCCAAAAGAGGAAGGAGGAGGAGGGGTCGGGACACCTGGCTCCCAGGCTCCAGCTGTGGTTTGATGCACGGAGCTTGGATGCACCCGGGGTTGGGGGACCCAGATGGTGCTCCAACTTTGGCCGATCTTCCCTAGCATAACCGTGTGGGTTTCATCTTCTCTCCATCTCCTCTGTCTGTGTCAAGTGGGCAGCCAGACTAGGTCACACTAGTCAGGTCCTCCAGCTCGGACTCTGTTGATCTGGGGAACGATCAGGTAATTGGCAGTTATTCTTCGAGTCTTTTGCTAATCTTGCCAGAGAGGGTGAGGTGAGTGCTTTGATCCTGACCCTGGCTTGTGAGTTTTGTTGGGTCCTGTGGCTATATTAGTTTCTGCCAGTCCTTTCACAAAAATGTCCCCTTGATTACAAGTGACGGAGTTGAGGGAGCGGAAGGATGGAATACAAATGATTTAAAGCACATCGGCGTGCCCTTGGCCGTAATTATAGCGATACTTATAACATTTTATTTTTGATTGCTTTGCTGAGTGCTGTGTATGTGCCAGGCATGTGCTAAATGCTTTTTTACCCATTACCTCATTTTATTCTTTCTCAACCTTATTAGGGAAAAATTATTCCTATTTTACGGATGAGCAAAGTGAGGCTGTGGGATACTGAGTTAACCTTCCAAGGTCACACAGCAAAGCTGGGTTTCCAACCTCAGTTTTCCTGATGCCAAAGACCATGCTAGCAGTTCTGTTAAGTATCATGGGGTACTGTTATCACTGACAGCCTCTCATCCTTCAGCTTGAAGCGGCGGCCCCCTCCAAAGACCACCCCCCAATCCTCAGTTTGTTTTTTTTTTGCTTTCCTGCTGGGGGGCGGGGCTGTAGTGTTTTTCAAATCTCCCAAATGATGCCCTTCACCCCTCCATGCGTTCCTTGTTAAAATACGCATTTGTTAGTCTCCCCTGCCAGACCCCTGACACCTGAATCTCCAGGGGTGGAGCTTGAAAGTGGAGGACTGTTAGAGCCCCTCCCATGCCTCTTATCATCAGAGTGATCAGAGGAGCTCATTCTGGAACCTGTGATCTTTCCTGACTTTCTACTCCGTCCTTGTTAGTTTTGCCTTCGAGGTGTTGTAAGTTGCAGGTGGCAGGAACCTGGGTGTAGGTCTGGGCCGCAGGTGATGACGCTTTCCAAGGCCTGTGACCTCCCCTGGCCACCCCAGCCTGTCGAGATCCAACGCAACCCACAAGAGAAGGAGGGAATGCAAGAGAAAGGAGTCCATGACCAGCTTCTTCCTCACAGCCCCTGCGCCCAGCTCTGGGTTCCCCACAGTAAAATGAGTGCTAACCATAGCAGCAATTAGGCCTTTCTGGAAGTAAATCTGGCTGGGCTGAGTCAGCTCTTTCCCACTGAAGACCGAACTGCCAAGGGGAGTTGCGGATCCACCAGGTCAATTTCCCTCCTCGCCCCCATGTTGCCTCCTCCTCAGGGTTTACACGTGGGATCTTGCTGGCTGGCTCCAAACTCAAGGCCTTGTTCAAGACAGATGAGTGTCTGTCTGTGGGCTGCAATGTTCACAGCTGGAAGGCCTCGTTCTCAGCCGGGATGCTGGACGAGGGAGTGCCATGCAAAACCAGGTCCCAGCGGGCATTAGTCAGAATTGGATTCCAGGGCCCTCTCAATCCAGAGACTTAATCATTTGCTCTACGCAGGCTGGCTTTTCCCTGGGGCCCCAATGACCACTGGATTAAACGAACTCTTCTTTGTCAGAGCCTTTACAATTTTCAATCATCCTAGTCACATCTGGCTGATTCTGCCTTTATCATGTGCATTCAATGCCCCACTCCCGTGCTGCCCATCAATTAATAACTGACAGCGTTGGGTGCCGACTTTCTCTGTTGGTTGTTGATACTCAGGACGAGAGAGTCAACGCTCTTGGGTACGGGGTCGGTCCCTGCACTACGGGAAGACAGACACACACAGATAACCCAATACGGATATCCAACAGAAGAGACAGGCCTTTAATTAAATACATAGAGAGGTTGCTTTCCCATCTGCAGATGGCACACTGAAGACGACTGAACATTTGTTCTCCCATTGAAGATGGGGAGGGAGCACCTCTCCTGTTCTCCCTCTCTCACTTTGATGGGAGAGATGGGGGAGATTAGACTGGGAAGCATCCCATTAGAGTCGAAAATGCACCACGCGCTCTGAAGGCTGACGGTTTGTATTTGAGCCGCGCGGCGGCAGCAGAATGACTGGTGACAGCCTGTCATCGCGCAGGCACACAGTGATGGAGCGGGAAGCCCGGGAAACCACAGCTGGGGAATGCTTCTGCTATAATGTGCAGTGAAAAGAGCAAGATGTAAAATTCTATGGTGTGTATGAAAACGACGGGAACAACCAACTAAAACAAATTGCAATGCAGAGCTGGTGTTTTGTTTTGCTTCGTTTTACTTAAAGCTATACCAGACTTCATTTTTGTTAAATTTTTAATTTAAACTTAAAACTTTTTTTAAACTAACATACACCGTTCTATTTGTTTCAGACGCACCACATATTGATTCAACAAGTCTATGCCTTCCTCAGTGCTCACCACAATAAATGGCATCACTGTCTGTAATGTTGTTACTATATATATAATTTAGAGAGAGAGAGTGGGGGGGCAGAAGGAGAGGGAGAGAGAATCTTTTTTTTTTTTTGTAAAGATTTTATTTACTTATTTAAGAAAGAGAGAGGAAGCACAAGGGGTGGGGAGGGGCAGAGGGAGAGGGAGAAGCAGGCTCCCCGCTGAGCAAGGAGCCTGATGTGGGATTCGATTCCAGGACCCTGAGATCATGACCTGAGGGGAAGGCAGATGCTTAACCGACTGAGTCACCCAGGCGCCCCTAGAGAGAGAATCTTTAGCAGGCTCCACACCCAGCTCGGGGCCTGATGCTGGGCTTGATCTCATGACCGTGAGATCGTGACCTGAGCCGAATGCTCAACCCACTGAACCACCCAGGCGCCCCTACAATATGACTGTAGGAATGGCACCAGCAACGTGGCCCTGGATGCCTCTGGGTGGGTTTTTTTCCTTCTACGTTTTGGTATTTTCCAAAATGTGTATAATAAATATTTAATACTCTCTTAAGTGAAAAAAATATTTATGGAAAAAGCTGGGTTTAACCGCTGCCTTTAGCACCTAGTGGTGGAGAGGCTGAGGGAAAGCAGATACACATTTGCTATCACAGCACTTCATTCACTAACTGAGTCATGGAACCCCTTTGGGTCTCACAGTAGGGATGATGATAATTCTTCCCTCATCGGACTGTTCACAGGGAAGACTTTTAGGAGGCGGGACTGGCCGATGCATCATTTGGTGTACTTTTGGTTAAGAGGACTACGAAACTGTTGGTTACTAGCCTAATCCTCATTAATAATGAGGATTATTAAACCACCATTCTGTTGGTGGTTTCTCATACCTTCACATTCCTCAAGAAGAAATTGCCCAACAGGGACAACATCAGTAATGAAATATCACATCCTCAAGACTCATGGTTACAAACTGCCCAATGAGAGGACGTGAGGTTCAGAGAGGGGAAATGGGCTGCCCAGGGTCACACGGCATGTTAGTAGCAGGAAGGAGACCAGGCTATCTGAGGCTTGAAAAACCACACCGGAACATATCAAACACAATCAGAAACAAAACCAGGACCATCTGGACTGCCCCGAAGAACGTTGGTTGGTCCTATGCCTTCTGCGTCTTTCTTTGTTGGGGGACAAGGGGCTGCGCTGTGCACTATAAGATAGGGAACAGCATCCTTGGCTTCCACCCACTTGGTCCAAGTAGCAACCCCCATGACCGCCCCCATGTGTAACAAGCAAATGTGATTTCAGACATTGCCAAATGTTCTCCCAGTGGGGCCAAATCTCCTCTGATTGATAACCACTGGCACTGCCCTCAGCACTGAGAAGAACTTCCCTCCCATTCCTGGAGCTGATTGGCTTTGTTTTACTTGGATCATTGACTTCTAGGGTAGAGAAGATCTTAGCTTAATTCCTATTTCATCGATTAAGGAAATTGAATTGAGTGAGGGCTGAGTTTCTTTCTCCCATTCACATTTGATCATTCATTCATTCATTCATTCATTCATATGTTCAGTGAGCATCTAGTATGTGCCAATGCTGGACCAGGCAACAGGCACTGGCACCCAGAGGTCCACCTTGGATAATAAACAGCTGGGACTGCTGAACACAACCCATTCTTTACAGCCAGGGAGGACCCAGCTCACTCAATCCTGCAGGAATGAGGACCCTCAGGTAGACTCATTGGGCCGCTCCCACCTGGACTTGGAGCAGACTTTCTGGGGGAAGAAAGGGCAGAGGTGGGGGGTGGGCTTGGGGGCAGTGGGTTTCATCTACTGTCTCATTGGCAGCCCTGTACCTGTGTGCCCACGTGGACAATACTGATATTCAAATGGTGAGTTACACTCCACAAAGCGTATTGCCTGTTGTCATCTCATTCCCACTGTAAGCCATCCGGTCAGATTGGTATTTTCTTTTACCCATTTTATAGATTAAAAAAAAAAAATCAAGGCTCGGAGAGAGGACGTGACTTGTCTCAGATCATGGAGCAAACTGGGGTAAAGTTGGATACTTTCTGACATTGTTTCTGTGCTCATTCCTCTTTCCCTCACCCTCAAATACTTTTTCCCTATGAAATAATTTAAAAAATGTAAGAATACCTGAAAGGTATGAAATCAAAAGTGTTAAGTACTGCCCCTCCCCTGTCCCATCTACCAATCCTGCCTTCTAAGGGGAATCAGTGTTAGTAGGATTTTGTTTAATCTCCCAATAAAATGTACTGATGTAAAAAAAGTATTTTTTACCTTAAGAGGTGTGTTAGCACATAGGGGTGTAGAGAATTGCTTGTGTTCCAAGCTCAGCCCGCTGCTCAATGTCATGAGATCCTGGACAGTCACTTCCCTTCTCTGGACCTCACTGTTCTCGTCTGTAAGGTGGGATTATACAAGTCTTATCCCT
The DNA here is from genome assembly GCF_009762305.2 of Zalophus californianus. Lineage (NCBI taxonomy): Eukaryota > Metazoa > Chordata > Mammalia > Carnivora > Otariidae > Zalophus > Zalophus californianus. Next base: position 20,009,588 of record NC_045608.1, on the reverse strand, counting down.
TAGTGGCGTTAGAGAGTAAAATGAAATCACAGGGATAAAGCACAGCGCTCATAGAACAGCCTGGCAGCCCTCATGAGCCCTGTTGTCACTTTCTATCTGAGCATTCTCAGAGTTATTACATTGTATATATTGCTCTGTCACTTACTAAGAAATGCATTTTGAAATATTCCAGTCACTCAAAAAGAGTTAAAGAGTAAGGCAACAAATACCCATGTGTATACACCTTTCGCTTAAGAAATAGAATTCTACCAGTATGTCAAAGCCTGTTGCCTTCCTACCATATGCTCCTTCTCCTTCTCCACCCCTAACTACTGTCCTGAATATGACCTTCAGCATAACCATTTATCAGGTGCACTATTACCATCTTGCTGTTATTTATTGTTGGTATCTATTTATTACACGTCAGTTTCTCTGAATAATATGTGGTATGTTTTAAAACTTTATATAAATGCAGTCATCCCTAGTGAATCCTTCAACACTCTGCTCTTTTTTTTTTCCTTTCTTTCTTGCTCAACACTTTGTGAGGGGCATCTGTGTTGATAAGTGTAGTTTTGATTGATTCATTTTTCACTGCTCTATAGTATTCCTTTGCGTTAGTATCTCCCCACCAATCTCTCACTTAAAATCCATCATGATTAACTTTTCATGTCAGCACCTATATGGTCATTTCATTTTTTAAATAGCTACATTGAAATATAAACACATTATTATTATTATTATTTTAGGTAGGCTCTATGCCAACATGGGGCTTAAACTCACAACCCCGAGATCAAGAGTTGTGTGGCCCACTGACTGAGCCAGCCGGGCACCCCTAAACATATATGTTACTGAACCAGGCTTTTATCGATTAATATTTAGGTTGTTGCCATTCTCCTCCCAAATAACACCGCAATAGATACATATCTTTGGTGACTGTGTCTAGCTAATTCTTCAGGAGAGTGTCTTAGAAGTTGCATTGATCATCCAAACAGTTTATGCATTTAAAATGTTGACTGACACTGAAAAAGTACCTTCCAGAATAACCTGAACCTATGTACCCTGCTGCCAACTCTACCTGAGAGCACCGTTGCTCTCCAGCTTTATCAATATATTGCTTTCGGTGACTTTCAACTAGACCATCTGAGTTGGAATGTGGGGTAGCTGGACCCAGGCTGGGTGTGCTTCTAAAATGCTCCCCAAGACTTGCTGTCAACTCCATCCACCAACCACTCACAGGCTGGCACTGAGTAGGGATGGGTCCAGAGTACCCCTCCCCTCACCTGTGCCTTAGTCTCCCCCTCAGGCCCTGTCCCAGAACTAGGGGGGGGCGGGGCTGCACCTCCTGGTGCCCCCAGGTCAGTGCAGTATTACTCCTGAGAACTTTGCACTTGCTCCTCCCTGTTTGTCAGGTTTTGCTGAAGAATGTATGTGAAGAATTGTTTATTTTAGCCAAAGCAGATGTAATAAATGCCACGCTTTAGCAAAAAACAAACAAAAACAAATAAAATAAAATAAAATAAAAGCCCCCAAATGGTTCAAGGTGCTCTTTGATTTTCCCTGACCTTTTCTTCCCCTGCCTCACCACATCTTTACTCAGAAGCATCCAGGAACCCCGCTTCATTTTTACTTTTTATTTTCAAAAATTTTATTTATTTATTTTTGAGAGAGAGAGAGAGAGAGAGAGAGGGAGAGGGAGAGAGAGAGCACAAGCAGGGGGAGGGGCAGAGGGAGAAGTAGGCTCCCTGCTGAGCAGAGAGCCTGATGTGGGCTCGATCCGAGGACCCTGGGACCATGACCTGAGCCGAAGGCAGACGCTTAACCGACTGAGCCACCCAGGCGCCCCCAGGAAGTCCACTTTAGGGTGCTTCACTGGTCCATCTCACGATGGCTGGAGTTTAGGTAACAGATCAGGACAGCGATTGGTGGCCAATGAGGGCTAGGAAGAGCATGTGGTTGCAAAGCATTCACAGCAAAAGGGGCTCCATCTAAACTGCTACGGATTTCTAGGTCAATGGGCTGTGTGTTCACGTCCCAAAGTAGAGGGCCAGCTATGATCGTGACACCCACTGGGAAGGTACAAAGTGTTCATAATACAAAGTACTGTTGGAGGGAGCACAAGTCTGGAGACGATGCACCTGTCCATCTACCGGCGGCGGGTTGCATGATTGTAGAAGCCCACAATGGAATACACGCAGGGTTCGAAGGAATGAGATGAAGTCACTGGTGAATAACACGGAGAATAACCTGGCAAGAATGTTCAAAATTATAAATACATCTCTCCTCAACAAGCTCACTTCGGGGAATTTATCCCGCAGAGCGTTGTTCACCCACTTGCAAAATGACGTCCATGCAAGGTTAAGCAATGCCATGCTGTTTGTCGTAGCAAGACTCCAAGGCAAATCAAATATGCACCAGTAAGGTTAAATCAATTATGGAGCATCCAGACAGAGTGCTGTGCAGCAGCAAGAGGAGCACGGGGAAGCTCCCTGTGGCCCAAAGAGGAGAGGTGGCCAGTTTCTGTTATATCAAAAAGCAACGTGTGCAGAGTTTGCTGCCTTTTGTGTAAAAACGGGGAGAGATATAAGACTTTATGTCTTTGCTTTGCTACTGTGTGGGTAAAGAAACTTGGAGAGGAGACCCAAGAAACAAATGATGCTGGTACATATTATGCTGGTAGGGGACGTGGGACATTGGATATAGGATGGGGTGTAAGGGCAGGAAGAGAATTTTCACTATATACCTTTTCACAGATACATATCTATGTATGTGTATATATATATGTGTGTGTGTGTGTGTATACATATAGAGGTGTATGCATGTGTCTAATAAATAAAATATTACCTGTTCAAAAACCATGTAACTGAACAATAACAAAAAAAGATGGCAGAGTTGTGTGCCAACACAATTCAGTATCAAGTGAAAAAGAAATCGAGGGAGAATTGTGGATATAATAGGTCTCGTGTGAATGGGAGGGATGCATTTGAACAAGGGGATGGGACCGCCTCCACAGAGCAGGATGGCGGCTTGGGGCTGCAGAGGGAATCCCATTTTATTGTGCATCTTTTTATACAGTTTGATAAATTTGCAAAATGCATGCTATTTTTGTAACAGTAATAATTAGTAACAATAGTTAATAATAATGATGAACTCCCTGAGCTTTGTCATTCCAGGTTCAGAACAAACCCCAGCCTTTCTTGGGGTTTCTAACGGCTCTTGAACTTCCACAGGGGTAGGGTAACCAGCTTCGCTGGAGCAGGGAGTCCCCAAGAAACAACACGCAGGCTCCACCTCTCCATCACTCCCTTGCTTCCCAGGGAAATGAGGGACCATCTGATTTGAGGTATTATGGAGGGAGGTATTAGGGACCTCCCTAATAGGGACGAGGGAGGACACAGGTTAAGTCCTATTCCCAGGGCAGAGCCGCTGGACTGAAAATCTGGCAGTGGGGTCCCCTCTCTCTCTCTCTCTCTCCAGACTTCTCCACTTGTCTACTTGTGCCAGGAAATGCCAAATCGAAGTCACTTGGAGAGGACAGAGTGTAGGTGTCCAGCAGTGGTCTGCAGCCCAGCTCCACCGGGAATTAAGCTGGTCCCATCTGGCTCTTTTTTCTATTTGACAGTTGGTTGAAATCAGAGGAGAGAATTGAGGAGGTAGGTGAACATGCCCCCCTCCTCCCTGCCTGCTGCTGACTAATTAGAGTCCAGAGTCTCAGGAGAACCTTCTACTGGGTCTCCCTGTCTTGTTTATTTTACTCAGGTTAAGCACAGGTAACCTGGACCTCACCTAGCCCATCGTGCCCCTCTAGGGAGTACTGCTTTAGTAGTTACATCAGACGGTCCCTGGTGGTCCTCACCTTTGGCAAAATGGCTGGGAATCTTCCTATATGGGTAGGTCATCCGCCAGAGCAGATTTCCTGCCACATCTCCAAAACTCAATCTCCGATCAGGATTTGTACCAGATGAGCCTTTGGAAATGATCTAATGATCAGATTTTTTAAAAGATTTAATTATTTATTTGAGACAGAGAGAGAGAGAGAAAGCAGAGGGAGGGGGAGGGGCAGAGGGCAAGGCAGAGAATCTCAAGCAGACTCCTTGGTCAGTGAGGAGCCTGTCCTTGGGCGGGGCTCGATCTCATGACCCTGAGATCATGACCTGAACAGAAACCAAGAGTTGGACACTTAATCTACTGAGCCACCCAGGTACCCCTCAAATGATCAGATTTTGTGTTTTAAGTTGGCAGCAAATCATTCGGAGTGGGTGGGTAGTACTTTAAAGATGTAAAAATCAGGCCATGAAATCACTGCCTAAAACCCACCAAGAGTTTCTCACCATGCTGAGAATAATATCAAAACTCCCTTCAATGAGCTACAATGCCTTTTGGATTCTGGCCTTGGACCTCCTTCTCCAAAACCACCTTTTGCCATCTCCCCCCTCAAACTACAGTATGACCACACACACTTTTTTTTTCCCCCTGCTCCTTAAACCTTCCAAATGCTTCCTGTGTCTCAGGGCCTTTGCATGTGTTGTTCCCTTTGCCTCAAATTCTCTTGTGTGTTATCTTTGTTTGGCTGGCTGCCTCTGGTCATTCAGGTCTCAGCTCGTCTTCTCTAAGACACCCCCTCTCCCATCACTTTCTGTCTCATTCTCCGCAGACTGCTTACTGCAAGCAGAGCTATTCCTGATGATGTGTTTCCTTGTTCTTTGTCTGTCTCCATGAGATGGTCCACACCCAGGCAGCAGGAACAAAGTTGGGACAGGAAATGCATCCTTAATCTTTGGATTCCTGCAGTGCAGGAATTTGGCAGCCAATGAATATTGAGGGGAGAGGACAAGGGAAAGGGTGCCTTGGGGCATTTAACAAGTGCTTAGGAGCTGATGAAATTTCCTTCAAATCCAGAAATTCTAGAATTCTGGATGTGGCCGTTCATGGGTGGTGGGGATCAGGGTGCAGACATTACTAACAGAAGATCAACGGCCCAGGGGTCATCCTGGTGAAGGCTACTATGGTCAGGTCCTCAGCCTTCTTATGGATCAGCTGTCTTAAGCTCCTTCCTTTTCACCCAATTTTCTCCTCAAGACGAATATGGACAGATTTCTATTCCTGTCCTCCTTCCACCTGGACATGGGTTAACTGGCAGGGAAATGGGTGGCGGGAAAGAGGGAGGAGGTTGGGATCATTCTCTGAATCATCTGTGATTCAACCCCTCCATCATGAGGGCACAGGAAAAGCCCAAGACTCCCAGCAGATGGTGGCAGGAAGGGCAACTGAGTCCCCGAAGCAAAGCCTTACTTGCATCCTCCCCGAGGCGGTTCACCCTCCGTGGGAGTGGAGGGAGGAGAATCCTCCGAATATGGGATCAAACTAACCAGGATCTAGCAACCATCCCCATCAGCCTCAGACATCCATCACTCTGGAAAAAAGTCATCAAAGGTGATTATTTACAGGGCGTTGCATTTTCGCAGACAGAGCTCGGGAAACATCTAAGGCCGGCCAGACCCCACAGGCAGTCTGGCACCAGGGTTGAATGGGGAGTTGGATGAGCTCAGCTTTTCATTTTTACAATGGACCAAAGAACCTCAGTCTCACCATGAGAGAAGTAAAGACGGCAAGTTGTCTCTTAAAAAGACATTTTTAGATATCCCTTTATTCCCAAAGCCATGGTTATGAAAACCCTGCTTCTCTCCCGGACTTTGCTTTGTAACTGCAGCCTGTTCTCTCCGCAGCGGCCGGAGGGGTCTTTCCAAACCACCCCCTTCCACGGGCCAGTGGTCCTCCTTGCAATTCTTCTTCTTCCCTTGACTCCTAACACTACCAAAGAGATAAGTCACAGTGTTGGTCACACTATCATACTTGTCTGGCTCCTCTCTTGTCTTCCCCACTGGAAGTAAGTTTCCCGAGGAGAGCGAGCACCTCTGCCTTACTCATCACTGCCTCCCTAGGATCTATCCCACGGCCATGGACCTGACACACAGTAGGCCCTTCACAAATAGCTCTACTGGTTGAGAGCAGACTCGGTGTGTTAGAGAAGTCCATCTCTTCAAGAGGGACTATAGACTAGTACACTATATTACTGCCTATCATAAAAGTGAATCCATGGTAAACTTAATCCTCGATAAACATGCTTTGGTTTACGATACTGTGTCTGGAGAGAAGTTCTAGGTGAATGTACACACCTAGTTCTAAATGCAAAACACGATTCCATCTCTGCAAGTAGAGAACCCGAGGGGAGCCTGTCCCCATTAATCCCATGGTTGGCTCCAGCCACGGGAGGGCAAACAGAAGCCCAGCTGGTGAGTTTGCTTGTTGCTGTCTTCATTCCGGAGCTGCCCACCATGCCACGGTCACGTGGATGGAGGAGATTTCAGAGCAATGTGTGCATCACCCAGGAGAGCACATCAAACTCCTGAGTCTGCTGCAGAAACCCGGGGACCACAGGGGACTTGCAGCAGTTGTTGAAAGGGCCAGCTTGTACAGGCAAGAAAAGACTTTCAGTGTCTTGGCTACTAGAGTAATTACCTGATAATTGTCCTCTGTGAGCTGGCTTCTTCCCCCACGAATGGGCCTCCTTTGTAAATCGTGTTGGGGTCAGAAAGCTTTGAAAATTCTATGTCCAGTCACCTCTCATCAGAGCAGTGGTTGGGCAGTGCATCCCTCTCCCCTGTGAATGAGCCCGGGGAGCTGTTGGCTCAGGGGTGCCATGCTGCCTTTGTGCCTTTAACAATCCAATTAACTGTGGCTGACGCCAGTGCCAACTGATTAGCATTCAAACACTTCTCTCCCTTCCCACCCCCATCCCCCACTCGCCAAACTCCATTCATATCTCATGGTGCTGACTTTGTGATTTCTTGCTGGTGGTAGTCGGGAGGAGGAGAGATATAGGGTGTGATTTACTTGTGATTTCTTTGTGTACAGGAAAATCAGTGAATCACTGGGAGCAGGGCTGGGAGACAGGCACAAGACAGCTCAGAGAGGAACCCCAGAGTGGGAAATCTATCTAGAGTCAATTACCTATCTACTCGCAGAGACAAAGATAATACTTGGGAATGAACCCAGATGGTCTGCAAGTGACTTCAAAAGACATCACGAGTAAGTTTGCAGTGTCTTTTCACCTGTTTGCTCAGATTCCCAGACAAGAACAAAGAGCAGATCGGCATCCCAGTACGCTTACCGGGACAGGCTCAGAGGTGGAAAAGATGGGAAGATGGGCACACCCGGGCTTGGGCACTGGTTTCGCCACCAAATTGCTATGTGGCCTTGAGCAAATTCCATCTCTCAAAGCCTTGGTTGTTGGCTTTGTGAAATGAGGGCAGTGATCTTTGCCTGGTCAACCTTAAAGAGAGAAAAATTGAGGAGACTGGCGGGGGAGAGCTGTGTGTACGACCGAGTTCTGAGATGTTTAGCGCACTTTTTAGAACTTTAAGACCAATCACTTTGTTTCTTTTAAGAGATGAGGCTGCTCCTCTCTTCAGACTGAACCTGGACAAGAGTGGCTTTATTTGCTGGGGCCAAATAAAACATGTTCATGGCTTCACCGGCGTCATTGAAGTTTTTCTTTTCCTGAGAAGTGTCTGTTTTTATCTTCATTTTAATGACGAGGGAATGCTGGGGAGTGGCAAAGCCGGGATTTGAACAGGGCTGTCTGACCCCCAGACCCACGCCCCATTGAGGTGGGGAACAGGCTATATGTTTATTCCAGCTGGCCCCCAAATCCTAGCTTGGCTGCTTCCAGAGTGAATGCTGAGCGCTGCCCGCGAACAAACTAGCACAGGATCTGCTCCGGCTATGAGGTCCCCAGAGACAGAGGAGTAGCCCCACGGGTAGCAGAGCACCAGGTGCTCCTCCTGAGGACTGGATAGTAGAGAAAAGTGAGAGAATAACCTTTTAAAAAGCAGAACCCAGGGGCACCTGGGTGGCTCAGTTGGTTAAGCGACTGCCTTTGGCCCAGGTCATGATCCTGGAGTCCCGGGATCGAGTCCCACATCGGGCTCCCTGCTCAGCAGAGAGTCTGCTTCTCCTTCTCACCCTCCTCCCTCTCATGCTCTCTGTCTCTCGTTCTCTCTCTCAAATAAATAAATAAAATCTTTAAAAAAAATAAAGTAAAATAAAAAGCAGAACCCAAAGGTAAGGGAGCTAGCTTAGCATACCCATTTTAGAGATGGGCAAACCAAGGCCTGAGGTGCGAAGGGGAAAGTTCTGGACCAAGAAGGTGAGGATTCCTCATTGACTCTCTCTATGCACTTTGGTCAAAGTGTGTTCTCATCTCTGGGACTCCATTTTATCCTCTGTTATAATAGAATAATTTCTTCAAATAAAAGCTTAAGTGGAATGACACTCTCTAACCATGCAGTAAAGGATTAACTCAGCAGGTTGGGATTGTCCACACCCTGCACGTTTTAAAGAAAGATTTGGCCCTTGCCCCCACTCCTGGGAGAGAACTTCAAAACCATTGGAATTATCCTGCCTCATAGGAGGGTCTTCACCAACTTCATAGGTGTTGGGCTCCGCCTGGTACTCTATGCTACCAGCAGGATTTATGAGTGGCGACCTTGGGCTTAGCATCAGTTTGACCTGTAGGGGAACTGGAGACTAACATCAGCCACACAGGTGGTGGGTCATGGCTGTGTGATTAAGCCCCAGTGGAAACCCTGGACACCAAAGCTCAGGAGAGCTTTCCTCGTTGACCATACTCCAGGGATGATACACAGCACCTCATGGGGAAAGTCGGGGCTGTCCGCAGGACTCCGCTGGGAGAGGACAACAGGGGATGTATGCCTGGCCTCCCCCAGACTCTGCTCTCTGTGCCTCCTCCCTTTGCTGATTTTAGTCTGGGTCATTTCACTGTAATAGACCAGACCCCTGGGTTTGATGGCTTTTCTGAGTTCCGTGAGTCCTTCCAGCAAATTACTGAACATGGCGGTGGTCTTAGGGAGCACTGAACTCCCCAATCAACCACAAATTGGACCATATGGATTGAATCAGGATGGGGGCAGGAGTCTGAGAGCTGTCCAATGAGGCTTCCCCTTTCCTGAACCACCCTTGATGAGGATGATGATGGTGGTGGTGGTGATGACGGGGGACAATGGTGGTTAAGTGCCTGCCGCATGTCAGCTCCCGTAGTAAATGCTTTTACACAGATTATTTCAATTACTCCTCTCAACACCCCTGGGAGGTGGATCATTTTATTACCCCCATTTTATAGATGAGGACACTCAGACCTAAAGAAGTTTGGTCACTTGCCCAAAGCAGCACAACTAGTAGCTGGTGGGGTTGGCAGTGGAACATAATTTGTAAAGCACCTGGCAAGATGGTCTCTCATATCCCTTCCAGATCAGATGTCTCATGGACACACGATTCTAAGGGATAATTCATCTTTGGGGGCCATGGCTGATAATTCTTGGGCTTGGGGGAAGAAATGGTTTCTGCTTATTCCCACTTCTCTACTCTCTCAGGTGATTTCTTCCATGCCAGGTGCACACCTGCTACCTTCCAGGGCAACTTGGGTGCCCAACAGAAACCATTCCATTCTATTCCACCCATCCCATCCTATCCATCCCATCCCATCCATCCTATCCTAGCCTATCCCATCTTATCTCACCCATCCCATTCCATTCCATCCATCCTATCCAACCCATCCCGTCCCACTCATCCTGTCCTATCCTATCCCATCCTATCCCAGCCATCCCATCCCATCCCTATCCTATCCTATCCCATCCCATCCCATCCCATCCGCCCCCTCCTATCATCCCATCCCGTCCATCATATCTTATCCCATCCCATCCCATCCATCTCATCCTATCCTATCCCATCTCATCCCACCTATCCCATCCCATCCCATCCTATCTTATCCCATCCATCCCATCCCATCCCATCCATCATATCCTATCCCATCCTATCCCACCCATCCCATCCCATCCTATCCATCCCATCCCATCCATCCTATCCCATCCCATCCCATCCTTATTCTATCCCCTCCTATCCATCCCATCCCAGCCATCACATCCTATCCCATCCTATCCCATCCATCTCATCCTATCCTATCCATCCCATCCCATCCCATCCATCCCATCCTATCCCATCCCATCCATCCCATCCCATCCTATCCCATCCCATCCCATCCTATCCCATCCCATCCATCCCATCCCATCCCATCCATCCCATCCTATCCCATCCCATCCATCCCATCCCATCCTATCCCATCCATCCCATCCCATCCCATCCATCCCATCCCATCCCATCCCATCCATCCCATCCTATCCCATCCATCCCAACCTATCCCATCCCATCCTATCTCATTCATCTCATCCTATCCCATCCCACCCCATCCATCCCATCCCATCCATCCCATCCCATCCTATCCCATCCATCCTATCCCATCCCATCCCATCCATCCCATCCCATCCATCCCATCCCATCCTATCCCATCCATCCCATCCCATCCCATCTCATCCATCCCATCATGTATTGAGCACATGCTGTGTTGGGAGTATACAAGGATGCACAACACATCATCTCTACCCTCAGCCTCCACAGGTCAAGGTTCTCACCAGGCAGATGAGCTCAGTGCATCCTGGGAAACAGGCTGGCACCACTGAACGCCAAGCCCTCAGGCTCCTCCATTCTTTAACTCCTGGTCCTTGAGGTCTGCCTCTTGGAGTCCAGCCAGCCTCTGCCCAGAGCCTAACGAGCTCTTGCAGCCAACAAGAACAATGTCTCGGGTGTGTGTGGGCCTGCGGCCGAGGCGGCGCACAGAGCATCCCTTCACTCTCAGGCCTGCCTGGTGGGCAGGTGGTGGGTGTGGGGTTTGGGGGAAGCGCCGGAGGGGGCGGATTTAACGGTCCTCAGAGTAGCCATTATCAGGCCCCCAGCCCCCGACCCAGCCGAGACTATACAGAGCGCCTCAGTGTCCTAGCGCCCACCTGGCCCCCTTTGCAGGCCCGGCGCCTGCACACCCTGGCACTGGGCCATCTGCCTGGGGTGGGGGAAGGATGTCCTTTGATTCACTCAGCAGCCAGCGCTGCCAAGGTTGGCTCAGCACACGTGGGGCTTGAGACGCAGAGAAGGACAGATGCAGAGAGATGAAGAAGGAAAGACAGTCATCCCCCTTACAAGACAGAACCGCGGCTTCTCCCACAATGCCACTGGCAAGTGTTACGTAATGACAACAGCTACCACTTTGAACCCTCTAGTGTGCTAAGTTGTTCACATGTGCCGTCTCATTTAAGCCTCAGAAATACTCTGTGAGACAGGGACTGCTTTCCCATTGAGCAGATGGGAAAACGGAGGCTCAGAGAGGGAAATCCCACTCACCCAAAAACAGACTGGAAGAGGATGGTAGAACTGGCATTCAAACCGCAGCCTGTCTGACACAGGAGCCCCTTAACATCTCTCTCTACTACATTTCAGGTGTTCAGTGCATTCTAAACACACGATCTTTTTTTTTTTTTTTTAAGATTTTATTTATTTATTTATTTACTTACTTACTTATTTATTTTCTGGGGGGAAGGGACAGAGGGAGGAGAGAGAGAATCTTCAAGTAGACTCCCTGCTGAGCGCCGAGCCCGACGTGGGGCCATATCTCATGACCCTGAGATCATGACCTGAGCCGAAACCAAGAGTCGGACGCTCAATAGACTGCGCCATCCAGGTGCGCCCCAATACAGGATCTTATTTAATTTTCTCAATAGCAATTCACTAATTCATCCACACCCCACAGTCATTCAACAAACACTCACTGAGGACCCGTGGTGGGGCCAGGCACTATGCTAAGCAACGTGGAAGGAGGTATAAAATACGTTGGCAACAGTCCCTGTGTTCACAGTGGGTGGCCATGAAAGGGAGGAGAGCGAACTCCAGAGCCCCTACATTTATCTCCGAGGCACACCCACACCTGTCTGAGGCTGTGGGATCAGGGGCAAGGGGTGCCCTAAGGCTTGTCCTTTACCTCCGCCTGGAGAGTCTGAGGTTTCTACTTGGCATAAGACAATCAGATGCAGTCTGGCCAAGTGATAAGACCACAGGACAAGAACTCAGGTCTCTTGTATGTAACCCCCAAAGTGGGGAATGTCATGGAGACCATACTCAGAGTCTCTTGGTCCCAAATATACCTTTTAATACCTCCTAAGCTTTTATTGGAGTGTAATACATGGGTAGGAAAGTCCACTCAATTGTAAGTATACAGCTTGATGAACGTTCTCAAACTGGATACAACCGTATAGTCAGCAACCAGAACCAGTTGGCAAGACGTTGCCAGTGCATTCTCTCTATCTTCTGGTCACACGCCCCTCAAGGAGATCTTTATTTTGCTTTCTATTGTTCGAGGCTTCCTTCTGGCTGTTTATGAATTCACTGGATAATTACTCAGCATGTTCTCTCTTGTATCTGGCTTCTTTCACTCATTATATTTGTGCGATTTATCTGTGCTGTTCCACGTCGTGATGGTTCATTCCCTTCTTTATCACTGCAAAGTATTCCATGTTACGAATGTACCGCAATTTCCCCATTCTATTACTTATGGGCATCTGACTTGCTTCCAGTTTGGGGCTATTATGAATAGTACAACTGCGAACGTTGTATTTTATGGGTTTTTGGTGCACACGTATACCTACTTCTGTTGGGTATATTCCCAGCTGAGTGCTGGCTGCTCAGCATGGCATGTTCATCTTTAGGAGACACTGCCAGAGATTTAGTACAAATCTTCCAATTTTGATGATAAATCTACCCAGCTGCTTTCCTACAATGCAGTAACTAGCAGACTGACAGAAACCTAATGTTGTTTATATAAATACTAATAATAATTACTATTTTTACTGCCGTTCTGTTGTTCCTATCCTCCGAGGACTTGGGAATGAAGGCACGTGCTAAGCACCAAATGAAGGGTTTGGGTAAAAACCTGAACCAAGCGAACACCCAAAGAGGCCAATCAGACAATATTTCAATGTCAATTTCCATTTTCCAAGGGCCGACTGGCCACATTTCCTCCTCATTTTGGTATCTGGATCATTACTGGACACTTCAGTACATCCTTGAATGGGGATTGCCTCTTTAACTGAGCATGAAATGAATCCAGGGGGCTCGGCTGGCCTGTAATGAGGCTTCAAGGTGGCCTGCCCACAGAGAGGGGCAGGAAGCTGGGTGGGGGCTGGGAGTCCAGACACGGGGAGGAGCTGCAAGCATCCAGGAGACCCCAGCGAGGTCTTTTCCCATGAGAACCAGCCTCAAGCAACCAGGCTTTAAGCTGGAGGCAATGCATGCCCTGTGCAACATCTTGACCCCTGCTTGGGGGAAGAAGAGCTGAAGGAGTGATCCCAAGATGACACTGAGTCCAGAATTTAAATCTCCAAGAGGGGGGCGCCTGGGTGGCTCAGTCGTTAAGCTTCTGCCTGCGGCTCAGGTCATGATCCCAGGGTCCTGGGACTGAGCCCCACATCAGGCTCCCTGCTCCACGGGAGGCCTGCTTCTCCCTCTCCCTCTCCCCCTGCTTGTGTTCTTTCTCTCACTGTGTCTCTCTCTATCAAATAAATAAATAAAATCTTAAAAAAAATTAATCAATCTCCAAGAGGTCTGACTCCACACCTTCGCTCTGCAGGGCACTGGAGACATCCACAGCTTCTATTCGACAAACTGGGTTGCTCCCATGTCTTTGCTGTGTCTTCCATCAGGATTTCCAGGCCTTTCCACCCTGATGCACTGACGCACGCACACATGGTGCCAGGAACTGGGCTCAGCCCTCCACCGTGCATCGTCCAATTTCATCCCTCGGTGTCAAGTGCCATGTGTGTCCATTTGATGGATAAGTAAACTGAGGTTCCAAAAAAAAATGAAATGATTATCCCAAAGCTTCTGAAAGCAGGTGTAGCATATGCTGAGGTCTGCCTGAGTCCGGAGCAAGTGTCTTTAACCACTTCTTGCATTCTTGGCCCTCTGGCACCTTCCCCAGTGTTCTTCTTCTTGAGGCCTTTCTTTTCCTTCTCGGATGGCTTCTTTTCCCTCTTCTCCCACACCTCTCCCTTCGTGCTCTAGGCTTCTAACACGGCAATGACAACTCATTGGCCACAACTGGAACGACACTGATGGGCGAGGTAATACAATATTGATCTTCCCGAAGCAGACTCTATTCCTTGTAGCGAGTGGAAGGAGATTAATGCAGGGCCCTGGCCGGTAGCAAACAACATCTATAAGGCAGCTTCTGTGATAGGCAGGATAACATGCTTTATTAGCCTTATGACAAGACAATGTTTTACCATAAGTTTTGATCAGAGACTGGGCGATGTTAGCATCAAAATACATTTGGGAGGCAGTCACGCCGGGTAAGTAGCAGATGAAAAATACAGTCAGTGGCGGGGGCTGGTGGATCGGAACCTCTGCTTTCCAAAGAAAATGCAGTGAATGCTCAGACCTCCAAGCTACGAGGCCAGGGTTCCAAAGCTGCCCCTGGGACAATGTTGGCAACACCTCCCCATGCTCCAGGTTTTTGCATGCATTTAGGTTTCCAGTCCAGAAAGCCTTGGGTATCACCTTCCCCCAGACCAGTGTTTCTCAAAAGACCACTCACAGCAGAATCTTCTGGACTGACTTTTTAAATGAACTCCCGGGCTTCATCCTAGACCCAGTAAATTAGAATTTGGGGTGGGGGACCAAGGAGTCTGAGTCTGAGACTCATCAAGTACCCCTGATGAGTCCCGTGCCCACTGATGTTTGAGAACCACCGCATTTGGGAATGCTGAGCGTGGAAAAAATGACATCGCATAATGTCCCCACCACCGTGTCATTGCGCTCATCAAGCCGCACTGAACTGCATTATAGTTAATCATGTAATCTTTTTTACGGCACTTTAGCATGTACGTCGCACAATCACATCCATTGCCCTATTTGATCCTAGAACAAACAAACTTGTGGAAGAGAAATGAAAACTACCCTGCCCATTTGATAGACGAGAATACTGAGGCTGGGTGAGGTCGGCAATCACGCCGAAGCACTGCAGTCGGCATTGATTCCCGAGCCTTCCATCAAATGCAACCTGCTCTCTTGGATTCTCCTGAGGCTAGGGGTTCTCAACTTGGGGGGGTGATTTTGCCCCCCCCCAGGGGACATTTAACAATGTCTGGAGACATTTTTGGCTGTCACGACTGGGGTGGGGAGGGGATGCTCCTGGCATGTAGTAGGTGGAGGGCAGCGGAGCCACTCAACACCCAAAATGCATAGGATCTCCTCCGCCACAAAGACCCACCCAGCCTAAATGTCAGTAGCGCTGAGGTGGAGAAACCCTGACCTATGTACCTGGCTCTACCTCACACCCAGATTTTATTCTAAATTCACTGGGATGCTTCTGGAGAGTTCTTGGCACAAGGAGTTATATGATCAGATGAAGGCGCTGGATCCCTCTAGATGGCAACTGTCAAGAAGACAAAGTAAATGCTGGAAGACCCCTTTAGGAAGCTAATTTAGTCATAGCATGACCTTGGCCAGGCCACCCCTCCCCGCTGAGGCTCAGTTTCCTCTTAGGTAGGACAGGCGCGGAGAGATGCCACTAAACGGGATTCCTCCTATCACTTTAAAACTGTTCTATGATCTAATTCTGTCTAATTTTCCATTAATGCTGGGTGAGCTCCTTTGGAAGGCGAGACAGGATCTGAGAGGCTGGCCCTCTGAAAGTCATCGTGCATTTCGGCCGATCCATCTTCCCGCCTCATCAGCCAGATTTGCTCCATGTTAAAAAGGAACTCCCAAGGCAGAGAATGCTTTGGAAGGAAATTGGATTGGAATTTAATTGATGATCTGGGCAATATGCCACAGCTATTAAATTACCCTGAAAAGCCAACCCATTGTTCTATACAGAAGCAACATGGCTTTGTTTGGATAAGGCCATGTGTGTGAATTCAGTTTTTCCCCTACTGGACCCACTGTGAGTAGAAGCATCTCTTCAATGCCAGTGGGCCAGATGCAAGCCAGCCCACATGATGGCCTTCACGCACATCCTGGCTGGAAGGGTCTTGAATTCACCAGCACCTCCAAATCTAACTGAGCCTCCTATTCTTTCTGACCACCCTCCTTGTGGTCCTGGTGATGCTCCCTTTAATCTGACCATTCCACCCCCTGTCTTAAAACCTCTCCAGGGGTCTCCATCATCTATGCTGGCCATCATCAGATTCACTACTTTGGGGGCTATTGAGAGATGTGCCACAAAAAATAAGTTTGGAGATACTTCTTCCTCTTGGACAATTACAATGCTCACATTCATGGTAAAGGCACCGACAAGCCCTACAGCAAAGAGAAAATGTGCCTGGCTGGGTTGAGACCACATTTCCCAAATCATCTGCACATGAATTCCCTTTTTACTATTCTGTTCATCCACATCTCACTTATTTATGTCTTGTAAAATAGGTTTCCACAGAATTCCAGTCTGGGAAACAGTAACCTGTACATAGAAGTACAAAATCTTTGGCCTGGCATTCAAGGCTCTCCATGGAAAATTTCTTGATGCCATGGCCAGCTTCATGTCCTAGCTTCCAGCATTTGTCCTATGGCCGTTTCAAACTCCTTGGCATTTTCCAAATCCCAGGTTTTGGAAGGGCAGGCAGTAAAGCACGGTGGTTACAACCAACCCTGGAGCTACTGAATCACTGAATCGTATTTGTGCCATTTTCTGGCAGTGTGAGCTTCAAGAGTTAACCACCATGACCTCAGTCTCTTTACCTGTGAAACGGGTATAAGAGTACCACCTCATAGGGTAGTTGTAAGAATTCAATGAGCAGATGTATGTAAAGAGCCTAGAATATAGTCAACACTTAGTACGTGTTAGCTCTTGATTTAATTATATGGTTATAACTTTGTACACAACAGTTTCCTCTGTTGGACATACCTGCCCTCTTCTTGGCCATCTGGTCGACCTCTAGTCATCCCAAAATGTCTTGGCCCTGATCTCAGCCCGCTGTAGAGCCTTCTACTCAATCCTTTGGAAGAGAAAGGCACTCTTTCCTCTGTTCTCCTGCAGCACCTTGCCTTCCTTCCTTTATTCATTCCATTTAATTGAGCCCCTACTCTGTGCCTACCACTCAAGGCATTGAGAACACAGTGGAAACAGTATTGACTTGGTCTCTGACCTCTTGGAGCTGAAAGTCTAGAAAGAAGACAGAAAAGAAATAAAGAATGATGCAGGAAATTAGCTGCATGCAACCAGGAGGAGAGCCACGGGAGCACTTGCTGGAGCCCTGGTTTCTTGCTCTTAGTATCTTGCATTTTAGTGACTTGAATTTTTTTTAAAGATTTATTTATTTATCTGGGGGGGTAGGCAGAGGGAAAGGGAGAGAGAATCTCCAGCAGACTCCTCGTTGAGGGAGGAGCCCAACATGGGCCTCAATCCCATGACCCTGAGATCATGACCTGAGCCGAAATCAAGAATTGGAGACTTAACCCACTAAGCCACCCAGGCACTCCAGTGACTTGTTTTCAGGTACATCTCTCCCACTGGAGAGGGAGCGCCTTGGGGAAGCCGGAGTGAGTACCTGGAACACAGAACTCGCATCTGAAATGTTTACTGAATCGGGGGAGGGCCTGGGAGCAGCCAAGCTTGGGAATGACCCTCCTCTCTCTGTCCCCCTTGACCAAACACACCTGGCAGCTACTGGGACATCTACCACTTGAAACAAACAATAAACCAAATCCCTTGAGGAAGGGAAGAGAGAATGACCCGGTTTATTCTATTTGAAGAACTCAGAGTCCCCAGTGCCCTGGGTGCCTCTCAGAGCTCCGTTTTTATTCTTAAAGAAAAATAATAAAGCAGGTTAGTGCTAAAGAAGATGAATAGGAACGGAGGCAGGCTAACTGGTGGTAAGCAGCTCTCAGAGGTGCTTTCCTTGTCAGTTCCAGTGAGAGGGAGAGAGAAAAGACACGATTCTTCAAATAGCTCTTCTCTTTTTGGGGAATATGTAATTGTCTCAATTAAAACACAGACCAGAATATTTAATGGCACGGAAATTGATTTTGATGCTATTTAAATAATTTCCCCCTAGAGAAAATGGGTATTACTTGGCCTAATTTTGATGGAAGCATTCATTTCCTTCCTAGCTCAGAACTTTGCGTGCGTGAGGTTCTGTTCGCACAAAGCAGATCTGAATTTGTGTCAGGCTCAGAGGACTCTTCCAGGGGACTGGAAGGGGAAGGAGCCTATGCCAAGGCCGCCTGGGTCAACTGGAGAGGTGCACAGGGTGCAGGTTTAAAACTTGCCGTCCTCAGCTCCTCCCAGAGTGTCTTCATAGGAGGACTGTCCATGATGTCATTAAGAGTGGGGCCTCAGTGGAGGAGGGCTCAGGGATATGTGGCCCTGTATGATTCTCGCATCCCTAAAACACATCTGTGCAATAAGAATGCTCCACATTCTTATACACATGCTGGTTCTCTCTATATCACCTTTCTTGGAAGAGGACACTAGGAAAGAAATGAGCCTGCTTTTGCTACTCAGTAGATGCTCTGCTAAGCTACTCCATAACAATCCTACATCAAAATCCCTTGACAAAGGAAAATCCATGGGTTGAAAGCAAAGGTTGGCAAACTACAGCCCATGAACCAAATCCGGCCCACCATCTGTTATTGTAAATAAAGTTTTATTGGTGCACAGTCATATTTTCTCCTTTACATGTAATCTCTGGCTGCTTTTATGCTGCAGTGGCAGAATTGAATACTTGTCGCAGGGACTGAATGGCCAACAAAGTCTAAAATATTTACCATCTGGGTCTTTACAGAAAAAGTTTGCCAACCTCTGGTTTGAAGAATGACTATATGAAATTATAATTTTAGTAGTGAAAAGGGGAAAAGAAGGTAAATAATCAGCGATTTCACAGGGTTTAATCTAATGCCCCATTTTGGTGTTAAATCCCAGAGTCTGTACAGCTCATCTCATTCATCTTCATTTGTATTCATTTAGTAAATGGAACTAAAGCTCAGAGAGGTTAAGTGACTTGCCCAAGGTCACTCAGCTGGAAAGTGACAAGATCAGGACACATATTCAGGAGCCCAAAAGCAAGATATCTGCTCTTCCTGCTCCTTGTGGCTCCTCCCAGGGAGCCCTGACAAAGCCTGTGCCCTCTTGTCCACCTCTGTGCCCTCAAAGTCACCAAATATTAACACCCCTGCCCCAGCAGTGCTTGCCCTAGCAAATGCAGCCTCAGAGTCTGCCAAGAATCCAGAATTGGAATGACCTTGAATTTATGTTGCTAACAGTAAATTTTGTGAGTGGAATCCTTGATTTGAGAAATGGCCAAAGGTCATCAGAGCCCCGTGTTGAGGGGGTTAGAGTTATCTCAAGAGCAGTGGGAGGTTTTAAACACAGGGAGGAGGTGACATAACTAGATTGGCCAAGATCACTCTCCTTTGTGGTTGGAGCTTGGAGAGGGGCCAGGGTGGAAGCAAAAAGACCAATGCAGGTGAAAGATGGTGAAGCTTGGCTAGGAATGGAGAAGGAAAGATAAGATTTTGGATAGATCTACTTGGAGACCAGAGGTCTTGGGACTGGACTGAATATAGAGAGAGGAGAGGTTGAAAGTGAGCAAGGTGTAAGGATGATGCCCCGGCTCCTGCCTGAGCAACCAGGTGGATAGCGGAGGCTTTCCTGAGACAGGAAACGCTGAGCAAGGACTAGTTTTGGGAGTAAGAGAAGATATATCATGTCGGTCACTGCAGAAAGGGGAAACTCTTTATCTCAATTGGCTGTTGGGAAGAAGTGAAGTAACACTTGCTCAGAGCTGAGCATATATCTGTTCCTTAAATTCGTGGTTAAAGAAGGCGGAAGGATATCAATGAAGGCATGTGGTGGGATGAGGGACACGTGTCTTCTGGACTCAGAGAGACCTGAGTTCAAATCCAGGGTCTGCCACTTAGTCACTACCTGACTTTGGATGCCTTATTTCACCTACCCGAGTCTTGGTTCCTCATCGGATGGCAGGGAGATGTGGCGGGGCAGGTACTGTGGTAAGTGGTTGACATACACATCTCCATTAACCCTCATATGTGCCTTGGCAGGCAGGAGCAACTCCTATAAGCCTTGTGTTCCAGATAAGGACAATGGGGCAGAAAGGAAAATGCACCTGCCCTGGTTATACAGTAAGCCGATGGAGCTGGACTTGGCATCCAAGCTGGTGAGCTCTGCAGCAATTCTGGTATCCTGGTAATGACAAATTTCCTGGGTGGCTATGAGAATGAGACCAAGGGGAGGGCTACTGTGGCATCTGGCACCAGTAGACCCTGGGACAGCTGAGTGGTATCAAGATTCCTTCCCATAGGTGTTTAAAGGGAACTAAGGCTGGGTACTCCAGGAGGCTTCCTGAAGGAGGTGGCATTAGATCTGAAACTGAAAGGCAGTCAGTCAAGCAGGGGAAGACTACGGGAAGAAGGGTAGGTGGGCGTGGAAACTCTGAAATACAAAATTAGTCATTTTGTGGGCTTCAGAGGAACCAACGTTCTCTGTCTTGTGTTCAAACCATTCCCTCCTCCTTTTGATTGCTTTGGGGTCCTAGTGACCCCTACTGGTCTCTCTTTAGGCTCTGAGATTTCTTATGATAAATAATGTGGGTTTTACATCTTGGGCTTTCAGTAGCCCCGTATCAGACCGTGCACACGGTAGTCTTCCTTGTCTCCACTGGCTACCCTTTCTCACTCAGATTTTGGGCTCTTGGCTTAAACATCACCTCTGTAGCGTTCTGGACTAGGTCAGTCCCCATGACATGCTCCCTGAGCTCCTCCTGCTCTAATTACTTGCTCGACATCTGTCTGGTCCCCTGGGAAAGAAGCCCAACAGTGGGAACGAGATCTGGCCTTACAAATCTAGTACCAGCAGCTCTGAGATGGGCACATACTAAAGGCAAAATAAGTCCTTGAATAAATGAATGAATGAATTTGGATACTGCATCCTGGCTCCTCCTCCTCACCTGGGTTAACGCCTTTCCTTTCCCTCCCCGATGCTTCTATAGCTTGCCATGAGCAGGTGCGTGGCTGAGTGTCACTTCTACCACACATGTTCTTCCTCTCCCCCAGAAGGGTTGTGGATCCCTTTTTAAAAAATTTTAAATGTCCCCGATTTTACCCCTGACCACCAGGTTACTGTGCCTGGACTTCCTCTTTCCTCTTTCCTCCTACAACCCCGCTCCCTTCCCCCTGGAGACAAGAGAAAACCCAGCCCTGGAGGGCTGAGCCAAACAGAGTTCTCCCATCTTATCTCCTTCTGACTCTGGGATCACTTAGGCTTGCTCTTAAGAGCCCACCCCAGTCCAAGCTGACTTCTCTGGAACACCTGGACATTTTTTGTCCAAGCCACTTTTGGGGGGATGTTTTATTCTTGTTTTATCTGTGTGGATCCCTCCGTCTCTGCCATAATTCTCTGAAAGTAGAGGCCTTATTTTGGCCAGGTTTGTATTCTGGTAGCACCTAGGGCCCTATGCTTAGTAAGGCACATGCTACCAACCTCCTATGTGTATGGTCTATAACCACTTGATCCGCGGCTGTCTTCCTCATTCGACTGTAAATTTCATGAGGGTGGGGACCTGATGCATCTCCACAGCCCCTCTTTCCCCATCCCTTGCATTGCCAGCCGAGAAGGAAAGCGAGTCAGAGCAGGGTCACCTTGCAGCGGTGACCCCATGGGGTCCTCACCTTGACCTGCTCCTCAGATTGCCTTTCAAGGCAAAACTCTATTTTGAACATCATTACTGTAGAATGGGATATTTGCCCCCAATTCTGTCCAAGATTGTCAAGGACAGAAGGGGACACCGGCAATCATTGTCTTGCCTCTCCTGGCACCAGCTCATTTCATCCTCATATTCCAAACCTAACCTTAACCCAAAGCTCTTTTCTTCCTCGTGTTTGGGACAGAAATATCATTTTCTTCTCACTTCAGCTACCGTGGTCCTATCTCAAGCCAGAAATCTGGAAATGTTCCGTTTCTGCCCCCTCCATATGCAGTCAATCACAAGTTCACTTTCTTGACTTCCCTGCTTCCTCCACCCCCACCAGCTCACGCCCAACTGGCCCAAGCCGCCCACGTCTCTTGCCCAGATGATTCTGACAGCCTCCTCCCTGGCTGTTCTTGTTCTCCTCTCTCCCTCCCGAAACATCCTCCTTCCACCGGTTCTTCTAAAATTCAAATACGGCCATATTACTCCTCTGCTTAACACGCTTCAGAGTCTACCCTCAGAATCTGGTTTGACTCCTTCGAACATGGTGGATGAGGCCCTTCAGTTTAGTCCAGGCTTGTATGTATGACCTTGACTCCTTCACTCCCCTCCCTATTCCAGAACCTTCAGAATCCAATCGTCCTATTATACACAATCACATATACTTTTCCGGATAGGTGTGGTATAGGCACAGCAATTAGGAATATGGACCCAACAGTCAGACTGCCTGGGTTTGGATCCAGTTCTGCAATTTGCTAGCTCTATGGAATGTCCTTACGCCTGAGTTTCCTCATTAAAAAAAAAGAAAAAAGGGCGCCTGGGTGGCTCAGTTGGTTAAAGCAACTGCCTTCGGCTCAGGTCATGATCCTGGAGTCCCGGGATCGAGTCCCACATCGGGCTCCCTGCTCAGCAGGAAGTCTGCTTCTCCCTCTGACCCTCTTCCCTCTCATGCTCTCTATCTCTCATTCTCTCTCTCTCAAATAAATAAAATCTAAAAAAAAAAAGAAAAAATATATATAGTAGTGCCTACTTCAGAAGGCCATTCTAGGGGCACCTGGGTGGCTCAGTCGTTAAGCATCTGCCTTCAGCTCAGGTCACGATCTCAGGGTCCTGGGATCGAGCCCCGCATCGGGCTCCCTGCTCAGCGGGGAGTCTGCTTCTCCCTCTCCCTCTCCCGCTCCCCCTGCTTGTGTTCCCTCTCTGTCAAATAAATAAATAAAATCTTAAAAAAAAAGAAGGCTGTTGTAGCATAAACAAGATGATTCGCACATGGGTTTAACATAGTGCCTCTTTCCTTGCCATGAAATGGGCTGCGCTATCTGCTTTGGTTCACCCTGGTGCTTTGCCCACTTCTTCACCTGGTTAATTGCTAATGCCTTCTCTTCAGCTTCCAGTTCAGGTGGCACCTCTTCCAGGAAGGCTTTTTGGGTTCTTGGGGGCTGGGTCAATGACTCCCTGATCCCTGCTCACTTTTCACACTGTCCTGTGACCATTTGTGCCTCTGACGCCCGCCCATGTGAATTAGGAGATGCAGCTTCCCTCTCTCCATCCTCAGGGCCTGGCACAGTGCCTGGCATCGGGGGAGACACATCAGGCAGCATCTGTCGAATGAATGGATATCTAAGCATCTTCTCTCCTATGAGCCTGTGTGTATTTCAAGGTAAAAGTGATGCCTTCTTTCCCGGTCCCCTTCCCCACCCCCCCATCCCTCCTTTCAGCTCTCCACCCAGACCTGGGCAGAGTGGATGCTCACAAAAGACTTTTTAGCTCGACTGAATTGGAAATGACAGACTCATTCTGGGAGCCCCCGCGTGGCCATCTTGATGGGAGGGGGCAGCTGGCTAGCAGAAGCATGCTGATAAAGGCAGCCCGAGTTGGTCTTAGCCATTTATTCTCCTGAAAGAACTAAAGCTAATCTTTCACGAGCAGTCTGGTCGGATTCTCATTTCTAATACAGATGCTATCAGGGTCTTAGATGTGATAAACTCCCCAGGGTTTCTGTAAGACTCTGAACACTGCCTTCGAGTTAAATGCCTGTTTTCTTCCCAGTTCCAGCAACTGCCTCCAGATCTGTGAGCTGCACACCTGACTGCAGGGAAAAGCTAGTCTCCTTGCAGGCTGGAGTCAACAAGCTGGGGGATCCTGGGCACCGACTGCTCCATCTCCCCGTCACTACCCCTCCTCAGGCTTCAGATGGAGCATAAACATTGCCTCCTCAGAAGGACCTTCTGCAGCCACTTTAGGTTAAGAAAGCCTTTATCATTTTCCTGATGTTGCTGTTGATGGTGAGCTCCCTGAGGGCAGCATCCACCTGCATCCAGTCTACCTTTCTATCTTTTGTGCCCACATAGTAGCTTACATAGGAGCTCCTCAATAAATATTTACGGGACGAGTGACTGGATGGCAAGTGGGAGCGCTGTGAGACCCTGGGAAATCACTTCTGTTTTCTGGCTTGCTTCCTCTCCTGGAAAGTGAGAGAGTTGAATAGGATTTTGTCGAGTTCCTTCTGAGTCCGTTGTCTATGGATTTACAGGAATGAGACCAGGAAGAAGGCATTTCATAGTGGGTGCTGCTCTTCTAAGACTCACTAGGTGCATTCACCCAGGTCAGGGCTTCTCAACCTGGGCATTGTTGCCATTTGGGCTGGATAATTCTTCCTGGTGGAGGCTGTCTCCTGCATTGTAGGATGCCGAGCAGCATCCCGGGCCTCTATCCACTAGATTCTGGTAGCAGCCTGACGACCCAGGTGGTGACAACCAAAACCGTCTCTGGACATTGCGTATGTCCCTTGGGGAGCAGAGTTGCTCCCCATCCCCATTGGGAACCCCTGGCCTAGACCCAGGGGGCCTGGAGAATCATGCTAAGGGTGTCTGGACTTGGTTCTTTGCATTTAACCAGAACCTTCCCTGTGGTGTAGGAGTGTGGTTCCCCCTGAAGGACTCTCAGCCAGTGACAAGCTCCTTGCACCGAAGCGAGTCTCAGACTTGATCCAGTGTCAGAATCGTCTGGGAGGATTTCTTAAGACGCAGACTGTTGGGTCCCACCCCGGAGTTTTTGATTCAGCAGTCTGGGGAGGAGCCAAGATTCTGCGTTTCTAGCAAGGTCCCAGGTGATGCTGAGGTTGCTGGTCCAGGGACCAGACTATAGAAGCCAGGGCCCTATGGCCACGGCTCCCAGTCCTGGCAGTGCCTGAGAGCCCCTGTGCCTGGGCCACACCCTGTGACTTCGGCATCTCTGCAGTGGCGCCCATCATTTGCATTTCTGAAGTCCCCAGGGGATTCCACTGTGCAGACAAGCCCACTGCCCCGTGGCCCAGAGCCAGCCCTGAGCACTTCTTCCACATTTTCTATATCCTGTTCATTCAAAACGAGTCCTTCGTAGCATTTTGGCCCCGGGAAAATGCTGGAATGGAGGAAATCTGCTTTTCCCCATATTGCCTTGGTTAGTTCATTCTTTCACGCGTCCCTGCCAGCCCTCAATACCCCACCCACTCATCTGCTTCCCACTCTTCACCTAGTGCTCAACGGTCCCCTTTTTTCACCTATGTGCTCGTTCTCCTCCCCATTTTTACCTTTGCTCATTTATCTTCCTGTCTTGCTCTGTGAGCAGGGAGGGCAGGAGAAGGGTGACGAAGAAAATAGGCGTCTGCATGTGGATTTCTCTCACATGTTCTTATAAGGCTACAGATCTCACAGATGTAATTTTACAAGGATTTTTAAATTACATGGTTCCTATTTGTCTGTCCTCCCGGACTGCAGGCTTTGTGAGGGTCCTGTTTATTTGCTCTTGTTGGATCCCAGGGTCCACACGGTGAATGAAGACAGCAAGGGTGCTCCGACTCCTGGCACATGTCACCCCCCGCCCCGCTGCCTCTGGCCAGGTCCTTTGTGCCAGTGACTGGTGGACATGGAAGAAACAGACAATCCCAGGACTTTTTTCTCAGCCACTGTGGGCCCAGATGGGTTGTGTTTACCTAGAAAAGACAGAAACAGCCCTAATCCCCACTATCTTGGCAAAAGTTATTCTCAAGCATCAATAGTGATTTCTCAGGCTGGCCTCAAATGCTGCAACTCAACCCAGGCTTACGAAACCCACAGAAAGTCCTTCTCTTCCTTCTACTGGGGGAACGGGAGGTTGGTGTTGGCCATCTTCTTCGTTTGGGGCACCTCTTGGACTTCGAGATCCCAGACCGTCTGACATTTACTCATCAGAGGGGATTCTCATCTCTCTCCTGGCTACTAAAACCTCTGCAGTTGGGAAAGCTGCAGGGGATGAACACAGACTTCCTCAAGCATTCATCAGTCTCAGAGGGGAGCAAAGGGCAAGTGTGTAAATGCAGATGCCTGAGCCTTAGGTGAAGAACGCCTCACATGCCTTCACCCCCCTCGGCCAGGGGAGAACAGGCAGTGGGAGAGAATTCTCAAGTGTTTTTTAGAACTGGTCTGCACGGTGCACCCCAGGCGGGCCCCCTAGGAAGCCTCTCAACCAACACAAGTTCGCTGTGGGAACCAGAAGCGCCCGCTTTCTCACCGGCAATGAGCCAGGAGGACCAGGTAATAGAATTCTGAGGACAGGAGACAGCCCACAAACACATGACTGGAGACACCCACCCACTGACAAAGAGCCCTGGAGGATGTCCCCCTGAGCTGGTAGCCGTCCACTATCTTAGCTCGCTGGGCTCCCATTGCAGACTTGGTGCAGTATATGACCCCTACCCCTAACCCTCCTTCACAAAGTCCCCCGAGACGGTTCAGATGCTCAATTCTTCCTACCTACCGCCAGGTGGGAGGGGAGACTGATGGAGATGCCACTGTCTTTGGAGAGTTCACTGTGTGCTCAGCACTGTTAGGTGCTTCATCACATGTGTTGGCTTTATTGGACAGACCTCTCTCCTTCCTTTCTTCTCCCTTTCCTTTTTTTTTTTTTTTATTCCTAGCTATCGCCAATGAACATCCTTATGCATCCAACTTTTGCTATGATTGAATCCATTCCCAAGCACAAATTCCCTGGAAAGAAATTCTCTGGTCAAAAGGCATGAAGATTTTTACAGCCCTCACTAAACAGCATTGCCATATTGCTTTCCTAAGGGTCTTACCAATTACAAGACATCCGAGCTTACCAATGTTACAGTAACCTTGCCAGCATCCAGTGTTATTGGTTTAAGTGTTTAAAGCTAATTTAGTCAGTGTAATGTGGTCCCTCCAGGATACTTTCAGGTGCATTTACTTGACCTCTGTGAAGGATGAGCATTCCCTGTAAACTTTCCACCCAGTGGTTCACGTTGCTGGATTTTTAAGTGATGTACCCTGTCCATTTGTATTTTGTGGTCCAGATCTTTTGATTATAACTTTGACTAAATGTTTTAAGGTTTTCATTATCGCTTATCCTAGCAGCCTTTTAATACAATTTAATCCCACAGAGAGATTTTATATGTGTGTGTGTGTGTGTGTGTGTGTGTGTGTGTGTGTGTGTTTATGTAGATCTGCACTTTACACATACACAGGAATCCAAGAACCAGTTTTTGTCCCCTTAGGGAAATATTGCTTTCATTGATAATGCATACAAAGAACCAAATTCAATTGCATGGTTCCTCTAAGACATAAGGAACTAATGATCATGAACTAAATAATAATTCAGCTAAATAAATGAAATTCAACAAATATTTTCTGGGCACCTATTGTGTATGAACAACGAGCTAATCACTGTGGATTCAGAAACGGAGAAGTCGAGGACTCAACTGCTTTATTTATTTATTTATTTGACAGGGAGTGGGGGAGGGGCAAAGGAGAGGGAGAGGGAGAGAGAATCTTAAGCAGGCTCCACGCCCAGCACGGAGCCCCACACGGGGCTTGATCTCACAACCCTGAGATCATGACCTGAGCCGAAATCAAAAGTCGGATGGTTAACCAACTGAAACTAGGTGCCCCCCTCTACTGCTATTTTTAATGCAAATCGATGAGGAGGTTGATTGGTCTGGGGATAGTTAAAAACAAACAAACAAAAAAACCAAATAGCTGGGTGGGGGGATGGGTTAGCCTGGTGATGGGTATTAAAGAGGGCACATTCTGCGTGGAGCACTGGGTGTTATGCACAAACAATGAATCATGGAACACTACATCAAAAACTAATGATGTAATGTATGGTGATTAACATAACAATAAAAATATAAATAAAACGATGAAAATGCAAATGAAGCAGGTCAATAAAAATATTATTTTAACAACAACAACAAAAAACCCAAATAGCCAACACCAGTAGCATCAGCCGCAACAGCAAAGCAAATGAGAGGTCTGCAGGCAAATGTGTTTCACCCAGGAGCCGGAGCTGGGCCAAGTGTTACACTGGAGACATCCTCCTGGTAGAGAAGGCTGGGCAGCCTGGTGGTCAAAGAGGGACCGAGGTGCGGAAGAACCTGCTTCTAACACCAGCTAGTAATTTACCTGCCAGAAATCACAGCCAGCCACGTGATCTGGGCCAGCCATGTGAACTCAGATTCCAAATCTGGAAAATGGGGGCAGAGACTAAGACCCACCACTCTGGGAAGGTATAAGGATTAAACAAGAGAGTGCTCACTAAACTCTCAGCAGGATGCCTGGCCCAGAGTTCAGGCTCCAAGACCATTTGTTATTATTATTGATATCACTCTGTTAATTTTGAGAACGTGGTCTGCAGGCCACAAGATATTTGGGGCAAAGAATGGCTCTGCCATAAGATTTTTCAAGGGTCTAAGGGAGAGTGTGAACCTCAGATGGGACACCAAAAATAAGTACATATCTCACTAAAATGCTCAGTTATCCCCTTTCCAAGGTCCTTTTCTCATTTTTATTCTCTACCTAATGCTTCCTAAACTTCAGTGGGTCCATGAGTCACCCGGGGATTTTGCCAAAATGCTGATTCTGATTCAGTAGGTCTGGGATGGTGTCCAAGAGTCTGGATTTCTAACTCGTTCGCAAGGGCTGCTGCTGGTGTTGGTCTGCAGACCATCCCCGGAGCGATGCTGCCCCAGTGGGTTTTGCTGGGGGTGGGTGATCTCAGGACACTCAAGGCATCCCGGGAGAGGAAGAGGGAGATGGACAGCAGATCCCAAATTGCCACCAGGGGCACAAGTGGCCGCACACAGGCATCCCCCTTTGCTAGAGCAGGCAAAATCTGAATGTGTCTTTCCCAAGCTGGCTGGGGGCTGCAAGTGTCCCTGGCCCTGGGGTGAGGCTTTCTGCCCCACAGACACCGCTGAGCAGTCCCCGTAATGACAGCCCCTCTTCAGGGGGCGCTGACTTCCTGCAGGCACTTTGCTGCCTTAGCAAGAATCGACCCCGTAGCCCTGAGATAAACCAGCAGGCGTCAGTCCCCATTCAGGGGAGGAAGCGGAGTCTCGGGAAGATGAAGGGAGAGGGCCCGAAGTCTAACTGGTAGAAGAGGCAGAGATGGGATATGATTACAGAGCTGACTCCAAGCCTCTCACCACCCCCACCCCAAACTTGCGAACCAGTGATACCTGACTCCCAGTGACTGGGCCTGACTGCTAAGGACTGCCCTAAGATCTTCTCGAGCCCTGGGATAGTCTCTGGGGACGCAGCGCTAAAGAAGAAGTGCGTGGCAGTGATGGGGGTTTGCAGACCACCTAGCAGGGGCAGCTCTGCATAGCAAGGTTCTGCCTCCAGGCTCTTTGCAAATATGCAGCAGGATCCATCCTGTGGGGCTCTTGGCCTCAAAACCAGATTCTTTTGCATGTGCTCACCAACACCAAAGGAGCAACACCGGGTTGTCATTTCATGCAACATGAACCGAACCTTCGATTTCCAACTCTGAACGCCCCTCCCTCCAGCTCTCACATCCCATCTCCTTGGTAGCACCAGGAGGCAAGTTGCTTCTCCAGAAGGGGCCTGAGACACATGAGCCAGAGTCAGACCTGTCCCACATCCAGGTCCTGGATCAAGTGCCTGATGGCTGTGCAGCCTTGGGTGAGCTACTTTACCTCTCTGTGCTTCACTTTCTCAACCATGAAAAAGGGGGAATGACAGCAATCTAAATACCAAGGGTCGTTCCCACTTATTAAGTGTGTGGGTACCAGGCAATGTGCTTCCTCAGTTAACACTCACCTCCATTCTAGGAGGTGGGAACGTCCCCTAGATGTCCCTATTTTACAAATGAGGACATGGTGGTTTAGGGAGGTAGCAGAGTGCCGTCACCAGGGCCTCCGTCCAACTACTGCAGCTTGGCCTTGCCCGTTCACGGCAGTCCTGCGAACGCACAGGGAACCCTCCGTCTGGCCTGGCGCTCTGGGACGGAGGCACAGACAGAGCTCTGGTCTTCTTGATCACAGTCACGTGCCTAGGCGTGCTGGTCTGGAGGCCATTTGTGTGCTTGGCCCCGTTCTAGGAGCTCTGCGTGGATCATCACCCTGGGCCCTCCTAGTCATATGTGAGATCAGCACTATGTTTTCCCTGTTTTATGGGAAACCTACAGAAGGTGCACCAGTAGGGCGCCTGGGTGGCTCAGTTGGTTAAGCGACTGCCTTCGGCTCAGGTCACGATCCTGGAGTCCCGGGATCGAGTCCCGCATCGGGCTTCCTGCTCAGCAGGGAGTCTGCTTCTCCCTCTGACCCTCTTCCCTCTCGTGCTCTCTCTCTCTCTCATTCTCTGTCTCTCAAATAAATAAATAAAAAAAAAAAATCTAAAAAAAAAAAAAAAAAAAAGAAGGTGCACCAGTTTCCTGTGGCTGTTGTAACAACCACCAACTGAGTGGTTTAGAACAGAAATTTATTCTCCTGAAGTTCTAGAGGCCAGATGTCCAAGCTCCAGGTGTCAGCAGGGGCATGCTCCTCCTGAAGCATGGACCACAGGGGAGAGCCTTCCTTGCCTCTGCAGCTTCTGATCGCACCTGGCGAAGCTGGGCAGTCCTTGGCTTGCAGCTGCATGGCTCTGGTCCCGGTTCCATTGCCACAGGGCGTCCTTGGGCGCGTCTGCTGGATCTTCACATCCTCCCCATGAGGACACCAGTCTTTGGGGCCCACCCTAGTCCCCTAGGACCTCGTCTTCACCAATCACCTCTCCAAAGACCCGATTTCCAAACGAGGTCACATTCTGAGGTTCCAGGTAGACATGAATTTGTGAGGAGGGCGGATGATTGAGCCAGGAGAGGGAAGCAGTGACTTGTTCGAGGGAGTTGCAGAGCTCAGACTTGAACACAGATTCGGTGCTCTTTGCTAGCCCACTAATAACATAATCGGGACCTCTCCACACTCCTCTACAAATGCCCTTCATACACGTGGGTCTCATGCCCGCCGGGTCTAGGCAAAAAGCACATGGCCAGGCAATCATTTCATGGTATGGCATTTGCCTCTGGGCCCTTCCTATAGCTACAACAGAGATATCCCCACCTCTCCACGCTGACAACATAACCCAGCACACTCTCGGTGCTTGCAAAGCCCTCCAGAGTCTGGAAAGCAAATCTGTGCATGGCACCGCGCGAACCGCCTTCCAACAATTACATGCGGTTCTCGTGACCACCCCCATTTGTCTGACGGGAGAATTGAGACCCAGGTGGCGTCATGAGGAAATGCATGGGAAAATGGGTTGGAAGTTCTAAAGTGCTGTGCGAATGGAGGGGTTATTAATAATCTTAATTAAGAGTAGCAACAATAAGGCTAATAGTCACTACCCATTACAGATTCAATTCTGTGCAATCAACATTTGCAGGCACGGTGCTAAGTACTCAACAAATATTATCTCATTTAATTCAATTAACGGCAACAACTCAGGAGGAATGTTGTGGGCTTAACTGGCTCTGTCATAAGTAGGAGCGCAAGCAGGTTTGAAACTCTGTCGGATGCTCTTGCATCTTAGAAATATTTTTGTCTCCCTTTGGTGAGGAAAAGGGAAGAGAAGGACTGGAGCCAGAGGGGAAAAATTGGCCTTTCCACTGGAAGGATAGAAGAGGATTTGCTTCTACCTGGTACTTGTCCAGATTAATGACTGGCAGGTGTTGGACTCAGAGGCAACGTGACCCTCTCCCCTCCCCTCTTTCTTCATTCCTGCAAATGGGTGTGTTTGCTATGTGCCAAACATACAGGCTGGGTTGTTGGATTAAAGTTAGGAATATAGCAGGGAGCGAAACTTGGTCCTGGGGAGTGTGCTTTTCTACACAAGGAGTACACCTGGCTTATAAGCGTCTGATTTGCAATTGAATTTTCAGGTCCTTTGGGCAGAAACGGGTGCAGAGCGAAGACCTGGTGTGGGAACTGAGATAGGAGACTTTTGGGTCAATTATTAAGACTAAGGGAAATGAGCACTTAAAGGATTACCATGCCATAAGAGGTCTCAACACCCTTGAGCAATCCCGTCTTGATGTATGTGTAATATAGTATGAAATTTCCATTAACAATTTTCATCTAACTACGTCTCAAGCAGAAAAGATAGAAGGGTAGCGCATTGTCTGCTTTGGTAAAAGGGTTTCGCGTTCTCAACTAAGTGGAATATTTGCAGGACTCATTATCTTTGCCCTTTGCAGCAGGGATCCACAGTATAGGAGTTATAATAAGAACACTAATAACAGCAATACTAGCAATAATAATGGTAGCAGCAGTAACAAAATAACAATAATCAGGGTGAAGAACTAGCAGGCATGGGAAAGTTGCCATGTCCCCATGTGGCCCATAAAGACAGACTGAGAAGAGAAGTGACTCTCTCAAGGTCACATGCTAGCCAGTGGCTGGTCTGCGAGGAGGACCAGATGTCCTGGCAACCAGGCCGACATTCCTTACTAATGCCAAAGGAAAACTGCAACCACTGGCATGCCCCTGCCTCCCCCGGGGCCGGCCCTTATGTAGGGAGCTCAGCCAACAGTATTACGAGACATGGCGAGGACCCTGAAAGGAGGCACCAACAAGCAGCCCCTTTTCCAGGAGGCCCGAGTCCCCCCTGGTGTAGGATGCCACCCAGAGTGGAAAGTGGACTCAGGAGCGTCCGGGCCCCAGAGGAGGCGGGAGGATCCTGCAGGAAGCCGGGACTGGGGTGTTTCAAGGGCCGCCTGGGAACCCGCGCCCCAGTTCCAGCAACAGCTTTGTCTCTAGCCTCTTACTCTCCCGCTTCCAACCCTACAGCAGCTCAGTTTTTCTAATGTCAGGCTTCAAGGTCCATGGGAATGGTGCTTGGGGAATTTGCAGAGCTACCTTGTCTCCAGGCAAGCAAAGGTTGCCATGGGAACCCTTCATCCCTTCCCAGACCTGCAGCCTGTTCTCCCTTCCCCATCCCCGCTACACTGGGGCAGAGCTGACCAGGCAGGGTGCAACCACACATCCTCCTTTGGATGCAAACCTGCCTTTTCAAATCCATCCCATACATGCTGCCCAGATGATTATCTCTTGTCTGGTTCAACACGTTATTCCATTGCTTAAAACCCGCCATGGCTCCCCAGTGCTGAAGGAGCAAGCCCCAACTGTGGTGGTATTTAAGTTTTTTCTCTTCTCCGTGATATATAGCTGCACCCGAGCATTAACATCCCACCCGTCCGTGGGCTCCAAGAGGTGCCAGGACTGTCTTGTTCATCATTGCTTTTCCTGGTGCCTGGCACAGTTCCTGGCTCACACTAGGCACTCAGGAAGGGAAAAAACAACAAAAGAGGGAAGAGCGGAAAGTGCCAACTTCTACACTCAGCGTACCCTCTGCTTCCGCCACGGATGAGGCAAACTGAAGTTCAACATCCTTCCTTAAGATTCCTCCTCCCAGACCAGGCAGGTCCACACTGCAACTCTTTCTGCCCAAATCCCACCCAACCTTGGAAGGCTCAGCTCGGCCACCACCTTCTCCAATACTTCCCAGATGTCCCATTTAGAATGAATGCTTCTCTATTCTAGAGCTCACCTTGGCCAGCTGCCTGTGCCTAGAGCAAATTTCCCCTCTCCTCGGTAAGTGCTTTGAGTTTTGGGACCCTGCTTTCTTCATCCCTCAGCAACCCCCCTCCCCCGCCCCCGTGGCCAGAATTTACCACCACAAAGTGCTCAGAAGTCAAGTTCATTTGCATCCAAGACCACTGTGATTCCTCATCACTGCTCCTCACAAGGCAAGGCTCAGAGCTTCAACACCCACACACTTGGGTAAGGGGCCTTTCCAGTGATTTTTCTTCTCTGGAGGGTTTGATGGGTTGACCAGACCAAGTCCTTCAATGAACTTCAGTGCTCTCCCCTCTTCTTGTAGTTGTTCTGTTCTCATATAATCTGTTCTCCGCGCACCAGCTAGCGATCCTCATAAACCCTAAAACCACGAAGGGGTCAAGCCATTGTGCAAAACCCTCCAGTAGCTTCCTTCTCATTCCCTCCTCCGTCTCTAAGACGGTAGGCTGCGCTATCTGGCTGATTTGGGCAAGTGACTCCCCCTCTCTGAGCCCTGGTGACGTCTGTGAAGGCATCTGCATCCCTCACTGCCTCCCCACCCCCACAAAGAAGTCAGTTTTCCATGTGCCTCTTAGGTATGTGTGATGGTTGGCGTCAGTGTGCACCGAACCCATCCCTTAACACACGATTAATCATGGCATCTCACTTTTAATAACCTCAAGGATGCCAGGCTCATCCCCTGTGCCTCCCCTGTGCCAAGACACGTGGATTCGAGCCTGTGACGTTGACAGAGAGTAGCACCAGCCTGTGGCAGGAGGCAGAGGGGTTCCTCTTCAAATAAGATGGGGACCCAAAAGCCCAAAAAGCTATTTTAAGAGAGTTCCAGAAGTGTTTGTTTTTAAAATATCATGAAATGGTTATTATCAACCTTTTTTTTTTTTTTCTCCTGCCGTCTTTCCAAACAGGTGCAGTGAGATTAGTGGTAATTTAAAAAGCAGGATTGCCTCTGTGTCAATTTCTTGCTAATGAGCAAAACACGCCATGTAATTGCTATGTATTGAAGGAGGCAACAATGCATTTTCAGCGGCTGTTTAATATGCCGGGGCTCGGTTGAGCAGATGTTCTGAGACACGCTTTCCAAAACAGAGGAGTCAAGCGCAGAACAAGAAGGTGACGCTTCCCTTTCCCTCTCCTCCATCCAGTGCAGGGCCCCTTGGAGGGCATAAGGCAAAGCCAGGTGCCTATGATGTCGTCCGTGCTAGGTTCCTGGAGGCAGAGCTGATGGGGGGCCTGGAAACAGGGTTGGGGCTGCAATGGGAGGGTGGAGAGTCCCCTTCTCTTTATTGTATGAGGCACCAACCTCTAGACTGTAACAAGGTCTTATATTTTGCCTGGACTTGCAATGAGCTAGGGATAACCCCTGCTGGCTCTGTGATTCTCACATGTGACCTCAGCCTCTCTGAAGGTCAGCCTCATCATCTCTCAGATGCAGATAATAATACCCACACATCCCGTGGGGGATAAAATGAATGAACGAACAGGCCTGGATGCTTTCCTCTAAAGTGTCCACACGAGGGGCGCCTGGGGGGTTCAGTCAGTTAAGCATCCGACTCTTGATTCCGGCTCAGGTCATGGTCTTGGGATCCTGAGATCGAGCCCCATGTCAGGCTCCCCGCTCAGTGTGGGGTCTGCCTGAGATTCTCTCTCCCTCTGCCCCTCCCCTGGCTCTCTCTCTCTCTCTCTCTCTCTCTCAAATAAATACATAAAACATAAAGTGTCCACATGGCTGGCTCCCTTACAGGGGCGCGTGTCCGCCTGCTTCAGATCTCCCTCCCTTCTCTGAATCTAGCAAGGCCATTTATGCCAGGGAACTGGTGACAAGGACGTCAAACACCAACCATCTCCATGAGGCCTTTCCTGGCCACCTCCAATTTCCATGAGGGAAAGAATTTACAGTGAGTATTTTTCTTTCATGGGCGAATTCCATGTGCCTAGGGCAGTGCCTGACTCCTAGTAAGTGCTCAATTAATGTTGAATGACTAATGCATATAGGATACCTAACCTAGTGCACATGACAGCAGTCATGCAGTAAATGGCAGCATATAAATTATTATTTAAATTGCTCCAAGCAAAGTGTTTTCACACTGAATAAAGTCGCCACACTCTGCCCCCTCTCCCCCTCAGAGGACCAGATGCTTTTAAAAGCATTATACTATCTCAGTTCTCCCAACAACCAAGTAAGGCAGGTACTACTGTCATTTCCACTACATGGGGCTCCAGGAGGCTAGGTGGGGTGGGGGGACTGTCAAAGGTTGGGAAAGGGAGCCCCCCACCACCCATCAAAAGGAATGGCTTCCTGCTTGGATCCGCATGTAACGACCCAAGGTCACGCCAGCTGGTTTGGGATACATTTTTCCAAGGGGCAGGAAGTGATAAGAGAGGAGGTTTTAGGAGCCCAGTGGCTCAGAGAGTCAGAACATCTCCGTGGTTCCATGTGGATAAGACACCAGAGAGGGAAAATTGGATTTTTGGATTTGAAGAAGAGGCAGCCGATGGGGTTGGAAGGATTTGGGGTCTGGGGTTTGGCTATCATGTTGAATCGGTCCCTTGGGTGGGGGGGGGTCTAAGGCCCAGAGAAGGAACTAGAGCTTCAGAGTCCTGGGGGCTTGGGTTCAAGTCTGGACCCCACTGCTCACGAGCCTATTTCCTCCCTACAAAATGAGGATCACTGCAATCCCTCTCTTGGGACCTGATGGATAAAATGACGATTTGTGAACAACGTGGAAGAAACGGGGGCAGAAGCCTGACTGACCGTGCTCAGAAAGGCTCCGAACAGACTTGTGGGTCACCCAGCCAGTTGCACGCTGGTTGACCACCTAATGTGTGCAAGATGCTTCAGTGTGTGCTGGGGATGGGGGGCCTGGGGACTCCCTCTTGAGAAATCCCACTGGACTTGTAGTTCTCACCCAGAGGTTAGAATATTGTGTATAGTCATTTTTGAGAGGCAGGGTTCCCTAATGGTTAGCAACCCTGCCCGGTTTAACTCTTGATTCCTTCCTGAATGCATGGACTTCAACCAAGCATCTTTATAAACGCAGTTCCCCCGACTTTTGGATCCTTCCAAACGGAACTGTTTTTTTTTTTTTTTAATGTACGTATTTATTTATTTGAGAGAGAGAGAGAGCATACAAGCAGGGGAGGGCAGGGGGGAGGGGGAGAAGCAGACTCCCCGCTGAACAGAGTTCGACGTGGGGCTCGATCCCAGCACCCTGAGATCATGACCTGAGCCGAAGGCAGATGCTTAACTGACTGAGCCACCCAGGCGCCCCTGGAACTGGTGTTTCTAGCATTTACACTCCTTTCTGTGTTTCCTCTCTTGAGTGCTTTGCCTGATGGAAGCTCCCCTAGTGTCTGATGGACACTTACATACCCGCCTGCGTCCTGCTGGTCACTTTGGGCTACATTGTGTCAAAGATACAACCTCTACATCCACAGCATGGGGCCCAGAGCCACTCCTGCCCCTCTGACCGGGGCCCTCCCCCACAGCTCATAAAGGGGACAGAATCTGCTCAAGCCCCCGCCTCTGTGCATCCCCTGCCCGGGGATATCAGAAGGACCCCAGCCTTTCCGCCTCCTTCTGCTCACTTGGGCTCAGCAGCTCCTCCAGCAAGAATAATCCCAGGCTGTAGGCCTGATGGTGGAAAATGAATATTCTGGCCGCTTTTCAGTTTCCAGATTGATTGGGGACAAACGGGAACTCGGCCCCCTCAACCAATCATCCAAGGCAGTCAGCTGTAACTAGGTATATGCTTAAACAGCCGGCGTGTGAAATATCGTGCCCGCACTCTGCTGATTAAAAAAATTCCAAATCGTTATTTCCCGAAGTCACCAGCTCAGAGGCCCGGGAGCGGGTGGGTGGGGGGTGGTGGGGGCAGATGCGGCCGCCTCAGTGGCCACAGCCGATTCATCATTAATAGCCCTCCCCCGAGACTGCACATTCTGAAATGTGTTTTGTCTTCCACACTGCTGTAGAGAATTAATAAATCATTCAGCTCCCTGGTTTTATGAATCAAATAATAAGAGTAACGCTTAAGTAGTGTTTGCTTTGTGCCAAGCACAAGTTAACTATTATTAGCTATTATTAACTAGCCTACAAGGTTGGTACCGTCATGATACCCATTTTACAGATGGGGACACAGAGGCGTGGAGAAGCGAAAGGACCTGCCTGGGTTCTCCCAGCTGGTCAGGGGCTCCAGCTCCGGCTCTGACGTCTTTGGACCCCTCGGTGCAGACATTATTAGGAGTATCCTACTTGTGAGGCGTTAGACCAGAATCTGAGAATAAGGGACAAAAGACCCGGTCCCTGCCCCCTCGGGGGAGGTGGATATGAAGATGATGAAGTGATGGCTAACGTTACTTGGACTATCTCAGAGTCAGGTCAGTGCTGAGAGCTTATACAATGACCATTGCGTTGGATCCTCACAATAATCCTATGAGGTAGGAACTTCGTTATCCTTGCTTGATGCTTGGGGAAACTGAGGCTCAGGGAGGTGAAGTCATACCTTAAGTGGCTGAGCCACAATTTGAACCCAGGTCTGATAACTCAAGATCCCACTACCTAGAGGGCCCCTGGGGGTACAAGTTAGGGGTAGCCTGGACCGTCCACAGCAGCTTCTGGGAGCGGGGGAATGGTGAGCTGGGAACTGGGTGGGGCAGAAGAAGAGAGGGGAAGAGAAGTGTCCTCACTGGGGCCTGGATGTGAGAGAGCTGCCATGTTGGGGACGGATGTAACGTAGGACATGTATGACGGGGGACTGGTGTGTATGGGCACAAGTGTGATAGGGGACCGGTGTGCACGGGCTTTTGTGTGGTCAGAGGGGAGCAAAGGGGGAATCAGGGAGGGAAGTGGTGACAGTGAGGTCTGGGAAGGTCGGCAGTGGCCATGCCAAGCTGGGCCTGAGGGAAAAGTTAGAATGTCATCCTACAGGCGGTACTCACGAGTTTTAAGCTGGAAAAACCTGACCTATTAGCCACTGGGTTCAGCCTCAGTTTTTTTTTTTTTTTTTAAAGATTTATTTATTTATTTGAGAGAGAGAGAATGAGAGCGATAGAGAGCACGAGAGGGAAGAGGGTCAGAGGGAGAGGCAGACTCCCTGCCGAGCAGGGAGCCCGATGTGGGACTCGATCCCGGGACTCCAGGATCATGACCTGAGCCGAAGGCAGTCGCTTAACCAACTGAGCCACCCAGGCGCCCTTAGCCTCAGTTTTACTAAGTATAGAATCCCCATGAGGGTTTCCAAAACCCCTACCCTGTCTCTCAAACCTCCCTGATCACTCTTTTCAAGGACCATTAGGGTCTGGGAACCTCAGACTGAGAACAGGTGGTTTCGTTTATAACTACCTCTTTGAAGGCCCTTTTGAAATAAATGTCACAACTGGAATTAGTCAAACCCATGGGCTCAGATGCTTTGACCGCCTCCCACCCCCATTCCTATCCCTACTGTTTAATAAATTCTCTTCCCAGACAGATCAACCAAATCCATAAATAAATCATATAAAAAAATAAAATCTCATCTGTTTTGGAGAGCTGTGGGAAATGCCTGAGCCGCACCGGAGAAATCATACATCATTCAGGCATGAGGAAGTTTCAGTAACACCAAAGTTCTCAAGCAATTAGAGGGTCGGCCTCTCCACCCAGTTCTGGAGACCTAATGGGTTGGCAGTTGTAACTCTCGAGTATGATGCTCCCACCCCCCATCCATCTGTCTTCAAACTCCAGACCCAATCAGGGGCTCAGTGACAGGTAGATCAAACGCTTTCCCATGTGTCAACCTGAGAACCCACTGGACAGGAAGGACTTTTCAGAGGATGGCCGGGATGAGATGGAGACCAAGCCACGGGTGGTGGTGGTTGGGGGCCTGGCATGAGATCTCGCGTCTCCTCTGCGAAGGGAAACCGTAGGGTGGACCACAGGGGGACCAGGGCCAGGAGGAAGCTCTGAAGTGATGAGAATATCGCCCAAGCCAGCAACTCATGCCATGTTATGGGGCCTCTCTGTTACCTCGCAGCCAGAGAGCTTTCCTCTTGCTTACTCTGATTGTGTCCCTTCTTTCCCTGCTTCCGATTTTCCAATGGCTGCTACATGGCCTTTCCGGATGAAGGCTTTCTATTCCGTTCCTCTGGCCACCCTGGAGATCTACGCTCTGGGTGTGTAGTACAGCAGTCCTCCTCTGAAAGGGCCAGCTTTGCTCATCCTCGAGGGCTTTGCCCAAGCCATTTTGTTGGTTTAGAATGCCTCCTCCCCCTTCCCCCTGGCTAACTTCTATTTATCTCTAAGATTCAGTACAGGTGTTACCTCTTCCGGGAAGCCTTCCTGGATTCCACCCACCTGTCCACCGCCCCCTGCCCATGTTGCCCCAGCCTCTGTGCTCCCCAAACATAGCTCGTTGGTTTGCCTCTTTTCTTCTCCGGCCTGGCAGCTCCCTGAGGGTAGTGGCCATGGCTGTTGTCTCACACACCGTCATGTTCCTAATGCCTACCAAAGTGCTCAGCCTGGGGTAAGTATTCAGTAAATGCTTGTTGAACACGTGAATGAGAAATTTAATGAATAAATGAACGAACGCATGGCTGTTCTATGATGGTGGTTTTCAACCAAGTGTGATTTTGCCTCCAGGGGACATTTGGCAATATCTGGAGACTTTTTGTTTGTTTGTTTGTCACGACTTTCCGGGAGAAGGGGGAGAGGTGCTCCCGGCATCTAGTGGAGGGGCCAGGGATGCTTGTAAATATCCTACAACACACAGGATGTGCCCTCACTCCCACCCTCTTGCCCCAAACAAAGGATTATCCAACTCCAAATGCCAACACTGCCAAGGTTGAGAAAGTTTGCTCTGTGTGTTAGGTCCTGGGTTTGCTGCTATAGGCAACAGAAGAGAAAACAAAGACATCATCCCTGCCCCTAGTGAGTTTATAATCTGGCAAAGCACTTAAGAGTGACACCTGAGAAACCACCAGGAAACTGAATAGGACAGAGACATTTACTGAACACCCCCAAGTATTAGGCACTGGTGGTAGCTCTACCCAGTTGAACTCCTATTCATCCTTTAAAACCCAGTTTATTTTATTTTATTTTTATTTTTATTTTTTAATTTTTTTATTGTTATGTTAATCACCATATATTACATCATTAGTTTTTGGTGCAGTGTTCCATGATTCATTGTTTGTTCATAACACCCAGTGCTCCATGCAGAACGTGCCCTCCTCAATACCCATCACCAGGCTAACCCATCCCCTACCCCCCTCCCCTCTAGAACCCTCAGTTTGTTTTTCAGAGTCCATCATCTCTCATGGTTCGTCTCCCCCTCTGACATACTCCCCTTTTCTTCCTCTCCTGTAAAACCCAGTTTAAATATCACGTCCTCGGGGTACCTGGGTGGCTCAGTTGGTTAAGCGTCTGCCTTTGGCTTGGGTCATGATCCCGGGATCCTGGGATCGAGTCCCGCATTGGGCTCCCTGCTCAGCGGGGAGCCTGTTTCTCCCTCTGCCTCTTCCTTCTGCTTGTGTTCCCTCTCTGTCTCTCAAATAAAAAAAATATTTTAAAATACATACATACATACATACATACATACATACATATCACTTTCTCTACACAGCCTACCCTGGTGCCTCAACCCAGATTCAGTCTGCCTCTTCTCTTTGCTGCTGCAGACACCACACTGTCCCATAATTCTTTGTGTACGTGACTGTCGCCTCTCCAGCCTGAGGACAAGGGCTGTGTCCTAGTTGCTGTTATTTCTCCAGTGCTTAGAGAATAGAGAGTGGTTTACTAAATGTTTGGGGAAATGAACACCAGAAACAGGACTGTCGCAGACATCAAGCCAACAGTGGGGTTTCCCCACGTTCTGGGAACCAGGGGAACGTCTGTATGGAGGGCCGCTATCGCTGAGAAGCCCAGGGATGCCGATGAGCTCCCAACCCCAGTCATGAGCTGACACAGAGGAAGAAGGCTGTTCTGGGCTGTCGGTACTTTGTCATTGACTTTGCCAAACCAGAGAGCAAGACGTTCTCCCAATGAGCTATAAATTAAAAGGGAGGAAAAAAAAGGTCTGCTAATTCCAACCCACTCTATTTTTTGCTCGCAGCTGCTTGGGAGGGAATGCACTGTGCCTTTCAGATGGAACATTTCTTTGGCTGAGCTCCCCTCTCTCTGCCTGCCCTGTCATTCCCCTCCTCCAGGATCCCGCCTGGTTGGAGCCCAGGGAGCCTGGGCTTTGGGATCACACAGACCTGGGTGCAAATTCTGGCCCGGCCACTTCTTAACCACATCTCTCTGAGCCCCGGCTTCTTTCCCTACCCTATAGAATCTCAGCTTCTGAGCAATTCTGGGAAGCACCTAGGCCTCTGGGGTGAGAGGTTCTCCAGTGCCCCTGGAAGATTGTAGACCACCTACAGGATGCTTGGTTCAAGAGGGAGGCTGGGCTTCCGGTCCTTAGAAAGGAGCTTCCTCATTCCCAGCTCTGACCTGTCCAAGATCCCCCAAACATCACTTAGCCATGCAACCCCCCACTGTACACACAAGGAAACTGAGTCCTGGAGACTGGAAGCCAGCTTAGCCGGGCTGCACGGAGAGGGGCGCAGAGGCCCTGGGCCCCCAGACCTCACCCACTGCTACGCCTTCTCCTGCATAGTAATAACTGTGGCATCTGCCATTTATTAAATGCTTACTGATATACCAGGTGCTGAATGATCGTAACACCCTCTGAGGAACAAAAATACCCATAAAAGGAAAATTTGCTTAAGTTGAACCTCATTAAAATCAAGAACGTCTGCTCTTTGAAAGACAATATTAAGAAAATGAAGACAAGCCACAGATGGGGAGAAACTATTTGCAAATCTCTGATCTGATAAAGAATCGTACCCTAAATATAGAAATAATTCTCCAAACTCAAGAGTAACGGGGCGCCTGGGTGGCGCAGTCAGTTAAGTGTCCAACTCTTGATTTGGGCTCAGGTCATGATCTCAGGGGCTGTGGGATTGAGCCCCACATCAGGCTCTGCGTTCAGCACGGAGTCTGCTCATCCCTCTCCCTCTGTTCTTCCTACCACTCAGTCCACCCCCCCTTGCACTCTCTCTCAAATAACTAAATGAAATCTTTAAAAAAACAAAACAAAATAAAAACAAAGTTAAACCTACACCTGCCATATGATCCAGCAATTTCACTCCTAGGTGTTTACCTAAGAGAAGTGTGAACAGATGTCCATATAAAGATATGTCCACAAGTCCACAGCAGATCTATTCAGAATAGTCCCAAACTAGACACACCCAAATGTCCATCAACGGGTAAACAAACTGTGATGCATTCAGATGACGGAAGACTGACCGCTTAGCAAGGAAAAGGGATGAACTATTGATATTCATAACAGCATATACATGAATCTCAAACAACATTATACTAAGTGAAAGAAGCCAAATTTAAAAAAAAAGAGTATGTACTACATGATTCCATTTATAGAAAATTCTAGAAAATACAAACTAATATATTGTGACAGTGGTAGCCTGGAGGAGGTGGGGGGAGTGGGAAGGGGTGAGAAGAAGGAATTTTGACCAAAGGGCATGAAAACATCTTAGGGGGACGCATGTGTCCCTTATCTTGATTGTGGGGAGTGTTTCACGGGGTGTATATACAGCTGGAAACTTCTCAAATTGTACGTTTAAAAGTGCAGTTTATTGAACGCCAATTACACCTCAATGAAGCTGATATAAAAAAAAAACAACCTCTAATGTTAAAACCTGCGAAAACAGATAAATGGTGTTTTACTCCTATTTTATAAAAGGATAAACTGAGGCTCAGAGAGGTTAGGTCACTTGCACAGGGTCACCCAGCTAACAAGTGGTGGATCTGGGACTCAATGTAGGAGAAGGTGATTTTTTTTTAAAGACTTTATTTTTAAGTAATCTCTACACCCAGCGTGGGGCTCGAACTTGCAACCCCCGAGAGCAAGAGTCACATGTTGTACCAACTGAGCCAGCCAGGTGCCCCTAGGAGGGGGGGTGATTCACAAGCCCCACTTCTCAAATGCTGGTCACTCTGCACTCAGCTCCCAGTGCTTGTGCTGTGTTTCGGTAAGTCCTGCTTCAGATCTAACGTTCCTTGAGATTCATCCCTGCTGTTGGCAGAGGACGGGGGGAGAGAGACAGAAGGAGGGAGGCCCAAGGAGAATGGAGTACTCTGTTCCCCTGAACTCTCCACTCTCCCCACAGCCATTCCTGACCCCAGGGAACACTGCATGG
Organism: Zalophus californianus; assembly: GCF_009762305.2. NCBI lineage: Eukaryota > Metazoa > Chordata > Mammalia > Carnivora > Otariidae > Zalophus > Zalophus californianus. The sequence continues at coordinate 19,965,830 of NC_045608.1, read as the reverse complement.
AGCACGTGCCCACCCCACACTGTCCCTCCTCTCGGAGCTGTCACCACCTGTGGCTTCTCTCCTCTGGCTGATCAGCGACCTGGGGGCTCTGCTCTCCTGTGCCCGGACTGACCAGTGTCGAAACTGACCCCTTCAAGCTTTCCATGACACTTAGATCCCATGCCAATATCTCACTGGGGCGACTTGCCCCCTCTGGTCCTGTCCGATCTCCCTCCTTCTCTCCCCGCTCCCCATTGCACTCCGGCCAATCATTGTTTCCTCCTAGGCTGCAGGAGGGAACCAGCCCGATGCTTCAAGAACGGCTTCCCTGCTCCTGCTCTTGGGTCCCGATGCTCCAGGCTCCACGAGCGGTCAGAAGGGTCCCTAAAGTGTCGAGGTAGACTCACATCCTCCTCCCACTGCACTGAGAGTAAGATCAAACTCCTACAGTGGCCTCAGAGCCCCGTGGGAATTGGCTCCTCCTGGCTGCCCAGCTTAGCCCCCTGCACGCCTGTCTGCATTCCCCAGCCTGGTGCTCCTTCCTGGAACCTTCATCTCCCACATCCCTGCGCCGCTGGCTCTTCCTCCCTGCTCAGGTGTCAGCTCAAATGTCACCTTCTAACAGCGGCCCCTGGCTACCTCTGTAAGGAAGCACATTTGCCCCTGGCCCCCGACACTCACAGTTACACTCCTGGTACAGTGGTGGACACAATCCGAAACCCCTTGCTTAGCTATGGGTTTACTTGGCATCTGTACCCCATATTTAGATCAGAGCTTTGTCCCTACTAAATGCTCAATGAATACATGCAGAATGAGGAACAGGTGTCTGATTGACACATTCACCCTGAGCTTGGAGAATCAGGGACTGGGGGAAAGCTGTGTGACACTGGTCCAAGTGCTTAACTTCTCCGCGCCTCAGATTCCCCATCTGTAAAATGGGTATAGTCCGCTTCCCTTCCACACGGTAGTGTTGGAAGGCAAGGGGCCCCCCCGCACACAGAGTGCCACTAATACATGACAGTCCTTTTCATTATGATGATGATAATGACTATTTCTTCCTCGAGTCTGAAGGATTCCATCTGGACTTGGGGGAGCTGCTACAGGGCCCTTCTCCACCGCCCAATCCCAGACCGGCATCCACCTTCCACGGGCAAGGATGTGCCTGGGAGAAATTAGCCGACACATGACAGGACGAGGCAGCTCCCAGAAGAGGCCTCAGCTGAAGAAAGAGCAAAGCGCCCCTGATGAGAAGGGGAGGTTTCAGACAATATCTAATTGGTATTCTCCGAGCGATGCAAAAGGACACTGCATCTCTAAAAAGGGAACAATCGGAGATTAGGGAAGATCGCTGTGAGAGAAAAGCTTGTTTAAATCTATTACCGAACAAAAATGGTCTGTGGGTTTTGAATGGAAAATTTGTGTTCCTGCTCCCATCTCGGATTAACCCGTGGCAGAGCGCCGCCGAGCACGCAAGGGGGTGCGCGCAGGAGGTGGGGGAGAGGGTCTCCTGGCTGACATTTGCATGGTGTTCCTGAACCACGGTGCTGAGCACTAACCCGCAGGATCCCTCGGAGCCCCAGACCACTCTCGGACATAGTCCTCCCCATTTTACAGAGGAGGGGACTGAGGCTCAGTGAGTGGCTTGTATAAGATGCACAGCCAGTGGGGCACCTGGGTGGCTCAGTCGTTAAGCATCTGCCTCTGGCTCAGGTCATGATCCCAGAGTCATGGGATTGAGCCCTGCATGGGCTCCTGCTCAGCAGGGAGCCTGCTTCTCCCTCTCCCACTCCCCCTGCTTATGTTCCCTCTCTCACTGTGTCTCTCTCTGTCAAATAAATAAATAAAATCTTAAAAAAAAAAAAAAAAGATACACAGCCAGGGTAGGTAAGGCTGAGATTTGAACTCATGTCTCCGTGTCCAGAGTCTGAGCTCTTAGGATATGCACAGGTGTGTGTGTGTGTGTGCCTTAATGACTTTTAGGGCAAGAGGGACCTCAGAACTCAGCTCCTCTGATCCCTTCCTTTCACAGATGGGGAAACTGAGGCTCATGTGGGGGAAAAATTTTTCCTGGGGCCTTGCCCAACTGAAAGTATGAGGACGTTGGGAATGCTGACGGAATGAGCACTCACGTGGTGCCAGGCACAGTGCTAAGTCTTCACATTTGTCTCCTCATCCACCCCACAATGGGGGGGGGAGGCACTGTGAGCCCATTTTATAACTATGGAAACTGAGGCTCAGAGAGGCAAAATCACCGCTCAGGTTGACAAAGCTGAAATCCAAAGCCAGGTCTGTCCCCATGCCTGGTGGAGTGCTGTTTGGGGACCCCCTCTCTATACACACAAGTGTCCCCCCCCCACATCACAGGACACCACAGTGGCTCACCAGCGTCTTCCAGCTCCTCAGCCTCTGCTCAGGTGCCGGCTAAGGCCCAAAGCTGCGGTTGAAATGCATTTTGACCAGCGGTCACTTGTGTTGTCCCAGGGGGCTGGGTGGGGGTCAACTGCATCGTGTCCCAGGGGACGGGGGCAGAATGGTTCCTGTCACCACCAAGGTGCTGAGTGAGATGAAGGCAGGGTGGGTAACAGATGGCCTGGTTCCTGAGCCTGGACACTGAGCCATCAGCTGTGAGACAGTGCCCAGGGGGCGAGAGAGCCAACAGGGGCATCACGTTTACTTCTAGGGTATTCTTCCGTGGAGTAGAAACCGTGCCCTCTGGTGCAACCCCAGGCCTGTGGGCCATTGGCCTCTACTTCCCCTTGCTGGCCTCGTCGGCAACCATGCTCTCCATCATTCGCTTCACCTTCCCTGCCCTGGCCTTCTTTTGCTTTCTGGAACACCTCACACTGATCCCCTCCTTAGGACCTTTGCGTTCCTGGATCCCATCCCCTGGGACATTCTCTCTAGCTCTTTCCAGGCTCCCTCCCTCCCTTTACTCAGGCCTTTGTTCTCTGAAGCCTTATCTGCCCACTCGGTCACTGGTCACTGGTGGTCAGGCTCCACTTCACTTCCCTGAAGAACCTTCCTCTAAGTCCTTGTTCAAGCTGCATTTTCTATTCCTCTAGCTGTGTGTTTCGTGTTTATTATCTGGTTTATTGTATTAGAATATAAGGGGTTTAGGGGCCCCTGGGTGGTTCAGGCGGCTCAGCGTCCGACTCTTGGTTTCAGCTCAGGTCATGATCTCATGCATCGTGGGATTGAGCCCCATGGCCGGCTCTGCCCTCAGTGGGGAGTCTGCTTGAGATTCTCTCTCTCGCTCTCTCTCTGCCCCTCCCCCTGCTCACGCGCTCTCTCTCTCAAATAAATAAATAAATCTTAAAAAAATATTAGGGGTTTCTTATATGACATAAAGATAAAGATATCTTGTCTTGCTCACTGAATAATCCCAGCACTCAGCCCTATGCCTGGCACAGAGTTGGTGTTCATTAAATATTTGCTGAATGAATGAACGACCTGTCCAAGGTCCCAGAGCACCTGAGAGATGGGTGCCATCAGGGCAGGCTGTATGGAGGAGAAACCCTTTTCTGATTCTTGTACTTTTATGATCAAGGAATAACCCTCAAGTGGCTACCTTTCTCCTCCCTCGGTTTTCCCACCTGTAACCGGGGGGTTGATAAGACTCTTCTCACGGCCCCACCAGCTCTGAGTCTGGATTCTACGAAATGCCAGGCTCTTCTTGTCTCAGTCATCAGTGGCCCTGCTGCCCATCAGCTGGAGCTGGGAGACTGCCTGTTCCAGGGATGCTGAGGCCAGGGCCATGTCTCAGCCTCGCTCTTAACACAGCAGAAGTCTTTACGTCCGTCGGGGGCTCTGTGTGGGGCTTGTCAGGGACTGCGCCGCACGATGCTGTGTGCCGTAGGAACAATTCCAAGGCAGAGAGAAGGGGCTTAATCCAGCAAGAGTGTTAGGGCCTTCGTCTTCTTCCAGAACATCCGCAGGGCCTGACTTGCCTTTCCTGGCATTTAGTATCACCTGCAGCTGGCTTTGTGCACCCCGGGCTGGCGTCCACGAAAGGGATTCTCAGCTCAGTGATTCTCAGCTCCGGCTGCACATTTGAATCACTCGTGGGACTTCTCCATTCTCCACTCCCAGAGGCTCTGTCTCACCTGATCAGGGGTGAGACCCGGGCCTTGGTGTTCTCTAAAAGCTCTCCAGGTGATACAGAGGTACAGCCAGGGCGAAGGGACACAAGTCACACAGGGCAGTGGGTGGGGTCCAACAACCTCCTGCCTCCTAGGGAATAGCCTGGGCGATTGTTATGCACATTAACTATTTTGATCGCTTTATGAAGAAGAGCTTTCTTGAGGTGTAACTGGCAAACAATACCCTGCATATTTAGAGTTCAGTTCGGTAAGTTCTGACACACACGTGCCCAAGAAACCGTCCATTATTGCTGTCAAGATAGTGACACCCCTACGGGCTTCCCCATAAGCACCTTGAACTTGAATTTGACTGGCTTAGACTAAAAGCCCGAGCAGGCGAGCGCAGGACTCAAGAGGCCAGACTTGGGCTTCAGACAAAGTCGGGTCCCTGTTCTGTGCTTCCATGAACCAGCTGTGGGACTCCAGGGCGGTGGCTCCACCTCCGTGAGCCTCGCTTACTTCACTGTGACGGTCCCAAGCTCACAGTGTCATTGAGCGGCGAAGGAGGTGTTTGAGAGCTCCGTGCTGAAAGGAAGTCCCCATCGGCGGCAGTGATCATTAATATCAGATCCAGCATCATCTCCACGATCCTCATGGAAGCAGAACTGGGAAGGAGAGAGATGCTCGGGGAGGGGGAGTGTCTTGTCTTCCCATCTTTTGGGTGCCCACTGTCCAGCACCATGCTGGCGTGCATCTACTCGGCTTCCAATAAAAATAGGTGGAGTGACACATGGTGGACTGTCCAGCACATACAGGACACTGGGTGGGGGCGGGGTGTTGTAGAGCCTTTCCTCCCCCCGCCCCCACAACCCCGCAGAATCCACCCCCACCTTTCTTCGCCTTCTCTCCCGACCGCATGTCCCCCGCATGTCTGACTGGGGTCACACGCCTGCAGTCTGGCCCTCCATCTTCCCAGACTGTCATTCTTTAGAGCACAGCTATTTCCTGGGGGACACCTACATTATTTATTTTCTAGCTCATTCGTTTCTCTTCAGAAGTTTTTTGTTCGTGCATTTGCTCATTTAGTCCATTGTTCAGGCAGGCAAGAAGCTTCACGGAATCACTTGGGCACCTCTGTCAGACGGTGCCTGTCTCGGCCTGGCACTTAGCTCCGTGGCGGGGTGTGGATTAGTGCCTGATAACTAAGCCAACGGAGAGGAAAAAAGGTTTTCTTTCTGTCCCTGTGCTGCTCCCATGGACAACTTCATCAGTGCATATGATTTTTTCCTGTTCTCCACTGCTGCTAAGTCTGGGGTCTGTGCTCCTCCTGCGGCCATGGGCACATTTTTACTGAGAGGCACTGAGAGTTTGCCATGCATGTGTGCAAATCTTTTCTCACCAGCTGAGCTGCTAAATCCTGGAGGGCAGAGGCAGACCTTCACCTGCGACAGCCTCTCTAGAGCTTAGTACATGATGCTCAGAGTGGCAGTTGGAGGGGACAGAGCCAATCACTCATAATCATAATGTCAACAGCTACCTTCTACTAAGTTCCTAGTCAAGATCTGGCACTCTCTATACCTCTCCTCATTAGACCCTCAGAATAGCCTGCTGCTGTTGATGTTATTGGCCTGATTTTAGATTTGAGGAAACTGGGGCTCAGAGAGGTTAAGTGGACACACAGCCCTCACCAACGGAGCAGGAGTTGGAGCCTGGATCTGGTTGGGACTCCAAAGACAGTGCTCTCCCCATTCACTCATTCAGAGGATATTCGCTGAGCATATGCCCTGTGCCAGGCACCATGCTGGCGATGTGTGTGGAGCAAAAATAGACATGGTTTACATCTTTCTGGAACTTGCCTTGTTAGAATCTTATAGAATAAAATACAAGTCCTATAGAATCGTACCAGTTAACTCAGGGGCTGCCAGGAACATGAAACCCCAACCCAGTGGCCATAAGATGTCAGTGGTAAGTGAACTGGGGATCCCTGTGTGGCTTCACTTCATGGTTGAGAGAGGTCTACCACACCATTCTTCATGGTCTTTGTATTCTAGAGAGGAACTCACCCGCAGTTCAGCCATAGAGCTCCCTGGGGACACAAGTTTTAACCGAATCATCACAGTGAGCTGAAGGCACAGTACTAGCTGGGATAAGGAGTCTGAAGGAAAGAGATATGATTCTCTGGGTATATTTAGGTTTCTGGTCTCTGGTGCATTGGAGGCTGTGGGCGAAGGACAGCTGATGCTTGAGCTGGAATGGGAAGAATGGGTGATCTTGGTGGAAGTTGGAGGGAAGAAAGTTTCAGGCAGATTAACAGCTTGTGCAGTGGTGAGAGGTGGGCAGAGACCCAACCATGCTGGGAACGGCATTTTGGTCTTTATTCCGAAAGCCATGGGGAGCCAGCAGAAGGGTCTTCAAGCGGGGAGGTGGCGTTGGCAGATCCATGTGTTGAAAAGATGATCTGAGGGAGGCAGAGCTTGAAGCCAGGGGGCCGGGGAGAGGGCTGTTGCCGTTGGCCACGTGAAGGCTGACTGTGGCTGAGACTAAGCTGATGGCCCCAGGGATAGGGGAAAAGTGAGCTGCTCCGAGAAATATTTAGGAGGCAAAATTAACAGCACTTGGAGAGAAAATGGATAAAGGGAGTGAGGGAGAGCAAGGAAGAATGGACAATTTCCAAGTGTTTGTCTTGCTCAAGTACACATATGGCGGCACGTTTCACCAAGCCAGCAAACATGGCAGAGAGAGAGGACCAGGTCTGTTGCGTGGCAGGAGTCTTGAGCTGAGGCGTGCTAGCCAAGTGAGGGTCTGCCACCGTGTGGAATTAGAAGGCATCCTTTCTTTGCTAAGTCTGTCCTTCACCTTTAGACAGCTACGGTCACTGTGTTTGTTCCGAAGCACCTGCTTCAGGTTTCTGCTTGAGTCCCATTTAGTTATTTCCCGTCCACATTGCAAATGGCCGTTTGGGATGGCAACAATTTACCTCGAGTTTATCCCCAATCCCTCTTTTTCCATAAAAGACATGACGTATTACCCCCACATGGCTCAAAACATCGTCTTGTTGGTTCTTGGAGCCATCTAATTCCTCAGGCATGGATGCTGGGCCAGGGCCACTGTCTATTTTCCCTCCTACGTGTTCATCTTGTCCTTGAAGAACCCCCCCCAACTCTCCTCCAAATCAGCCAGCCCCAAGGGTTTAATGGCTTCTGACAAGCTGAGTGATCCTGCTGCTCAAAACTAGTAATGGAGAAGCAGGCATGGTCTGGCGGTGGTTGTGATTCTTAGTGTTATGTGGATGGCATCGATTAGGGGGAGGCAAGCCAATCTCTCTGACTGAGTCAGCTTCCTGACCAGTGACAGGCTCGTCCTGTGTTTGGCATGACAAGCTATCTGCCTGACAAAGTTCCTGCTAGCTGCGTGAAGCTAATCAGAAAACTGAAATTGCTTGAGCCCGGGATAAATTGGAGTGTACTCCTCTCTCTCAATGCTCTGAGTTGTGGGATGGCTGAGACAAATCTTTTCGAGTGGCTTTAGGACCATCCTGCCACAAATGCCTCAAACCACTGATTTGTCCATTTGCTCAGAGTAGCTTAATTTTTTGGGGGGGGGGACTTTTTTTTTTAGATTCCACAGCAAAAGGTTTGTTGTAGGACTTTTGTAATAATAGCTAATGGCAGGTTTAAAACTGATTTCTTCATCGGAGCCTGGCTGATTGGCAGATGACAACAGACTCATGCCTTTGCAGTTCTAATTCCCTGAGTTGGGGGAGATTTGTTATGCAGCATTATCATAGTAAAAGCTGACTGGTACAGGTGTTGACATCCATCTAGCTACTTAAGCTCTACTAGGGGAGACATTCTTGGGTGTCTCCTTTCCTCCTTATTCTCCACATCCAATCCCGGGGCACCTCTTATCAAGCTGACCTTACAAACATACCTTGTATCTACACGAGCTCTCCATCACCACCAGCCTATGTCAAGCCTCTATAAACTTTTATCCAGATGACTGCAGTAACTTCCTAGGTCTGTTCCTTAGCCTGTGGCCAGCATGAGTTTAAGACCAACATATTAAATCCCTCCCTGTTCGAAACCCAACAGAGACCTCCCATTTTGCTTAGAAATAACCCAACCTCTTTGTCATGGTTTTAAAGGCACCAGATAATCTGTCCCTAATGGCCTCTCTGATGTCACCTACTTCTGCCCCTCTTTGCCACCACATCTGGTTATAGAGAACAGATGCTAGGCCAGAACCTGCCATCCTGACGCCCAGTCCAATTCTCCTGCTCCATAGAGTGACCCCCATTAGGGTAACAAGTGTCCTCAAATCTCCCTGACTCCTCCCTGGTTACAGAACCGCTGATTTAGGAACACCTGTCAGACCCGGGATAAATTGAATTCTTCCTTGTTTTCATTCCCACCTTAGTTTCTGCCTCCAAAGCTCTCTCACAATTTACAGGCTCCTTAGATTAATTGCCAGTGTTACTATGGATTTTCCAATTGGATTCAGGATGATGCATTAATTCAGGTCTTTTTTTTTTCCTTCCTTGAGACATTTTACTCAATGATAACCTACTGGGTCTGCCATTGATCCCTCGATGCTTAATAACAAGGCCACTTTAATAGTAATTAATTCAAATATTAAATATATTTTCATTAAAAGCAGAAATGATAAGTCAGATTTAGTAAGTTATGAATTATCAGAGCCGGACTGTACCAGCTTTGCTTTACAAATGCTGAGTATTCCCCAGACTCTCAATTTTCCATCTTTCTCCCTATCCTGTGGCCTTAATTATGATGACAGTGACGACAGTGCTAATAATTATTACTGTCAACATGTATTGAGTGTTTTCCGTGTACCAGACACTACACTGAGCACTTTACATGCATTATTTGAGTTAAAACTCAGGCTTTTCAAGGAGGATCTATTATCATCCCCATGTTACAGGTGAGGAAACAGAGTCCCAGACAAAAGAAGGGATTTCCCCAAGGTCACACAGCTAATAATCAGCAGGGGCAGATTCAAACTCAGGCTGCCCATAAAAGCGGCATTCTTGATCCCTAGGCGATATCTCGTCGCGCTGAAGGGGAGGCAGAGGAACAGATACTCTGTGTCATGGACTATACTTGAAAATAAACCCGGGAAACCCGATTTACTCTGCAATGTAATTAAAAACAGACTGTTTGATGCCAACGGAAGTTAATGGCTTATGTTGCAAAATCTGGGCTTGTCTCTAAGGCAAGACATGGGACTGGAAGTATCACAAACTTGGGAAGCTAAAGTTGAAGTCTTGCGTCTTAGCAGTGCTTGATCTCGGACAGGAGACATCATTCACATATAACCTGTTCTGTTTTTCCCCAGCCACCTCATTTCACACCACCCTGATGTACCTATTCTGTGGATGGGAAGATCCAAAGGAAGAGTCAGGTGGCTGTCAAGGCTGGGGCGAGCCATGAGAACCAGCACTTGCACTGCCTCTTAGTGGTGGAGATGGTCACAAACGACATCCCACCAAAAGTTAGCACTTCGCCTCTCACAGTTCAGGATTTCTCAAACGGCACTATCGACATTTTGGGACGGACAATTCTTTGTGGTGAGGGTCTGCTCTGTGAATTGTAGGCTGTCTAGCAGCATCCCTGGCCTCTAACCACTGGACGCCTGTGGTCGCTCCTAGTTGTGACAACCCAAAATATCCTCAGACATTGCCAGCTGTTACCCGGGGGGCCGAATCACGCCCTGTTGAGAATCACTGCTATGGATAAAATTCCAGCAGCAACAACATGCCATGGACATGGCATGTTTCTTACTGGGTTCTAGAGCATACTATATTGTTTACATGAAGGAAAAAAGATATACTTCTCATCTTAAGCCATTTTAAAATCATTTTTATCACATGTATGATGAATGGTCTGCCCCCAGTTTTCCTCTTTAATACTGGGATTTGTCTTATATACCAGCAGGGTTTGTTTCTGAGCAAATATGATGGTTTCTTTCTCCAGTTCCACCTTCTTTCACTAAAATGATGGGCGTGCTGATACTTAGCCCTTAGAATTGCTGGGGGAGAGGTGTTCTATGTCAAGTGTCTGGTATACAGTAAGGGCTCCATAAAGGCTAACTGCCTTGTAGAGCCAGCATGGACTCCCTCCAAAAGAGGTAAATGATACAATGGAGAAAAGCCAGCAGGGCAATGAGACTGGAACCCTTGGTTAGTGTCCCATGCCTGTCACTGCCCTGCGGTGTGACCTTGCATACATCACTTACCCTCTCTGGTCCTATGTCAAGTGCCGAGTACACACTAAAGACTCCATAAATGCTGATTTCTTTCTTCCCCTTGTAGAACCAGCAAAGACTCCTTCCAGAGGAAGGAGTGAGGAAGCTGGGCTAGAAGCTCTCAAGAGCCCCCCAGCACTGCAAGGTAGGTTTCTTGCAAGGCTGTACATGGTAGTAGTTCCCCAAGCATGCACTAGAATCATCTAAGAAACTGGTTAACATGCAGACTCCCAGGCCCTAAGCTTAAGAGTTTCTGATTTAATAAGTCTGAGCTGGATCCTAGGAATCTTCATTTTTAACCAGGTCCCACCCCCACCCCTAGATGATCACTATGGAAGGGGTCCTGGGCCCCAAGAGGATCAGAGGTCCCACAAACTTGTTGAGAACAGGCACCGACACTGACATTTCATTCTTTTTCTGGTTTCTGCAAAAAACTCTGAAACTTGAACATTGAAAACAGATTTCTGAAAAGTTGGCCTGGGTGAAGTTGCTAGCAAATCCAATCTCACTGAACATACAGGTTTAGAAATGAGGCGCTCTGGACTGGGGTCCTAGCAGGCATCAACCAAGAAGCATTCTGGACACCTGGTCCTATGCCAGGGATGCGCATGCTTGCGTGTGTGCGTGCGGGCGTGTGTGTTCTGGGGAAGAGAGGCGGTAGCTGTCTCTTACAGCCTCACCATGTTGTTGGGTGGAACAGACATTTGCGGGTCAAACCACAACAATCATAAGGGTAGCAACCACTCCATGCGAATGCTTGCTATGCACTGGGCCCCCGCACAAAGCTCCTTGCCCGCACGAAGCTCCTTGCACACTTTCTCATAAGGAGTCTAACTAACACCTCTCATGAGGCAATGAAAGTGTTTCTATTTCACACATGGGGCAGCAGAGCCTCCAGGAGTTGGAGTAACTTGAGCTTTGTTACGAAGCGGCAGAGCCAAAATCCCCACAGCCAGTCTTCCTACAGAGCTGTGATTTTACCACACTGCCCCATGCTGGTGAGTGTGATGGTTATTTTCAATCAGGGGAAGTGAGAGTTTGTAACCAAGATGCTAATTGGCAAGTAGACAATAGGAACACTGCAAGGTTAGAAAGAAAGACCAGTCCCTGTGGGTTGGAACAGACAGCAGGAGCAAGATTTAATCAGGCCTTGAAGGCTGTGGGGAGAGTCAGATGGGCAAGGGCAGGGATAAGTTGTGGGAGTGAAAAAGGGATTTAAGTTGCATTTCATTCTTTATTTTATTTGTACAAAATTCATTGATTCTTCCAAAGGACGTTTGCCTGTTCCTCCCTCTCTCCAGTCTATTCCTTTCATTTTCTCTCCCTCTTCTCTTTGTTCTTTTATCCATCCATCCACCTATCTGTCCATTCAACCAACTATCCATCCTTCCATCCACCCAATCATCCATTCCTTCATCCATCCATCCATGCATCCAACCACCCATGCATCCATCCGTCCATCCAACCATTCATTCATTCATTCCATTCATTCATCCATCCATTCATCCATCCACCCATCATCCAACCATCGATCCATCCACCCATCCAACCATCCATCCATCCATTCATCCATCCACCCATCATCCAACCATCGATCCATCCACCCATCCAACCATCCATCCATCCATCCATCCATCCATCCACCTGTCTGTCCATCCATCTACCATCCATCCATCTATCCATCCACTCATTCATCCATCCATCCACCTATCCATCCTGTATTTATTGTATAAGCCAGACATTCCCTTTCTCTGCCTCTCTTCTTTCCTCCTCTCTCTCTCTCCTTCTCTCTCACTCCCCTCCCTTCCCTCATTCCTCATTCATCCATTCTTTTATTCAACATGAATTCCCTGAGAGCTTACCCAGTGCTAGATTCCATGCTAAGCCCTGGGGAGATATGGCCCCCGTCCTGGAAGAGCTAACAACCTAATTGGGGAGAAGCAGGCAGAGGATTATGGGACTACATGGCAACTTCCATGACAGATCCTGCAGATGCTGTAAATGGTGGCTTCATGGGGACGAACTCCAGACTGAGAAAGAAGCCAGTGCCACACCTGTCCTGAGCCCACCTGGCAATAAGATCTGGTTCACCCACAGCAGGTGGTAGAGTGGGAAGAGCCAGCTGTGACCTGATGCTGGGTGTGCTCCCGGGCCTCAGTCTCTTCATCTGTACAGTGGGGATACAATAGCTGCCCTGCCTGCCTCAAAGGGATGTGGGGGGATTAAGGAGGATAAGGTCAGTGGCGGGCTCATCATTATTATTGTGTCTGTCTTACAACTCTGCAAATTTCAGCTCCAGGGGTAAGAGTTTATCAGTCTCATTCATTGCTACTGTCCCAGGGTCTAAAACACTGCCTCCTACATAGCAGGTGCTCAGTAACTATTTGTTGAATGAATGAATAAATGTATGATGATTTCCATTTTTTAGATATGGCATCGGCGGCCCAGGAAGGTGGAGCCACTTGCCCATGGTCCCACAGCAAGAAGATGGAGCTGTCAGACTCCAGTGTCCATGAGTTTTCCACTTCTGGTGAGGCTTAATTCCGCCATCAAAGCTCACTGGTTATCACCACCAACCCCCAGGTGCCTCCTTACCCACCTGGTGCCTTGGTAGACAGACACTGTTCTTTTTATTGTTATAATTGCTGTCACCAGATACTGCATGTCCCTCTTTATTGCTGAGGCCAAGCATGTCCTATTCACAAGCCAGAAGCTTTAATGAGTCCTCCTTGGGCTTCCACTTGGTTGTTTTTATTGGTTTTCCTCATGGCATGAGATTAAGAAAAATGTCTTTAGAAAATTTACTGGCTTACGTAGGTTCCCCGGGCTCAGAGGAGACGGATTCACATACAGAAGGTTCTCAGCGTCTGAGACAACCGTCCATATGGAAAATAAAGTAGCAAGTTGTTTGCTCAATGACAAGTTCTAATTGTCTTAATTCTTCCAAACAGTCCATATATAGAACAGATTTTGTCAAAAAGGCACACAGGGCTCCATCGATCTTGTTTATGTTCCCATTGTGGGAGTACTCCCATCCCACCTGCTTTCCTACTGATGTTTGCTAGGAGCGAGGAACACGTACATCTTTTTTTTTTTTTTTTTTTTTTGCATTTTCTATGGAAAGGAACTAGAATATTCACAAGATTTGTTTCACTTAAACGTGAAAACCACCCTGTGAGGGAGGTGATGTCGTCCCTACTCTACCAACTCAGGGGACAGAGGCTGAGAGACGTCATGTGTTAATTGTTGTCAGAGCCAGGACTCGACCCAGAACTTTCCAATATTAGAGCATGCCGCCTCCCTCAAGGGTCTGGAGAACTCTGGCTCCTGCCAGGGAATAGTCTTTGCAAAGAAACCCCACTGCCCTTCTTGGGGACACTTCACCTCTCTTGCCTCAAATGCAGCATCTGTGAAATGGGGTATGACCAGCACTTCAGGGAGCTTTGGCTGGGATTGAAAAGGGATAATGAAATGTTATTTATAAAATGCCTAGCACCGGCCTGAAACACAACATGCCCTTGGTAAGTGGGAGCCATGGTTTCTCTTTCTCTCTACCTGATGCATCTGCTTCCCTACTCAGCTGTGCATTCATAAGGGGCAGGGAGCGTGTCTAATTTGCCACTGCTCCCCAGTACCCAGGAGGCTGGCTGGACAGGGAATGGTCTCCAGCAAATATTTGTAGAAGGAGTGAAGGACTGTGTTCATTTCTTGTCAGCAAGAATTCCTTCCAAATTCAGATTCAATTCACCTCTTACGAATAAAGCTAGGCACGTCGCTTTCCATCACAGGAGGTGGCAAGGGGATTTTGGAAGCTTTTCCACGGCAGGACTAAGTGCAAATCCCTCAGGGAGGAGAATTCCCATTGAGCACGAAGACTGCCTTGTATTTCCTAGGCCCACTTCGGGCCCCCGGAGCCCATTTTGGATGAGCCCTGGAGTCTTTTCATCCATTTCACAGATTAGGAGAGTGAGGCCCAGACTGGGAAGAAGACTGGCTCATGGCCACACAGATAAGACTTGGATGAAGGGGGAGATAACTCTTTATATAGTTAAATAGTCACATCATAAATGTGGGATCACAAATGGATGGTTACTCCAGAGGAAGAGAGAGAGAGAACTCTCTGCAAAAATGACACTTAAACTGAGATCTTCCGGAGAAGTAGAAGTGAACGAGGCCAAAATGCAGAAAGGGGTACAGAAAGAGGGTGTTCAGGGAGGAGGAAGCAACATGTGCAAAGGCCCTTTGGTGGGAGGAGTGGCAAGAAGGTCCACGTGGCCCAAGCAAAGAATGACAGAAGGCTGTCAGCAATGCAAATGGCTGGATCCTGCATGTCTTATAAGTCCGGAGGGCGAGTGTGGGTTTGGTTTTAAGGGTGGGAGGGTTGTGAGCAGTGGGCTGGCATAATCAGATTGGATTTTGACATACATACCACTGTGGTGGCTGGGAATGGAAGGAGGGGGGAGGTTTTGAGTCCAAGCTCTGCTACTTACTAGCAGTGTGACCCCAGGTGAGTGTGGATAGTCATACCAGTTCACCGGGCTGTTGAGGAGAGTAAAGGGTAATGATGATTGAGTTACTATTATCATAGCATCATCATTATTTAGAAGAGTAATGGGCTAAGAGTCAGAAGTGCTGGATTCAAATCCCTGTTCTGCCCATTTACCACTTTGGGCAGGCAGGAAAGCCCAGTGGTTAAGAGCTCTAGCTCGGGCACCAGACACGGGAGGGGAGGGGCCGGGGGGGGCAGGCCACACACGACCACGTACCTGCTGGTTGTGTGGCCTTGAGCAAGTGAAAGTCACTTGCTCTCTCTAAGCCAGCTGCAGGGGGGACTCCCGCATGGGGTGGTTGTATGAATTTAACGAAAATTAATAGCATAGTGCCTGGTAAATCATGGCTGTTATTATTACTGTGGTCAAGTTGGTTTTATTTGCATGAAGGACAATGCCACTGCCTTCCAGATCATGCCTGAGGACCAGAAACCAAACATCCACCACCTTGGGGATGGTTCAGCTATAGCCTCAGGGGTAGAATGATTTCCCTGGAAAAATTCTTCAGTGGAAAGATGGACATAGACGAAAGAAGCGGGTCCATTTCTAGCCCCTTTACCAACCCACCGACCAACCGACCGTGTGTCCTCAGCAAAGCCCCAGCTCTCCCCGGGTCTTTGTCTCCTCTGCTCCGGCATTGTTCCCGACCACAGCTGTCCCTTTAACTCGATGGATGATCAGAATGCTCTAGGTTGGGGGTGGGGAGGAAGGAGGATGGGAATCACTCAAATCCAATTTCCGTGGCTTCACCAAGTGCTTCTGTCACTTGATAAGGAGCAGCCGGGACCTCCGCTTTGCCTCTGTCAGGGAGAAGTCGGGATGGTTCCGCGCCTCGCAAAGCTCGCTTATCGCATTAGACCATTCACTCGGCTCCACAGATAAGACCCAGCTAATCAGACAAGATGCCCTCCACCTCTCCTCAGATCCCTGCTCACTGAATGGCCCTGCTTCCCAGAGGTGAATGCGTTTGAAATGATCCCCGATAAGGCATTGGAATTGAAAATTTGATCCAAAGCCCAATACAAGCTGAGGGCACACAACCTTCAGGCAGAGAAATAAAGGCCGGGGGGATTCTTTTTATTCATTCATTTGCTTCTTTATGGCGTTTCTTTTTGGCTCTTTTTTTCCCCCCTCCCCACCTCTCAAAACCTTGCTCTCCAATTTCCCCTTGGATTGAGTCTTTTTAGCTCTTCTTTTCTTTCATCTCTTCCTATGAGGGGCCAGTTTTCTTTTGAGAACAGGAAGAACTGCTTCTGCCATTTTGGTTTGCCATGCCAAGATGACAGGCATAGTCCATGGAGAGAGAGCTCCCTCAGCAAGGGAAAAGAAAACCAGGGCCTCACCAAGAGACCCACAAAACTGTACCTTAGGCCAGAAGCGAATCGTACAATGACCTCATTTAACATTATATGTTTTAAAAATAAATTAAAAAAATTATGACAGATATTTACAATGCACATAATTCAGTTCTCCCTTCTAACCAAGTACCTCCCTTGTAAAAGTTGAGGGAAGTTCAGTTTTGAGAAACATTTTCCTTGAACTGTATTTCTCTCCCCCTTTAAAAAGTATGTATCACCTGATAACCGTGTCTTTAGTTCAATAAACTCTTTTTTAGTACCTAACTAATACACTGAGCACTAGTTTATGTGCCAGGCGTTTCACTGATTCTCATACACAGGTTGACTTATATTTAGATACATTTTATTAAATGTAAAATAAAAATAAAAGATTTTATTATTTTAAAAAAATGAAAGATTCTATTTTTAAGTAATCTCCACACCCAATGTGGGGCTCGAACTCACAACCCAAGTTACATGCTCTACCGACTGAGCCCACCAGGCGCCCCAGATACATGTTTTTTTTTATAAAGATTTTATTTTATTTATTTGAGAGAGAGAGAGAGAGCACAAGAGGGGGTAGAGTCAGAGGGAGAAGCAGACTCTCCGCTGAGCAGGGAGCCCGATGCGGGGCCCAATCCCAGGACCCTGGGATCATGACCTGAGCCGAAGGCAGACGCTTAACTGACTGAACCACCCAGGCACCCCCTAGATACATTTTAAATCTCTGAAACGAGCTGCCTTTTCTGAAACCCGGATGCACAGTATGTCAGTCTTATGGAGGCATTTTTTTCTGGTTTTGTGGCTCATAAAATGTCAGGTATCTTATAGTCAATGCCCTTTTAGAGTTGATGAACTGTTTTACAGCTGGGGAAATTGAGGCTCAGATAGAAAAGTCACAGAGCCAGCAAGTGACGGAGCCAGGATTCAGGCCCATGTCCTTTTACTGCATAGCCCTGGGACATCAGCCACTATCTGCCTTATATCCCAAATCTGTGTCCATCCCTGGGATGCTGAGGTCAACAGATCTGTCTAGGTCCTGTCTAGATTGTTAGAACTAGTTTTGTCTTGATGACTAGATTCAGGAAAACCCAGCAAAATGACCTTATAGGTGACCTACTTTATAAAACCCTTCCTCTTCCCATTAAGGTCCAGAAAGAGAAATGACTGGTCAAAGGGCACGCAGCAAGAAAGAAGAAGAGAATCAGATCCAGGACTCAGGCTCATGACCTCCAGGCATATGATCTTGTTCATCGGTGTTAAAAGCATGATTTCTAACGCCCCTCCCTGACACCCTGTCTGTCCCCCAAACCTGATTCTATGGTCTAAATTTTCTCTCCTTTGGGTCACTTTCTAACTGCATGCTGCCCACTCCTGTCTCTTCTTTCCCTCCAAATCTAGGCCGACTAGTTCCAAGTGTCTTTGCTGAGGCTTGTTGAAAACAAGGTACTGCTGCCTGTTCACACCTTTCCTTTGGGTAAGCTGCTTCCTTCCTGAAGTTCCACCTGAGCCCCAGCCAGCAGATTTTCACATATAATACCCCACACGATATCCCTGCTTTGTACAGTTCTAGCTTCTCCAGGACTTTAAGTTTTGATTCCCTTCTTTTTTTCCACCAGGGAATTCATAACCTTGAATCCAAAGTTCTGCAGCCTATCTGGGGAAACAGGTTTACGTGGGAATAGCTAAGAATAGCTAACATTTATTGGTTCTTCCCCATGTGCCAGGCCCTATACTAAGCGCTTCACACACATCATCAACACATTTAATCCTCAGCACATCTCTGTGAGGCAGACACTATCATTGCTTCTGTTTTTCAGATGAAGAAACCGGGCTCAGAGAGGTAAAGTGAGCTGCCCAAGGATGCACAGCTTGGTTTTAAATAAAGCTTATTCCAAAGCCCCTTTCTTAATTTAATTGAGCATTCCTTCAATGTTCTAGTTGGTCACGGATCCCCCACAGTCATCACTGTCTCTTGCAAGTGTCATTTTTTTTTTTTTTTTGGTCCTTAATACTGCAGGGAGCACAACTGGATCCAAGCAAAGTGAGGGTAGAGACCATCATCCCATAGCCCCTGCACTGCCTCTGTGCCTTGCATAGTGTGGGGTTGACTCCACGGGGCTATAACACCTTTATATTTTTCTTAGGATAAAGACTAGGCCCCGTGCTATGATCTAAAAGGCACTGCATGGCTGGAAACCTCCCCATTCCCCCATTTTATCTCAGCCCACTGACCTGCTTCTAATTCTGTGTGCTACTCACGAGCCCTCCTGTCCCAGGGCTCTTGAATCTGCTGTCCTTTTTCTCTGACACACTCCACCTGCTCCCCTTCGCCTTATCAGTTGGCTAGCCCCTCAGATTTTATGATTTCACCAGGAAGTCCTTCCCAGCCACCAAGCCCAGGCTGGGGTCCCTGGGACACAAGGGCATGGCCCCATGCCCTTCTCTTGCTTCTGGCCGACTTCCTTTGTGAAGGCATGGATGCTGTGTCTGCTTTTGCTCTCCATTTCCTACCTGTCACAAAACAGCTTTTGATAAACATTTGATGAATGCAATGGGGAACTCAAAATCCCCCCTGGGCTCACCATCCACTTTTCCAGTTTCCATCAGATCCTGATAGAAAAACCTCTGGACCGAATCACTTTTATGGGTTTTTTTTTTTTTTTTTTTGAGCCTGAAGCTTTATAGAAGTATGGTTGCAGCTCCAGTCCATGTTCAATGAAATTTATGTGGTCCGTACCAGCAGTATGGCCAGGTAGGCAGAGCCGGTCTTCCCTCCTTCAGACTTTATACGCTGGGCCCAGGATCTAGGACAGGAGGGGGTTGGGTTACCTTCTTGCCCATAGCCTTGTTTCCAGATGGCACTGATCTTCAGGGAAATGGCAGAGTTTGGCCAATGCCACTAAGAGCCCAATCTCATTCCAACAGACTCCATCAACTAAATGTTTTGGCAAGGTTGCAAGTTGATGGTAGCAAAACCTCTTGAATGAAAAAAAGCCTTGAACCAGTCCTTCCATATATGGGATGGAAATTTCCAATACAACAGTACAAATCTTGTTGGCTTCTGTGGTTCTGTTCTACAAGAAATGGAGAAACCCAGGCAAGTCTATGGGGGAGGCCAGGGCTTGGGGGAATCTAAGGCTTATGGGAAGGACTTCTGAGATCAGATACCCATGGAAACAGACAGAAACTGGAAATGAGTGAAGTGGACCACGTGGGGCCATGTCATGCAGGGAAACCCAGGTCAGACTAGGGTACATGCTCTGCTACTCCACCCCAGCCAACAGCTAAGAGTGCATGAATGTGAGTTCTCTGTTGTCAACCCTTCTGATTTTTCTAGAGATGCCTGAACTTGGGATTTTCATGCAAAAATCATCCATGTTAAGTGTTGGAATAATTAACTTAAAATGCTGTAAAAGAATCCAGGCCAAGCCCCAAAATGCATGTAGGTTTATGGACGCTCCCTTCTGATTAGGAGTTTAGAAAAATTTCCAACGTCTTTTGTTTCCCCAGGAATCCTTTGGAGTGGAATCAGAAAACCACTGTGGGAACAGGGATGGGAAGAGAGGAACTGTGCGTGAGGGTGCTGGGCTGGTGTCTGAGTGCACACGCACCCACTCTCCTAGGCAAGGCACAAAAGAAACCGCCTCCAGGCAAGCTGACTAGACCATCATGGCGCATAGTTGACATTGGAATTACATTAAATTATCACCACACGAGTGCCTTCCGCTATTGTTTGTGTTCCAAAATGTCCCAATGAATTCTGAAAGCAGAGCCATGTTCCCTTAGAAGAAAAAACCTAATGTTCTGTCCTTTATCAGAGCCCACTCAGGAAAATGAGCTCTCTGAATGGGAGCCCTCCCTCCTTCTCTCCAGGGGACAGAGGAAACAGGGAGAGGTGATTAAAGCTTTTGATTAGTTCACAGGAATGTTTCTTTTCTTTTATTGTTGCTTTATCTTTACTCAAACAGAAGTTGGCCTGATAGATCTTAGCTGAGAATCAAGGGAGAAGATGTGGGGTATGCACTGGGGTCCAGGGCAGGGGAAGGATAATGGTTTCTATTTCCTGAGTGGCTCTCCAGGTGGTGGGACTGTGTTACCCTCCACTTTGTCACCTTGGTTCATGGACAAATGATATCTTTTGCTAACATAGATGTGTGGTCCCTGCAGTTTCATAAGATGTGTATTAGCATTGACCTTCCTTCTTTCCTTCCTTCCTTCCTTCCTTCCTTCCTTCCTTCCTACCTTCCTTGTCCTTCCTTTCTCCTCTCCCCTTCCTTCCTGTTCCTTCCATCCATTCCTTCATTCAGTAAACACCTACTTGAGCATCCTTTACCTCTCAGGCACTGTGCTAGGCAGAGTGGGTAAGATACACCTAGTTGAGTCCATCAGATGCATATTTGAGTTATATGGATTCACTAAAACAAGCTCAGATAAGGGAAAACAGAAAGTTAAATAATTTGGGCCATTTGGCTTAACATTCTACCAGATGAGTATCTACCAAGCAACAGGCCACAAGTATTTACTGCTCCCTCAGTTAGTCTGGGTCCTCTCATATGTCTCAAAGTGTGTGCATCTTGCTCCATTGAGGGAATTTAGATCACAGTGTAAGATAAGTGTGGTGAAGCATTCTGGGTTTTCACTATAACCCATTTCTTTTCCTCCTGGGCACAAAGTTAGACTGCATATCCCAGCATCCCTGGCAGTGAGGTACAGACGGAATTCTGTCCATGACTGTGCCACTTTCAGGCCCAATCCATGAAAAGCCCCTATGTGATCCTTTATATTTGCTCTTTGCTTGTTTTACACATGGATGCTGAGTGCCCATCGTTGAACTCCAGGGCCTAAAGTTCTTGATAGAATCTCCAGGAAGAAGGGATTTACATGCCTGAATGGCCATGAAGGTTGCCTGTTGAATGGGAATGTTTGCAGTAGACATTTTATGAGCAAGATATGAATTTTACTGCTCTAAGTCATTGTGATTTGGGTTTATTTGTTACAGCAGCTAGCGTTATTAACTCTAACTAATGTATCAGTTATTTTACCAAATGAAGAAATGATAATCTGTTGTAAGACTGGGTTAAAATCTGGCCTATATTGGACTGATAGAGAAGAGGTGTGTGGTTCTCCAAGATGGTTGCATGCTATATGATTTTTACCTTATAAGCTGACTTTAGTGTCTCAACCATGGATCGAAGATCTGACTTCTCTATATGGAGCATCCTCTGGGATAGTTCATAGACAGGGAAATTCAAAATAAGGCCATAATCTGGTCAAATGAGTAAGTGGACAGCTCAACTCTCATCCTTCCAACATGCATGACCCATAACAATTTCAGTCACCTGAACCATTGCTCCACAAGTGGGATGTTTATTTGGCCTTCCCTGACAAAGTGATTATAGTAAATAATGCCCAGGCATCTTTTTGGAAACCTATTCAGTCCTGCCCTGAATCAGATTATCAGATTGGAACTCAGTTCACCCAAATTTCCAGCCTAGGTGGTTTTACTCATCTTTAAAAAAAGACACAAGTACCAATCTCAAAGATTGTGAGTTATAAATACCTCTCTCTCTCTGTCTCTCTGTCTCTCTGTCTCTGTCTCTCTCTCTCTCTCTCTCTCACACACACACACACACACACACACACACACACACACACACACCCTGTTACCATGCCTGGAGCACACTACTCTTCTTTAAATCTTATAAAACCAGATTCAGATGTCAAGAATGTTTCTTCAGAGATCAAAAACTATAAACCCTTCAAGAAAATAAGAATAGGGGCACCTGGGTGGCTCAGTTGGTTAAGAGTTTGCCTTTGGTTCAAGTCATGATTCCAGGACCCTGGGATTGAACTCCATTGGGTTCCCTGCTCGGGGAGCCTGCTTCTCCCTCTCCCACCCACCCAGCTTGTGCTCCCTCTCTGTCTGTCAAATAAATAAATAAAATCTTTTTTAAAAAAGGAATGTAATAATAATATGATGATGGATGGTTCTGACTCTCCTACAGATAATAGCTCTTAACTCTGAGGGAATTGGAAGATAAACAAAAATAGGCAGACTTTGTAAAACAGTCAAAACTTGGAAAAAGTGAACGGCATGAGACAAACTATTTGTTTTTGTGGTTTTTAGCTTTAGATCAGGCTGAAGTCAATGCTGCTTGGGGAAGGCAAAACTCTAAGAGAAACTCATAGTCTTTCTGGCCAGAAGAACAATAAGACAAAATTTGGGGCTATGATAGCTGCTAAAAAGTAAGGGAAAATCCCTAAAAGGAAATAGGAGTCTCAAATTATTAACTGCCCAAATCTTGGTCTGATCTCTGAATTTCACACATATGATATGAACTTCACACATATGACAACAAACAATTCAGCTAAAGACAGAACTGAACTGAGATTTGAATTTTAATACAAAATATAGAGTTTGGTTTGACTCCAACCAAATCAATCACCAACTAAAACAAAAACATTAATACTCTTCAGAGGAAGTTAACAAAATCCAAAGCCATAAAAAAAATAGAAACTCTAGAATAGAAAAACATAGCCAAAATTGAAAATTCACTGTAGGGCACCTGGCTGGCTCAGTCAGAGGAGCATGAGACTCTTGATCTTGGGGTCATGAGTTCCAGCCCCATGTTGGATGTAGAGATTACTTCAATAAAACTTTTAAAAAATTCTTTTAAAAATTTCACTGGGGATGCCTGGGTGGCTCAGTCAGTTAAATTTCCAACTCTTGATTTCAGTTCAGGTCATGATCTCAGGGTCTTGAGATCAAGCCCCACATTGGATTTCATGCTTATCTGGGAGTCTGCTTGAGATTCTTTCCCTCAGCCCCTCTCCCTTCTAAAATACATAATAAATCTTTTTAAAAATTCACTTAATGAGCTAAGCAGAATAGAGACGACAGAAGAAAGAGTCTTGAAGATAGACTAACAGAAATTATGCAGTCTGAAGAAGAGGAAAAAAAAGATGAAAACGAATAGAGCTTCACCGATTCATGGAATAATATCAAAAAGTGTACTATACATGTAACTGGAGTCACAGAAGTGGAGAGGAAAGAGAATAGGGTAGAAAAGATATTTAAACATATTATGGCTAAAAATGTCCTGTATTTGGTAAAACATACATTGACAGATTCAAGGAGCTCAGCAAAAATAAATATGAAGAGAACTATGTCAAGACACATCACAGTCAATCTACTAAAAATCAAAGAGAAAGAGAACAATTTGAAAGCATCCAAAGAAAACCAACAGATTCTCTACAGGGTTATGATAATTTGAAGTTCTGTGGATTTCCATCATAAACTAAGGAGGTCAGAAGTCAATGGACTAATATTTTTCAAGTGCTAAAAGAGAAAAAATAAACTCTTTTAAAACAGAATTCTGTATACAGCTAAAATATCCTTCAAGAATAAAGGTGAAATAGCGGGGCCTGGATGACTCAGTCAGTTAAGCATCCAACTCTTAATTTTTGCTCAGCTCATGACCTCAGAATGGTAAGATTGAGCCCAGCATTGGGCTCCGTGCTGGGCATGGAGCTTGCTTAAGAGTCTCTCTCTCGGGAGCGGAGCAAGATGGTGGAGGAGTAGGAGACCTGGATTTCGTCTGGTCTCAGGAATTCAGCTGAATAGGGATCAAACCATTCTGAACACCTACAAACTCAACAGGAGATCGAAGAGGAGAGTAGCAACAACTCTCTGAACAGAGAAGCGACCACTTTCTGGAAGGAAGGACGTGCGGAGAAGTGAATCCGAGGCGATATTCGGGAGGATAGACGGCGGGGGAGGGGGCCTCCGTCGGCCGCTTCTGGCAAGTGCTAGAGCTGCGGAGCACAAAATCGGAACTTTTAGAAGCCGGCTCCGCTGAGGGACGTCGCTGCAGTGGCTAAGCGGGGGAGTGGAATCCTCCCGGGACAGTGTGGTCTCAGGACCCTTGGGGTCACAGAAAGACCGGGGGAGCCTGAGTGCGGCAGAGCTCCCAGGTATCGGAGCGGGGAAGCCGGCTGCAGAGACGGAGCCGAGGCACGGGATCTCAGCTCGGGGTTGCCATAAACTGTGATCCGCGGCCCAGTTGGGCCACTGCTCCTCCAGCAGGGACCCAAAGAGCGGCAGAGCCGGGGAGACTCCCCTTCCTCCCCCAGGAGGAGCGGCGCGGGAGTGCACCGCAGGGATCTGCTGGGTTTGGAGACTCCACACGGGTTCGGGTGCCAGAGATAGAAACGCTCGGTCACAGGCTGGGTGAGCACGGAGTGCGGCCGGAGACCGGGGAGACGGGAGTGACTGCTTTTCTCTGGGGGCGCACTGAGGAGCGGGGCCCCGAGTTCTCAGCTCCTCCGGGTGGAGATTGGGAGGCCACCATTTTTGCCCTGGTCCTCCAAAGCCATACGGAAAGCTTGCAGGGAACAAAAGCTCCGGAGAGCAAACCGGAGCAGCTTGCTTAGCTGGGACCGACAAGGGTGGGGCAATTCCGCCTCCAGCAAAGACATCTGGGAACCACGGCAACAGGCCCCTCCCCCAGAAGATCAGCACCAACAGCCAGCAAGCCAAGACCAAGTTTACCGATCAAGGAGAACGGGAGAACTCCAGCGCTAGGGGAATACTGCACATAGAATTCATAGCTTTTTTTTACCACGATTCATTAGTTTTTCAAAGTTCATTTTTTAACTTTTTTAAATTTCTCTTTTTCCCTTTTTCAACCAACATCTTATCAATCCCTTTTTTAAAAAAAACATTTTTTTTTTCATTTTTAGAGTCAGATTTATCCCTTCATAGTAGTTACCCTTATTTTTGGCATATATATATAAGTTGTTCTCTCTTTAAAATTTTGAGATACAGTTTCTTCTAACAGATCAAAATATACCCTAACTCACTAGTGTATGGCTTTGTTCTAGTCTCCTGTCTGATCACATTCTCTCCCCCTTTTTTTAAAAATCTTCTTTCTTTTTTCAAACAACTTCTTATCGTATCAATTCCTTTTATAAAATCTTTTATGATTTTCATCTTTACAGTCATCTTCCATCCCTTCATTGTATCAACCCTTATTTTGTACATATATAAGTCTTTCTTCCTTTAAAATTTTAGGAGGCACTTTTTTCTAACAGACCAAAATACACCCAAAACTAGTGTGCGGAACTGATCTATGCACTAGCCTGATCATATTTGATCATATTCGTTTTTTTTGTATTGTTCTGTTTTTGTTTTTAATCTTTTTCTTTTTTTTCTTTCATTCTTTTCTCTTTACTTTTTCTTTCTTTCCCTTTCTTTTCCCCTGGTTTCCGGTCTTTTCTGATTTGTATAGAGTATATTTGCTGGGGACGTTGTTAACCTGTTAGCATTTTGTTCTCTCATTCATCTATTCTCCTCTGGACAAAAATGACAAGACGAAAAAAATCACCTCAGCAAAAAGAACAAGAGATAGTACCGGCAGCCAGGGACCTACTCAATACAGACATTAGAACGATGTCGGACCTAGAGTTCAGAATCATGACTTGAAAGATACTAGCTGGGCTTGAAAAAAGCGTGGAAGTTATTAGAGAAACCTTTCTGGAGAAATAAAAGAACTAAAATCTAACCAAGTCAAAATCAAAAAGGCTATTAATGAGGTGCAATCAAAAATGGGGGCACTAACTGCTAGGATAAATGAGGCAGAAGAGAGAATCAGCGATATAGAAGACCAAATGATGGAAAATAAAGAGGCTGAGAAAAAGAGAAACAACTACAGGATCACGAGGGCAGAATTCGAGAGATAAGCGATACGATAAGACGAAACAACATTAGAATAATTGGGATCCCAGAAGAAGAAGAGAGAGAGAGAGGGACAGAAGGTATATTGGAGCAAATAATAGCAGAGAACTTCCCTAATGTGAGGAAGGAAACAGGCATCAAAATCCAGGAGGCACAGAGAACCCCTCTCAAAATCAATAAAAATAGGTCAACACCCTGACATCCAATAGTAAAACTTACGAGTCTCAGAGACAAAGAGAAAATCCTGAAAGCAGCTCGGGAGAAGAGATATGTAACCTACAATGGTAGAAATATTAGATTGGCAATAGATCTATCCACAGAGACCTGGCAGGCCAGAAAGGACTGGCATGATATCTTCAGAGCAATAAACGAGAAAAATATGTAGCCAAGAATACTATATCCAGCTAGGCTCTCATTGAAAATTGAAGGAGAGATAAAAAGCTTCCAGGACAAACAAAAACTAAAGGAATTTGCAAACACAAAACCAGCCGTCAAGAAATATTGAAAGGGGTCCTCTAAGCAAAGGGAGAGACAAAAAGCAGCACAGATCAGAAAGGAACAGAGACAATATCAGTAACAGTCACCTTACAGGCAATACAATGGCACTAAATTCATACCTTTCAATAGTTACCCTGAATGTAAATGGGCTCAATGCCCCAATCAAAAGACACAGGCTATCATTGGATTAAAAAAGAAGACCCATCAATATGCTGTCTGCAAGAGACTCATTTTAGACCCAAAGACACCCCCAGATTGAAAGTGAGGGGGTGGAAAACCATTTACCATGCTAACGGACACCAAAAGAAAGCTGGGGTGGCAATCCTTCTATCAGACAAATTAGATTTTAAAACAAAGACTGTAATAAGAGATGAAGGACACTATATCCTCCTTAAAGGATCTATCCAACAGGAAGATCTAACAATTGTAAATATCTATGCCCCTAACGTGGGAGCAGCCAATTATATAAGGCAATTAATAACAAAAGCGAAGAAACACATTGACAACAATACAATAATAGTGGGGGACTTTAACACCCCCCTAACTGAAATGGACAGCTCATCTAAGCAAAAGATCAACAAGGAAATAAAGACTTTAAATGACACACTGGACCAAATGGACTTTACAGACATATTCAGAACATTCCATCCCAAAGCAACGGAATACACATTCTTCTCTAGTGCCCATGGAACATTCTCCAGTATTGATCACATCCTAGGTCACAAATCAGGTCTCAACTGGTACCAAAAGATTGGGATCATTCCCTGCATATTTTCAGACCACAATGCTTTGAAACTACTACTCAATCACAAGAGGAAAGTCGGAAAGAGCTCAAATACATGGAGGCTAAACAGCATCCTACTAAGGAATGAATGGGTCAACCAGGAAATTAAAGAAGAATTTTAAAAATTCATGGAAACCAAAGAAAATGAAAACACAACTGTTCAAAATCTTTGGGATACAGCAAAGGCAGTCCTGAGAGGAAAGTATATAGCAATACAAGCCTTTCTCAAGAAACAAGAAAGGTCTCAAATACACAACCTAACGCTACACCTAAAGGAGCTGGAGAAAGAACAGCAAAGAAAGCCTAAACCCAGCAGGAGAAGAGAAATCATAAAGATCAGAGCAGAAATCTATGAAAGAGAAACCAAAAGAACAGTAGAACAGATCAACGAAACTAGGAGCTGGTTCTTTGAAAGAATTCACAAGATTGATAAACCCCTGGCCAGACTGATCAAAAAGAAAAGAGAAATGACCCAAATCAACAAAATCATGAATGAAAGAGGAGAGATCACCCTACCAACACCAAAGAAATACAAACAATTATAAGAACATATTATGAGCAACTCTATGCTAGCAAATTAGATAACCTGGAAGAAATGGGTGCATTCCTAGAGATGTATCAACTACCAAAATTGAACCAGGAAGAAATAGAAAACCTGAACAGACCTGTAACTACTAAGGAAATTGAAGCAGTCAACAAAAATCTCCCAACAAACAAAAGCCCAGGGCCAGATGGCTTCCCAGGGGAATTCTATCAGACATTTAAAAAAGAATTAATACATATTCTCCTGAAACTGTTCCAAAAAATAGAAATGGAAGGAAAACATCCAAACTCATTTTATGAGGCCACCATTAATTACCTTGATCCCAAAACCAGACAAAGACCCCATCAAAAAGGAGAACTACAGACCAATATCCTTGATGAACATGGATGCAAAAATTCTCACCAAAATACTAGCTAATAGGGTCCAACAGTACCCTAAAAGGATTATTCACCATGACCAAGTGGGATTTATCCCTGGGCTGCAAGACTTGTTCAACATCCGCAAATCAAACAACGTGATACAATACATTAACA
Source organism: Zalophus californianus (assembly GCF_009762305.2). Taxonomy (NCBI): domain Eukaryota; kingdom Metazoa; phylum Chordata; class Mammalia; order Carnivora; family Otariidae; genus Zalophus; species Zalophus californianus. The sequence goes on along the minus strand of NC_045608.1, from coordinate 19,937,526 downwards.
AAAGAAAGAACAAGAATCATAGGATCTTCTCAATAGATGCAGAAAAAGCATTTGACAAAGTACAGCATCCTTTTTGATCAAAACTCTTCAGAGTATAGGGATAGAGGGTACATACCTCAATATCATAAAAGCCATCTATGAAAAACCTACAGCGAATATCATTCTCAATGGGGAAAAGCTGAGAGCTTTTCCCCTAAGGTCAGGAACGCGGCAGGGATGTCTACTCTCACCATTGCTATTCAACATAGTAGTAGAAGTCCTAGCCACAGCAATCAGACAACAAAAAGAAATCAAAGGCATCCAAATCGGCAAAGAGGAAGTCAAACTCTCACTCTTTGCAGATGATATGATCCTGTATGTGGAAAACCCAAAAGACTCCACCCCAAAACTGCTAGAACTCATACAGGAATTCAGTCAAGTAGCAGGATATAAAATCAATGCACAGAAATCAGTGGCATTCCTATACACCAACAACAAGACAGAAGAGAGAGAAATTAAGGAGTCAATCCCATTTACAATTGCACCCAAAACCATAAGATACCTAGGAATAAATAAATTTAACCAAAGAGGCAAAGGATCTATACTCAGAAAACTATAAAATACTCATGAAAGAAATTGAAAAAGACACAAAGAAATGGAAAAATGTTCCATGCTCATGGATTGGAAGAACAAACACTGTGAAGATGTCAATGCTACCTAGAGCAATCTACACATTCAGTGCAATCCCCAACAAAATACCATCCACTTTTTTCAAAGAAATGGAACAAATAATCCTAAAATTTGTATGGAACCAGAAGAGACCCCGATAGCCAGAGGAATCTTGAAAAAGAAAAGCAAAGCTGGCGGCATCACAATTCCGGACTTCCAGCTCTATTACAAAGCTGTCATCATCAAGACAGTATGACTGGCACAAAAACAGACACATCGATCAATGGAACAGAATCGAGAGCCCAGAAATGGACCCTCAACTCTATGGTCAACTCATCTTTGACAAAGCAGGAAAGAACGTCCAATGGAAAGAAGATAGTCTCTTCAACAAATGGTGTTGGGAAAATTGGACGGCCACATGAAGAAGAATGAAACTGGACCATTTGCTTACACCACACACAAAAATAGACTCCAAATGGTTGAAAGACCAAAACGTGAGACAGGAGTCCATCAAAATCCTAAAGGAGAACACAAGTAGCAACCTCTTCGACCTCAGCCGCAGCAACTTCTTCCTAGAAACATCACCAAAGGCAAGGGAAACGGGCAAAAATGAACTATTGGGATTTCATCAAGATCAAAAGCTTTTGCACAGCAAAAGAAAGAGTCCACAAAACCAAAAGACAACCGACAGAATGGGAGAAAATATTTGCAAATGACCTATCAGATAAAGGGCTAGTATCCAAAATCTATAAAGAACTTATCAAACTCAACACCCAAAGAACAAATAATCCAATCAAGAAATGGGCAGAAGACATGAACAGACATTTTTCCAAAGAAGACATCCAAATGGCCAACAGGCACATGAAAAAGTGCTCAACATCGCTCGGCATCAGGGAAATCCAAATCAAAACCTCAGTGAGATACCACATCACACCCGTCAGAATGGCTAAAATTAACAAGTCAGGGAACGACAGATGTTGGCGGGGATGTGGAGAAAGGGGAACCCTCCTACACTGTTGGTGGGAATGCAAGCTGGTGCAGCCACTCTGGAAAACAGTATGGAGGTTCCTCAAACAGTTGAAAATAGAGCTACCATACGATCCAGCAATTGCACTACTGGGTATTTACCACAAAGATACAAATGTAGGGATCCAAAGGGGTACGTGCACCCCAATATTTATAGCAGCAATGTCCACAATAGCCAAACTGTGGAAAGAGCCAAGAGGTCCATCGACAGATGAATGGATAAAGAAGATGGGGTATATATACACAATGGAATATTATGCAGGCCATCAAAAGGAATGGGATCTTGCCATTTGCAACGACGTGGATGGAACTGGAGGGTGTTATGCTGAGTGAAATTAGTCAATCAGAGAAAGACATGTATCATATGACTTCACTGATATGAGGAATTCTTTTTTTTTAATTTTTTTATTGTTATGTTAATCACCATATATTACATCATTAGTTTTTGGTGCAGTGTTCCATGATTCATTGTTTGTGCATAACACCCAGTGCTCCATGCAGAACGTGCCCTCCTCAATACCCATCACCAGGCTAACCCATCCCCCTACCCCCTCCCCTCTAGAACCCTCAGTTTGTTTTTCAGAGTCCATCATCTCTCATGGTTCCTCTCCCCCTCTGACATACTCCCCTTTTCTTCCTCTCCTGTTATATTCTTCTTTTTCTTTTTTCTTAAAATATGTTGCGTTATTTGTTTCAGAAGTACAGATCTGTGATTCAACAGTCTTGCACAATCCACAGCGCTCACCGTAGCACATACCCTCCCCAATGTCTATCACCCAGCCACCCCATCCCTCCCACCCCCAACCACTCCAGTAACACTCAGTTTGTTTCCTGAGATTAAGTGATATGAGGAATTCTTAATCTCAGGAAACAAACTGAGTGTTGCCTAGTGGTGGGGGATGGGAGGGATGGGGTGGCTGGGTGATAGACATTGGGTAGGGTATGTGAGCGCTGTGAATTTTGCAAGACTGTTGAATCACAGATCTGTACTTCTGAAACAAATAATGTAAGATATGTTAAGAAAAAAGAAAAAGAAGAAGATAGCAGGAGGGGAAGAATGGAGGGGAGTAAGTCGGAGGGGGAGACGAACCATGAGAGACGATGGACTCTGAAAAACAAACTGAGCGTTCTAGAGGGGAGGGGGGTGGGGGTATGGGTTAGCCTGGTGATGGTTATTAAGGAGGGCATGTTCTGCGTGGAGCACTGGGTGTTATGCACAAACAATGAATCATGGAACACTACATCAAGAACTAATGATGTAATGTATGGTGATTAATATAACAATAAAAAAATTAAAAAAAAAGAGGGTACCTTGGAAACTGTTAGGTTCAAGGCAAATAAAGGGGCTTTTAATCCCCATAGAGCTAGAGATTTGGAACAACAACAAAAAAAAGAGTCTCTCTCTCTCTCTCTCTCCTCTGCCTCTCCCCCCACCTCTCTCTTTCTAAAAAATAAATAAACAAATAAGTAAAAATGAAGGTGAAATATAGGTATTTTTAGATAAGGGTAAATTATGAAGATATATCATCCAGGAGAACTAAAGGAAGGTCTTTAGGCTGAAGGGAATTGATATAAGATGGGAATGGATTTCTTCAGGAAGAAAATAAGAGCATTGGAAATAGCCATTACTTAAGTAAATATAAAAACTAACTTTGTCTCTTAAAAAGATAGTTAAAGCAAAAATTATAACTGTCTTGTGATATTACAATGTATGTGATGTAATACACATGACAACTATGGCATAAAAGATGGTGGTTGAGGGGGCCAATGGCTGCAAGTTTTCTAAATTTTACATGAAATGGTACAATATTAACTCTAATGAAAAGTAAGGTTGTGTGTCATAATCCCTAGAACAATAAAAACAAATGCAATGATATGCAGTGAAAATACCAATAAATAAATAAAAATCTAATTGCAAAAAAATTAAAATAATTCAAAAGAATGCTGGAAAAGAGGAAGAGAAGAAGAAAAAACAGACAAACCAAAAAACTAAGATGGAAGATTTAAATCCATCCATATCAGTATATATATTAAATGTTAATATGATAACTACCCTTTACTGAGGACCTAATACGTGCTAGGTACCTTCCCTGCATTATTTCATCTGATCTTACTAACAACTTTGTGAGATAAATATTCAATTTCATTGTGATGAAGAAATTGAGTTACAGAGATTAAGTGTATTGCCTACAGTGATGAAGTTAATAATTGATAGAACCAAGATTTTAGGTCTGACTGCAAAGCTTATAATAATTCTAGAGCATTTTGCCTCTAGGGTGGTTAGCAAGGTTTGTAGTGTTATAGCAAGAGGAATGGAGTGCTGTGTTCCCTCTCCTCCCCATTATCTCAGGACAATTATAGGGTGCAAATGACTTGAAAAAACAATAGGAAAAGGGCACTGTAATACAAAATACCTGCCCCACCATCTACCTTCAGCAAGAATGACCCCATATATCAACCCTTCATACAGCTAATATTGAAGTTTATGCTTTTTGACTTAAACAAAATTTTAGATGCATTAAGAAGGAAATGAGGATAGTCAAGGTTCAAAAAATGCTGGATTATTCCAGAGATCCCTCTTAGGAATAAATTGTCCCTGGAGCTCTAAAAATAAATTACTGTGGCTTCATAAGGCATATAAGATTAGTTTTAAGTCCAATGCTTCAATGCCATTTTCAATTTTCTGTTTGCAAAGAGATGGCTTGGTTTCTCTTCTCTGGGTTCTTCCACCTTTCTCTGATAGCTTAGCTTAAAATGAATTTCTCTAGGTTATGTGACAGGACCTCAAATGGGTGCTGTTCTCTATTTCCTAGAATACTGTGATTATCTTCATTTACCATATATACAATGCAATATGCAATATGGGTGGCTGGACCATCTCAATGTCTTGACAGACAATGGTCAGCCTGTCCCTTCTAGATTTTTGAGTTTTTGCATGTTATTGGTGGCAGCTTAGTGTTAGTCAGATGGCTATAGCTCTGCATCTCGACTCTACCTTTTATTAGCTGTACAATCTTGGACTTTACCTTTCTGAGTTTTAGTTTCCTCATTTTTAAAATGAGAGATAACAGTGGTACTTCCTACATAAGATTTTTGGAAGATTAGGTATGATAACGTATGTAAAGGACACAAATTGTCTGACATAGAGACAGCACTCAATTAAGTGTTTTAAAAAAAGGCATGCTATGCAGGACTCTAGAGGAAAGAGCTACAATCTCTGCCTTGGGGTAAGAATTGGGGGAAAAGCAGGTGGTTCTGGAGATTTTCTCAGAGGACGAACACTTTGGGTTGGGTTCTAAAGGGTGAATAGTAGTTTTCTACACAGTCTATCCCAGAGAGTAGTAACAGCATTTGCCATGACTTATGTGGGAACATTGGCTGGAATAATGGTGGGAATAGAGCTGGAAATTCCTCCTATGTCCAAGCTGCAAGGGGTCATATTTGTGTAGGGTAGGGTTAGAGAGCTCATCCTATAGGAGAGATCACAGCAGAGAGTGACACATCACAGGCTCTTTTGGGGGGTGACACTCCAGCAGGATGGCACAGGATGCATTCCAGAAGCGTAGACTGGAGGCCTGAGGAGTTTGAAAGTTCTTGTATGATAATCCCTGTGAGCGCAGACAGTGGCCTGGACAGGGTAGTGGCTGTGGGGGTGAAGAGGAGAAGCTGGAGTCTCAAATCATCCCAGAGAGTACTAACCAGTCGCTGACAAATGCTTGAAAATAAAGAAGGCTTGATTCATTCTCTCGAGGAGGATGAGATTCGGCTACATTGATTTCTGAAAGGACTCTCAGGAGAATCAAAATTAATTCAAGAAGAAAGCTATTCGGTTAGAGCAGTGGTTCTTAAACATCAGTGTGATTGGTTCAGAAGAGTTGTTAAAATGCCAATCCCAGTCCCTCGCTCCGCACCCCCCCCGTCCCCCCCCTGCCCTCAGAGGTTCTGGTGCAAAGAAATTAGGTGGGGAACCAGAAACCACATTTTTAATAGTTGCCTCCAGGCTATTCTGATGTAGATGATCCAGGACTCACCCTTTGAGAAAGAGTGGTTTAGGTAAAGAAGGATTACAGGCAGGGTGTAGTTAGAAAGCAGTGCAAGGGTGAATTGAAGCAACAGTTTTGTGGGATAAGCAACCAGGGAAGACTTCAGGAAGAAAGTCAAGTGGGAGTTAAATCTTAAGGGGAGTAGAGGAGTTAGGGGCTACGTCTCAGGTGTGAAATTCTACACAGGTAACAACTGGTGGCTCTTTACCAGCAACAAGAAGGCATCTTGGTGGGTGGAAATCATTGAAGATGACCTTTGAGGACAAAAAGCAACCAGACTCGAAGGGGCCTTGAATGCCAGGTAAGCAGTGGTAGGTAGTGTTTAAGTGGATGGCATGTGCCAAAGATCACTATGAATATCCTTGAGCAGGGGAGGCACTGAAATCTACCAAATTACATAAATAGAGTCCCTCCTCTCTTTAGACCTGACATTGAGATTGCTTTGCTAGTTATATCAGTGGAAAGGATAATGAGGAGGGAGACAGGGGTGAAAGGGAATCAAGTCTGCTGGTTCTCAGATATCTCTTGGTAACAGGACACGAGTCTTTCCTCTAGGCAGGCCCAGTGGGTTGTTGGTTGTCATGTGTCACGCCCATTTGAAGTAGGGTCTTTCATCAGAAAGAGAGGGATGGAGCTGGGCAGGGGCAGTGCACAGAACCACAGCAAGGATTTCTGTGAAATTTCTTGAGAAAGAGATCAGAAAATGGATCCAGAAGGTAGGACCCTGGAAACCACAGCTCATTAGAGCATCCCTGCTCCTGTCTGGAGCCTTCTCATATGCTGTTCCCTCTGGCAGAACTCTCTTCTGCCTCCTTTCCACCTATTAAACTGCTTTGCATCTTCCACTCTCTGCAGAAAAATACCTCCCCAAGGAAGCCTTTCCCAACTCCCAGACTGGATCAGATGCCTGTTTTAGATGCCCTCAAAGCAATATATCCAGGTGGTTAAGAACATAGGCTCTGGAGCCAGCCTGCCTGGATTTAGGTTATGTCATTTAACAGCCATGTGACCTTGGGTAAACTCCTTACCTTCTGAGAGCCTTAGTTTCCCCATCTGCACAATGGGGATGATACTGATAGCATCTACTTCATAACTTAATGAGACTGTTAATTCAGTCAGTGGATGTGAAATGCTTAGAACGGATTTTAGAGTCCTCTGTCTTGTTCTTTCCAAGCACCGTGTTCATTAACAGGTAGTTAATGATTATGTGCGTGATCATCCATATCACAGCTGACTCCCCATATACATTAAAGGTGCCAAGAGGGACCATGTCTGTATTGTGTCCTGCTGTGAGTCCAGTGCATGCACATAGCAGATACTCTATAAATATGTGTTGAACAACTTTATCTAATCAAACCTTCATGTTGGAGATGGAAAAGCAATGAGAAATAGGGCTGCAAATATACCCTCAAGGCCACAGAGGGGGTGGGTACAAGGATTTGCAGAGAGGGTTCTAGAATTAAGGTGTCTTAACATTTGGAACATTTGGGGAGGCACTTTGGAAATTTTTTTTTTCCTCCATTCAAAGCCTGGCAGTAACACCCTTCTTGCCAAATAATCAGAACGAGAAGTTGAAATATCATTTTATGCTTTCTCTCTCTACACTTCTACTCTTCTTCAGCACTTGGTGTCTACATCATGCAGGGAGCTTCAAGATAGCTTAGTCTGGCCCTCACTCAGGGGCAGGGCAGGGAAGATGCCATGAGGGTTCGGGTCCTGAGCTCTTGAGTGAAACATACCTGGATCCTAATCTTGGCTTGCGGCAGGACCCTGGTCAAGTTTCCGCACCTCTCTGAACTTCAGTTTTCCTATCATAGCATGGGGATCATAAAGTATCCGTATCCCAGTATTGTTGTAAAATGTAAATGGTAAACTTCTGCCTGGCATATAGTATGTGTTTAGTAAGTGTTCCTGTGATTATTACATCCTTGTTTTACTTAGGGGAACTAGTCCCAGAGAGGGAAGAGATGTGACAGAGGACAAAAATAAGTGATTTGACTCATCTGCGCAAGAGATGCGCACCAACACTTTCTCTATGTCTACTGCTTGTCAACGAGATGAACAGGAAACAGCCTTCACCTCGAGGGGCTCGGGGACTGGTGGGAAGGATGGGCATAAAAGTCAGCAAACACAACATTCATCATTGCTGCTATCCCCGAAGGGAAGCATCTGAGGCTAAGGGGGCATAAAGGTCTCACCTAACTGGATCTGGAAAGTTCTGGAGAAGGCTTCCCAGAGATGTAAGGACAGGCCACCCAGGTGAAGAAGCGCGATTGGGGAAGGGCATTCCAGGCAAAGGGGCATGGTAGGGAGATGAGAGAGAGCAAACTGTGGTTGCCAGCTTCATTTACTCCTTCAGCAAATGGCTGTGGGGGAAAACCTGTGTACCCTTACAGTGTTGTAGGTCCTCAAGGGATGATCAAGACCCTGACACCTTGACCGTTCATAAACCAATCACAAGGGCGGTCGGCCAAGAGTTGTTGCAGGCACAGTTTTGACACCAAGCTGCTTCTGACCAGGACAACTCTAGGATTGCTCCACGATGGGGAGCTGCAGTGATCATCTGTCCCCTGCTATTTGGGATAGAAACACAAAAGTGGTACATAAAGAAACTTTGCTGCAAACTTGGGAATTACACAGTGCCATACAAGTATTACAATTAAGGAAAATTATTGTAACCCAGGGTTCATTTTTTAAATTATTTCTCTTAAATGTTAATTAATGATGATTAATGATGTGTCCCATGCAGATTCCATAACACAGTTAGTGAAGAATATTCTAAATCATCCAGAGGCTGATCATTCATCTAAAGGTCTGCTCTATTTTTGTGTGGCTGTGACGGAAAAGCAGATCTGCCCTTCCGCCCACACCATCATTAAACTCTCCCTCTCCTCCACCACTAACCTCATCAGAAAAAACTAAGACATAAACTTGATGAATTGTTTACTGGCAGAAGAATATCAGAGTTAACCCCTGTCACCTCCTTGTCCCTCTGGCTCAGGATTCTGTGTCTGACAGTGGCCTCGAGGGAGTTTTGGGGGAGGAGGCTGGGCGGCTTTCTCATCCATCAATCTCAAAGGTTAGGAACATTCCTGAGACAGCCCATGCCTCCTTCACTGTCTATTAGAGAATGTGCCATCATGAATTTATGGACACCCGTGAAGACCTCTGTGCGTGTTCAGCTGTACCACACTGGCTAAGGAAGCTGGAGGAGTGACCTTCCATTCTCTTAGTGGGATCATCTAGCAGTGGATTCTGCTTGAAGGTGACTTAGAAATTTAACCTTTTTTTCAAGGGATATGTGTGGATATAGGCAGAGGTATGAGGGAAGAGAGAAGACTGGACTTAAGAAGAAGAAGGAAGAGGAGGGGGAGGAGGGGGAGGAGGAGGGGGAGGAGGAGGGGAGGAGGAGAAAGAGGAGGAGAAGGAGGAGGAGGCGGAGGAGGAGGAGGGGGAGGAGGAGCGGGAAGAGGAGGAGGAGGAGGGGGAGGAGGAGGGGAGGACGAGGGGGAGGAGGGGGAGGGGGAGGGGGAGGAGGAGGGGGAGGAGAAGGGGAGGAGGAGAAAGAGGAGGAGGGGAGGAGGAGAAAGAGGAGAAGGAGGAGGAGGAGGAGGGGGAGGAAGGGGAGGCGGAGGAGGAGGAGGGGGAGGAGGAGCGGGAAGAGGAGGAGAAAGAGGAGGAGAAGGAGGAGGAGGGGGAGGAGGAGGGGGAGGAGGAGGAGAAGATGAAGAAGAAGAAAAAGGAGAAGGAGAAGACACCGTAGGAACCCTTCCTGAGCTCTCCTCTGGGCCAGGCCGGTGAAAATGCCTCGCATTCATTAGCTCATTTAAGCCACACTCAACAGTCCTGCGCGGTAGACAGATACCATTATCCACATTTTGGAGATGAGGAAACAGACTCAGAGACAATAGGTAGCTGTCACAAATGGTGGTGGAATGGGCTTTAAATACAGGCAATCAGGGCCAAAGCCTGTGCGTTTAAACATTATGCTCCACTTCCACCTCCAGAGACCTTGTGCTAACTTGTATTAAGTGCCTACTGTGTTCAGGCCCCTTGCCGGGGGCTTGGGTTCACGACCGAGTCAAACACACTCTCATCTCTGGAAGAGCTTCCAGGTCAGCTGGGCGAAAAGACAAGCCTGTCAGGGACTGAAACCCAGATAAGGTAGAAAAAATGGCTCAAGGAGCCATGGGCTTCATGGAGGCCTCGGCACCTGCTGGAAACAGAGGAGGTTTGGCAGCATTTGGCTTGGGCTCGGATTCTGGGTGGGGTCTGGACTGGCTGGCAGCTGGTGGGACAGGTAAGCTGGGCTGAGGGTCCAGCTTGGGACAAAGGACGGGTGGTGGGGAGTGTGTTTGGGAACCAGTGAGCTGTATGGTTTGACTCAAACAAGAGAGATTGTACACACAGGCCAAGCTGGCTTTCAAAGTCAGATGAACTGAGCGCAAATGCTGTGTTGTACCCGCGGCATCACACAGCCTTCCTCAGCTCCCTCCAGCCCTTCTCAATGGCCCAGGCACAGTGAGATCCTGGCCAAGGAAGGTGACCCTGGGAAAGCAGTGGTCGTTGACCTGTGATGGGGTGGAAGAAGAGGAAGGACCCTTCCTCATTTTAGGCAGAGAGCCCTAGGAAGGCAGAGGCTGTGTGTCCAGCACCAACCACTAAGCCTGGCTCATAGAGCTCAAAAAACATTATTGAAAGGGTGGATCAGATCCACATAAACACACACACACACACACACACACGCACGCACGCACACATGCACTCACATACACACACATTCACACATACACACATACAAACACACACATATCCAAATTTTTAATAGAAAAAAAAAGAGTTTAAAGGAAATGTATACTTTAGGAGGAGGAGGAGGTTTGAGGCACGGAGAAGGAAGGAGAGGAAGTCAGCAAATCTTGGGGACCTGCTGTGTTCCGATCTCAGCCTACCACTTCCCATAAGTGCCAGGGGTCTTTTTGCTAAGTAATTTTGCTAAGTAATTTAACCACAGAGTCTCATTTCCCCATCTGTAAAATGGGAACAGTAATACCAGTCCCAAGCTCACAGGGCTGCTGTGGGATTTCAAGGAGACCATCCATGTCAAATGCTTGGCCGGGTCATGGCTTGGGTTAAGCACAGATGAAAGGTGGGAATGTACAGAAAGGGGCAGGTTCAACAGGCCAAAGGAAATGATCTAGAGACACCAGCCCTCCCTTCCTTCTCTTCGTTGGTTCAGTTAAGTCCAAAGACCTGTGGGAGTGAAGCTACAACAGCTTCCAATCTTGCATGCTAAAAGACAGCTCTACCCATTTGCTGAGAGAAAAAATTAGCAAAAGGGAATTCACCAAACTGCTAAAAAGCTGGACGGACAGTTTGGAATTAATCCTTGCCTTGGGCCCTTGGATGTACCTCTCTTTGCTTAAGTTTTGCCGCATAAATATGTTTTGGAAACAACCGGAGGAAATGAGCCTGCACATACAAAAGCATCAATTAAATTAACCTCTCCCCAAAAGCATCAGGTAGACGTATCAAACCAATGTAATTAAAGAGATTGCTTTTGCCTCTCCCTTAAGTTATCATTTTGTGTAAAGTGGCTCCCGACGTCATCCAACTGGGTTTCCTCTCGGATGAATAGACACAAGTTAAATCCCTTCCCAGACATCCCCCTCCCTCCCAGCCTGTCTGTTCTGAAGAGAGCTGGCTTGAGATTAGCCCAGAAGGGGAACACTAGCAGGATGTCAGGTGCTATGTCCGATCCCTGCTCAGCACCAGGCCCCGGGGAACTTGAGAGCTGGGTGTGGTTCTGTGTCTTCACTTTTTAAAAAAAAAAAAGTTATTTATTTGAGAGAGAGCATGCATGAGCAGGAGGGGCAGAGGGAGAGGGAGAGAAAATCTCAAGTAGACTCCTTGCTAAGCACAGAGCCAAATGTGGAGCTCCATCCCACAACCCTGAGATCACGACCTGAGCCAGAACCAAGAGCCGGATGCCCAACCGACTGTGCCACCCAGGGACCCCTGTATCTTCATTTTTGTGCCAAAGGTTGGTTGGTGATTGGCAATGGGTTGATTTTCTCCATTGCTAACGTGCCAGTGAGTTTCACCAACACGTTCTGTTCTTGACGAACCTATCTTCTCATTTTCCCAATGGTCAGACAGTCTTTATTATAAGGTCTCTCCAGAACTGACAACCTCTAACTTGTCCGTGGTAGCTTAGATTTGCCATAGCCTTCCAGGAACTCTCTGATTATCCCCTGTCCCCATGTTCTTGTGAATAACTTCCCTAGGACCCGGGAAGCTGAGATTGCAAATTGCCTCCAAGAGACTCTCCCCTTTCTTTCCTTTCATAATCAAATCTCCACATTTTAGCCAGAGACATGGCCACCTAGGCACAATTCTCAGCCTCTCTTGAAGTAGATTGTGGCCATATGGCTGTGTTCTGGTCACTGGGAAGTGATGGACATGACTCCCTTGGAATGCCCTCAGAAAGAAGAGCCCACCACTCTCTCTTTACCCTTTCTCATTGGCTGCAAGGGGGGTCCGATGCCTGGAGCTGGACTGTTCCACCTTGGATGATATGGAGGAAGCCACGTATTAAGGACATCAGAGTGATGAGTTAGAAGCAGCAAGGGGTCCCCGACGGTTTGAGGTCTGGCTTGTTAGCTCTGGACTATCTACATTGGCAGGGAAATTGACTTACAATTTGGGTAAACCACAATTATATTTTGATCTGTCTGTCGCAGCAATTGACCCAATATTACGAATAACTAACGCTACCTGCAAAAATGAGTCTTGCTTTACCCCACAATAAGATTCTGGAAACATGTGAGTAAATAGAATTATTGTGCCTAAAATCACATCTTCAATGTGCCTGGGGAAGCCATCTGTCGGGATAGTTAAGGGTAGGATTTTGGAGCTAGAATTAAGGTCCTGCGCTGCAACCACCTATGTGGCCTAGGGCAAGTTAATTAGCTTCTCTGTGCCTCTGTTTTCTTCTTTCATAAAGTGGAGGTGATTGTATTCATCTCACAAGATTCTTGTGAAGATGAATTGAGATACAAATGCAAAGTCCTTAGTATGGTGCCTGGCATGTAGTAAAGAACTCCATAAATATTCTATGGAGTCATCTGGAAAGTTAAAAAATAAATGTTTCATAATCCACCAGCACGGATTCTGGCTCCACTGGTCTAGAGTGAAATCTTGGCATCTCCGCATTTTAAAGTTTTCCCAGTTCCTTGGGTAGTTGAGAAGCACTGCATTCAAGGCATCTAGTGGGAGGGCTTTCCAGAAACCATTTCCTGATTTGCCCATCAGGCAAATCAGCCACTCTTATCATGCAAATTCAGTCACACCTTCATGATGAGTTGCCCTCACCTTGTGATTTCTTCCTGATTTTATTTTGTTTTTTTCCACCATAATCTCTGTATACATGTGTGCTCTGGCCATCAGCGTCCATGCCATGACCTTCCAGTGGAACCCCCTGAAGCTAAGTTACAGGCTCAGCATAATTCATGGGCTTTCTGGAGCACTTTCATATATATGATCTCGCTCGATCTTGGCCACAGCCCTGCAAAGCACTTAGGACTGGTTTTAACATCATCATCATCATTATCACCTCCATTTTACAGATGAGAAAACTGAGGCTTAGAGTGGGTAAGTAATCTGGAGCCCAGACTTCAACTAAGTTCTGCCTGACTTCAAAGCTTGTGATTCCCTCCTGAACCCCTCTGCCTTCAAAGCTTGTGATTCACTCCTAAACCCCTCTGCTTCTCTAAAACTGAATTATGATTCTTGAACGAGTCATTTATTCATTTGACTCAGTTTGTAGTCTCAAAGACCAAGGAGATGGATGAGCTAATGAAACCACAGGCAGACCAGTAGCTTCTCCCTCTTAGCCCAAATCCAGCTCTAAGTTTGGTCAAATCTTCAGGGAGATCTGATGCCACCAATGCCCTCAGGAGAATCTACAGAGGGAGATAGGCCCATGCCAGAGTTCCCTAGAAATTCCATGTGAGTAAAGAATTACATAGATCACCCTTTGATCCCTCTCTCCAAATTCTTCCCTTTTTGGATGAAGGCATTCTCTTTGGTCAGGGTGACTTGAAAGCTACCTCAAGGCCATGCTCATGTTTCACTCATCCAAGTCAACTGGAGATCAGAAACATCAGGTGAAAAGCCCCTGTCCCCTGGAAAGCCTGTGTTCCATTTGCAAAAAAAAAAAAAAAAAGTGTTTCTCTTACATATTATATAACTCTGGGGAGGCAGTTGCTTAGCAACTGAGTCCAGTTGGCTGGGCTGGGAGTAGTTATTAACTCTTCTTGCAGTCAATTGACATTGTCAAGTCTTCCTGGAAGGCCACCAACCACCCCATTTCCATAACAGAAAGCTCATGACATTCATTTGTCCCTACATCAGGACCCTTCCTGGCTCTCTCCTCACCACAACTGCAGTGCTGTCCTCCTGGGAAGAAGGACAGCATATGCGGCCGTGTGCAGCTTGCCTAGTAAGACCAGCCTCAGGCTTTCCCCAACCCATGGAGAGAACCTATTGAGAATCCATTTGGCTACTTAAGTGACGTGAAATTGGACCCCTTGGCAAGCAATAGAAGTTAATGCACACACACAGGGGCGGGGCACCTGGCTGGCTTAGTCGGTAGAGTGTGAGACTCTTGATCTGGGGTCATGAGTTCAAGTCCTACCTTGGGCGTAGAGCTTACTTAAAAGCTTACTTACTTACTTAAACATGGCACACATCACCATGTCCACATATATACTTACAGTTTCAACAGGAATGTGTGGAGCACCTACTATGCGCCAGACCCAGCAGTAGGCACTATGGATCGACAGTAAACAAGAGAGTCAAATGTCCCACTCCCACCAACCTTACATTCTAGTTGGGGAGATAGATGGTACCTATGAAAAGAAATAAGATAATTCTGTTTGTTGTAAGTGCTCTGAAAGAAATAAAATAAGGGGATGTAATAGAAAGAGCTTGAGTCGATGTGTGGGAAGAGGTATCTCTATACCTCTATGCAGCTATCTCTACGCACCCATCTGAATATATCAGTATAAAAGATGCATCCACATGCTGGAGACACTGTTGCTGCTGAGGGATACATTCCATTCAATGTTAGCGTGGCAGGAGCCCTAGAGCTAGTCTCAGTTCAGTCTCCAAAATCTTTCCCATCCCAGTAAATGGTGCCACCTGATTCAGCCAGTCACTCAACCCCAGTTGAGTAACGCGGGGGACGGCCTTGATTCTGTTTTCTCTTTTTTATCCATCAACACATCTATTGACTTTAATTTCAAAATAGACCTTGAACCTGCCCCTGGATGACCATAACAGCTTCCCCAGCTGGTCTTCCCTGACGGTTCATTCTCCATCCAGTAGCCAAAGTGAGATTTCAAAAAAGGAACTCGCTCTCTCCTCTGCTTAACACCTCTCAATGGCTTCCCTCCTGCTGATCTCAGATTGCCACCAAACACTTACTGCAAGCCTGTGTGTTCCAGAGCCTGGCTACTTCTCTCCTTCCATTTCTGACCACACCTACCCTCATTTACCATGTCCCAGCCACCATGGCCTTGGTTCTGACTCAAAGAGGACAAGCTCATTTTTTGCCTCAGGGCCTTTGCATATGCTGTTTCCTTTGCTCCTGGCCTGACAAACCCCTACTCATCTATCTTAGCTGAAAGGTCACTTTGTTAAAGAGGGTCTCCCTGACCACCTGATTCCCTGATCTCAGCACCCTGGTTGATGCCTTCACATAACTTTTATTCCTATTTGTAATTATATATATACACACGTATATAATATATATAATACATATATAATATATAATGTATATATATTATACAATAATGTATATAATAATGTACAATATATAATAATTACATACTTATGTATAGATACATATATAAATATGTTTTTAAATTGCTTGTCTTTCTCCTTTGAAAGGCTGGGCTTCATGAGGGCAGAGACCACCCCAACTATTTGTTCCCAACTGTATCTCCAGCATCTATTCAGGGGTGTGGCATATATAGATGATGTTCAGATATTTTTTTTCCTACCTGAATGAATAAATACAACATCATAAAATAGCTAGAACTTACTGAGTGTTTTCTACATCCTAAGGGCAGTACCAAACACTTGGCATATCAATGATCCTGCTTCATCTTCACGATGACCCAATTAGGGCGGGTATGACTATTCCCATTTTAGAAATGAGTGAGCTGGGGTTCAGAGATGGGAGCTGTGAGACCAAGGTCACACTGCTAGGCAGGGGCTGAGCTGAAACTGGAACTAAGCTCACTCTGATTCTCGAAGCTGGGCTTCTCGATCACTGTATAATTCCTAATACTTGCAGAGTTTTCTAACACTTTTCCGCCCCTCCCAGCTCTATCGTATGAGGGATAGTTCTCTCATAGGCAGAGGCATTTCAGAGATAGCTTGAGAGTTTGAGGTGGCGCTGTGATGAGCTCAGTCTGGTTGGTCTTGCAGTCAGGCGAAGTCCAGTTATCTGAACAACCAGAGCCTAGCAGACAAAGGGTGAACCAAAATAACTCCCCACACTGAGTCATTCCTGATCACGCCTGGGAGGCTTTGCAGGACATCTGAGATGCTTTGCTGCAGCATAGAACATCTCCCTCTCGCTTTATGCCCAGCCCAAGCCTTTATTGAAAAGAGTGTGTCAGGGGAAATAGCTGGCCCTAAACAACTCTGGAACTTGGTTTGGATTAAAATAAGAGAACACAAACAGCTACCATTTGTTGGGTGCTTAGGATGCGCCAGGCACTCGATCGAGATCTTTACATGCATCTGTCCCCACCCCAAATCACTCCAGGTGGGAATATTCCTACCCCCATTTTACAGGCAAGGAGATAGAGATGTGGTCATCTGTTCAGGTTACACAACCTGTAAGTAGAGGAGCTGGGATACAAATTGTAAGGGGTAAAGATCCTGAGTACAACCTCTTAACGATTGTGTTCTATTTCCTATACCACCATGAGTATCCTATCCCATAACCCTCCAGCACTTTTCTAAGAATCTATTGCATTGCCATTGCCTAATGGTCAGCTCACACGCAGATTCCAAGTATCCTTAGTTTGGCCAAGATGAAACAGTTCTTGTGGATCACGTGAACATTTGGTGTGTGGTCCAATCTTGCCAACTAGTGAGTGCAAGGCAAGGCTTTCTGAATCCAGGGCTGGGGGTACAGATTCACAGGCAGGGATGGTCCACATCTCCTTTGTTTCAGGATGCACTACTGATAACAAAGATCTACAGGATCATCATCTCAGACAATACCGTTGGCTTCTCTAAAGGCTGAGAAGAACAATAGAATGAGCTTGCCTGTGTAGTAACACTGTAGCCTCAAAGAGTCCTTGATTTCTGCCTCTGTGAAATAAGAATTCTGGCAGTATGATCTAGTTATATCTAAGGTTGCTTTTAGCCCCAAAGTTCTTGCCTCCAACCTCTCAGTGTGCTCTTCTCAGAGCCTATAATGCCCTTCTGTCTCCCATCTTTACTTTGCTAAGTTTTATTCATCATTTGGGATTCAGCTCAGGAAGCACCTCCTCCAGGAAACACCTCCTCCAGGAAGCCTTCCTTAAGCCCTGTTCTGGGTCAAATGCATCCCTGGATTTCTGTGGCTTGGTACTATCTCAGGACACCTGGCTATTTGTCAAAATTGTCTGCTTATACATCCAGCCTCCCCATCAGCCTCTGAATCTCTTGGGGGGCAGGGAGTCTGTCCTAGATGATTTTTTTTCTTCAACAACCAGCACACAGCTCCTGATACTTAAGAGATGCCCAACATGGGTGCACATAGCACCATGATCTCCAGCATGGTAATTATTCCTGGAAAAATTTGACCCAAACAGCTCCAGGGAATTGAACAGAATTGAATGCAGTGGAAAGTCTGAACATCACAGAGACTCAAGAAGCATATAAAACATAAAGAGAAAATTGCTTTTCAAAATTGTAACAAAGGGAAAAAAAAGATTCACATTGGCTGTTAATACAGGCTTTGTGGATGCAGTGGGGTGGGGATGGATAATTAACTTTCTCTGCACACCTCCCAAATGTTCGATAATGTCAAATAAAAAAAAAATCAAATTGTAAAAAGAGTACCTTTTTCCTTCACGCATTTCTCACTCTTGCAGGACAATGTGGCACAATATGATAGAAGAAAAGCATCAAGCTCTCGGCCTTGACACGAACTTGCTTTGTGATCTTGGATAAGTTATCTCTCTTCTCTGAATCATACGTATTTCATCTTTAAGTAAGGGAGACGGACTGGGATATTCACCAAGGGCTCTGGTTCATATGTATTCCTCAGGCATCGAGCCATGTTGTTCTCACATGGATTTTTTGGTGACATATTGAGAGTTTTTCCCCCTAGGGAATTCTCTCATTTTTTTTTTCCATGTTCAAAGACACACAAACTGTTCACAATTCCCTGTTGTTGTAAGAGCAATTTGCTTTCATTATCCTAAACCTTTCAGCATTTCTTGAAACCTCTTTTTATAGGAAGAAAAAATGTTCCTGATGTGATCACAGGAGATAAATCTGCCATTTCACATTTCAAAAAGTAATCAAAATGCACCCTACTAGAGTAGGTACTCATTACAATTTATGACAAGTGCTTGAAATTGCCTTTATCCTTCTTCTCATCTGTCCAGAATTATTGTTTCTATTTAGGACAGGAATGCCTAAAGGGGTGGAGGAGGGTGAATGTGAAGAAATCTCTTCAGTGTGATGCTGTTATTTCATGTTTTTTCCTTCAAGCATCGCATTAGCCTGGGTTGACCAGATAGATCGTTTGCATGACTTCCCTCCTTTTATTTGACCAGGAGCCAAGACCTGCAGGAAGGGTGGTAAAGGACTTGGGAAATGGGCCTATTTTACCCATTAAGGCCTGAGGCCGACAAGCTTTTTAAGAGCCCATGAAAATGTCTGAGAGCTAAAAACAACATATCGGCTCCAAAATAGAAAAAGAAAACTGTGCAAGCAGAATTAATAAAGGCTTAAATTAAATGGGCTCCATAACCTACCATCATGTCAACCTTAGTATTTCTGAAATTTAGTGTTCATAAAAGTTCCATTATATTTGAAAAGAGTTGATGAGTTAGAATCTCATTTCACAAGAGTTCCAGAGTATTCTTGATGATTTGTCAAGGAATTACAGATAAATGTAAATCGAGAATGTTACCGTGGTAACAAAATAATTCCAAAAGCTGATTTTCACATTTCCTTTAAAATGTGTCAATAAAAATGCATTTAATTTGTATGATATGATGTGAGTTTGGGGCTCCAAAATAAGGTTGCTTAGGGCAAACCAAAGTCTTAAAGTGGCCTTACATAGGATGAGCTGATGAATGGACGGGCTGATGGATAGATAAAAGAATGTATGTATGGATATATGTATGTGGTATGTAGGTATGTATGTATATATGGATGGATGGATGGACAGATGTATATAAGGATAGATGAACAGGTGGATAGATGGGTGGATGGATACATGTATGGGTTGATGGACAGGGATGGATGGGTGGATAGACAGATGGATAGACAGATAGGTGAACAAGTGGATAGATGGACGGAGAGATGGATAGACAAAGAGATGGATAGATGGAATTACTGACTCAGTATCACTCAGTGAGGTAGTAAGGAGCCCTGACCCCTCACTTTCAAGCTCTTATTAAAACCATTTAAATGTACTCACAAAACCTTGAGCACAAGGCCTGGAAGAGTCCCAAAAGACCATCTAGGACAACAGTGTTCCTCTTACAGATGAAAACACCGAGGGTCAGAGAAAGGAAGGGACACAGCTAGGGGCGCATTTTCTTTACTCTCCTCAAACAGGAGGTTGCTGCTTAAATGTTTGCCTCTTGGAGAGACCTGGCACATGCCTATTTCTCAGGCACCCTACATATTTATAGGATAGTGTTTCACAACTGATGACAGCTTGCTGCTAAACTGACAGGCCTCAGTCTTGCCAAGCCTCAGGATCTTTCCTGCACACTTCCCTTGCTGTCTTCCGAAGAAGGCAGTCCTTGGTCTGGGCCGAAACAACTTTGCAGACTCAGCTGAGGAGAACCGTATCTGCTTAATTCACACTCGCTTTATCTTATTTTAGCACATCCTCAGTCCCTTCCTGAGTCTTTCAGCCATCAGTCGAGACATGGTAGGAAAAAAAGAAGCCCTCTGTTCCCCCACATATTGGACTTCCTGTGGCTTTTCTCTTGGTGACAGCATTCGGATTTTCCTTCAGGAAATCACCATCCCTCACCTCAACCCATGTGCTGGGGGAGCCTGGGACTGGCCAGTCCGGTCTTACATCAGTCCAGCTCCAGTGATTAATTCAAAGATGATCATAGGTACCAAGTCTGACTACATAGTACGTATATTAGTCCCCTTAATCCTCTCCACAATCCTGTGAGATAGGTACTATTATAAATCTCTTTCAAAGATGAGGGAACTGAGGCACAGAGAGGTTAAATAACTTACCCAAGATTGTATCACTGATAAGTGATAGAGATGAGGTTTGAACCCAGGTGGTCTGATTTAAAGTCAGCACACTCAACCCTGCGATATTCCACCTTTTACTACCTGATGTATAGGGTATCCTCCAAAAGTACCAGTGGATGAGTTTTATCAGATGCTGAAAATATAAATATATATATGTATATATATATATATTTGCACATATATTTGCTCCCATTAAGTGCTTAATCAAAACTTCAACATGACTTAATCCCTGGGAGAACTGGACTTAATGACCTCATGTAACTTTATTTTTTTAAAGACTTTTATTTATTTATTTGAGGGGGGAGGGGCAGAGGGAGAGAGAGAGAATCCCAAGCAGACTCCCCACTGAGCGCAAAGCCTGATGTGGAGCTCGATCCCACAACCCCAAGATCATGACCTGAGCAGAAACCAAGAGTCAGACACTCAACTGACTGAGCCACCCAGGCGCCCCGACCTCATGTAACTTTATACATAGGATGACTTTTCTGGAAGTTTATTTCCTAGTCACCTTAACTATGCGGAAGCTACCAAGAACTACGAGGAGGTGAAGAATGAAAACTTCCAAGGTTAAAAATGCTGCCAAGTGTCAGCTCTAAAGCTGGTGGGAGTTATTCATGGAAGAGTCCCTCACTCTGATCTTGCACACTACTTTTACACAAATGTTATCTGTTTTCTCAGCTCAAAGGAATTTAGAAATGGCAACCCAGAAGAAAGTCCGTGTAGCATTGAGGAAAGAGTTGTTAACTCAGGAGATGGAATGATCTAGAAGTAAATCCCAGTCATAAAACTGACAAGTGAAGGACTTTGCCTCTCTCAGCCTCAGTTACCCCATCTGTAAAATGGTTGCAGTAATAGTATCTACCTCATGCTATTGCTTTGAGAAGGAAATTAAAACTGTTGGTATAAAGTGCCCAGCACTTAGTAGGTCCTTACTAAATTCTATCCTTTGTGATTGATGAATAAGTTTTTCATCCCTTCTCAGGGTCAGTATCCTCGCTTATAAACTATGGATTATAATAAGAGTCCGCTTGGGGAATTTTACAAGGTTGTTGGACAGAGTAGTAAGGTAATGGAAATAAAAATGCTTTTTAAATGGCTAAATGCCACTTAAGTGCAAGGCAGTATTACATTTATTACTACTAGAGCAGTAAGAATTATGCTATTGTTAATACTTATTACTGTTAGTCATCATTATGACCACTGCTGTAAAAGAACATAGTATTAGTCCTTAGGTTACTGCAACATTTCACAATAACCTCCCGGGTGG
Organism: Zalophus californianus; assembly: GCF_009762305.2. Lineage (NCBI taxonomy): Eukaryota > Metazoa > Chordata > Mammalia > Carnivora > Otariidae > Zalophus > Zalophus californianus. The sequence continues at coordinate 19,916,016 of NC_045608.1, read as the reverse complement.
AGAGTGACCACACCGTAAATGAACACCCAGAACTGTGGCCTCTCTATCAAACCAGAATCAATAGCAATAGCACCTCCTTCGTACCTGAAATGAATTAGACAAGCATCCTTTCATACAAGGAGACACAGGCACAAACCGACAACTGAGTATAAAGTGACGAGTACCTTGCATAGCACCCGCCAAGCACATGGTAAATTCTATATTAGTAATATAGTAAATTCTATATTAGGAAAACTACAAAAGACATAGATTAAAGAATTAAAGATGGCTGCCAAGTCTCCACCACTCACACCCAGAGTGGGGTCTATTTCCCTTTCCTTTGAATCTGAGCTGGCCTCTTGACTTGTTTTGACCAACAAAATGCAATGCACAACTTCTGAAGTTGTCTCTTAAGACAGCTTCAGCTTTTGCCCTTGCTTTTGGAGCACTCCCTCTTAGAATCCTGCTGCCATGTTGTGAGAAACCCCAGCCATGTGTAGGGGCCACGTGAGAGGAAACTGAGGTGCTCTGGTGGTAAGCAGCTCAAGCCACGAGACGTGTGACTGAGTCTCTTGGCATTTCCAGCCCGGTCAAGCCACATGATGACTGTGGCTCTGTCCAACAACACAAGAACTGGAAGAATCACCAAGCTGAGCCCAGTGGAACGCAGAATCATGGGAGATGATAAATAGATGGTTGTTATTTGAAGCTACTACATTTTGGGGGTGGTTTGTCATGCAGCAATAGCTAATTGAAATGAAATGGATATGAATGCTCCAATAAGAGGTTCCTGACCCCACAGAGAGGGGCAGGGAACGCTCCCTGGAGGAGAGAGCATGTGGAAGTCATATGAGATTTGTGGGTTAAGCAAGTGCACAAGGATCCTAGCTCTCACTCACGAGTCAACCCTCTTCTCTACTTGATGCTTTTGAGTCCAAGGCAGGTTAGTGATAAGAAAAAGAATTCTAAAATCTTCTCTCACCCAGATAATTGTTTCTCCTCTTTAGGGATAAGCCCCACTTCCCCGGCTCTAAATCAAAATGACAGGGTCTCCAAATTGGTTCAGGTGCTCATGCATTTGTAAAAATGTCTTTTGCTGGAAAAAGCTTGGTATGTCTAATTTCTGCCCCGAGCACATTTTTATAGTTAAGCTATACTATAAATGGCGTTTAATTTACCCAGCAATGTCAGGCCTACGTTCAAACGAGAGCCAGTGATAATATATATGAGATCCTTTTGTACGTTCTGATCAGGGTTTGGGAGGACGGGAGTGGTGGGTTCAATTATCTTTGTCCGAATGTATGTTCTTTTCTTCTCCTCTCTGCTGCTTTTTCTGTGTTCCAGCCACCAAGGGGAGGACATTGAAAGCCTTTCAAAGCACCAGGCCAGGTTCGAGGGGGGCAAGTCTGTGGATGAGTCGAGGTTTTAAACACAGTTGAGGGGTCAAGGGCCGGGAGCCCTGTGGACTTCCGAGCAGGCTCAGAGCATGGGCTTCCCTTCCACCATGGTTGGAGAGAGATGGGGCCGGGAGCCGTGGGCTGAGAGAAACAAACTCAAATAGTTCTAGACCTGAGCTGGGAGGCAGGAGACAGGTGAGCCTTTCTCATGATGAGAAGTGAGGGGGTGGGATTACTCCTTCAAATCCTGTCTGCAAAGGCCTCCTCCCTTACCCCTCTCCACATCACAGAAGCTTTTTCAAACCAGAACAGGCCACCCCCCTGCTTATAGTGAGCGTCTAAGAGCAAGAGAATAGGCTCCCTGAACGCCTCCCAGCAGCCCCCCTGACCTACAGGACCTGACCCACCCACCTCTTCGCTTCTTTTTGCCCGATTCCTTCCCTGCCCTTGATACTCGGGCCACATCAGCTTTTTGTTAGGTCTTCAAATGGCCCAAGCTCTGGAGACTCATCCAAGGCCAAGCCCAAGGTTGCATCCTGAGCACTAAGGCATCCCTGACTCAGCCTGTCCCCAACAAGTGCAGAAGCAGAGAAGAGGGCTGATGGTAGCAATAATTCATGTCAGGGAGGCCGTCCCCACGCCCGGCAAGTCCAGGCCTGGTTCTCGGGAAGTTGGGTGTGATCGATCACTCATGGGGCACATTTATTTGGCTCATTACAAGAGTTAACTAAGTTTTCAGGGAAGAGAGGAACTGGGAGACCAGGACTGTCTGGGGGAGAGAACACTGAGGGCTAAGAGTAGACTCCCACTCCCCTCTATACCACAGAGAGGCAGTGAATTCTTTCCCAGTCACTCCGACTTGGATATAAATCCCAGCTCTGGGTCTTGCCAGACCTTAAGCAAATCAGTTAACCTCTCCAAGCCTCAGTGGCTCCTGCTGTGAAATGGGGATAAACAGACTTTACGGAGCTGGACTGTGCTGTGGCTCACATGAGGGAATGAAAGGAAGGGGCTCAGCAAGCACCTGGCAAGCATAATCATCATGAGCAAAAGAATCATAAAAGGTTGTGGCTTAAAGGTCAGATAATCCAGGCACAGTTACTGATGCCTCAGTAAACTCTGGAGGAGACAGTGTGTGGGGAGGTTCCTAGGCAGTAGGCAGGGGTGTAGCCCGAGGATCTGGGTCTTAAAAGCTCCCCATGGGCCTTCAAGTCACGTTTTGGAAACTACTGATTAAGCCCAGGCACTAAATTTAGAGATGGAGAAACTGAGCCCAGACAGGGACAGAGATGGGCCCAAGGTCACACAGCACATCTTTGGCAGTTGCGTCAACCCCAGGACACAGATCTCTGACTCCTAGTCAGGTGGTCTTCCTGCTGGTCCCAGCCGAGTGGTTGTAGTAGGTCACATGGGGGTGCCTGGCTCCGGCTGAGCCCCCAAGTCTAGTGTGAGGGATTCCCACTCAATTCATGCTCTTGGGGGTCACTGGATGCTCTCAGAGTCCCCAGCTGTTTTTTTTTTTTAATCCTTTCAGTACACAGTGCCCATGAGAATGTCTGATATTCTTTGGAAACTCTCTATCTTGTGTACTATCACAGATGAATACACCAAACCCCTTTTCTCTCATTGCAAGGTGAGCCATCATTTTATGCCATGATGCAAATATAGAATGATATGCATGCATGTGACACAGCCCAGCAATGGACTATTAATGCATATTCGCTGAATAAATGAAGTGATGAACATGCTGACTCAGTGAACAAATGAAACATCACAGAGAGTATAAGTTCCTTGAGGGATGGCATTGTACAGTACACACATTAAATATTTGCTGTTTGTGGTTGAATCAGTGAATTAGGCCCTGAATTGCCCACAGCCTAGTGGGGAAAACAGGGGTATAAGCAAAAGTGAGAATAGTGCAGGTCTGTTACTTTGACAGGGGTGCCTGCCTGGGCCCGTGGAAGCATAGCCAAGGGAGGGAGGGTGGAGGGGAGGCTCTGGGAAGGGATCCCAAAAGGGAATACAGGCATTGGGAGACTGGGGTGGGAGAAAGGGAGCCAGTGAAGACAGCCTGACTTGGGGGACCTTGGGGCCTTGTTCCAATCACAAAAAAGAGGCCCAAGAAGGAGAAAGGCAGGTTACAGACCAATATGGACGATATGGTGCCATTTTGTAAGAATTAAAAGTGTATGTGCCCAAATTGAGGGTCATTCTACAAAATAATGGGTCTGTATCTTCAAAAACACCAACATCAGGAAACACAAAGGCCAAGGGATCATTCCATCATGGAGTCTCTCTGGCCCTCAGTTTCTTCATCTGAAAAACAGGACTAATTTTCTCTATCACTAGCCCTTCAAAATTGTTTGCGACAACTTAATCCATTAAGGGGTATCCTCTGCCACACGCAGAGAATAAATGACTATTTTTATTACTACTTAGAATAAAACTACCCCAGGACCTGAAGGAATTAATTGTTTTCAGCCAAACCTCATTAAGTGATTGTCCAAGTTTATGCATTAAGGAAATAATGGTATGTTATTTATGCACATACACACACTTGGCTACCTCTTGGCAACTCTGCTCAGAATGTATTTTCCCACATGTGCAAGAGAACAAAGAGCCAACATATTGTTGCCATAAGTGAAGTCAGTAACATTGCCCTCAGCGGGGTTTCCTGGAGTTCTGGCCTCTGTTTCTAGAAAGTCTGGGATGTTTGTAGAAGGTACTCTTAAAGTGATACATTTATGTGGCCCATGAAAGAGCATCATCTAAAAAAATGTTTGGTTTTTTTTTTTTTTCCCTAGAGATGACTGGATGAGACCACACCACCTCACTACGTGTAGATACCAACCAGGACTAGTCTCCCTGCGAATGCACCATTCCTAGCTCTGGTCCCTTGGAGAGAGCTGCTTTCTGCCTGGAATTCATCAGGCCAAAACGAGAGAGAGTGGGGAAGAGAGAGAAAAGAACTTGCACATCTGAGTCATACCTGAGTCGGCAGAATGATTGCATGTTAGGTTCTCTGAGGGCAAGGTTATGCCTTACTTACTTCTGCACCTCTAGCGCGTACCAAGTGCTTGCTATGGCACGGAAGTTCTTGAAGGAAGAGAAAGTGGATCTTGAATGAATGAAGGAATCCTAATCCACCAGTGCTTAGCCATCTGAGCTCCAGCTTCTTTATCTATAGTCAAATGTCTGTAAGAGTCACCCTCGGAGGCCCTGCTAGTAATTAAGCAAGATTCTACAAATTAAGCCATGGTGGGGATTCTAGAGCATTACGGGAATTTGTTTCCTTCACAGCCTTTCCGGGGATCTACTTTCCAAATTTGGAAACAGGGGAAGTGGAGGCATAGTGGAGAGACAAGACAGAAAAGACCCAGACATTGCCTTCTGGAAGCCCCTGATGGCAAGAAGGCTCAGGGAGGACCAGGCTATGCCCACGTGGTTCCCCATCTGGGGTTTTATGGTTGATCTGAGATGAACCTTGGTCATTAAATAGCAGTCAGTGAGTGATGGGTTCACCCAATTGGACCTCTGCTTTCTGCTTAGAACCTCAATTTTACTAACCAAGATAATAAAATGCCTTAAATTGGGAAGAAGAGGCTAGATGTGGTTGCTTTAACATCAATGTTCCTATCTGAATTCCTACAGAAGTCGTAGCTCTAGGGTCCGCGCAGCTGCAAATTCTGTTCCAGCTGGGAATGATACACCAAGTCTCTCTTCCTCTCTCAAGACTCTCGGGAATGGTTGCTCATTCATTTACCCATAGTAGTATCTACACTGAGTATCCAATTCTTTCCAATTTCTTTGGATTTCAATCCAATCTATCCAATTTCTTTTTTTTTTAAAGATTTTATTTATGTATTTAATTGACAGAGACACAGAGAGAGAGGGAACACAAGCAGGGGGAGTGGGAGAGGGAGAAGCAGGCTTCCCGCCAAGCAGGGAGCCTGATGCGGGGCTCGATCCCAGGACCCTGGAATCATGACCTGAGCTGAAGGCAGTTGCTTAACCAACTGAGCCACCCAGATGCCCCTCTTTTTTTTAAATTTTATTTATTTATTTATTTGAGAGAGAGAGAGAGATCATGAACGGAGGGGCAGAGGAAGACGGAGAAGCAGACCCCCCACTGAGTGGGGAGCCCACCTGCAAGGCTTGATCCCAGGACCCCAAGATCACAACCTGAGCCAAAGGCAGGCGCTTAACGGACTGAACCACCCAGGTGCTCCCTGAGTATCCAATTTCTACCAGGCACCGTGCTAAGCTATTGATGGAAAATTCCCTATTTTTGTCTCATACCAACTAGATGAAAAAGGTACAGTTGTTTTTCCCTCCCATTCTGTTTCCATAAAGTACAAACAACTTGCCAAGGTTTATATGGCTCATAAGTGACAAAGCTGGGATCCAGACCCAGGCTTCTGGGATCCTAACTTCTGAGCTCTTGGCCACTGCCATATGCCCAGTGAGCACCTGCTGACTGCTCAATGCGCCACGTTCTGAGTTACATGTTGGTGACAAAGACACGAGGTGTTCTTAGTCTGGGGGAGGACAACCATGTGTTAGCATGCATGCTAATAATAAGTACTTCCCACACACTAATTTAGAATGATTACATTTCAGCATTCATTCATTCCACAGCTCTGCATTTATCGAGCTTCTGTTTTCTGGGAAATGTACTGCTCATTGAGAGGAAATGCAACACATCCCCTACCTTGGAGGACCTCATTGTCTAGAAGTGGGGAGAAAGGCTTTCAAACTCTTGCATCTGTGGGGAAGTGATTGATAGTGATTGTAATCTGTTTGAGGATACATCCCCTGGCTGGACACCTGCTCTGCTCTGGCAGGAGACGAGGTCCTGGGCTTGTAATACCTCAAGGTGGGTACACAGTGAGACTGCGTCCTTCCGATTTTTCTGTGACATCAGTTGTAGGACATGATACATGTTGAATGAGTATAGGATGATATCATAAATATTATCTAATATTATATATGTTACTGTAAGTATTGAATGTCTACTGGGTACCAACCACTATTCTATGCATTTTATAGGGTCAGCTCATGAATTCTCACTGCATCTTGTGATGTGGGTCCACTGATCATTGTCCTTTCACAGCTGAAGAAACGGAGGCCCAGAAAGTTCAGTAACTTGCCTAAGCTTACACATTCAGATTAACAAGAGTGGTCTGAAGCTTTCTTTAGAAACAATGAAGTGTTGCTTTTAACCCCAGTTGAAGTAAATGCATGCAAATGAGCCCCAGCACATCATTTTTTATTTATGCCATAAATTAGGCAAATTTCCCGTCCTGAAGCCCTGGAAAACTAGGACTGATTCCACATATTTTTCATTAATTTCCAAGGTGGTTGGCCCCAAATTAGCTTTACAAGTCCGTAAACCTGCCTTGGAGGGGGCATGGAGATAGAGGTCTGATCAAAGGTTTGTAGGGAATGAGGAATCAGAGGATTCTTTGTCCATTTGTCTCCTTTTGCTCATAGCTTTACAGTTTAGTGGTCCACTTCCACATCCAGGGCTGTCACATACAGTTGCATAGGTTGTGCACTGCTTAACTTCAGGGGCGGGGGACCATTCACCTACACTGCTGGAGATGGTCGGGGAGGTGACATAAGCATTGCAATCTCACAATCCACCCTATGGGGGAGGCACAGGAAGCATTACATTCTCTTTTTGCTGATGGAAACTGAGGCTGAGTTGATCAGACCCCTTCCTCCAGCATAATACAACACAGAAACGCCAGGGTTGGGATCCACGTCCAGGCCTGTCTCATTCCTATGCCAGTGCTTAGTCCACAACTCTCAGAAAGTGTACTCTGAGTACATTCTTTTAAACACCTCTTCCCTCTGTTTCCATAATATTAAAGCTTTGAAGAAATCACAACATTGTATAATAGCCACATTACTAAAACCATGCAGAGAAACCACATGTTTGAAAAAGCACATTCTGTTCTCCCACTAACCTCTGCCTTTGCTCCTAAGTGCATTGTTCTCATTCCAGGTGAACCTTCCCATGAGGAGGGGGAGGGCTCCTGGGGCCCTGTCTTGAAGCTTCTCTTCTTTTTCTACCCCAGCCTGATGGGCAGAGAATGGACCCCTTGAAAAATCCAGTTACACCAGTTTATGAGGACCCCCTCTCATAAACACTACTTCAAATGATCTTTCCCTAAGCTCACCCAAATGATGGGAACACTGTGCATTTTCTGCAAACGCTTTTTTAAAAAAGATTATTTATTTATTTATTTTTATTTAGAGAGCGTGGGGGGAGGGGCAGAGGGAGGAGAGAGAAAGTCTCAAGCCGACTCGCCACTGAGTGTGGAGTCTGACGAGGGGCTCGGTCCCATGACCCTGAGATCATGACCTGAGCCGAAATCAAGAGTTAGAAGCTCAACCGCCTGAGCTACCCAGGCGCCCATCTGCAAATGCTTTTGTGCCCTTCGCTTCCCAAACTGTGGTCATTTGTGGCCAAAGAATGTGTTTCTTTCTTTCTTTCCTTCCTTCCTTCCTTCCTTCCTTCCTTCCTTCCTTCCTTCCTTCCTTCCTTCCTTCCTTCCTCCCTCCCTCCCTCCCTCCCTCCCTTCCTTTCTTTCATCCATTCAACAAACAGCTGAGAATAAAGAGGTAATAAGAGACAACCCCTGACCCCAAGGACCTCACTGTCCAGTGAGGAAGGGAGATGAGTCAGCAGATACATCTGTGATCTTTCCCAGTTCTTAGATATATTTATCAGTGAGGCCACAGCTTGATGACTATGGATGAAAAGAGTTCCAGAGCCACATCGTGGCAATTGGAAGGGTTGAGAAAGCAACTGTGGAGGACAACAGAGCCAGAGTGTGAAATGTTACTGGTGGTGATTGCTCTACCCCAAGTACGGATGTGACTAGCTCTGTGTTATGCCTCACGGCATGTTTACCACACCCGCCACAGATGATTGGATTAAACATGAGCAGCCAACCTCTTGCCCCAGCAGGACAAGCCATATTCCTCAGGGATATGAACAGGGAAACATGAAGGAGCTGAGTGTTAGGGGCTACGTCTGGACTGCCATGACCTAGAGCAGTACTGTCCAATAGAACTTTCTACCAAGATGATAATGTTCTCTCTCCAAATGGCAGCCACTAGCCACACATGGCTACTGAGCACATGAAATGTGCTAGTGGGACTGAGGAATTCTAACTCCAATTTAATTTCATTTTAATGAATTCACATTTAAAACTAAATAGCCACATGTGGCTAATGCCTACCATATTGGATGATGCACATGTAGAGTTTGAGCCAAAGAAGCCATGACAGGCCATGCATAAGTAGAGGTTATGAGAGAGATCGCTGGTGAGTGAGCAGAAGGAGACAGGCAAGAGAGAGAGAGAGAGAAAGAGCCAGAAGCAACTGATTCAGGGAGAAGCAGATGCCATGGAAGAGAGAAATGGAGGAAAGGAGCCCATCCCTGGAGCATCCTTGGCCCAATATTTGGGGTAACTTCTTAATCTTGATCTATCATAAATGACGCTTTGCTCTGTAAAGCCAAAGAAAAACTGGTTCCTCTCTTGGAAGCCAGCATTGATCTGAGAATCTGAGAATCAGCTAAGATTCAACAAATCATTGCCATCATCGTCATCACTCCCCCCACCCCAATCATCTGAGTTAAGTGACTTGTCTAAGATCACACCATTAGGTTGGAACCAATATCTGTCACTCCAGAGTCTGGGCTCTTTATTGCACTTTACTGCCTTGCTGGGCTCTTAGTCCTGAGTCAGTGCTCCATTTCAGCATCCCAACCCACTCATTTATGATGCAAAACCTTGGCACATGCCTACCCCCAAACTGGGAGTGGGTGAAACCAAACAAGGAAACCATCACCCACTGGCTCATACCCACCCCTCTGCCCTATAGGACTTGTCCGAAGCTCCAGACTCCACATATTAGACTGTATCCACCCACCTTGCTCTAACTTCCAGCCCTTGAGTCATCCTTGCTATCCAGCTACTTGCCCAAGGCTGGCCCTGACCACATCATCCATGCCTCAAGCAACCCTTCCCCAGCTCTCTACACCCCACACCACCACTGGGTTTCTCAATGAGCCACTCTGTATGGTGAGAGCAGGGAAGCACAGGGTGGGGGGACCTGGCCTGGGACCTGCACCTCCCTGGGCCTCCATGCTTTATTCTTGCTTGCTTGACTCGAGCCATCTGCTTAGATGGCACCATTCCCAGGTGTGAGCTGGTCCGCGAGTGCCTCAAAGATTCAAGTGCCAAGTCAGCACGGGAGGGAGCAATGGCTTGATTTCAGCTTCTGCTAACGCTCCTTTTATGCAGTCACTCTGCCATGGCCTCACAATGTAAATATCCAATTTGGGTAATGGATGCCATTGGTTTCATGGAGACGGATGTCTTAAGGCTCTCCACGGGTCTCCAAACGTACACTAGAGGAGAGCAGGGATTCCACTGTTTTTAAAAGAGGGTAAAGTCCCTTTAGAAAATAAGTCAGAAAACAGGAGTCAGAGGTTCGAGTCCTGGCTCTGCCACTCACTTGCAGTGACACCTTGGGTGAGCACGTCCTTTCTTGTCTTTGGGTCTCTTTTCTCAGTAAAATGAAATTATCAGAGAATGGCCTAAGGCAGGTTTGAGAGCCTGAAGAACTGCTAAGATCCAATAAATACGACAGACCCCGGGAAGGGTACCTTGTTAACTTTTTCTGGAGAGCATGTCAATACTAAGCCCCCCTTTTATCACATCCTCTCTGGGAAAATGAGCAGAGCACAGACCATTGCCTCCATGTGAGGCCCACTGACGGCTCGGGGCAACCAAGCTCTCGTCAGCATCTCACAGAAAGCAACTCTAAGCATGGGTTTTTATTCCCTTTTCTAGTTTCTGCAGCTGCCAGGGGCCCAAGAGAAGGCAGATTCTATAACACCCAGTGTCGTGCCCAGAAAGTTTCTATTTTGAAATGAGCTAAGCCACAGGGTAAATAATTGCAGCCAATATGCCCTTTGGAAAGAGACACGGCTCCGGCTGGGACCCATTGAATGTCCGGCCTCATGGCTGTGTGTTTGCACAAAGGTTGTTGCTGTTCTTCACAAAGTGTCTCTCTCTCCTTCCTCCTCTAATTCCTCTTTCTCATCTTCCTTTCTGTAGAATTCGTCAGTGATTTCACATCTATTAGCTCACTGATTTTCTTCCTAGCAATTCCTTGAGGTAGGGTGCTCTTGTCATTTCCAGTTTTCAGGTGAGGAGCCAAGTCTCCGACAGGTTGCCCAAGACCACACAGATGTAGGAGAAAGAGTCAGGAATCGAATTTAGATCTTCAGACTGATGCTACCTCCCCACAACTAGTATTAAGGTGAAAGGTAATTTAGCATGGTTTTACAAACGGGTTGAGCCTTACACTGGGTGAGATACAGGCTGAGAGACATATGGATGAGGAAGCTTCGGTTGAGGGTTTTGAGGGAGACGTGTGAAGTAGTAACTCATGCACTGTGAGTTCAAGAGTTAACTCTAATAGAGGGATAAAATGTGACGGGAGGGGTGCCCAGAGTATGATCAATAACTGGCACAGAGAAGAGAGACGCAAGGGAAGTTCTCACAGAAAAAGACAATTAGGGACTGGGTTTTGAAGGATGAATAGAAGTTCACCAGCTGAATACTGGTAGCAATAATGGTAACTTTTTATTGAGTGCTTGCTATGGGCTACAAGTATCTACCCACTTTGACTATTGGTAACAATCTTGCAAGGGAGACAGGACCCTGATCTTACATATCAGGCCCACAGTATTCAGAGCAATGAAGTTCATAGCTCAAGGTCATGCTGCTCAAATCAGCCAGCTGGGCATTTCATCTTCAGTTATACAGACTCCTAGGATGACAGGCCAGTTTGAAGGAACTGCATGATAAGAAGGATGCTTCACCCAGGAGTCAGCAGAGGGCGTATGGAGGGTTGAGAGGAACTCTTTCTCCTTTTGGTGAGTTGACTTGAGACACCTGGCATTTGCCACTGGGTGAGGAAAGACCTCCCCTCCCAGAGTCCAGTCCGCCCTTATTTCTGGGCTTGTGTCTGCTCTCCATTTGGCCATGGCTATGTGACACCTCATACCCTAGCATCTAGAACAAACCTGGGCTTTGGAATCAAAGAGTCCTGGGTTTGAATCCTGACCACATCACACGTTGCTTGTAACACCTTAGCAAGTGTCAATACCTTTCCAAGACTCGGTTTCCTTATTTGTAATATCTACTTAGTGACATCACCTGATAGGGTTGGTTGAGGATCATAGGAGTGAATATATAGGGTAAGCACATGGACAGTCCTCTGGCACAGACTGGACCCACGCTAAATGGCAAATAGCAGTGCTATATTTTGCCATTCTTTCATAAAAAGCCCAGGAAGAAATGCATGCGAGTGCTTGGGGTCTTGAGCCTTCCATGCCAGCACCCACCTTCCTAAAGCTTGACTTTCTGGTATGCATAAAGCATAAAGTCTCTTAACTCCCATGTCTCATCCCAGCCCTGTGAGGACAGCTTTGCGTATGTGGTCGTGGTTACCGTGATCCATTTTACAGATGGGAAAACTGAGGCTCATAGCTAGGAGGTGATTGAGTTTAGGTTCCTGAACATAGGAGCTTACAGAAACCAATTTCCTACACTTTAAGGTTTCCATTAATGGTTGGGTGGCCTGGGAACAGGAGAAATTACAAACAGCCAGAATTTCAAAGTCAGCCAACAAACCAGCCATAACTCTGCTCACTCTCTTTAGTGTACTCTTCTTGGCTGGGAAGAATAATCCCTATGCTCTCTTTTTCTCTTTCTTCTTCTCTCGTTCTTTTAGAGATATTAGGGGCTTCGGAAAATCCTAGCTGATTTGGGTCTCTGCCTTGCCAGATTTTGGAGTTTGGTAAGCCAGGTTTCAGACCCGTCCAGCCTGACCACACACCAACGATGATGGCATCTTGTACACACATTTCATTGGGAAATAATATGGGACCCACCTTGGAAGGCTCTGGGCCCAGCACTCAAGCGCCCACGCTCAGTGTCAGATTATCTGGATTCGAATCTTACCTCTGCCACTTCCTAGCTGATGACCTTGAGCTTCCTGAACTAACAGTGTCTCTTAAGCCTTGGTTTCCTCATCTATAAAATGGAGAAAAATTGTGGAGATTAAATAAAATAACCTATGCAAGTGCATGACGTATATTCAGTAATCATTAGATATGACAATGATGAACGAACCGCCCACATATACACTGTAACCTGTTCAACTTCATGACTCACTTCGATTCAACCAGTTTTACTTGAGTGCTTACTATATGTCAGGAACAGTGGTGGGCAGAGGGTACACATCCAACACACCTCTGACAAGTGTTTATTGGTTCCCGTCACGTATCAGCAAAATCTGCCCACGAGCTTGGGCGATGAAGAATGTAAGAGACAACCGTGAGGTGTGGCATTAAAAAAATTGATACCAGGTTGCAACCACTTCACAGCTTTGTGACTCTCGACACACTGCTTGACCTTTCTGTGCCTCCACTTTCCCAGTCTATAAAATGGGGATAATTATTGCATCTATTGGGGTCGTTGTGAGCACTCTCCGAACGAATCTGTACAAAGCACTTATCACAGGGCTTGGAACAAAATCGACACTCAGTGAATGCTGTTTGCATTGCTGAGACACGGTCCCAGCTGTGCTGTAGTAAATTACATCAGGCAGGTCCAGGAGAATCATCCCGTTCTCTTGGGGACACCCTCACCCCGACCCCTTCACCAACACCAAGAGGTTGCTGCGAAAGAACTACAGTAACCAGAGGATTATGCAAATATGCTAATCCAGTGAAGCGGCATTTACCCAGCACTGTGGCTGTTATTGGTACTCCCTAAACGGGACTGGCTGTCTTCAGAGAGGATTCCTTTGGTGTCATCACAACCTCTAGTGGACAACAGGGAACACGACACCTCACGAGCCTTTGTTCCAGCCTTCCTCTGCCCACGAAGTCCAGGGGAGAGCAGGGAGGAAGGGCAGGTCTGACGATTTCTTTCACGTGTCAGGCTGGGTGCCCACCAGCCTGCCCCTCCCACTCACTCCTGTTTTTCTCTCTCTCTCTAATTCCACCGGTGTGTGATGTGCTCCAAAAGTGAAGCCTGCTTCAGAATCTTCACTACCCCACTGTGGAAATCGCCCCCCTGGCGGCTGGTCCCTGTCACATCCCTGCAGGGCCAGCTCAAATGCTACCTACTCAGGGAAGCCTTCCCTGACTACCTCTGGTGAGAATGAACCACACCCCATGGTGAGACCCCATAGCGCTCTGATAGTCCCCTCCTGAAGCACAGACCACGGCATGGATGCTAGTGGTTTACTTCTGATCTCTCTTGCTAGGCTGTTTTTGCTAGGGCAGGGACCTCACCATATGACTGTGTCTCCTGCACCCTACGTGGGGCTTACTGCATGCATAGAAAGTGCTCAGTAAATGTTAAATGAATGAATGAGTTAATGTCTTCTCCAGAAGATTCTTTCCTTAATATCTCCTTTCCAACCATTACACTGCCATCCTACAACTCTGGTACCATGGACTCTGCTTCCTGATGGTAATACTGAGGCGCAAAGATTTGCAGTATGAGACTTTGGGAAGGAAGGGCACCTGCACCAGGTGAAGAACAATTCTCACCTGCCACAGGCAGCAGCATATAGGTACCTGAGGTTACTCACTATCCCACCTCCACCTCTCCTACTTTGACCTAAATTATCCAGTTATCTATGCCAACATCGGCTTCACACCAACTTCGGGAAGTCACTCTCTTGGCGCCTACTAATAAGGGCAACTTGCATTTGGGAACGCAGGGAAGTAAACGGAGGACCATTACTTGAGCATCTACTATGTGCCACCTGCTTTACAAGGAAGTGTTATGTAATCGTTGCCACCATCCTTCCAGACTGAGACCATCAATCCCGCACCCCTGCCCCCGTCCTGCAGATGGTAAAATGGATGCTCAGAGAAAAGAGTTCTGCTGGAGGTCACGCATTCATAACCATGGAGCCTGACCTGGACCCAGGTTTTCAAAGCCACAATATTTCTTTTCCAGAATGCTATAAATCTAATACCAGCGCCCAGCTCAAATTCCCCAGAACAACAGCCTTGCCACAGCCTCTTCGGTGTTTTGCAATTTGGCTGAATGAAGGAAACCACAGACTGGGAGGAAAAAGGACAGCTGGACTCTGCATTCTGAAGCTGCCTTTCTTGGAGCATTCTCCTGCCTTATCACCTTTCCTTCCCCTTTTTCACTGCATGGCAAGTGTCATCAATAATTTCCCTCTGAGAAAAAGGAATCAATTGTAGGAAGCAGAAAGGGGCGCGGGTAGAGGTGGAGGCGAGGCCATCTTTAGAACTCCACTCTGCTGACCTTTGACATTGCACTCACCTGCTGGTTGGTCGCAAAGGGCAGAATTGGCTCCTTCTGCCCTCTGTCACCAAAAACAGCTTTGAGCGCCCCTAGTGGAGGTCTGCAGCATGCCAGTGGACCGAGCGGGAGGACCAGTAAATTGAGCCCTTTTGAATAGCTTTTTGAATAGCAGAAATTTGTGAGCAAAACCACAAAACCAGCCACTCTGCTCAGGAAGGATCCTTTTGCCTTGGAAGAGGGAGGAATATAACATTATTTTCCTAATGTCTAACTAAGCCTTGTGAACACAAGAAGAATCCCTCAAGCTTAGATTATAGGTGGCCCCTGGCAGGAGCAGCCAAAACTCCATGGAAAAGAATGGCAATCCATAATGAAAATAGTTGTTAAATGAATTTAACAACAACGCACATTAGAGACTAGAGGAGGCAGCAAATTTGAGTCTTATTGAGCAATATTAAATTTCCTTTATTAATTCAAGAGAAAAAGAAAAGAAATGACACTCAGACTCTGCAGTCTTAGCACGTAGCTACAATTATTCCCCATGTGCATATCTTAGACAATAAGAAGCCTCTTCAAAACCAAGTTATACTTTATACTTATTCATGCCTTACAGCAAAATGGCCCAGAGAATCTCGTGACCTGCATAAGAATGTAGCAACAAGTCCCTTTCAAGTATTTACAAATCCCCTCACTGCACAGGCAAACAGGAATAGCTTGCAACACTGTATTAGATGTAAAGCTCTCCTTCTGACATTAGTGGAAATTGGGCTCCAGGTTAAAAATAGAGTTCATGGTGAAAGGTCAATTGTTTCCAAATGCACCATCAGAATTGGCAGTGCTCACTGGCTATCCTCATTCCTTCCTTACCACTCAGAGTCTTGGAGTCAGAAGCACTGGGTTATTAATGAGCCTCCTGAAGTAGTACATCAGTTGACTTGAATTTGGCGGTGACCTGAAGTTAATTAAAAATATATGCTGGCTAGTTGTAGTGTCGAACAGTTGGAAAAGTAATATGAAATGTCTTAAAAATTAACACACACATATTTTGTGTTTGAAGCCAGTGAAGAAAGCAGGATATGAAATCCTTGTCTCGGATGACAATTCAATTCAATACGTGCCATTAAGACATTTTTCCTGGAGGGTAGTGTATTGGAGAGTGTGGTCCTCAAAGGAAGAATCACTTTAGAAAAGCCAGCAAGACACTGAGTAGCTTTTGGGTTCTTTCTGTGTATTAGTCACAACACAGATTCAAAGGGGGATGAGGGAGGGAGATGTGGACTATGTTCAAGGCCACCAAGCCATTGTTGGAAAGACAGCTAATTAAGAAAGGGCATGCTGTGGTGGAAATGATTTATTTAAACCAATTCTCTTCTCCCATCTTTCCCAGAGAAACTGTCCAGACCTGGTGTAAATTGTGATTATTATTGCTTCATAAAAGGGGGGGGTTCTTTAATGATATGCTTTGTTAAACAAAAGGTGATGAATTATTTCCTTTGCTTTGCACTCCGGGGCTCCACATTTAAAGAGAAGGGGGTGGGGGATAAAATGCCTGATTTATGCTGAGGAGGGCACTCCAGGCCGTGGGGAAGAGTTGGAGGGAAGGGGGCTCAGAGCTAGGGCCCACGGAGCTGGGAGCTGAGAGCTGTCCGCGGCCTTTGGTGCTGAAAGCAGGTGTGCGCCCCAGGGGTCCAGAACTCCTTAGGGAGAAAGGGCACACCCTGTGCCCCAACTCCGGGTCAAGATGGTACAAACAGAGATCGAGGCTCCAGATGGGGAGGGTGTGCGCCCTCCGACTGTCTTCAGCCTGGGCAGACCCTGCAACTGCCTGCTTATTTCCCCCCTCACGAGGAGCGCGTTTCTGGGACCCGGAGACCTTTCAGAAGGCTAGGTCGGGTGGTCTACCAATGCTCTCCTCCACTTTGGGGTCTCCTAGTGAACTGATTAAACCCTCACAGCTTTTGGGGTTAGCTCTGGGTGAGTGAAGCGCCCAACCTCCAACACACAACTTTTCCTAGGGGACCTCAGCGGGGTGGAGAAGAGGGTGTGGCTCCGGGTCTCGGAAGGAGGAGCAACCATCCTCGGCTAAACTTGGACCCCCTTTCCCAACCGGCAAGCACGTGGTGGATGAAACTAGCACCCCCACCTCCCCAGTTCATAATAGTGTTGAGACACTAGGCTGTCTGGGGTGGGTGAGGAGGGAGAGTGTCCGCTCAGGTTCCCGACTGTGACCTGACATCTCTCCTTCCCCCGCCAAGTTCTGAGAGCCTTAAGGCCCCTCCACCGGCCTCCAAACGAAAGCCACACCCAAGTTAGGCATCCAGACACTTGGGATCGGTCCAGAGACCCGGTCCCTCAAGGCAACCTGAACCAAAAGGAGGCAAGGGGTCCTAGAGTGGGAGGGCGCGGCGCTATGACGCCCCCAGAACCCCAGTTCGAGTCTAGTCCTCAGTTGCAGGGTGGGTCAGCTGCCCCCTTTCTCGTCCTCTCCCCGAAAGGGTGAGAATTATCTGGCACCCAGCCCCGGGTGCGGTTGCAGAGAGCTCCGGGCATCGGGGGTTTGGAGGAGACCCCACTCCAAGGATATTCTCTGGGGCTGCAAAGGGGAGTCAGCCCCACAGCCGAGCAGACCGAAAGGGAACCTGCAGCCGAAGCAGGGAAGCGCCGGAGTCCTTCAGACGCATCCCCGCCTCCACACTCACATCAGCCCGGGCCGAGGGGACGCGGTTCCCAGCCCCGAATTTGGGCGGCCGCCCCCGCTCCCCAACCCAGCAGGCGGTGCTCGAGTCGTCTGGGTCGGCCCAGACCCCCTGCCGCCCCGCACTCGCCGCAACTTTGCCCCCTCCCCCGCCCCGTCCCTCCCGGCGCTTACCTCCCGCCAGAGCTGCCGCGGGGCTCCCCAGGAGCAGGGCGAGGAGCAGCGAGGTCCCGCCGAGTACCGCGGCGGGCGGCCGGGCCGCGGGCATCGCGGCTGCGGGGGGCGCGGGGCCGTGGGCTGCGGGCCGGCGGACGGCGCGGGAGCCGGGAAGCCGGGAGGTTGCGAGCGCGCAGGGCAGGCGCGGCGAAGGAGGGGGCCGCGGGCCGGGGCAGCCGCCGGAGCCCCCCGGGCGGACGCACGCTCAGCCCCGCGATCGCTCTGGCCGAGCTGCGCCGGGCGCGGGCGGGCGAGTGAGGAGGAGCTGGCGAGCGAGCGAGCGAGCGAGCGGGGAGTGAGCGGGAGGAGGGAGGGGGCTGGGGCCGAGTCTGTGCCGAGCGAGTGCGACGAGGGAGGGAGGGAGGGGGCGGGCGGGCTGCAGGGAGAGGGGCCGCCGTCCCCCAGGGCCAGCCTCCTCCTTTAGCCACCGGCCCGTCTGTCCCGCAAAGTTTAACGCCAATTCCCCTGGCGTCTTGTGGGCCGAGCGTTTCCTCCCGGCGGATGCTCACGGCAGCCCTGTGCTGACCAGAGACCAGAGAGCGTCCTGACCATTTTCCAGACGGGGAGATGGAGGCCTCAAAACCTAGCACAGCCTGCAGCCTGCGAGAAGCCTAGAGCTTTCCATCGCTCGCTCAGCCTCCCAGAGAGACCCCAGTCCCAGTTCTCTCAGCTGTATGGCAGCCCTCCCAGACCCCCTTGGGCCCCAACCAGCCCTCTGCCCTGCCAGCCTCCCGTGTTTCCAAAGTGACTCCTGTAACCTAGAAAGTCTCCAACTCTGGGGATCTGATGAGAGCTGTCAATCTCCCTAGAACAATACAAATGGCCACGAAATTGTGCATCCAATACTGGAGCGGGGGGCTCCTAGCCCTGTGAAGCCCAACCAGGGACTATAAATTACAATTTATGTTCTAATCCGAGTTCCATCTTTCACATCCCCTTTGTCAACAGGGCGCCAGAGCTAGCCAAGGCTTCCTCTGAGCTCAGCCCCTTAGCTCTGCTCTATTTGCTCCCTTCCCCCACCTGAGCTGGAGTTCAAGGCCCACCCACCCTCCACGCTGTGCTCTTGCCCAGCCCTGATTTTCAGCATCTTGTCTTTTCTCCACAAATGGAGGTGGTGGGGGACAGTAGATGGGGGAGACAGGCAGATGCTTGGGGACAGGCATTTGCCAAGGGCTACATGGGGGACAGGCTTATAGGCACTCCCAGAGACTCAGACGGACTGTGTGGGCTAACTTTGCAGACCTGCCAGTTTCCCAGGCCTGTCACCCCAATTTAGAAGCCCTCCCTCGCCCTCCCCCTACTCCACCTTGCCACACTATCTCCACATTGCAGCCTGAGCAGGCAGAGGGAGCAGATGGAGAGAAGGTTGCAGGCAGCAGCGGGAGGAATATGTCTTTAGCTGAGTGGTGGAGCTGGGAGTCCCTATAAAGAATAGGTGGGGGAGGTGAGCGCAGTGTGGGAGAGGACTGGAGGGGAGAGGGAGCGCTTTGGCCTAGGGAATCAAAAGACCCCCAAACCCAAAGCTTTCCCATTCATTCACTCATTCAGTGCTTTTTACAGGGCACTCACTACAGATGCAGATCTGCATCAGGCTTGGAGGACAGAGAGTCCCAGTAAAACCCGCTCCTTGACTGCATAAGTTTCCATTCCTGCTATTTCCTGGATGGTTTTTCTAGAGGGAGGCTGAGACAGGGGGTGCATAAGACCTGATTTCTCCCTTGGGGAAGACGAAGCCTTCCATCGTTTGTGCTGTATTCGGCTGAAAGCTCTGTAAGGAGGGGCCTTGCGTGTCTCCCCCATCACCATACACTTAGGGCCTGCACAGTACTAGTATGCAGTAGCCACATGGTAATGCTTGTTGAATGGAAACATAGACAAGCAAAGAAACTGAGGAAAACAGAAAGGGAGAAGGTGAGTGAGAGAAAAACAAAGAGACAGGCCAGCTCCACACTTGGCGGCAAGGAAACTGGTGTTTGTAAGCATCTCCTGTTTGCCAGGTGCTCCTACCACACAGTACGTGGTTGCTCATGTCAATTTCATCATGATCCTTCACCGTGACACATGATTGACTCCATCTGACAAATAAGCACCTGAGTCCTCAAGAAGGTCACAACCTAGCTGAGGTCACTCGGCCAGGAAGTGACGGGACAGGGTAGATTCAAGACCAGGTCTGAGTCCAGAGCCAGAACCCATCCCGTCTCAGGAATTGGATGGCTGTCTCCATGCTGTTACTGGGTAGATGTCCCCTGGTGCTTTGACAGCCCCTCATTACCAACAGGCCACAATGACTAGAAGTCCATCATCAGGGTCACTCTTTTGGTAAAGGCATTGGGCACCTAGAACGTCATTACTTGCATGTGGGTATGTTATATGAAAGGAGTGCTACCGTTAAATTTTTAACCCAGGAATAACACAAGATTGAATAACACAGGATTTACTCATTTCGTTTGCCAGCTGATTTACTCTCCCCTGCACAGAGAAAAGTCCTGAGATAATAGGACATAGACCTTGCAATCTGAGATTATGATGGTGGGAAGTCTGTCTCTCTTTTTTTTTTTTAAGATTCCACCCCACCCAAGAAGAAATACTATGATGAGAAGAGCATGATGAGAAGAGCAGCTTGCAGATGAAAACTATCCCCCATCGCATTTTTGATACTCACATTACAGATGAGGAAACTGAGGCTCAGGGAGACAGTGACTTGCTCAAAATCATACACTTGGTCTACCTTTTGTCCAGGCTTATGCCCTGTTCCACAGGACACCGGTGTCCTCGATTCTCGTGTCAGGGTGGACTCCTTGCTACCCACGGCTGCCCAGGGGAAAAATCCTAGCATCTGTGCAGGGATGTGTGCCCACAACTCTGTCTACATGTTGCCACTTGATAAATCAGCTCTTAGGCAATTAAAATTGTTTAGGAGACAAAGGTTAGATCCTGTTCTTACCTCTTTCCGCTCGCTAAGAAAGGCAAGTTATTTAACCTCTCTGAGCCTTATTTTCCTGTTCTGAGGAGAAGAGATAAGAATAACACTTACTGTGTGGGATGATTGACCCAAGTGGATAATAATATCCCTGTGACATGAGGGGATACAATAACACTTATTTCATAGGGCTAGAGACAAGTTCCCATGAGCTGACGACCTAAAGCATTGAGCCCAGTTCAGACTGTAAGGAAAACACTCAGCTTCATTCTCAAAAATTTGGTGTTGTGAGAGTCAGCAGCATGTTAGGAGTCCTCGATTTTGATCCCTCTTCTGATGACTTGCTGTGTAATCCTAGGTAAGTCATCAGCCTCCCTGGGACTCTGTTTCCCTGTCTGTCCATCCACCTATCCATCCATCTATCTATCCATCCACCCACCCACCCACCCACCCACCCATCCATCCATCCATTCACTCACCCACGGCACTCACTCATCCATCTTTCTACAAATACTGTTTGAGCATCTACTATTTATTGAGTAGATATTAGGTGCCAAACCCTTACTAGATGCTATGGGTGCAGAAGACTCCATCCTTTGCTCTCTAGGGCTGAGAGTTTGGTGAAGTCTGGAAACATGAGTGCCAAATCCTTTGCAGGATTGATGTTCTCTGCCAAGGGAGAGTGTAGCAGAATGGTTAAAGCAGGCTTTGAAACCTGACAGATCTGAATTTGAATTGTTTCTCTCCTGCTGACAGCTGTGTGAGATTGAACAACTGACTTAACTTCTCTGAAACTGTTTCAATGAAGACCTGTGGCTTAGATTAAATGAGACAATTATTAGAAAGCACTTAGGATAGTACACATAGCATACAGTAAACTCTCCATCCATCTGTCCATCCATTCCTCCACCCATCCTAACAACAAATATTTTTAAAGCATTTTTTAAAAGATTTTATTTATTTGAGAGAAAGCGAGAGAGAGTGAGAGAGCACAAGAGGGGGGAGGGTCAGCAGGAGAAGCAGACTCCTTGCTCAGCCGGGAGCCCAATGCGGGAATTGATCCTGGGATTCCGGGATCATGACCTGAGCCGAAGGCAGTCACTTAACCAACTGAGCCACCCAGGCGCCCACAACAAATATGTTTTTGAGCATCTACCATGTGCCAGACACTGTTCTAAGCACCAAAGATGCAGCAATTAACAAGATGAAGCTCTCTGGGGCTTACCTGATATAGGTGAGAGATGGACAGTGAATCCTTTAATAACTTAGAATTTCCAGAGCTCCAGGTCCTATGAGGAAGAAAAATGGGATGATTTGAGAGTAAAGGAGGCAAGTTCTTTTTGAGCGATGGGGGATGGCCTCCCACGACTAGAAGGCATATAAGCAGAGAAGTGATTGGTAAGAAGCAGGTATCAGGCCAAGATCTGGGGAAGAGCATGGTCTAGGCAGAGGACATGGAAAGCACAGGCTCTGGGGCTGAAACAGGGTTGTTGCGATAAATGGTAGCCATTGTCAGGATGCTTCTCTGATGTCATTTCTCTGTCCACACAGATCACTGTGCACCAGGGCTTGATTCTGAGATCGCTAGGAAGTGTATACTCAATCTTGTCTCTCTCCATTAACTACAATGTCAAGGGTTTCAATTCTTATCCACACTCCTGCCCCGCCCAGCACCACATTTCACCCCCAGGAACACTTGCGGTTAGGAAGGTCTTTGCTAGGGTGGGAGGGGTGTGGGGGGATATGACTTCCATCTTGGAGTAAAAATGAAACAAAAAGAGATATCTTGAAAGAGAGGGAGAGAGTTTGAAACAACAAAACAGCAACAGTAGTAGCCCAGGAGACAAATCCATCCTGGGTCTTTAAAGGGCAGGCAGAGCATCCAACCAGCATCTCATTCGGTGTTCTCAACCAGGTCTTCCTAACTTTCCGTGAGCCCGTGCAGCCCCCCATGTGGAGCAATGTGGTGGTCATACCACTCTGGCCAGATGCTAACGAGGGAATGGTCAGCTGTGACTCAGCCACCTTCATCCAGTGTGTCCACATTACCTAGAAAGAAGCAATTATGCCTCTTGGGTTTCCTAGGAAATGCTCGATCTGTCTATACCACCAGCAGTGATTTGACAGGGAGACAATGCCTTTATTTCAACTGAAAGTTTACAGAATACAAAGTGAGCCTGCAAAATGGATTTGCATTCTCTAGAAGCTTGTCTGGCCAGATAAGAAGGAAAACCAGTGTACTTTGGAAACGTGAAGGAAGCTAAAAGAGAGGGACAAACATGTAGGATCTGATAAGACCCCACAGTCAAGTTCCTGCAAACCCAGCCGAGAGACTTCCCTGGGTTTATGCTTTTGGGCCTCAAAGGTGAGGGAAAAAAATCAATTAAAGATACTGTGTATATTTATATACTCTGTTGGCATTATAAACTATAACACGTACCTTTTCCAGACCCTGAAGAACAGCCTAATTGTGCAAAGACGCACACACCTATGGACTCTTCTAAGACTTCCGTGTTTGGTGACCTGAGGAGCACCTGTGTCCTTGGGAATCAGCAGGTGTATTTGGCCTCAGACATGCCTGAGTTTCCTCCTCAAAGTGTCACCTTCAAACGTCAGTTTTCTTGTCTGTATCAAGTGAGGGATATCAGTGATGATTTCCTAGGGTTTTTGTAATGGCAAGAGAGGATGCAGGGTAAGTGCTGAACTGAGTGCCCATCCTTCAGCAGGCGCTCAATGAAAGGGAGTAATTATATTGTAGCATACAGACTGTAAGGGAGAAATACAGCCCAAATATCACAAACAGTTTTTCTCTAGTAGGATTTCTTTTTTTTTTTTTTTAAGATTTTATTTTATTTATTTGACAGCAAGAGAGACAGCGAGAGAGGGAACACAAGCAGGGGGAGTGGGAGAGGGAGAAGCAGGCTTTCCGCTGAGCAGGGAGCCCGATGTGGGGCTCGATCCCAGGACCCCGGGATCATGACCTGAGCCAAAGGCAGACGCTTAACGACTGAGCCACCAAGGAGCCCCTCTAGTAGGATTTCTTAAGTGTCTTTTTGTATGTCTAGACCCAGAAGAAAGTCCAGCTGGGGCTAAGGGTACAGAAGAAGTAAAACTCCTAAGCCCATCAGGGGACTCGACCAATCTAACGCATTTTCCATATGACTCACCTCACTCAAGATGAACCGAGGGTGCACCGTTCTGTTTAATTGCAGACACATCCTCCAGCCCTTTGCCTTCCACGCCAACGTTACCACGTTCTTCCATATGCAGTACTGAAAATGTCCCTGCTATCGGGCATCCTGCCCTTCCTCCCAGCTTCCTGCCCAAAGCCCAGCCTTTGTCCCCAGGAGGTCAGAGGAGGGTGGGGAGAGAAGAAGACTAATATCTGAGGCTCAGAGGGTCTGAATTTTCCCATTACCCCACGCTGTTCTCCAGAAGGAAGCACCACCCAGCAGCAGCAAGAACAGAGGCCAAGAAATTTCCCCTTGGAGATCACGGATGGGCTTGAGTTGAGGAGTGCAAGGAACAGTGGGTGGGAGCTGGAGAGCCAGGAGGCCTCCTCACTAACCCTCGTGTGATGTCTGTAGGTCCCTTGTCTTCTCTGATCCTTGCTTCACCCACAAGAAAAAGGAAAATGATTACAAAAAGTGATCCTTCAAACCTTCCCAGTCCTTAAATTCGTTCATTCTGCAGTGTTAAAAAGACAACATTAACTGAGTAAATTTTACGATTTAATTGGCTTTAGCAAGCATTTCCTGAATCAGGCAGCGTCCCATCCAAGGAGTAGAAAGGAGCTCTGAGGAGTTGTATAAAAGATTTTATAGGAAGGAGGGTGTGGCGAGGAAGACATTAGCAAAAGAAAGGAAAGGATTGTTCTAGCCAAGGTTACTTTCCCTGAGAGGGAATCTGCAAGCGGTGTTATCCTGCAGATGACCTCATCTTCCTTGGGGTGATACGGAGAGCCTCAAGTAACAGATTACCTCCCAGGACCGCCCAGAAAGTTCCTGACTACATTTCTAGGCGAGGTGCCACCTGCAGCTAGGTTAGGTATTAAGCCCAGTGACTTGGCCTGAGTGACTCCATCTTGGGCCTGTGGTTTTCTTTTTTAAACAGTGGTATCAGCTTCAATGCCCAAAAGATGCTAGGTTCGACCGGAGCTCTCCAGGTGAAAATCAAAGCTGATGTTTTAAAGCACCTGCTTAGAGTTTACCACTTGATATCTCATTTAACGCATATAGCCACCATAGGAGGTTGAATTATTATAACCCAAACTCCTACCCTAGCCTACCGTCCCTCAGATCCAGCCCCTCTTCCTCTCTGACCTCGTGGTTCCTTCAGGAAGCTCCAGTTGCAAACATTCTTTTTTTAAAAAAATTAAATTCAATTAATTAACATATAGTGTATTATTAGTTTCAGAGGTAGAGGTCAGTGATTCATCAGTCTTATGTGACACCCAGTGCTCATTCCATCATGTGCTCTCCTTAATGCCCATCACCGAGTTACCCCATCCCGTCACCCCTCCCCTCCAGCAACCCTCAGTTTGTTTCCTGTGATTAAGAGACTCTTATGGTTTGTCTCCCTCTCTGATTTCGTTTTGTTTTATTTTTCCCCCTTTCCCCTATGATCCTCTGCTTTGTTTCTTAAATTCCACATATGAGTGAGATGATATGGTAATTGTCTTTCTCTGACTGATGTATTCCACTTAGCATAATACCTTCTAGTTCCATCCATGTCATTGCAAATGGCGAGATTTCATTTTTTTTTTGATGGCTGAGTAGTATTCCATTGTAAATATATCCTAACCCAAATGTGCCTCTCAGGCTTTGGCTCTCGCTGTCCCCCTGCCTGGAAGCCTCTTCCTCCTGGTAGACACATAGCTGGCTCTTTGTCATCCTTCTGTGGTCAACTAGAATGGCACATCTTCAGGGAGCACTTGCCCAGTTTTAAATTCTCCTTAGCAAGCACCGCTACTTAAAACCATCTTTCTTATTTACTGATGTGTTTACAGATGTATTATCTTTGTTCTCCCACTAGATTCTAAACTCCATGAGTACAAGAAGTTTTTCATCACAAAGCACACAGGGAGGTTTTCAATGAAGTCTCATTTAATACTGAATGAATGAATGAATGAATGAATGAATGAATGAATGAACATCCACTTTGCAGGTGAGTAAACAGAGGCTCAGAGGGATGAGGAAATTTGGCCAGCAGCCACCAGGCAGGAAATGTGGCAGAACTGGGCTCAAACCTAGGACGGTCTGACCTCCAGTTCAAGTTCATAACCATTTAGCCACACCGCCTCTCGGATCCGGGAACAGGTGATGCTTCCCAGCAGCAAGACTCTAAACCAGTGGGGGTTCCCAGCCGGAGACATGATCTAAATGCCAATGTCTGAATGTCTGTGAGCATTTCGAGTCGTTTGGAGAAAAGGCAATGTTAACGGCACCATTATGGCCTGCTGTTCTCCATCCCATCACTGCCATCCCCACCTATTAAAATAATGGTATGAAAAATAAACAACCTTTATGGACAATTTTATACAATGTGTGCATTGTTTGTTTCTCTCACCGTTACCATGGCAGTGATGTTCTCCTGATAACTTCTGAGTTTCTACATGATGGAAGGGAATGAAATAAAGTTGCTTGGGAGAAAATTGCCAAACAAAGGCTTTTCCTTCTCTGGGGGATGCACAACCCCCCCCACCCCAGCGCTCTACTGCAGTTGCACCCTGAATTCTAACGCACAGAATAAAGTCTGCCTTGTAATCTACAAACTTCCATGGCTCCCCAGTGCCTGGAATGGGAAAGCCAGGGGTCTCCAAGGGGCTCTAAGGCCCCTGCTATGTGGCTCCTGCCCTTTATCGTGTCACGTACACCTGGCTGCAGGATTTAATCCCCTTCTGTCCCTCCCTCCCTTGATGTTTCACACCTCTATGCATTTGCTCATGCTGCTCCAGCTTACCTGGGCCACACGTCTTCCTTCCACATCTCTGCCAGGCCACTACTACTCATTTTTTCAAGTTGAAGTTTCGTGTGACACGACAACCTCCCTCCTTTCCCACCCATCGCCCAATCTGGGCAACATGCCTTTCCTCCCTGCTCCCAGGGTCCCTTCAAGCCTAGCATTTCTCCATGGTACAGTTACCCAGACACCAAGCTACTCGAGGGCTGGCACAGTGCTTTACTCAGTGTCTAGCACTGTGCCAGGAACACAGTTGATGCTCTGCAACGTTTTGTTGACCCCAATTAGGGGTGGGGGAAATCAGATGATCTGAGAGGCTGCCTAAGGGCATGACGTCTAAGTGTAGCTCATGCTTTGGGAATAAATGGAGGGGGGCTTACATCAAAACCCCGGGCCAAAGCGATGCTTCTCAACCTTGGCTACACCTTGGAATCACCTGGAAGGTTTTAGAAATTCCTGTGCTGCCAGGATACAATCCAAGTTAATGATATCAGACTCTCTGGGAGTGAGCCCGGGCATATGTTTTCTTTGAAGTTCCCCAGGGAACCCTAATGTGGAGGTGGGGCTGAGAGCCCCTGGCTCAAGGTTCCCACGCACAACCCTAACCATACAATGTGTGGGACCAGGGTCTCTTGGGGGCCGAGGCCAAGGACTCAGAGCCAGGACTGAACCAAGATCCGCTCACAATGTGTTCAGCAGGCGGCTAGGCGCTTTCTGTGTATCTCAACATAATTCTAACCTTAGCTTATCATGTCATCATCCTGAGACTGAGGTTCAGAGGATGGTGGGATTGACTGTGTTTGCATGTCCAGTCAGGATTGGACCCCAGGTCTGTCTCTATCCAGAACCCATGCCTTTGAGCATTTGTAGGACGTCGGTAAGGGGGGCAGCAGCTCGGACTGGGAGGTGTGAGAAGCACCCTGTCCACCGGGACAGAAGTCACTACACAGGAGTTCCATCTGTCTCAGGCTCGGCTTGTGCCATTTCCCTCCCTCTCGGTGCCCTGTTTCCGCCCCACACCCCCAAGTTCTTCCAGAGCAGTGACTGGGTGGCAGGTGCAGTAGGACCAGCCAGCAGCTGAGTGGGGGGAGGGGGGCCTGGGGATTGCAAACCACCCTGAGAAGCCAAAGCTTCAGTAGTTTCCCGGGCTTGAAAGGAGGAGGGGCTTTGTCAGTGGCCCCAGGGTGATGGTTCAGGATCGGAAGGTGAGTGCTGGCACTGCCCACACCCTCCGAGCTGCCCTGGCATCCAAATACCGTCTCTGAACTTGTTTTCCAGCTGACGTTTACTGTGCACTTTTTAAGTGTCGGGTCCCATCCCCACAACAGCCCTATAAACCAAGTCACCTGCAAAATGGAATTTGGGAACAAGAACAAGAGAACACACGATTCTATTTTCCAGATTTTGCACAAATCTTAGTGAAGTCTTCCCTGACTAATGGATGTAAAGTTGCAACCCCTCTTTATCCTGCCCCCTACACCGCATGCTCCTGACCTCCTGTCGTGCTTCATTTCTTCCCACAGCACTCCTGAGCATCTGAGTACTCTGTATTTTCATTTATGTGTTATTTACCTCTGCCTCCTCCGACTGGGATGTCAGGCTCTTGAGGGCAGGTATTTGGTCTGTTTCATTCATTCTTGTATCCCTAACACCTAGATGTGCATTTGCCCATAATTGATCCAGTACCTTTGTTGAATGAGTAAGTCCACATTTTACTTACCCCCTGGGTTATGTTTTCTTAGCATGTCAAACATAAAATGTTTCCCAAACTTAGAATAATAGGGCAATAGTTTCCAGCCTGGTATGCACCACATGATAGAGGCTTTGTCAATATTGGATGGAATTCATTACTATGTATTACTTAGGGCTCTTTGATGAAAGGGGGCTGATGCTGGCTAAATTCAGCCAGGAAAAGGTGGGAGGGCTTTGTTAGAAGGACAGAAGTATCTCACAGACCAAAGAAGAGCTGAAAAAAGCAATTCTGAGAACAGGACCACAGGAGCTCTGAGGATCTAGGAAGCAGGGGCCATCCCCCATCCCTCGAAGAGGCTGCACTTGGTATGAATCACTACCTACATTAGATCACATGGCCACCTCTTGGGCAGAGGAGGGGAAAGCCTTTTGTTTGACGAGCCCATCCAGTAAGTGGTATTCAGTACAAAACTACAGTTCTGATACCAAAATAAAGATGAGTGTGGATTCTGGTTGGGGGAAAACAACAGATGTTCATGATAGTTGACATATCAGTTCCACCGGGCACCCCAGTATGTGTAGAGGGCTATGTGACTGTGAGTGAACCATGTGAGGACCCTGATGTTTTGGGATTTCTATGTTTCTCCTCCAGCCATCTGAGCCATCTGAACAGTGAAGGACCGGATGCACTTGCATTGAGGGACATGAGCACCATGACAAATCTCTGAACTCAGAAGTTCCAATTCCCTTCCAGTCTACCAAAATCCGTTCTGGAAGAAAGGTCATCAGTTTGGGAATGGCCCATAGCCAACGAGCCATTAGTGTATTCAGAACAAGGGGCACAAACTAAACAGCAGACTTGATTGCAGAGAGCCATCACTGTAGCAGTCAGCACAGGTTAAGTTATGCTGCCATAACAAAGAGCCTTCAAAACCTCAACAGCTTCATGCAACAACTGTTTATTCTTCACTCATAAAAGTCCTGTGCAGTTTCAGCTGCTCTCTAGGACAGCTGTTCTCCCTGTAGTGGCTTGATGATCTAGGCCACTTCCATCTTGCAGTTTTGCTATCTCTGCATGTGGTTTCCGGACAAATAGAGGTGACATATTTCTACTCACAGTCTGTTGCTCAGAAGGAGTCACGTGGCCTCACTCTAACTAGAAAGGAGGCTGGGAAATGCCAGTGAACACACGGGATATGTGATGAGCTCCACTGTCTCTTTTACACATAGAGATGGCAGAAACACTTTTCAGCAATTAAGGTCATGACAGTGCCACATAGCCTTGTAGGAGACAGCACAAAAAATCCTCTGAGTGAAGGCTGGTGATTAGAAGCATGAAGATCCTTCATTTTATATTCTATACATACCTGAGATATATTACCATGAAAGAAATCTGTTCAAGGGCTAGGACTTGTTATTAGAGATGGAGAATTAACATTACTCAAATGACTAGCTCCATATGAGGCATGATCCACATCCTTTATCCATCTCCAACATCTCCTTGAAAATTGTGTTCATTTTACAAATAAGGAAACAAACAGAAGAATATAATGACTTGTCTGAGGTTTCATATCTTATGAGTGGCACAGTTTGGAGGGCTACCAGAATCCAAAATCATGGTGCTTTCACTATACCAGGAAGCTCACCAGGGCCACGGAAGGCATTGCAAGTCTTCTCTTCATTGGATGATAATGATAATGATGATGTTAATGGCAGTAAAGATGATGGTGATGATGAGGGTAATGATGGTGGTGATCATGATGATGATGATGGTGGTGGTGAGGATGGTGATGGTGGTGATGGTGGTGGTGAGGATGATGATGATGGTGGTAGTGATTGATGACAGTGACGATGGTAGCAATTCCTAATTATTGAAGAATTACTTCATGTTGAAAAATGTGTAATCTCTCTAATCCTCCCATCACCCTATGAGAGAGGCTCTACCATTACCCCATTTCACAGATGAGGAAACTGAGGCTCAGAGAGGCAAAACAAAATCTGTTCAATATTGCACACCCAGTAATCAGCAGAATTAAGGTGTGAGCTCAGTGTTGCCTGGTTTCAAAGCCACCCCACCACACAGAAGAGAGCAATTCATTTCAATTGATGGTTTTGTTTGCATGCCTCCTATTACCAAGTTTGACTAATTGTTTTTCTTTAAACCAGTCACTTGTTTAGGCATTTCATAGATGTCTTCATTACCTGAATCTTTTTTTTTTTTTAAAAGCAGTTCTTAAAAGGGAATGAGAATTGCATGGCCTGCCCCACCTAGGATCCAGAAAAGAAATATGAATGCCCTGATTACGTTCCCCATAAACACATACATCCCCACCTCACTGTCCTTAACAAAAGACAGATGCTAATTAGAATTTTCACTAGCACTTACAGGCTCAGTTTTAATTATACCAGATCTATCTGAATTTCCTGTAGCCCTCTGATTAACAGGGGAGGAAAATCAATAAGCATACCAAAAAATTTGGATGTGTTATACGGCTAATTCCAATTTTATGTTATAATCATGTTTTAATGTGGGTCCTAATTACCATAATTAAGCTGCCTGTGACAACGTTGGCTGGAACAGAAGCTGTTACTATTCTAAGATGACTTGTCAAAGGCTTTCCCCAGATTTCGGGTGCATTTTGCCGTTTGGCTAGTTTGGGGTGTTATGGGGGGAGGGAACAGTGCGTGTGTGGGTGATGGTTCTTGGAAGCCCAACTGCCCAGAAAAGCCTTGGTTCTAAGGTTTAAGTTGGGCCAGGTGCCATGCCTGTGTCATTCATCCAGTATTTGTTGAGCACTTACTCAGGGCCAGGGCCTGTGATGGGCACTGGGAATACAGATGAGAGTTTCCATTCCACTGGGGTGTGTTAGTCATCAAGTAACTGATGACGTAAGGAAGACATACCAAGTAATATGACAGCTATTATATACATGTAACGTGATGGAGAAATCTGGGAGCCTTCCCTGAAGAAGCAAATTCTTAGCTGAGATGTTAGAGTCTCAGGAGTTAAGTAGGCAGGAGGTCGTTAATAAGAGATCATTCCCGCCTAAGGAAACAGCATTTGCAGAGAGCTGGAACTGAAAAGTGGCCGATGTGGAGTGTGATGTAAAGGGGAGTGACTGGTGCAGGGTGACCCTGGAACCCCATCAGGGACCAGAGCACATGGGGTCTCATAGGCCCCTTCATGGTGCTCACTTCCAGCTCTAAGCCTCTGAGACTCTTCCCTCCCTCCCTCCTTCCTTCCTTCCTCTTTTAATTCCCTCTTTCTTTCCTTTTCCTTCCCATCCATATGAAAAGCATTTATTCAACACTGACAATGTACCAGGACATAGACTTCTAGCTCATGACGCCATTCAATGATCATTCATGCGTTCATCCATTCACCTGTTCAAGATGCATTTCTATACCAGAAACTCAAATGTTAGATTTGCTAGGGTCTATCTTGAACACTATCCATTTATTGAATATTATTCATTCAGCAACCCCCTGCAAAGTCTTACTGTGTTCTTTTTTAAGATTTTATTTATTTATTTGAGAGAGAGAGAGAGAGAGAGAGAGAGAGAAAGCCCAAGCAGGGGGAGGGGTAGAGGGAGAGGGACAAGCAGACTTCCCGCTGAGTGCAGAGCCTGACATGGGGCTTGACATGGGGTTCGATCCCAGGACCCGGAGATCATGACCTGAGCCAAAGTCAGATGCTTCACCAAATAAACCACCCAGGTGCCCCAAGCCTTACTATGTTTTTTAAGCGCATAGTATCCTATCCCTCTAGTTTGGTGTATTAAATATTTAGTCATTCATCCATTCAACAGCCATCCTGAGCATGGTGTCCCTCAGAAGATGACCCTGAAGTAAGGGATTGAGTGTAAGTGGTTGATTTGGGAGGTGATCTTGGGAAATATCAGTGATGGAGTGGAGAAATGAGAGAGGAAAAGGGAAGGACCCTTCACCACGCCCCCCCCAAAAAAATATGTTCTCGAACAAATGACCACCATGGGCAACTGCGGATCTATCTCACTGGGGACCTCTGAAAGACCCACATCTCAGAGCCATCCTACTGAAAGGGTGAAGGAGCTGGGGTATTTATACACCCATGCCAATCAGTTCCTGTTTCCAGGGTTTCTGGAGGTCATGAGCTAAGTGCCTTGACTTGTGCCCTGCTCTGCTTGCACGTGGTAGGGAAAGCACAGAGACGCAGATGCTAACAGTTGGGGGCTGGCCACAATATGGTGTTGAGGGCTGAAGGGATATGGGGAAGGGGAGGTTACCAAGTGCATCTGTTATAACAGCATTTAAAATGCCTACTATGTGCCGGGTATCTGATTTCATTTAGTGACGCACTTTTTTTTTTTTTTTTTTTTTTTTTTTTTAATTTTTATTGTTATGTTAATCACCATATATTACATCATTAGTTTTTGGTGCAGTGTTCCATGATTCATTGTTTGTTCATAACACCCAGTGCTCCATGCAGAACGTGCCCTCCTCAATACCCATCACCAGGCTAACCCATCCCCCTACCACCCTCCCCTCTAGAACCCTCAGTTTCTTTTTCAGAGTCCATCATCTCTCATGGTTCGTCTCCCCCTCTGACATACTCCCCTTTTCTTCCTCTTCTGTTATCTTCTTCTTTTTCTTTTTTCTTAAAATATGTTGCGTTATTTGTTGAAGAAGTACAGATCTGTGATTCAACAGTCTTGCACAATTCACAGCGCTCACCGTAGCACATACCCTCCCCAATATCTATCACCCAGCCACCCCATCCCTCCCACCCCCGACCACTCCAGTAACACTCAGTTTGTTTCCTGAGATTAAGAATTCCTCATATCAGTGAGGTCATATGATACATGTCTTTCTCTGATTGACTTATTTCACTCAGCATAACACCCTCCAGTTCCATCCACGTCGTTGCAAATGGCAAGATCTCATTCCTTTTGATGGCTGCATAATATTCCATTGTGTATATATACCACATCTTCTTTATCCATTCATCTGTCGATGGGCATCTTGGCTCTTTCCACAGTTTGGCTATGGTGGACATTGCCGCTATAAACATTGGGGTACACGTACCCCTTCGGGTCCCTACATTTGTATCTTTGTGGTAAATACCCAGTAGTGCTATTGCTGGATCGAACGGTAGCTCTAATTTCAACTGTTTGAGGAACCTCCATACTGTTTTCCAGAGGGGTTGCACCAGCTTGCATTCCCACCAACAGTGTAGGAGGGTTCCCCTTTCTCCACATCCCCGCCAACATCTGTCGTTCCCTGACTTGTTAATTTTAGCCATTCTGACGGGTGTGAGGTGGTATCTCATGGAGGTTTTGATTTGGATTTCCCTGATGCCAAGCGATGTTGAGCACTTTTTCATGTGCCTGTTGGCCATTTGGATGTCTTCTTTGGAGAAATGTCTGTTCATGTCTTCTGCCCATTTCTTGATTGGATTATTTGTTCTTTGGGTGTTGAGTTTGATAAGTTCTTTATAGATTTTGGATACTAGCCCTTTATCTGATATGTCATTTGCAAATATTTTCTCCCATTCTGTCGGTTGTCTTTTGGTTTTGTGGACTGTTTCTTTTGCTGTGCAGAAGCTTTTTATCTTGATGAAATCCCAATAGTTCATTTTTGCCCTGGCTTCCCGTGCCTTTGGCGATGTTTCTAGGAAGAAGTTGCTGCGGCTAAGGTCGAAAAGGTTGCTACCTGTGTTCTCCTTTAGGATTTGGATGGACTCCTGTCTCACGTTTAGGTCTTTCAACCATTTGGAGTCTATTTTTGTGTGTGGTGTAAGGAAATGGTCCAGTTTCATTCTTCTGCATGTGGCTGTCCAATTTTCCCAACACCATTTGTTGAAGAGACTGTCTTTTTGCCATTGGACATTCTTTCCTGCTTTGTCAAAAATAAGTTGACCATAGAGTTGAGGGTCCATTTCTGGGCTCTCAATTCTGTTCCATTGATCTATGTGTCTGTTTTTGTGCCAGTACCATACTGTCTTGATGATGACAGCTTTGTAATAGAGCTGGAAGTCCGGAATTGTGATGCCGCCAGCTTTGCTTTTCTTTTTCAGTATTCCTCTGGCTATTCTGGGTCTCTTCTGGTTCCATACAAATTTTAGGATTATTTGTTCCATTTCTTTGAAAAAAGTGGATGGTATTTTGATGGGGATTGCATTGAATGTGTAGATTGCTCTAGGTAGCATTGACATCTTCACAATGTTGATTCTCCCAATCCATGAGCATGGAACGTTTTTCCATTTCTTTGTGTCTTCTTCAATTTCTTTCCTGAGTATTTTATAGTTTTCTGAGTACAGATCCTTTGCCTCTTTGGTTAGATTTATTCCTAGGTATCTAATGGTTTTGGGTGCAATTGTAAATGGGATCGACTCCTTGATTTGTCTCTCTTCTGTCTTGTTGTTGGTGTATAGGAATGCCACTGATTTCTGTGCATTGATTTTATATCCTGCTACTTTACTGAATTCCTGTATGAGTTCTAGCAGTTTTGGGGTGGAGTCTTTTGGGTTTTCCACATACAGTATCATATCATCTGCAAAGAGTGAGAGTTTGACTTCCTCTTTGCCGATTTGGATGCCTTTGATTTCTTTTTGTTGTCTGATTGCTGTGGCTAGGACTTCTAATACTATGTTGAATAGCAGTGGTGAGAGTGGACATCCCTGCCGCGTTCCTGACCTTAGGGGAAAAGCTCTCAGCCTTTCCCCATTGAGAATGATATTCGCTGTAGGTTTTTCGTAGATGGCTTTTATGATATTGAGGTATGTACCCTCTATCCCTATACTCTGAAGAGTTTTGATCAAGAAAGGATGTTGTACTTTGTCAAATGCTTTTTCTGCATCTATTGAGAGGATCATATGATTCTTGTTCTTTCTTTTGTTAATGTATTGTATCACGTTGATTGATTTGCGGATGTTGAACCAGCCTTGCAGCCCAGGGATAAATCCCACTTGGTCGTGGTGAATAATCCTTTTAATGTACTGTTGGATCCTATTGGCTAGTATTTTGGTGAGAATTTTTGCATCCATGTTCATCAAGGATATTGGTCTGTAATTCTCTTTTTTGATGGGGTCTTTGTCTGGTTTTGGGATCAAGGTAATGCTGGCCTCATAAAATGAGTTTGGAAGTTTCCCTTCCATTTCTATTTTTTGGAACAGTTTCAGGAGAATAGGTATTAATTCTTCTTGAAATGTCTGATAGAATTCCCCTGGGAAGCCATCTGGCCCTGGGCTTTTGTTTCTTGGGAGATTTTTTATGACTGTTTCAATTTCCTTAGTGGTTATAGGTCTGTTCAGGTTTTCTATTTCTTCCTGGTTCAATTTTGGTAGTTGATACTTCTCTAGGAATGCACCCATTTCTTCCAGGTTATCTAATTTGCTGGCATAGAGTTGCTCATAATATGTTCTTATAATTGTTTGTATTTCTTTGGTGTTGCTTGTGATCTCTCCTCTTTCATTCATGATTTTGTTGATTTGGGTCATTTCTCTTTTCTTTTTGATCAGTCTGGCCAGGGGTTTATCAATCTTGTTAATTCTTTCAAAGAACCAGCTCCTAGTTTCGTTGATCTGTTCTACTGTTCTTTTGGTTTCTAGTTCATTGATTTCTGCTCTGATCTTTATGATTTCTCTTCTCCTGCTGGGTTTAGGCTTTCTTTGTTGTTCTTTCTCCAGCTCCTTTAGGTGTAGGGTTAGGTTGTGTATTTGAGACCTTTCTTGTTTCTTGAGAAAGGCTTGTATTGCTACATACTTTCCTCTTAGGACTGCCTTTGCTGTATCCCAAAGATTTTGAACAGTTGTGTTTTCATTTTCATTGGTTTCCATGAATTTTTTTAATTCTTCTTTAATTTCTTGGTTGACCCATTCATTCTTTAGTAGGATGCTCTTTAGCCTCCATGTATTTGAGTTCTTTCCGACTTTCCTCTTGTGGTTGAGTTCTAGTTTCAAAGCATTGTGGTCTGAAAATATGCAGGGAATGATCCCAATCTTTTGGTACCGATTGAGACCTGATTTGTGACCTAGGATGTGATCAATTCTGGAGAATGTTCCATGGGCACTAGAGAAGAATGTGTATTCCGTTGCTTTGGGATGGAATGTTCTGAATATGTCTGTGAAGTCCATTTGGTCCAGTGTGTCATTTAAAGTCTTTATTTCCTTGTTGATCTTTTGCTTAGATGATCTGTCCATTTCAGTCAGGGGGGTGTTAAAGTCCCCCACTATTATTGTATTGTTGTCAATGTGTTTCTTTGCTTTTGTTATTAATTGCCTTATATAATTGGCTGCTCCCATGTTAGGGGCATAGATATTTACAATTGTTAGATCTTCTTGTTGGATAGACCCTTTAAGTAGGATATAGTGTCCTTCCTCATCTCTTATTACAGTCTTTGTTTTAAAATCTAGTTTGTCTGATATAAGGATTGCCACCCCAGCTTTCTTTTGGTGTCCATTAGCATGGTAAATGGTTTTCCACCCCCTCACTTTCAATCTGGGGGTGTCTTTGGGTGTAAAATGAGTCTCTTGCAGACAGCATATGGATGGGTCTTGTTTTTTAATCCAATCTGATAGCCTGTGTCTTTTGATTGGGGCATTGAGCCCATTTACATTCAGGGTAACTATTGAAAGGTATGAATTTAGTGCCATTGTATTACCTGTAAGGTGACTGTTAACTGTCTGTTGTCTGTGTTCGTTTCTGCTCTTTGCTGCTTTTAGGTTCTCTCTTTGCTTAGAGGACCCCTCTCAATATTTCTTGGAGGGCTGGTTTCGTGTTTGCAAATTCCTTTAGTTTTTGTTTGTTCTGGAAGCTTTTTATCTCTCCTTCTATTTTCAATGATAGCCTAGCTGGATATAGTATTCTTGGCTGCATATTTTTCTCGTTTAGTGCTCTGAAGATATCTTGCCAGTCCTTTCTGGCCTGCCAGGTCTCTGTGGATAGGTCTGTTGCCAATCTAATGTTTCTACCATTGTAGGTTACATATCTCTTCTCCCGAGCTGCTTTCAGGATTTTCTCTTTGTCTCTGAGACTCGTAAGTTTTACTATTAGATGTCGGGGTGTTGACCTATTTTTATTGATTTTGAGAGGGGTTCTCTGTGCCTCCTGGATTTTGATGCCTGTTTCCTTCCTCACATTAGGGAAGTTCTCTGCTATAATTTGCTCCAATATACCTTCTGCCCCTCTCTCTCTCTCTTCTTCTTCTGGGATCCCAATTATTCTAATGTTGTTTCGTCTTATCGTATCACTTATCTCTCGAATTCTGCCCTCGTGATCCTGTAGTTGTTTCTCTCTCTTTTTCTCAGCCTCTTTATTTTCCATCATTTGGTCTTCTATATCGCTGATTCTCTCTTCTGCCTCATTTATCCTAGCATTCAGTGCCCCCATTTTTGATTGCACCTCATCAATAGCCTTTTTGATTTCGATTTGGTTAGATTTTAGTTCTTTTATTTCTCCAGAAAGGGTTTCTCTAATAACTTCCACGCTTTTTTCAAGCCCAGCTAGTATCTTTAAAGTCATGATTCTGAACTCTAGGTCTGACATCGTACTAATGTCCGTATTGAGTAGGTCCCTGGCAGACGGTACTACCTCTTGTTCTTTTTGCTGAGGTGATTTCTTTCGTCTTGTCATTTTGTCCAGAGGAGAATAGATGAATGAGAGAACAAAAGGCTAACAGGTTTACAACGTCCCCAGCAAATATATTGTATACAAATCAGAAAAGACCTGAAACCAGGGGAAAGGAAAGGGAAAGAAAGAAAAAAGAAAGAGAAAAAGAAAAAAAAAGAAAAAAAGATAAAAACAAAAACAAAACAATTCAAAAAAGGCAGAATATGATCAAATATGATCAGGCTAGTGCATAGATCAGTGCCACACACTAGATTTTGGGCGTATTTTGGTCTGTTAGAAAAAAGTGCCTCCTAAAATTTTAAAGGAAGAAAGACATATATGTACAAAATAAGGGTTGATACAATGAAGGGATGGAAGATGACTGTAAAGATGAAAATTATAAAAGATTTTATAAAAGGACTTGGTAAGATAAGTTGTTTGAAAAAAGAAAGAAGATTTAAGGAAAAAAAAAAAAAAGGAAAAAGGGAGAGAATGTGATCAGGCAGGAGACTAGAACAAAGCCATACACTAGTGGTTTAGGGTATATTTTGATCTGTTAGAAGAAACTGTACCT
The DNA here is from genome assembly GCF_009762305.2 of Zalophus californianus. NCBI lineage: Eukaryota > Metazoa > Chordata > Mammalia > Carnivora > Otariidae > Zalophus > Zalophus californianus. The sequence goes on along the minus strand of NC_045608.1, from coordinate 19,877,607 downwards.
CAAAATTTTAAAGAGAGAACAACTTATATATATATGCCAAAAACAAGGATAACTACTATGAAGGGATAAAATATGACTCTAAAAATGAAAAAAAAATAAAAAATGTTTTTTTTTTTAAAAAAAGGGATTTATAAGATGTTGGTTGAAAAAGGGAAAAAGAAAAATAAAAAAAGTCAACAAAAATTAACTTTGATGAAATAATGAATCATGGTAAAAAAAAAAAAAAAAAAAAAAGAAGCCATGAATCTATGTGCAGTATTCCCCTAGCGCTGGAGTTCTCCTATTCTCCTTGATCGATCAACTTGGTCTTGGCTTGCTGGCTGTTTGTGCTGATCTTCTGGGGGAGGGGCCTGTTGCTGTGGTTTCCAAATGTCTTTGCCGGAGGCGGAATTGCCCCGCCCTTGTCGGTCCGGGCTAAGGAAGCTGCTCCAGTTTGCTCTCAGGAGCTTTTGTTCCCTGCAAGCTCTCGGTACAGCTTTGGAGGACCAGGGCGAAAATGGCGGCCTCCCAGTCTCCGCCCGGAGGAGCCGAGAACTCGGGGCCCCGCTCCTCAGTGCGCCCCCAGAGAAAAGCAGTCACTCCCGTGTCCCCGGTCTCTGGCCGCACTCCGTGCTCACCCGGCCTGTGATCAAGCGTTGCTATCTCTGGCACCCGACCCCGCTCGGAGTCTCCAAACCCAGCAGATCCCTGCAGTGCGTTCCCGCACCGCTCCTCCCCGGGAAGGAAGGGGAGTCTCCCCGGATCTGCTGCTTGTTGGGTCCCTGCTGGGGGAGCCGTGCCCCGACTGGGCCGCAGATCACAGTTTGTGGCAACCCAGAGCTGAGAGCCCGCGACTCTGCTCCGTATCTGCAGCCGGCTTCCCTGCTCTGATACCTGGGAGCTCTGCCGCACTCAGGCACCCCCGGTCTCTCTGTGACCCCAAGGGTCCTGAGACCACACTGTCCCGGGAGGATTCCACCCCCCGCTTAGCCACTGCAGCGACGTCCCTCCGCCGAGCCAACTTTTAAAAGGTCCGATTTTGTGCTCCGCGGCTCTAGCACTTGCCAGAAGCGGCCGGCGGAGGCCCCCCCCCGCCGTCTATCCTCCCGAATATCGCCTCGGATTCACTTCTCCGCACGCCCTACCTTCCAGTAAGTGGTCGCTTCTCTGTTCAGAGAGTTGTTGCTACTCTCCTGTTCGATCTCCTGTTGAGTTCGTAGATGTTCAGAATGGTTTGATCCCTATTCAGCTGAATTCCTGAGACCAGACAAAATCTAGGTCTCCTACTCCTCCGCCATCTTGCTCCGCCCCAGTGACGCACTTTTGACACACAAGTATAGAATGTCCACCACTACCTGCCTTGTGCATAAGATTCCACCTCATACTCCTTATATTGTCCTCTCCCTCATGGCTCTGTTCATTTATCAAACTTGTACTGGGCTCCTGGTATGTGCTTAGGATTTCAGCCTCAATCTCAGGCTCTAGGAAGCAAGACAGGTCCACAGGGACTGTAAGAGGAGGCTGGATAGATAGCAGCCAGGGCAGGAGAGGTCTCCTGAAATCTGAGCTGTTATGGGGCAGGCCAGCCATGGTCACTCTGGCTTCTAAGTCCATGGCCTGTGGGAGGCCACACAGCAGCTAAGCAAGTAGCCAGATGTCAGAGAGACCCCTCCCTAGAGCCTGATGTAGTTCCTGCAGGAGCAGGTGAGGACTGCCCTAGCTAGCTAGGATTAACTCTTTGCTGCCTGAGAAAGAGCAACGGGGAGTTTGTAGGTCAGCTGCATGGGATGTTTAACCACAGACCTGTGGGTCCCAAGCTTTAATGTTCCTTGAGAGACACCTGTGACACCTGTTAAACATGCAGATTCCTTGTGGTTCAATGGGCCTGAGGTGAAGCCTGGGGATGTGTACTGTAACTACCAAACAAGTGATTCTGTATGTCCTGGGTGGCCCACAGGACATACCAAGGGAAACGCTGCTTTGGCCTTATACGGATGGGACATCCAAAGTCCAGGGAGAGCCCAAGTTTCAGTAACCTGTAGGATCAAGGCCCAAGGCCTCCACCCCAAAGGCCAGAGCTTCCCTCCACTAGGAGAGTTGAGTCTTCCCAAGCTCCCAGGTACTTGTGCATTTCAGGCACACTCTCTGTTATTGACAGGCACTAATGGTGGTAATGAACTAAGGAGACCTGAGCTCTCCCAATAATTGCAGGTGAGGCTAAAAGAGTAAATACGATCCTCATTAATGTAAAGCAACTTTCTTCACCTCAGAGATCTGTAGTGATCTTCACTCAGAGATCTGAGATGAAGCTGTAAGCCGAGGCAGAGCTTAACCACACCCTTTGAAGTTTTATTACTCACTTAGCTTTTAGGAAAATATTTCAGAAGCTTATAAGATACATGAAGAGAAACCGAAGATATATCAAGCTTCCCAAATTCGATGTATATAACTATATGTTTAAATAAGTTGGTCTGGGACATAGAAATGTATACCTATCTAACCACATTAGGTGGTTATCTGGACAGAGAAGCAAGGGGATGAGGAAGAGAAGTTTGAGAAAAACAATGTAGTAAGATGAAATAATACATATGGTATAATGTTAATTGAGTGCAGGCTACAAAATTCTACATATCTATTACTGCAGAGGTATAAAAATTAAAAAAAATTCATCTACACAAGTCCTGTAAAAAACAAAATAAGAAAAAAAATCCAGATAAAGTTTGTTTTGTTTTGTTTTTAAAACATCATGCTCCTTTCCCATGAAAAAGAAAGTGAAGAAATTGAGGAGAAAGAAATATAAGAATACATAGTGGAAAAAAGAGTTTATACTCTGATATGCATGCCATAGGCAGGGATTCTAAAACTTTTTTGCAAGTGAGAATTGTCTGGAGGGCTTGTTAAAATGCATATTCCCAGGCCCATGCCTCAGAAATGCTGATTTTAGTGAACTTCTCATGTAGTTCTGATGTCTCTTGTGATTAGGACATAATTTGGTCCTTGACAACAATGGCCTCCCTAGCCCCTCTTCTGCCCAGCCTGATTTGATCATGTCTGAAATCCCAGTTAGAATCTACTTCCTATAACAAAATTATGTTAAAATACAATCTCCATCTGGGAGATCATCTATTGAAATTGATTGTTATAGGAAAGTGTGGTAAGGTAAATCTGATCTTTCAACCCTTTCTTAAAAATGGGTTCATGCAATAGGAGTAACAAATATTTATTGCCCACTTACTATGGGCCCAATTGTTAAGAGCATTACATGCTCTTGATAGGTCCAGGAAGTAGTACTCTGATTGTTACCATTTTCTAGGGGAGAAAACTGAGGCACAGAGAGGTTAAGGAATCTACCCAAGGTCACACAGCTAGTAAGTGGAAGAGCCAGGTTTAACCCCCATTATCTTAAAATATACCAATAGCTGCCTCTCCTCAATAGAGACAGAAAGAGGAGATAACATCCTGACTCTGGAAATCTGAAATGAGGGAAAAGACACACCAAGAGAAGGAAGGTAGGAATCCAAACCAAGCCTGATAACCATATTTCCCAAGCCCAAATTCCAATGTGTGGTTAGGTAAAGAACACTTTCTTTTTTTCCATTTTGCAGAGGTCTGAAATGTACTCATGCTTACTCACGCTTTTAAGGAGTAGGATGTACTGAAACAAATCAAACCACATGACTGTATGGAAATGGACCTGGATCCCTCAATCAGGAAGGAGATATATGCTCTGAGTGTGGAGGGTACAGAGGCCTGGAGTGGGTCTATAAAGATACCAGGATATATTCTCAGCACAGTTTATTTTAAACCACTGATATTTTTTTCCTTTAAATTTTTTTATTGTTATGTTAATCACCATACATTACATTATTAGTTTTTGATGTAGTGTTCCATGATTCATTGTTTGTGCATAACACCCAGTGCTCCACGCAGAACGTGCCCTCTTTAATACCCATCACCAGGCTAACCCATCCCCCCACCCCCCTCCCCTCTAGAACCTTCAGTTTGTTTTTCAGAGTCCATCATCTCTCATGGTTCATCTCCCCCTCTGATTTCCCCCCCTTCATTCTTCCCCTCCTGCTATCTTCTTCTTCTTTTTTTTTTCTATATGTTGCATTATTTGTTTCAGAAGTACAGGTCTGTGATTCAACAGTCTTGCACAATTCACAGTGCTCACCATAGCATATACCCTCCCCAATGTCTATCACCCAACCACCCCATCCCTCCCACCCCCCACCACTCAGGCAACACTCAGTTTGTTTCCTGAGATTAAGAATTCCTCATATCAGTGAGGTCATATGATACATGTCTTTCTCTGATTGACTTATTTCACTCAGCATAACACCCTCCAGGTCCATCCACGTCATTGCAAATGGCAAGATCTCATTCCTTTTGATGGCTGCATAATATTCCATTGTGTGTGTGTGTGTGTGTGTGTGTGTGTGTGTGTGTGTGTGTGTGTGTATACATATATAGATAGATAGATATCACTTCTTCTTTATCCATTCATCTGTCGATGGACATCTTGGCTCTTTCCACAGTTTGGCTATTGTGGACATTGCTGCTATAAACATTGGGGTGCACGTACCCCTTCGGATCCCTCCATTTGTATCTTTGGGGTAAATACCCAGTGGTGCAATTGCTGGATCGTATGGTAGCTCTATTTTCAACTGTTTGAGGAACCTCCACACTGTTTTCCAGAGTGGTTGCACCAGCTTGCATTCCCACCAACAGTGTAGGAGGGTTCCCCTTTCTCCGCATCCCCGCCAACATCTGTGGTTTCCTGACTTGTTAATTTTAGCCATTCTGACTGGTGTGAGGTGGTATCTCATTGATAAACCACTGATATTTTAAATCTTTAATATCAGGCAGACTTTCCCTAGAATGTGATACTGTATAGGAAAATGCTCAAGTATACTAGATGAATCAGAAATATCAAGACACCAGTGGTGATCCACTGTATGGATATATCTCATTTTGTCTTCCCACTCATCTACTGATGGACATTCAGGTTGTTCACTTTTCGGCTCTTACAAATAAAGCTGCTGCAAGTATTTGTGTACAGGTCTTGGCACGGCATATGTTTAATTTCTCTTAGGTAAATACCTAGGAGTAGAATGGCTATATCATAGGGTAGGCAAATGTTTAACTCTTTAAAGAACTACCAAATGGCTTTCTAAATTGGTTGTACCATTTTATATCTCAACTTGTACTGTATAAGAGTCCCAGTCACTAAACATCCTTGTCAACACTTGGCATAATTGGATTTTCTAATTTAAGCCATTCTTGTGGGTGTGTAGTGATTTCTCTTTTATGGTTTTGATTTTCATTTCCTTAATGACTAATGATGATGACCATCTTCATATATATATATGTATATATATATTTTTTTGCATATGGCTATCCAATTTTTTTCAGCACATTTACTACAAAGATTGTCCTTTCCCTCATCGAATTGCCTTGGCAGCTTTATTGAAAATCTGTTGATCATATATGGTGTGGGTCTATTTCTCAACTCTGTTCTTTTCCATGGATCTATCTGTCTATCTTTATGCCAATACCACAATGATCCTGTCTTGGTTACTGTAGCCTTATAATACATCTTAAAAGCAAACAGTGTAGGTCCTCTGACTTTGTTCTCCTTTTTCAAAATTATTTTTGCTCTTCTATGTTCTTTGTTTTTCCATATGAATTTTACAACCTTCTTGTAAATTTCTCCACAAAGTCCTCCTTAGGTTTTGATTGCATTGAACCTGTGGATCAATATGTGAAGCATTGACATCTTAATAATATGAAACATTCTGGCCCATAAACATGGTCTATTTCCATTTATTTAGGCCTTCTTTAACTTCTCTCAACAACTTTATAGTTCTCAGAATACAGGTCTTGAATATCTTTTGTCAAATTTATCACTACATACTTCATATTTTTTATGGTACAGTGGTAGTATTATTTAACTTGAACTTCCAGAGGGTTGTTACTAGTTTATAGAAATACAATTCACTTTGTGTATATTGACCTTGTGAAACTCGCTTATTATTTCTAATAATTTCTTTGTAGATTCCTGAGGACTCCTTCCTTACAAAATCCTTAGGATTTTTGGTGAAAATGATCATGCATTCCACAAGTGATGTTAGTTTTATTTCTTCCTTCCCAATCTATATGCCTTTCACTTTTTTTTTTCCTTCATTGCCTGGACCAGAGCTTCAAATAAAGTATTGAATGGAAAAGAGGAGCATGGATACTCTTGTTTTATTCTCCATCTAGGAAGGAAAGCATTCAGTCTGTTGCCAATAAGGATGATGTAAAGTGTAGGGTTTTTGTAAATGCCCTTTATCAAGTTAAAGACATTCCTTTCTGTTCCCAGTTTGTTGAGGGTTTTTATCAAGAATGCATGTTGAATTTTGTCAAATGCCTTTTATCTATTGAGATCACTTAATTTTCCTAAACATCTCATAAAATTTTGAATTCCATTTATTGACTTACAAATTTTAAATCAATCCTGATTGATTGATTTAAATCAATCAAGATGGATTTTAAAAAATCTATTTCTCATCTCTGGGTCTATTTCTCAACTCTGTTCTATTCCATGGATCTATCTATCCTTATGCCAATACCACACTGATCCTGTCTTGGTTACTGTAAACTTATAATATATCTTAAAAGCAAACAGTGTAGGTCCAAACTTATTCATGATGGATTTTTTTTCTTTTTCTTTTTTTTAAATTTTTTATTGTTATGTTAATCACCATACATTACATCATTAGTTTTTGATGTAGTGTTCCATGATTCATTGTTTGTTCATAACACCCAGTGCTCCATGCAGAATGTGCCCTCCTCAATACCCATCACCAGGCTAACCCATCCCCCTACCCTCCTCCCCTCTAGAAACCTCAGTTTGTTTTTCAGAGTCCATCATCTCTCATGGTTCATCTCCCCCTCTGACTTACTCCCCTTCATTCTTCCTCTCCTGTTATCTTCTTCTTTTTCTTTTTTCTTAAAATATGTTGCGTTATTTGTTTCAGAAGTACAGATCTGTGATTCAACAGTCTTGCACAATTCACAGCGCTCACCGTAGCACATACCCTCCCCAATGTCTATCACCCAGCCACCCCATCCCTCCCACCCCCAACCACTCCAGTAACACTCAGTTTGTTTCCTGAGATTAAGAATTCCTCATATCAGTGAGGTCATATGATACATGTCTTTCTCTGATTGACTTACTTCACTCAGCATAACACCCTCCAGTTCCATCCACGTCGTTGCAAATGGCAAGATCTCATTCCTTTTGATGGCTGCATAATATTCATGATGGATTTTTTTTTTTAAGAGTCTCATTAAACATTGTTTAACTTTGTTAAAAACTTGTGTCTATGTTCATTAGTGAAATTAAGCTGAAGTTTTCTTGTAGTCCCTGTGTCTGATTTTGGTATCAGGGTAATGTTGGCCTCTGAATGAATTGGCAAGTTCCTCTGCTCCCATTTCTGTAATTATTTGTGTTTAATTGTACTTGTTTTTCCTTAAATGTTTGGTAGATTTCACCAGTGAAGTCATCTGGGCCTGGAGCTTCCTTTGTGGGAAGGTTTTTAACTACAAGTTCAAGTTCTTTAATATACACGGAGCTATCCAGGCAAACTGTTTTCTTGAGTGAGCTTGGGTGATTGGCATTTTCCAAGGAATGTGTCCATTTTACCCAAGTTGTTGGATATATTCGCATAACATTGTTGACAGTATTTCCAAATTAGCTTTTTAATGTCTATAGGATCCATGCAATGCTCCCTCTCTCATTCCTGATATTGGTACTTTGTGTCTTCTGTTTTATTCCTCATCACTGGGTCAAGAGGTTTATTACCTTTGTTTGATTTTTTTTTTACAAAGAACCAACTTGATTTTCATTAATTCTATTGTTCTCTTGTGTTCTATTTTATCAATTTCTGCTCTGATCTTTATTATTTTCTTTCTTCTGCTTCCTTTGGGTTTAATCTGGTCTTTTTCTAGTTTTCAAAGTTAGAGACTGAGGTCATTCATTTCTCCTTTTCTCAGATAAATATTTGAGACCACGTATTTCCCTCACAGTACCACTCCAGTTGCATCCGATTTTTGATAAGTTGCTCTTTGAAAAAATTTAATTCAGACATATTTTAATTTCTCTTTTGATTTCTATTTTGCCCCATTGGTGAGTTAGAAGTGTGCTTTTAGTTGCCAAACATTTGGAAATTTTCTGGATATCTGTTATGGATTTCTAATTTAATTCCATTGTGGTTAGAGAGCACACTTTATATGATTTGAATAATTTTACATTTATTGAGATTCGTTTTATGGCTTATAGGATAGTCTATACTGGTAAAACATTCCACATGCACTTGAAAAGAATATGTATCCTGCTGTTGTTAGGCAGAGTGTTCCATAAATGCCAATTAGATCAAGTTGGTTGATTGTATTCTTCAGGTATCTACATTTCTTTTTGATTTTATGTCTTCTGGTCCATCAATAATTGAGATGGGGATGTTAAAATCTCTGACTATAATGGTGGATTTGTCTATTTTTTGCTTTTGGTTCTATCAGTTTTTGGTTCATATATTTCAAAGCCAGTATTTGACTTTTAAAAGCAGCTTTATTGAGGTATAATTTACATGTCATCAAATCCATCCATTTTAAGTGGACAACTCAATGATTTTTAGTAAATTTGTGAACTTGGGAAACCATCCTCACAATCTAGTTTTAGAACATTTCTAGTACTCCCCAAAGACCCTACCCTCAGCTCAAGGTAACATGAATCTGCTTTCTGACTCTATAGATGGGAATCTTCTTATAAATAGAATCATATGATGTGTGGTTTTTGTGTTCTTTCACTTAGTTCAATGCTTTTGAGGTTTGTCCATGTTGCAGTGTGGATTAGTACTTCATTCCTTTTTATGGCTGAGTAGTATTCCCATCAATGGATAGACAACATTGTGTTTATCTGTTTCCCAGTTGATGGACATTTAGATTGCTTTCACTTTTTGGCAGTTACAAATAATATTGCTAGGAAGATTAGCACACAAGTCTTTGTGTGAACCTATGCTTCCAATTCTCTTGGATAGATTCCTAGGAGTTGAACTCTTAGGTCAGATGGTACGTTTATGTTTAAATTTGTAAGGAGCTGCCAAACTGTTTTCCAAAGTGGCTGCCCCATTCTACATTCCCACCAGCAATGTGTGAGAGTTCCAGTTTCTTTTTTCTCTCTTTTTTAAAAAGATTTATTTGTTTATTTGAGATAGAGAGAGCATGAGCTGGAGGGAGGGGCAGAGGGAGAGAGAGAGGATCCTCAAGCAGACTCCTCACTGAGCGCGGAGCCCGACGCAGGACCTTGAGATCATGACCTGAGCTGAAATCAAGACCCAGCCGCTTGACCGACTGAGCCACCCAGGCACCCCTCCAGTTTCTTTATATACTTACCAAATGCTTGGTGTTTTCTTTTTGATTATGAACTGCTTTTTGACCCGTTGAAAATGGGTCAGACAATTCACCTTCATATCACCACCCCATTATACACATGTGAAAGCTGAGAGCCAGATGTCAGAGGTGGCAGAAATTGGATTCACATTCACATTGGTCTGTCACACAGACCCAAGCTTTGTGAGCTGTGTGTAGCGGCTTTCTTTTCTCATCAGAAGCACACGCCCTTTGCAGTCACCAGGGAGCCATGCTCCAGTCTCAGACCCCTCTCGGCTGCTTTCTCAGTCCCTCTATAAGCTGGCTTGGCACAGAGGTTTGCTGCCTGCTGTCTACAGGACTGATGCAGAAGGAAATCAGTGTTTGGTTAGGTGTGTCTGAGTCCCCTGGGCTTATTCCCAGATTGGTATTCATACCAGGAGTTTCTCAGCTTCTACTTAATGCAACCCCTATAAATTGTGAAATAGCTTGTCTGAGTCTGTTACTACATTATTGGTATACAAAATACTCTTTTAGTTTTGCTGAATTTGTGCTGTTACCTGGGGAAGAAATATATATATATATATACATACATATATATGTATGTATATATATATATATTATCAGCTGATGATTTATCTGCTGACTGTTTATCAGCTGACACTTTCCTGAAAACACATTATTTTAGAAAGCCCCAGGCCTCTGTGCAGCCCCCCGCAGACTTGGTGGGGAGCCAGGGCAGGCAGCACCTTCAGAATGCTGGACTGAAACCCTGGACCGGGCTCTGGAGATGTTCCCACTGGTGGATGGGGAAATAAACAGAAAAATGTGGAGAGGGTGCTCAGAGAACCACATTTATTTAATTTAAAGGGCTCTCATTTGTCCTGTGATGCTGATTTCCCCCTACCTTTTAGATGTTAAAATGCTCATGCTTTATGAAAGAATGGTGGCGAGAGAGGGCAGTCATTTTTACAAAATGTCTTATTTGCTGAACTAGAAAATGAAAGAACACAATGTCAATCCATATATATGTATATTAGTCTTTATTAGTACTCTGTTCTTTTTTTAAAAGACTTTATTTATTTATTTGAAAGAGAGAGAGGACAGGAGCAGGGGGAGTGGCAGAGGGAGAAGCTCGATCCCAGGACCCTGAGATCATGACCTGAGCCCAAGGCAGCCACTTAATTGACTGAGCCACCCAGGCGCCCTTCTATTCTACTTTTTTGACTGAAGAGTGATGTCCAAATGTCTGGTGACTACTGGCCTGGGAGCAAGGACACAGGGATGGCAGAAAAATCACACAGACTTGGCTTTATTTTCTATTTTTTTAAGATTTATTTATTATTTTATTTTTATTTTTATTAAGATTTTATTTATTTATTTGACAGAGAGAGACACAGCGAGAGAGGGAACACAAGCAGGGGGAGTGGGAGAGGGAGAAGCAGGCTTCCTGTGGAGCAGGGAGCCCGATGCGGGGCTCGATCCCAAAACCTGGGATCATGACCTGAGCCGAAGGCAGACGCTTAATGACTGAGCCACCCAGGCGCCCCTATTTATTTATTTTAGAGGAGGGGAAGAGAAGGGGCAGAAGGAGAGGGAGAGAGAATCTCAAGCTGACTTCCCACTGAGCTCAGAGCCCCACACGGGGCTCCATCTCAGGACCCTGAGATCATGACTGGAGCTGAAACCAAGAAGGCAATGTTCGACCGACTGCGCCCCCCAGTCGCCCCCAGACCGGGCTTTAAATGTTACTTTGTAGCAATTTGATCTTGGGTAATAACAATAATACTAATAGAAACAACAAGAATCGCAGACTAAACACTCACAGAGGTCTTTTGAGTACTGTTCTAAATACTTTATATTCATAAATTCATTCTGTCTTTACTGCCTCCCTTGGGTTAATAGATTAAAACTGCAGGGGGCGGGGTAGAAGGAGGTATATTAACATGACAAGGGTCTATGGTATCCTAGAAAAGTATTTGGTCTTTGTGCTCAGTTCCTGGCTCAGAGTTTCTAAAACCTTTGGCATTTCCTGAGTGATAAGGCTGACAGGAGCGTCTTTTGTTCTAATAAGGCGACTCTTAGTGGGTGTCTAGATAGCTTCAGGATGGGGGCTGGTGGACAGGAAGACTGAGGGAGGATTAGAAGCTGGGAACTCTCAGTCCCTGCCCTCCACCTGCTGGGAGGGAAGAATGGCTGGAGGATCACCAGCGGCCAGGGATACAATCAATCACACCTGTGTAACGGAACCTCCATAAAACCCCCAGGTGACGGGTTCTGAGTTGGTGAACACATTGCGGTGCTTGGAAGTTTTTGTCTGTACGCATCCCTCACCCCCACATCTTGCCTTATGCGACTCTTGCATTTGGCTGTTCCTGAGTTATATCCTTCATAGTAAACCAGCAATAATAAATAAAACACTTTCCTGAGTTCCGTGAGCCATCCTAATGAATTATCCAACCTTAGTGGTGGTGGGGGGAAGGTTGTGGGAACCCTCAGATTTGTAGCTAAGTTGCGGGGGGAGGAAGTGTGGGTAGCCCCAGGACCTAATCCTGTGGCTGGCTTCTCGAGTGAGTGCAGTCTTGGGACGCCAAGCCCTTATTGGGTAGGGGTCTGTGCTAACTCCAGGCACTCAGTCAGAACTGAATTGAACTGTAGGACCCCCACTTGGTTTTGGAGAATCAGAGAATTGGCTGGTGTCAGGAGTTTAAAAAAATCTCTCAAGGGCCAATACCTCGCCCAACCCATAGTATATGCCCAATAAATATTAATTTTCTCCTCCCTTCTTTTCCTCTGGGCAAACCCTCTGAATTTCTCATAGAGGGCAGGCTAGCTGGTTAACAGCTGGGGTTTGGGCATCTACTAGACTTGGATTTGAGTCTGGGCTTCTCCCTCTCTTGGCTGGGAGACCCTGGGCAGGTTGCTCACCCACCCTGGGCCTGAAGCCTGGGTAGCAGCTGAGGTTAGTTCTCACTTTGTGTTATATGCACCCTTTGACAGCAGGCAGAGAAGACCAGACTTGAGAGACTGGGAAGCAGCCTCTGAGACGATTCTGTTCCTCTGGGTTTCTCCTCCTGGACCGGATCCCCCGCTAACTGCGGTGATGTGTGGCTGAGTTTCCCGCCCGCCCTCTGCCTGGCAGAGCCGGCTTCCCTCCAGGCCCGGGGCCCTGCCAAGCTCAGCCGTGTCGCTGGCACTAACCTCCAGGCCTGGCCAGCCGCAGGAGAGCGTTAACCAAAGCCCGAGTCAAACTTCATTTCCTCTTACCCAGGGAGCCTGGCCACCACAGGCCAGGTGCCAGGCCAGAGCACTGTTGGCAAACGAGCCGCTCATGGTGCCCACGGTGCAGGCACTCATGCACCCACCCTCTCCCCTGCTATCCCACAGAGCCCCCCGGGGGCCCCATCCCTGTGCCTGTTGCCCATTGTGCAAACAAGAAAACCAAGGCTTGGACGGGCCAGGTCACTTGCAGAACATCTCAGCCCTTCCTTTCCTGCCCCCCCCCCTTTTTGCTCTTAGGGGCGAACGACTCATTAACAAAGCTCAAAATATAATGAACAACAGCAGCTGGAGGGGAGGATTTTAGTGGCACCAGGATGGTCCTGCAGGGTCTCAAATGGTACCAACTACCGTTCTGTGAGCACCTAAAATGTTCCAGGGACTGGGCTTTCCCTGAATCATCTCATCTCATTTAACCCTCCAGCAACACAGCGAGGTGAACTAACAGTGCCCATTTTACAGATGCAGAAACCGAGGCTTGGAGAAGAAAAGTAGCTGGCCCCAAATCACACAGCCCGGAAAAGCAGGGGCTAGAATTTGCACTCAGGACTGTGGCTTTGGAACAAACTTCCTGTTGTCCCTGAACATCAACCCATGTGGCACAAACCTGTCCTTCCTGTGGCCCACCCAGGTGGGTGAATCTTTTTTTTTTAAAGATTGATTTATTTTAGAGAGAGAGAAAGCACGCACATGGAAGGGGCAGAGGGAGAGGGAGAGAGAATCCTCAAGCCGACTGCCCAGTGAGCACAGAGCCCAATGTGGGGCTCGATCTCAGGACCCCCGAGATCATGAGCTGAGCCAAAATCAAGAGTCAGCCGCTTAAGTGACTGAGCCATCCAGGCACCCCTGGGGGAATCTTTGACATTCCCTCTCCTGCAAAAGCAGGACATGATACCTGTCACAAAGGAACTATAGATACTGCAAAACAGAACCTTGCGGCTCCAGAAGAAAGTGCCCAGTTGGGGAGCAGGAGTCCCTGGTCCTGTTCTTGGCACTGTCACTCACTTTGAGTCTGAATTCAGATTCACTCCAGGAGGACAGTTTATTTCAGCCTGCATGCCAACTCCCATCAGTCTATAGTTGCTGTCTAGAGGGCTCTACTGGAAAGAAGAGTGAGGCTCAGCAATCAACTTGTGATGTCTGTCACTACAGCACAAGGAGAGGGCAGGTGGGTTCAGGGGCTTAATTACATGCTACGCATTTCCAAATCCCAAACTAGGGGCTACCTAAGATTCCTAACCTCAATCCCCTATCTCAGAAAGCAGGTTGTTTCCACTTGAGCACTAGCTAGACAAGGGGCTCAAGAACTTAGGGTTGCCAGAGGAAATATGGGCATCCTGCATTTTTATTTGCTAAATCTGTCTACCCTACAAAAACTGCAAATTCAAGCCACTTCAAGAGTATCTTTCAAGCAGCTTGATTTAATCTCAAAGTTAGCCCAGTTGATATGCAGCCATGACTGGTCACAGACTTCTGTGCCCTTTCTTCTTCTTGATAATAAATTCAGCTTCGTTGATGAACCTCTTTGCAAGTGGAGGTCCTAACTATGCTAAGTCAAGGCAACTGAGTCACTTTTTGGGGGGGGGAGATTTAAACTAAATCCGGTTTTGGGTAATTATGAGATCAATTCAGGATTCTCTCCCCTCACCCCCTTTCCTTACCTCTGGGTGCTGAGTTCGGAGAAGTGTTCTGTTCTTGCTGGCCTCTGCTGACCTCCGGTCAAGGGTCAGGGGCCAGTCTTCACCCTGCTAATGCCCAAAGTGTACCCCGGCCTGTGGTTGTCAGATGCACATGTCATTCTTCCTGTTCTAGCTGGGAGGCTTCATCAGGAAGTGTTTTTCCTCCCCGTCGAGGGAACTCTGAGTGGCCACCTCAGGTCTGGACAGCTCCCTTAGCCACGACTACTCGCTGGTCCAGGCACCATGTTGAATTTCAGGCTTATGTGGAAAACCAGGAGCCCCAGGATGGGGGTTTCAGTGGCCCCTGTGTCTTCTGCCTCAAGATCAAGACCTTGAATCTCTTCTCAGGGACCCCTGCTGATTGTCTTTTTAGTCCACTGCTGTGGAAAAGCATTATGCCTTCACACATTCTGGGGCACTCTGGTTTATGCTCCAGGTTCTTGATATTTAAGGCCAGCTTCCAGACTTTAGAAAAAAGGAGGGCATTTTTTTTTTCTTCTCAAACATTTGACATTTCCAGTCGAAATCCACGGCTTTCAATACCATGGTTTCTGTTATAGATTCACAAAAGTCTACCTAAGAACTCAATGCCAATACTTTGATTCTTCAGTCTTTTTCTGCCTCCATTCCCTGAGGGTGATCTGATAGGATTCCTCCCGGCTGCTGGAAAGGTGCACAGAAGAAAGGGGTACAAGAACTTGAATATAAATATAGCTTTTAATATCAATATATTACATCACTATGGATACATTCAGAATAAGGTATAAAATTCACAAACCACAAGGATTCTATCTCCCATACAAGAAGTGATCATGTAAACACAAGCTGTGCATCTCGTCTGACTTATTTCCAAGGATGCTCACATATCCGTGGCTCTGATCCCACTATCCAAGGGTATTTCCATCCATCCATCATCCATCATTACTACTGTGTGAAGAGACTCTCCCAGACTATTTCTAGAGTCCTGCTGCTAATTTTTCATTCATTTTCTCAGTCACTGATTCATCTTTGCGTTCACAGTATTTCTTGTACCTCTAATCTGAGTTAGGGACCCAAGGATGAATACACCAGAGATGGCTTCTGCCCCCACGGAGCCCACGCACAAGTACCTAGCAGAGTCTTGCAAAATGGTTGGTAAGTCAATGAGCAAATTCTGGTTGAATACTCCTTGCTTACTGTATCAGTTTGCTAGGGTTGCCATGAAGAAGTAGCCTAGATGGGGTGGCTTAAATAAGAGAAAGTTATGGTTCCACAGTTCTGAAGGCTGGAAGTCCAAGGTCAAGGGCTGGAAGTCTAAGTCCAACCAGTAGGGTTGTTTCCTTCTGAGGGCTGTGAAGGAGGACCTGTTCCAGGCATCTTTCCTTCTGTGAATTTTTGGCTCATTCCCGGGTTCAAGGAATGTTCATGGAGCACCTGCTCCACCAACTTCCATTGGTTTGCTGGTGATCCTTGGTGTTCCTTGGCTTGTAGAAGCATTGTTCTGATCTCTGTTTTCATCTCCACCTGGTGTTCTTTCTGTGGGTCTGTGTCCACATTTCCTCTTTTTATAAGGACACTGGTCACATTGTACTAGGAACCGCCCCCCCACCCCGCAATGACCTGTTGTAAGTAACAACATCTGCAACAGCCCTATTTCCAAACAAGGTCACATTCTGAAGTACTAGGGGTTAGGACTTTAGCATATGGATTTTGGGGACACAACTCAACCCATGACATTTATGCATGTGGGCCTGTAATTCTCACATCAGGCTTGAGGTCTTTGAAGGCAGGTTGTATGTTACTCTTGGGTAGTCCCAGGAACTAGCAGAGACATGACTTATAGCAGGTGCTCCATAAATATTTCTTGAACCTGGGAATGAGCCAGAAATTCACAGAAGGAAAAATGGATACCGTGAGGTTAGTGACTTGCCCAAGGTCAAAAGTGCAGCTAGTATGAGTATATGAGAGTATGTGAGTGTGTAAGAATGAGTGTGTGAGTGTGAGTCTGTGAGTGAGTGTGCCATGATGTGAGTATTGAGGGTATATAAGTGAGCGTATAATTGTTCATGTGTACTTGTGTCAGCTTGTAAGAGTGTGTGTGAGTGCAAGCAAGCATGAGGGTGTGAGGGGGTGGGTGTAAGTACACACACACACGCGCACACAGTTGACCCTTGGACAACATAGGTTTGAAATGCATGGGGCCATGTATTTATGGGTTGTTTTTGATAAATACAGTACAGTACTCTAAATGCATCTTCTCTTCTTTGTGATTTTTTTTATTCATTTGAGACAGAGAGATACAGAGAGAGAGCAAGAGCATGAGCAGGGGAGAAGCAGAGAGCGAGGGAGAAGCAGGCTCCCGCCGAGCCAGGAGCCAGACGTGGGGCTCGATCCCAGGACCTTGGGATCATGACCTGATCCGAAGGCAGATGCTTAACCATCTGAGCCACCCAGGCACCCCTCTTTATGATTTTCTTAACAACGTTTTCTTTTCTCTAACTTTATTGTAAGAATATAATATATATTAAATGTAAATCAGGTGTTTTTTTTTTTATCACCAACTATTTAAGTTATAGGTAAGTCTTCCAGTCCATAGTAGGCTACTGGTTATGTTTTGGGGGGAGTCAAAAGTTATATGCTAATTTTTAACCACGCAGGGTCCCTAACCCCTGTGTTGTTAAGAGACAAATGTTTACATTTATAGAAATGTGTGTGTATATGGATAGAGAGACAGAGACAGAGGGACAGAGAGAGAGGGAGTGGGGGTTAAGGAGAGACTCAGAGCTACTAGTTAATCCTTTCTGAGGTGGCTGTGATTGATCTCAAAGATAAGGGGTTTAGTGGGAGAGCAAAAATCATTGTCGAACGTTTTTTAACTTCAATATTTAGCATTAGTAATTAATTATTTTATGGCCTTTACTACCCAAGTTTGGAAGCTTAAAAAGTAACAAACCTGCCCTTCTAACGGCAAGGGTGCACTTCCAGCTGGTAGTTTGCTTACATTGCAATGCTCTTAATTAATTCATTCACAAACATTTATGGAGCACCCGTTCTTTACCAGGCCCTGGGGTAGATACTGGGGATGTAGCAGGGAACATGAAAGAGATCCATTCATTCACTCATCCATCCATTCATTTGTTCGTTCATCTCATTTCTGACTTCTGTACTAGATATGGAGGCTACCATAAGGAATCCACGTCCATTCATTCAACAAATGTGCATTGAACATCTACTCTGTGCCAGACAGAGTGACTCATTCACTCATACAACAATTATTTATGGGGAGCCTATTCCCTGTCAAGCAGGTCCTGGATGCTGGGGATCCAGCAGTCAACAAGACAGACATGGTCCTTCCCTTTGTGATGTCTTGCAGAGTCACCGCTGTATTGAGGGCTTTAGGTAACAGGGGGCTCTAAAAGAGAGAGACCATTCCAGGTGACAGGGCAGACAGACTCCAGGGTTCACCCGAGGAGCTGATGGTGGGGACAAGGATGAGGTTGCATCCTCCAGGTACGTGCATCCTCCAGGTACCTGTCTTCCAATGCATTCCTCACGTGCAATCTCTGCTGTCACATGGGAGCAGCCACAGAAACCCCTACCACCTAACGCATAGATAGTCCTGCTTAAAAGCTCTGTCATGACATATATCCAACTCATTCCTCCCCTCTTGGCATTGTGGAGACGGCCCTCTGAGACCGGCCAAGGCGACCACACATCTAATAACCACACATTTAATAACAAGGCTCATCATTGCAGTTAAGACTCGCCCCGAGCCCCCAGTCCCAGCACACAAATCAAACATCACATTGGCTTCCCCTCCTGGCCAGCGGCTTCCAGGCCCTGGCTCTCCTGCAGAAATTCTGGCTCTCGACAACTTCCCAGGGATTCCATGGTTTATTTTTGCCTGACCAAGCTGATTTTGTTCTCCCTAATTCTCTCAAGGTTTTGTTCCTGGCACACTTGCTGGAGATGCTCCGGCTTCACAGTGAACCGAAACGTTATTCACTGCAGCGGAACAACAACAACAAAAAATCCAGCAAAGTAAAGACTGCAGCTTCCCGTAAAATAGGATTTTAGTCATCAAGAAAAAACTGCAGAAGCGGAATGAAGGTAACAACTTTTACTCTTGTGGCAACATCCCTTCCACTTGCTTCTAGGAGTCTGCTCGGGTTCCAGGCATGAGGAATCTTGTCAAAAAAAGAGGCCAAGAAGGACACGGGATGGAGAGGTGCCCTGGTAGAAGAGTCTCCTAACAGTAGCTGATTGAATCATCATTCAATAAATGTTGATCGAGCATCTTTTCTGTTGCAGGCAAAGTGCTAGGTGCTTGCAATATACCGATGAGCAGAGTGGACATGCTCCCTGCCCTTATGAATCTTCTGGGCGTGGGGTACAAAGACACTGTAAAAGATTACCCAGCAACCTACAGAATGGGAGAATATTTGCCAATTGTGTATCTGACAAGGGGTTAATATCTAGAATATATAGGGAACACCTAAGACTCAGCTACAAGAAAACAAGGAACTTTAAAACTGGGCAGAGGACTTGAACAGATATTTCTACAAAGAAGATACACACACCGCCCATAAGCACACAATTTCATCACAATTTTTAAAAATTGCTTAAAAGCATGGTTTTAAAGTTTAACACATGCTATGTGGGAAAAGCACAGGGAGCTACAACCGGGTCCAATAGGGGTTCCAGATGCCTTTTGAGATGGCTGGTCAGGGAAGCCTTCCCTGAAGAGGTGACATTTAAGCCAAGACCCACAGAGGGAGGACTCAAGACAAGGAGGGAGGAAGGGCAGTGAAGGCCAAGGGAATGGCATGGGAGAAGCCCCCATGGGAGGCAGGATGCCTGTGGGCTGGACAGACGGGAAAAAGACAGGATATTATAGCAAGAAACGAGGTAGAAGAGGCAGAAGGACCAGAGTATTGGTCTGTATCCAAAGTCCAATGGGAAATCACTGGAAGGTTATAACCAGATTTGTCATGACTAGATTTTTATTTGCAGGAGCTGACTACAACTTCATTAAAAAGATAACTCTCGGGCGCCTGGGTGGCTCAGTTGGTTAAGCGACTGCCTTCAGCTCGGGTCATGATCCTGCAGTCCCGGGATCTAGTCCCACATCGGGCTCCCTACTCGGCAGGGAGTCTGCTTCTCCCTCTGACCTTTCTCTCTCTCTCAATCTCTCTCTCAAATAAATAAATAAAATTTAAAAAAAAGGTAACTCTCCTGCAGAAGGGAGGAGGAAACCAATTAGGGTGTTATCACCTTGCACAGGCAAGGGTGATGAGGGTTGGCATGGCAGTGGAGAGGAAAGAGGGGCAGATTCAAGAGATGCGTATGAAGGGAGACAGGCCAGGAGCTGGTGACCAGTAAGTGTCCCTCGTGAGCAAGGAACTGGAAGCCAGTTCTCCGATGGGGCACTTGTGCCAGGTTGTGATCGGAAACAGGTCGTGAGGTCAGAATTGGAAGCAAAGTAGGGAACAGAGGCTCAGGAGAGCGTACCTCTGCAGCCCTGCAGCGTTAGAAGACTGCTTGTATAAACTCCATGGGACGAAGGCGGGCCTGGTGTCCGGGAGAGATGGAACATCTCCTTGTGCTCACTGCAGTGGCATCAGCCAATTCTGCAAGGGAATAGAACATTCTAGCGGGACCAGCCGGCACGAGGCTGTTGTGGAAAAATTCTAAAGACTGGCTCTGTTTAGGTGGGCGCCCTAAGTGTTCTATTCTTGTCTCCCAGTGCCAAGCTCAGGAAAGCTAATGATCGCCTCAAGTTTTCTGTGCTGCTATAGTAACCCTCACAGGGAAACCCTGTAGGATCAGCCCCGACTAAACTGGCAGTACGTATCTGAAAGAAAGATGGATGGCATGACCTTGGGGGAGAAATCTCTATTTGGGTTTATTAAAAACACACACTGCTGTTCTATGACGAACGTGTTGTACTTGTGTGAAAAAAATAAAATAAAACAAAGGGGAAAATACACCGTCAGTTTCATTCATTGCCAGAGGCCACTTGTATTGATGCAAATGCCTGCAGAAAGCAATGGGAACCGTCAGATATCGGGAGTTTTAAATGGTTTATGACTTTTGTTGCAGTAACTGTACTTCTGAGATTCTTCCTTCATACAATAATCCTAAATATGAAATAAGAGCTTTATAGACAGAAGCATGTTAGCTATACTAGAACTAGTACAGGTGAAGAAGGAAAAGAGCCTAACTGTCCAAAACAAGGGCCAATAAATCCTGCACCACGCCACTCCCTGGAATATTAGGTAGCTGCTGAAAATGATGATGATGCAAAAGCATGTATGCCAAGCTGGGCAATGCTCATAATACAGGGGAGTGCATGTATGCGATTGATTTCCACTCCAGAAAGATAGATAAATCTGCAACAGCAGAAATAGGGTTCTGAACAAAGCCGGAAGCAAATGTATCAAAATATTAACCATCTTGTGTGGCTTGTGTGGTGGTGGTGGAGCTGTTGATACTTTTTTTCGTTGCTTTAACTTATGCAACAATAGTTTCATAATGTGTATATTTGATAATGGCAAAAGTTATTTTCAGTAAGAAAAACCTTCGCTGGTTAGCTTACTACTGGAGAAATGACCAGAGCTGTTCGAAAGCGAGGTCTTTGGGCTGCCTGGCTGGCTCAATCAGTAGAAAATGTGACTCTTGATCTCAGTCAGTTTGAGCCCCATGTTGGGTGTAGAGATTACTTAAAAAAAATAAAATCTTGATGGGGCGCCTGGGTGGCTCAGTCATTAAGCGTCTGCCTTTGGCTCAGGTCATGATCCTGGGGTTCTGGGATTGAGCCCCACATCGGGCTCCCTGCTCGGCAGGAAGCCTGCTTCTCCCTCTCCCACTCCCCCTGCCTGTGTTCTCTCTCTCTGTCAAATAAATAAATAAATAAACATCTAAAAAAAAAATAAAATAAAATCTTGAAATAAAAACAAAAGCAAAAACAACAACAACAAAAAAAACAAAAGCCAGGTCTTCAAATGTCAATGTCAGTCTCAAGCGGAGGAAGGAGATGAAAATGGTGCAAGGAGGCATGGTTCGTGGTGATCATGAACTTGACCTTGGCTTTGGTTTTAGATGGGGTTTGAGTCTTGATGAGGCAACTTACCGTGTGACCTTGTGTAAATGACTCAGCCTCTCTCAGCTTCTCCTTCTCATCAAGATGAGGACATCCTACCCACCCACCCCCAACCTTCATAGGGCTTGTAGGGGTGATTTGAAATGCTACGGGTAACCATTTAACAGTATCCTTGGCATGTGGACTGTCCCTCCTAAACATTAGTTATCACTGCCCAGGGACTGGCCTACAGAGATATTTGTAGATACTGTCGACAGCCACAGAATCCAGATTTCATCGGTGTGAGAGAAGTAGGCTGCATAGACATTTTGCGCTGAAAGGAGAGTGATGTTGCCATTGAGTCTCCACCGAGCTCTGTGAAGAGTTAATGGTGCATGTCTGGGCCAGTAGCCCAGACGAAGGGCCACCCGCTTCTCCCAGGAGTTGCCAAGGGTGTCTGTGAAAGGGTTTGCATCATATGGGCTCATGTAGTCACTGTTGTGCCTGGGAAAAATGCCCGATGGGGACAACCTTACCGTTACCCTGGCTGAAAAGCACAGCTACTGGAAGCACATTGCCCCCGAGTGACCAAAGTGCAGGTCAAGCTCACTGGCGTAAACTCCTCAAAGTAGGGACCTGGTTGCCTCAGTTGCTGGTTCCCAGACACGGCCTGTGCTCGGGAATATTTAATACATTGTAACTCCTGGGAGAAAGTGGGCTCCCAAAGTTCAGTTCGGGGGCCCAGATTCTTCCCCTCTATTGGGGGGGGGCACGATTTCGCACTTTTGCAGCTCTTCATAAGCTGTTTCCTTCCCTTTAAATGTTCCTTTCTCTGCTTCCACCTACTGTGAACTCCTATCCTGCCTTCAAGACTCGGCTCATATGTCACCTCCTCCGGAAGCCTTCCCCAAACACATCACCCTAGAATTAATCACCTCTTATAGATAACGACTTTGTACATTGCTCACTGCTAGAAGTACACACACACGTCTCTCATAACCTGTGCCTGGGCTTCTCCCTTGTAGCTCTTGTCATAACATACACTTATATGTACCTTTGGTATATACCCTACATCAAAAGAATGTATTATGGTGTTGTCTAATGTCTCTCTGATGGCAGAAATGTGTCTCTCTTGTCACATGGCTGTTATCCTTAGCATTCTGATGAATGAATGAATGAATCAATCAATCAATGGCTTTTCACCTTCATGGTTGCACAATTTTACCTATTCCACAGAATGGATTTTCTCAGGTAGAAGGACAGCTCTGTCAGGGCTGGGTCTGTGTTGTTCTTGGTTGCTCCCTCTCCTATGGTAGACATGGGGGATTCACTGCCCAGATCCTTCTCCCAGTGCTGTTGGCAGGCAGCCCTCTACCCTCAGCCCCTTCAGGGATACCTCAGCTGCAGAGAGCCACCTCGCCCGAGGGCATGTCCTTCCCGGGCTGGCCCACACCCAGTGATTGACTGATGTGCAGAATAAAGGCCTGGTCCGCACCGGGTGTTATGCACAAACAATGAATCATGGAACACTACATCAAAAACTAATGATGTAATGTATGGTGATTAACATAACAATAAAAAATTATTAAAAAAAAATAAAGGCCTGGTCATCTGGCCCCAATTTGGGACAAGGCTGGAAGGCCCCCTTAGCTCCAGTGTTCCTCATGGGGTTTGGCTAAGGCTGGTGTTGGTTTGTACCTGGATTCTCTTTTCTCTACATCTTTCTTTGCCCTCCCATAGGTGTTCCTCTCGAGGGCTCTCTTTACTGCGCATGAACTCGGTCTCAGGATCTGCTTCCTGAACCTGACCTGCAACGTCTTCTGTCCCAGCAGTTTGGGACTGATGCTACTTTGGGGAGTCTGGAGGAGTTACTCACTAAGCATTTCCTGAGTGAATAAAAGGATGGATGAAACCCCTCTGAATGAATGGTTGCTCTGTCTTGCTCTCTACCTCCCACTCTAGACTGTGAGCTTTCCACGGAAGTGACTATGTCTTTTTCATCTTCATAACCTCGGCACCTGGCACCCTGTCAGGTATACAGCAGGTGCTCCATAAGTGTTGGAGGAAGGATGAATACATGAACCCAGATTTGGGGGAGAGAGCATGGCTGAGTCAGCATAACTCTGTCTCCATTTTCAGACCTTAAATTTAAAAACCTTCTCCCTCCCTCACACCCTCCTCCCCCCTTCCCTTCCTCCACCTTCTCCACCTTCTCCTCTCTCTCAGTGGCTGCCTTGCAAAGGTGAGCCAGGTGCACCATTTCCAGAGTGGTCAGATGGAACTGGGGAATTTTCTCCTCTGCTTGCCTTCTCAAAGGCCCTCTCAGCACTTACCTGAGGAATAGATACTGGCTCGGGAACACAGCTGAGGTTGGCAACAGCAAAAGCCTCTTTAAAAACGACTCCCATTACCTGTGGTCAGTTTGAGGCTTGCAGGCCACAGAAATGGGTCTCAGCAGGCTCCTAGTCGTGGGGGATCAGCACATATTGATTCTGGCAATTAACAGCACAGTTCCCCAAAGCACAGACCCGTAGAGGGTGCGCCTTCCCCCGCAGCCTGAACCGGCTGGCCCGGCAGCGGCCAGAGCCATAGATGGTACCCGGGCTTCGGGGACAAACCACAGGCCATTTCCCACCTGTGTGATCCCGGGCAAACGACTCCACTCCGCCAAGCCACAGTCACCTCCCCTGGGCAACTGGGCCACTCCGCGCCTCTACCAGACCAGAGAAGAACCATAGCCATCACAAGCTAAATTCTGAAATAGATCAATGCGGTCTGAATTTCAACAGTGCCACTTGCCCGGCTCTGTGACTTGGAGCAAGACACTCAGTCTCTCTGAGCATGAGCTACTTCATCTGTAAAGTGGGACTAATAACGCCTTTTCTTAGAAGTCGTTGAGAGAATTAAGATGCTGTATGCAGGACATTTAGTGTACTGCCTGGCTCTGGGCGCAAGTTTAGTACAAATTTGCTACTGTAACAATTTAGGTTATGGATGTGGTTCTATTGCCGAGGTAATTATTTTGGAGCCTCTGTGGAGTCCACAAAGTGGCTGACAGAGGCTGTACCATGTCCCCGTTGCTGGCTGGCCCAGTTATTTCTTACCAACCTGCATCATTTCAATTTTTTTCTATATTACACTTTAATTTTTTTTCTGATTATATAAGTAACATATGTTCATTGTCATATACTTGGAAACCACAGAAAATCACAAAAAAGCAAACAAATACTACTCAGAGATAAACACCGCTAATACTTTGGCTTATTTTCTTGCTGTCTATATTCTATGCTACATTCACGTATACCTACGTACATAAAATACTGTTGCCTCCTCCCTTAAGTTGGGTCACATGGCATCATAAATCAGGTTGCCACCTGCCTTTTTCACTTACTAGATTATGGACATTTTCCTGTATAATAAAATATCCTTCAAAAACATGAATTTTAGTCATTTCATAGATTTCATTTTATGGATGTATCCTGTATATTTAACCATTTTCCTTATTAAGGTTTTTCCTCCCACAATGTCACTATTGTAAACAATATGGTCACGAACATCTTTGTGTCTAAATCTTCCTTGGCCCATTAGATTAGTTCCTTAGTACAAATTCTTCAGGGGAATTCCAAGGTGGGAAGATACGCATATTTTTAGGCAGGATTTATGCATCCAGGGCTCCTGTATAATATTATCGAATTGCAGCAGGAGGGGCACCTGGCTGGCTCAGTTGGGAGAGCATGAAATGCTTGATCCGAGGTTGTGAATTCGATCCATCCATCCACATTGGATGCAGTGATTACTAAAAAAAATGAATAAATAAATATCAACAGGATCTCTAACCATTCTGTTGCCAGAATGCCTCCCAGAAAGGTTTACTAATTTGTATGCCTTCTAGTTAGTGTATGAATATACTATTTCCTCATATCCCTCATATCCTGCCAACATTAGCTACCGGCATTTTTAAAAATTTTGCGTAACACGTGTTTTTAAAACACAAAGGTGAATCCATACTAAATTCCAACACAAGCTTACTGTGGGACCATGGGCAAGCCATGTCCCTTCTTTGGGCTTCAGTATCCTTATCTATAAAATAAAGAGGTAAACTCTCATAGGATTCTCTCATTGCAAGTGAAAGAAGACAAACTCTACTGGCTTAAAACAATAATAATCATTTATTAGCTCTTGTAAAGTTTAGGGAACAGGACTTCAGGCACAGCTGCATCATACTCAAACGCTATCACCCAGAATTGGTTTCTTTGTCTTCCAGAGATTCTGTTTTGGTTTGCTTTCTCAGCAGGCTCTCTCCAGGTAACCCCCTCCAGCACCGCCAAACTGACATGGTCCCTGCTAACCAGCACCTCTTTAGTGATAGAGTCCCAAGGTTCATTCTGATTGGGCCAGCTTGAGTCACGTGCCCTTATAAACCAATCACTGTGGAGAAGGGGGCTGGCCGGACTACGCTGATTGACCAGATCAGGATCTTGTGAGTCCTCTGCAGGTGGGGGGGGGGGGGGCATGATGGCTCCCCAGGGAAAATCGGGGGGAGGGGCGGGGTTTCACCAGAGCAGATGGAATCGATGCCAGGCAAGCAAATCAGCCCAGACAACCTCTGAGGACCCTCTGATCCTGACGCTGCGGGAGTTTCGGAAACTCTGGTTTCCCTTGGCCCATTTCCTGCAGAGGTTTTGCACCCCTGGTTTCTCCATGGCTAATGTATCCTGCCCACTAAACTCATGGGCCCCTTGTTTCAGTTATCTTTGCTTCTAGGGGCACTGGAACAGGGGGGAGGATAATTACCGTATAGATTTATGGACCTCTGCTCAACAAACAGGCCCTTTCCCCGCAACGGCACAAAGCCAGCCTCATAAATATTAATCAGAAGGAAACTGCAATCAACCCAAGTGGGAGAGGAAATGGCAAATTGCTTTTTCCTCTGTAGGACATAAAAACAACGTTCATTGTTGCACAACCAGGGGCTATCCGATGGGTTGCCTGTGTCTCCCAGCTCTCAATGATAACAATAACAATAATCATAATAGGGACCTACTACATGCTACATGAAATGTGGTGCTTCACGAACGTACATTTTTCACTTCTATTTCAAGGATGACGAAACTGAGGCTCAGGAAGTTAAGCCAGTTGCCCAGGAAGACCGTCAATGTGAAGTCGAGTCAGGATTCAAACCCAGTCTGCCTGACCTCAAGGTCTGAGTCCTTTCTGCTCAATGGATTGGGTCGTGCTTCTCCAGGAGGGAGGAACTCGATTGGCCTTTGAGTTTGGGGGATACCATCAATCACATTTCTCTTTGGAGCGGGGAGAGTAGCAAGGGAGATGCTGGCTGCTTTTGTACAAAGTCGTCAACATGCAGACATGCAGGCTGAAGGCTCTGGAAAGATGTGCTCTAACTCCAGCTTTGGGCAGGAGCCAGGTGCCAGGGTGTGATACTTTGTCCTCATTCATGCCCACCACAACACTGTCACTTAACCATCCTCAGGTCCATTTTACAGGCAAAGATACCGAGGCTAGTGGGGCGATTTAGACTAGATCCTGATTTTCATTCATTCACTTAATGAATATTTAACTAAATGTTTAAGTAAATACTTAACTGAATCTTAAACAACTTCCTCTTAACCAGCTTACTTTGTTTACAGGCTCTCATTCACTCTGTAAAACATGATGACAAACGCCAGTCACCCCCTGATGGTGAGTAGACCTCCCACTCCCTTGCCCTAGCCCTTGGCACCCCCAGCAAGCTGCAGGCTCCATGCTTACTCCAAGTCAGTCCTGTCTGTTCCCAAACCTGCTTAAGCTGGTTGCCCTTGTTCTTATAATTATACAATTTAATTAAGCAAATTGATTACATTAAATGTAGTGTGAAAAGAAAGGGGAATGTTTCTATGAACAGGAAAACAAATGCTATACAAAGACTCATTGAAAAGGAAAGTTCCTGGAATTAAAAAAAAAAAAAAACCCGCGATCACATTAGGTGTGAGGGGTGACTGTGAAGGTTCAGAATCAGTGCATATCACACAGCTGTGGCTTTGCAAAAAAAAAAAAAAAAAAAAAAAAAATCCTATGAAACTCCAGTAACAGAAACACACTGAAGGGGCGCCTGGGTGGCTCAGTCGGTTAAGCAACTGCCTTTGGCTCAGGTCATGATCCTGGAGTCCCGGAATCGAGTCCCACATCGGGCTCCCTGCTCAGCGAGGAGCCTGCTTCTCCCTCTAACCCTCCCCCCTCTCATGTACTCTCTCTCTCATTCTCACTCTCTCAAAATAAATAAATAAATCTTAAAAAAAAAAAAAAAGAAACACACTGAGGGAAAAAGCCTCACCTTCCAACATGAGAGTAGCAAATGTGTAACAACTCAAGGGGTTGGCTGCTTGGTGTGCATGAAATTGAACACAACGCAAGGAGGTGTTGAAAGTAAGAAGTTTTTATTAGTTGTTACAAGTAAGGAGACAGGGAGCCAGCTTCCAAAGCACTGACTCCCAGTGGGTTAGTGCAGGAAGCTTTCATTCAGTGTATTAGAGGGTGGGGGTGGGGAACTTGCATATATATTAAGGAACTTACACATATTCTATTACTTAGGCACAATGGTTCAATGGCACCTGCCTAGCAAGTCAATATACTAGTGCATACATTGTGTGTTCAAAAACGTGGCAGAAAACCCTGCCTGTAGAAGCAGATGCTGGCATTATAATGAGCTAAAAGGTAATTCAGGACAACTCACGAGAGCTTCTGTGCAGGTCCTCGGCTCCAAATCCGCTCAAACTGGAAGCCAGTCAAACTGGGGCACGTAAGGGGTTACCAGGCAAAACTCCTAGCTGGGTGTTTCCTTGGCCAGAACTGTTGATTCTGTAGAACAAAACACATTCCTTCTCTGCTCTTGTCCCTTCCTCCTACCCTGTCCTTTCTGCTGAGAGCTTTCAGCCCTCTTATTTGAGTAACCTCCCCTTGCATCCTAGCTAACAGATCTATGCCCACATCCTTGAGTTTAAAGAAAAAAAAGTGCTAAGGGATTGATCATTTTCATTTTCAGTTTTAACCATATTCCCTTTCCTTAGCTGGCTAGTCACTGGTCCTATGTGGACTCCTCCGTATGCCTAAGGTAACCAGTGACAGAAGGACACGGGAGGCAGACAGATGAAGGCAATCAATACATCGGAAATGAACTTTTACTTGTCCTCTTTCCCCTGTCACAAACACTTCCTTCCTTGGGAAGGACAACTGGTATCTGCATCTGCCAGGATGCCTAAGTCAAAACCAGGTATCATCAAAGACGACTCCTCTTCCCTTCGCCCACAGTCGAAGTCCTTTTGATGTCACCTCCTTGACATCCCCCAAACTCATCCCTCCCTCCCGCTGATGCCCAGTTTTCCTCCTTCTCTCCTTCACTCTCATTCTCTCTCCCTTCCTCCCTCCTACCCTTCTGGTCTCCCTTGTTCCCCTCCTTCTGCTGGCAAATATTTATGGAGTCTCTACTCTGAACCAGCTACTCGGTTGACTCTGGGGAAGCGCTAGTAAGCAGGGTTGAGGTGGTCCCTTCCCTTAAGAGGGTTATAGTGTAGCAGATCCGACTAAAGAAATAAATAAGTAAACCAGGAAATACATTAATAATTATAAATTGCTTTAAGTGCTATGAAAATAGCAAAGGGGACAGTGGGCAAGAACTGTGGAGGGGGCTGCTTTGGAGGAAATCAAGGAAGGCTTCCATGAGGAGGTGACATTTAAGCTGAAACCCAAATGAGGAAAAGAAGCCAGCAGAAAGAAAAGTGGGGGAGAAAACACTCCATGGAGAGGGGAATGCCACAGAGGAAGGCTTGAAATCAGGCGAGAAATGAAATGAAAGCTGCGAGGGTGGCTAGAGTCTGGAGAGTGGGGCATTGTGGGATGACTTGGGAGGTCAGCAGGGCTTGAAGGTCAGGACGAGAGTTTGGATTTCATTACAAAGTCAATAGAAGCTTTGGAAGGTTTTAAATAAGGAGCCAATGTTCTTTTTTGAAGGAAAATCATCATTATTATTATTTTTTATTTTAGAGCATTGTAGGTTCACATGCAGGTGTAAGAAATAAGACAGATCCCAGGTACCCTTTATCCAGTTCCCCCAATGGTAACATGTTGCAAAACTGTAGTGCAATATAACGACCCAGATATTGACACTGACACAAACCACAGAACATTTCCATCACCACAAAGACCCCTCTTGTTGCCCTTTTTTGGGTCACATCTGCTTCTCTCCTGCCCCCATCCTCTTCTTCACCCCAGCAACCACTCACCCGTGCTCTGTTTCTGTAATTTTTGTCATTTCAAGGATGCTATATAGATGGAATCAGATAGCAACCTTTTGATATTGGCTTTTTTCCCCCACTGAGCATAATTTCCTGCAGACTCATCTGGGTTGTTTCAACCACTGATAGTTTTCTTTTTATGACTGAGTACTATTCCATATGTGGATGGACCATAGTTTGTTCAACCATTCACCCACTGAGGGACATCGGGATTGTTTCCAGTTAGGGTTCTTGCAAATACAACTGCTATAAACATTCACATACAGATTTTCGGGTGGACATAAGTTTTCATGTCTCTGGGACAAATCCCCAAGAGCGCAATTTGCTGGATCTTATGACATTTGCATGCTTAGCTTTATAAGGAACTGCAAAACTTTTTTCTGGAGTGGCTGTCCCATTTTTCATTCCTACCAGCAATGTATGAATGATCTAATTTCTCTGTATCTTTGCCAGCGCTTGGTGGTATCACCATTTTTTATTTTAGCCATTCTGATAGGTGTGTAGTGATATCGCATTGTGGTTTTAATTTGCATTTCCCTGATGGGTAATGATGTGGAGCATCTTTTCATGTGCTTATTTGCCACCTATATATCCTCATGGGTGAACCAATACTCTTTGACAAATTTATCACTCTGTCTTTACTGAGAAGTTCCGTGCCCCTAATAAGACCTGAGAGCAGGACCCGACCCACGGATGACGTGAATAAATGCTCCTTGGATGAACAAAGTCAGGAGTAGGGGCATCATCAGAGTCTGGACATGGCTCAACTTGGGTCAGTGCCCCTCCTGTGGCACCAGCCCTGCTGCCCATGGCACAGATCTCACCTGCTCACCAGCACGCCACTGACAGCGTCAGTAAATTCCATCCAGAAAGGATTCGACGCCCAGAGACTTGCACTTGCCGTATAATTAGGTCTAGCAAAGCTTATGAATGTAGTCCCAGATTATAATCACTTTTTAATTATATTTACCTTTGTCTGCAGAGAGGTGAGATGTATTATTGGCTCTGGGAGGTAACAATTCAAATCTTCATCCAAAGAAGCAGGTGCCCTGAGGAGGATCTACAGGCAGAACCAAAGAAATTAAAATAGATCTGCAGACACAAAGCTCAAGCCTCCCTACTGAGTCTGGGATTCGGGGGCTGGGAGGTTGAAGGGCTTAACGTTTTCTATTCTCCATGAACCAGGAGGTGGGGGGGGGACTAATAACAGAGTTCAGTGCTTGTGTGCTGACTATGTGCTAGGTACTATGCTAAGTACTTTCCATAAGAATCTTAATTAATTTGCAAAAGTAACCCTGGGGAGTAGATACTGTTAGTATCATTCCCATTTTGTAGAGGAAACTGAGGAATAGACAGGGCCAGTGGCGTACCCAGGGTCCCACAGCCAGAGAGAGGCAGGGCCAGGATTCAAATTCACCTCTGCCAGATGCCAGGGTACTTGTAGGGAGACCTGATGCCATAGAAGTCCCTGACCTTGCTCTCCTACAGCTGGACTCTCTGATTAACATACTTGGAGTTCCCAGCCCCACATGCTCACCCTCACTGGCTCAGGAGGTCTCTGACAGGCCTTCTGGAACCCTCTTCCCCCCTCCCTTGCACAAGGACCACAGCAGGGAACACAGCAGGAAACACAAAGTCATATACTCCCACAATGGCCTTCTTGGATCTCACCATCTTGGCTGCCAGCAAGATCCAGACCCTTGCCAGAAAGTTCACAGCCCATAGGATCATGCCATGGTGATGACGATGATGGTGACAAAACGACAAAGCTGACAATAACAGTCAGTCCCTTATTGGGCACTTAGCATGTGCTGGGCACTACACTAACTGTAGGAATGAACTTAGTGGTTCTCAGAATGTAGTCCCTGGACCAGTAGCACCATCATCTGGGGACTTTTTAGAGATACACCTTCTTGGGCTCCACACCAGCCCTATGGAATCAGAAACTATGGGGGCAGGTCCAGCCGTCAGTGTTGTAACGAGCCCTCCAGGAGATTATGATGCACTCAAGCTTGAGAACTGCTATATGAACTCATGTAAGCTTAACAACCATTCACGAGGTAGGTATTAGCTTTCCCATTTTATAGATAAGGAAACTGAGGCTCAGAGAGGTGAAGTCACATGCCCAAGGTCACACAGCTGGTAGGAGGTAGAGCCTCTCTCTCCCTTCTCTGGCCTAGAACATTACCTATGACTCCAACCAGTCCATCTCTCTATCCTTCCAGTTACCCATCTCTCTATTCATCCACCTGTCTGTCCTCCCACTCATCCATCCATTCAACAGTCCATCCCTACATCTAATTATCCATCCATGCATCCACCCACCCACCTACTCACCCGTCCATCCACCCATCCATCCATTCATTCATTTGTCCAGTAATTTTTAAATGTACTCACCCAATCATTCATTCACAAAGGATTTAATGGTCTTCATTCTCTGTGATAGTTGATTTTATATTCAACTCGATTAGGCCACAGTACCCAGATATTTGGTCAAACACCAGTCTAAATGTCACTGTCAAGGTATGTTTTTTAGATGAGATTAATGTTTAATCAGTAGATTTGGGGAGACTTCCGCATGTGACTGAAGGTTGAAGCCATTGTCTTGGGTGGGATCTTCCAGGGAGTTTTAGGTAGTGAGGAGAGGACTGGACATAGAGAATCCCTGTAAAGCACTGACATTTAATGGTACAATAGCAGAGAACACAGTTGGTAGAAAGATGAGTATGAAGAAAGGACCAAAGAGTTACAAATGAAAATGAGAATTACTTCAGAGGCTAATGGAAGAGACATTTCATGGGAAGGGGTTATCAAGAGTATGAGGTACCAAAAAGAGGTCAACTCACAACTTTGAAATCCCAGTTCAGCTGAGTTACCTCACTTAGATCTCTTCCCTTTTGTGTGTTTTGGCTTAAACATCCAGAAATGGCAACAAAATACCACCTTAGGGCTACCATGAAAGTTCAGGTAAAGTGAATGGTCTAGCAGTGCCCGACACTTTGTAGGTCCTTAGTAAGTGGTATTTCCTGTTCCTGTTCCCATGATAGGCTTGTTAATAAAGGCTTCCAACCAGCAGAGAACTAGAGTACCTTCTATTATGTGCACATCTCATTTTTTTAAAAAAAGATTTATTCATTTATTTGAGAGAGAGAGCGGGGGAGGGCAGAGGGAGAGGGAGAGGAATCCTCCAGCAGACTCCCCACTGAGCTCAGAGCCTGATGCAGGGCTCGATCCCATGACCCCGAGATCATGACCTGAGCCAAAATTAAGAGCCAGACACCCAACCAACTGAACCACCTAGGCGCCAGTGCATATCTCATTTTTTATTCTCTGGTAGGAATTGTTGTGGGAGAGGTGGTGTGGGTGGGTTGGGTGATCTTCCCTTGCATGGTCTGGGCTGTTGAGGACTGACTCCTGCGGTTCCAACTCAGCAGGGACTGTCAACTGACGCCACCAAAAGCCAGCTCAGAGTGAACTCCCAGCACAGTGAGAGTGGCTCCCGTGCCCTTAGCATGTACCCCTGGCTGCAGCTGACGTGAGGGCTGGGGTGTCAGAGCTGTCAAACTGGCTCTCTTATTCGAGCAGTGAATTCCCAGCAAATGGGGTATGTGTATATAATTATCAGAGATGTAGATCCTGACATTAAAACAAACTGTCTCGGGCCCCCATCATCTCTAAGGATGGCAGTTCAGGAGGAAGGTGGGGGTAAGAGCTAACATGTCAGCAATGATTAGGGAAGGCATCTAACTCGGCACACTGGGGAACATGAGCAGCAGAAAAATAGAGGAGGAATTTAACAGCACAGATTATGTTTTTAATTACTTTAGCAAACGAACTGTTCTCGTGCTCGGCAGGAGTTGTTGGAGAAGCCACCCCCGGTGTTCCCGGGCTGCCTCTGAGTCACCACCAGGATGGGGGCTGGTCTTGGGGAGCCAGAGAGCTTTCAAGGCAGCACAGTGGGGCTTTCAAGCGATGTCTTCTTCCCAGGAAACTTTTTGCTTCATCCATCTACGGGACATTCAGATGGGCCATTCACATCAGCAGCGTGGTCTAGAGCACAGATCCTGGAGCCAGCCTGACTGCACTTGAAGCCTGGCTCCACTATTTATTAGCTGTGTGATCTTGGCAAAGACAACTGTTAAGGATTGAACTGTGTCCCTTCCCCCGCCACAAAAATTCGTACTTTGTAGTCCCAACTCTCAGTATCTCAGAATGTGATTTGATTTGGAAATGGGGTCATTGCCGAGGTAATTAATTAAGATGAGGTCATGCTAGAGTAGGATGGGCTCCTAAGTCAGTGTGGCTGGTGACTTTATCGAAAGAGGAAATTTGGAAATTTGAACACACACACATACACACACACACACACACACACACACACACACAGAGGCAGAACGCCATAAGAAGATGAAGAGTATTCAGAGCGATGTTTCTACAAGTAAAGGATTGCCAAAGATTGCCATTGACGCCCCCCCCCCGCCGCAAACTAGCGAAGAGGCACAGAACAGGTTCTTCACAGCCCTTGGGAGGATCCCACCCTACTGGCATCTTGATCTCAGAGTTTCCGCCTCCAGAACTGTCAGACAGTATTTCTGTTGTCCTGAGCTACTCTGTTTGCGGTACTTGGTTACGACAGCCCTAGGGCAAGAACACAACACCTTTACCTCTCTGTGCCTGTTTTTTTTCATCTGTAAAGATAGTGATGGTATATCGACGTCGTGGTGGTGTTTGAGGATTACATGCAATTTATATAAAACTCTATAAACCATGCCTACAACATGGCAAGCTCTCAATTACTATTAGCTGTCAGTGCTTGAAAACCTTTTTGGAAAGGGGTGCTTTGAAAGGGAATTAGGGGGGCACACGGGTAATTCAGTCAATTGAGCATCCAACCCTTGACCTCAGCTCATGTTTTGATCTCAGGGTCATGAGGTCAAGTTCCAGTGTGGAGCTTACTTAAAAAAAAAAAAACAAAACAGGGTTTGGGGCAGGGAATTAGAAGAATCCTACCCTAGATGAGTTACCTACTGTTTAATTAGAGAGCCTTTCCGGACCCTTCATATACCTTGTTTCATTTACCATTTATAGGAAGAGGCCATTTTAATCCCATTTTACTCACAAGAAAGTTGAGGCTCAAGGAGGTGAGGTGACATCTTACCCAAAATCATACAGGTTGTAAGCAGTGGATGAAAGATCTTGAACCACGGGCACCTAACTTGGAAGGCAGTAGCCACACCCTCTATCAGCTTAGTCAAGGGTGTTAACCATGGGCATGCAACACTGAATACATCACTTGTGCTCTTGGAATGGGGGGAAAGCAGGAATTGACAATAAGGGAACAAACGGCACAAATTCTGAGAAGCCACTGAGGCTGGGGGTGCAGAACTGGGTTCTGGACTCGGGGCCTTCACTTCTTGCCCATTTGACCACAGACAAGTCACTTCCCCTTTCCTTTAGCCTTAATTTTATTATCTGTGAAATGGGAACAATGATGGCTACATCGACAGAGTCTATAGCAATGTAGATGAAGCTCCCAATACATGAGAGGTACCTGATAAATCCTTACATTAGAGGGATTATACGCCAGGTGGTTTACGTACTTGGATATGGGTCTCTGCTCGATCATTTCATGGGCAGTCTCTCTGGGCTCAGTTTGGAGCCCATCTATAAGATGGGGTGATTAATCATAATCCTTCTAGGTGGTCACTTTTGATATTCCCATGTCGTTGATGAGTTCTGATTTTAAAGCCCTTGCTTATAAAGAAATGGGATGTCGGTGGCCTCCATGACCAAATCCTGTGCACCTGCAATTTCTTTGAGTCTCCATATATTTTTGTGTTCCAGGCTTGTGCCAGCTGTTGTGGCTGCAGAGCAAATTCTCCTGGAACTCAGCAAATGTAAAACAATGGTGTGTAAGCTCGTGGATTCTTGGGGGCTGGGAATTCAGACCAGGGCACAGTGAGACTGGCGTGTCTCTGCTTCATGGTGCCTGGGGGCTCAGCTGGATGACTTGCAGGCTGGGGCTGCACCCATCCCCAGTCTCATTAATTCATTACTCATCAATCAGTTGATGCAGACTATTGGTTGCAGTCTCTATTCTTGTCTGCATAGCTTCTCTATATGAGGTCTCTCAGGATTGGCTGGTTTGGGTTTCCTCAGAGCATGATGGCTGGATCGCACAGTGTAGAGAGAGGGAGGGAGAGGGAGAAGAGAGGAAGAAGAAGAAGAAGTAAAGAGGAGAGGAGAGGAAAAGGGAGCTCAGGAAGAGCTCCTGGTATCCTTTTTATGATTTCACCTTGGAGGTCCCATAGCAAGCCTTCCAATAACCTCTGCTGATTGAAGTAACCACTTGCCCCTGCTGAGGTTCAAAAGAGTGGACATAGACCCCCCCTCGGAAGTGCAAGGAGTGTCAGTCACATTATAAGAAGAGCTCATGGGAACATATATATTTTTGTTCCGTGGAGATATCCATCCATCTTTGGAGAATCCGAGTTGCCAAGCTCTTTCATGGTTCTTGGGTAAAAAAAAATCTATCATCAAAGGTCCCTACAAAAGGCAATGTTTGGATAACAATGGGCAGAAACCATGTATGTTTGTACAACAGAACATTATCCTCCTAGGACCCAAACTGTCATGGTCTATGATGGCAGGTGCCCCAAAGGAATTTATAAGAAACAAACCATAATAAGATGACCTCCCGGGGCGCCTGGGTGGCTCAGTCATTAGGCGTCTGCCTTCGGCTCAGGACATGGTCCCAGGGTCCTGGGATCGAGCCCTGCATCGGGCTCCCTGCTCCGCGGGAAGCCTGCTTCTCCCACTCCCCCTGCTTATTCCCTCTCTCACTGTGTCTCTCTCTGTCAAATAAATAAAATCTTAAAAAAAAATAAGATGACTTCCCAGTGGCCCTAGAAGAAAGAATACTATGGGTCCCCTTTCCCTGGTTACAGCCAGTCCAGGGGAGGGACCCGCAGCCCATTTCATGTTGAGAGGAAAACACTTCCCTACCTGGAAAGAGAGAAGGGTAACAGCTCACAGGCCCCCACTGACCCTCACCCCATCCCTGCTCAAGACCACTGAGGATTCATACATGGAGTCAGCAGACAGCTCTGGGCCATGTGAGCTCGGGCCATGTGAGCTCGGGCTAAGACTAGTAGGGCAAATCGGGACCAGGCTGGGCAGAGAAGAGGGTGAGTGGATTCTCAGACAGGACCTGCACATTGCGATCCTGAAAACTCCAAGCTAGACAGCAGCCTGGTGTGGCTGTCCCTGGGACAAGGGGTTGAGGAGGCTTTCTGGAAAATCATCCAGAATTACACAGTCATACTCCACTGGGGGCAGAGAGCAATCTTTTCACCATTCATTTAAACAACAACAGATTGAGGGGCTCCTATGTGCAAGGTCATGGAAATAATGGGGTGAACAAGTATAGCTTCATGAAGTCACAGGCAATCATGATTTGGTATATTCAGTGTTCTAATGGGGGAAACAGAGTCCAGAGGAGGTACCCAATTCAGTATGGGATCAGATAAGGCTTCCTGGAGGTGCGAATGTCTAGGAAGTGTCTTGAAGTTAGAGGAGGAGTTAGAAAAGCAAAGGGGAGGTGGGGGGATGACAGCTCTAGGCAAAGGAGCCCACATGTGCAAGGTCCAGAGCCCCGGTGAGGGGAGCCTTCGGCCCTAGAC
Organism: Zalophus californianus; assembly: GCF_009762305.2. Taxonomy (NCBI): domain Eukaryota; kingdom Metazoa; phylum Chordata; class Mammalia; order Carnivora; family Otariidae; genus Zalophus; species Zalophus californianus. The sequence goes on along the minus strand of NC_045608.1, from coordinate 19,840,229 downwards.
AGGGAACAGAGTGAAGTTTTTGCTCTCACTCCAACTGAGAACATCATGCCAGTTGGAGATGGTGGTGCTACCGGGTGGTAGCTTTCTCCTCCTGGCCGGAGGCAGCAACATCTCCCCTCCATTAAAGAAGACTGGGGCCTCTGAAAGTCCCTGGCACTGGGCTGAGCGTGGTGGGTGGCTTAGAAATGGATGGAAAGGAAACTGCCAGCTAGAAATGTGGTGGTGGGTGTGGAAAGGATGTGAGATTTTCCTGAGGCAAATGGCATGAATTGGAACAGAGAGGCGAGGCAGAGAGGATGGAGGAGATGCAGCTGTAGGAAGATGGAGGAAGAACCAGCTGCACCCAGGCTGTGTGCACGTGCGTGCACATGTGTATGTGAGTGTGTGTGTGCGAGCGGCAGAGGGGTGTTCGCTAGACGGGGTTCAGGTGCGCATGCGCACACCCACATTTCTCATCAGTAATTTCAAATGCCCAGGAGGACCCTCTGCCTCAGCAAACAGTTCTTTTTGTAGTTAGGGATATGACCCCAGTTCTCAACTCAACGAGACCATGGGGAGATGCCTCAAGCAGAAGATAAAGAACAGGACTGTACTGTTCCTGTGATTAAAAATAGGTAACATTTATAAAGCACTTTTTCTGTCCCAGGTGCTGTGTCAGTGAGTCTCACAGTTGTCTTGTGACCCCTCCGCAGACTCCCAGGTGGGGCATGGATTGGTTGGAGAAGATCTCAGCCCAGGCTGTACGCATGCTCTGTGAGATTAGACCTCCATCCTGAGACTGAGGGACCTGCCAGGTCCCTGAGAAGCTTGTTTCTTGTGGCCCTTTGACCCTTGTTTCTTTGGGGCTTATGTCTCCTTTCAGATAAAACCTACACAGTCTATGTCCTTGCCAGAAAATTCTTATAGACAGCTGGGCCTCTTCTAGTTCTTGAGCAAATGTAGCAGCAGCCTTAGACCAATGGCCACACCTGGGAGAAGAAGGTTGAGCAGTGGCCAGGAGACCTGGGACAACCCCTCTCCTCTCCTCTCTAGTAACCCCGAAAGTCCCTGCATCATTAGAATAGCCCCGTGAGAGCAGGTAGCCCTGTCATCGGAGCCGTTCCGCAAGGGGGGATGCCAACGCTCAAAAAGGCAAAATCACCTGAGCATGGTCACACACAGTTAGTAGTAGTAGAGGCTGGATGTGGACCTAGAACTTCTGAATCCATAGTCCATGCTCTTCTCCAGTGCCCTGAACACCACAATGTGACAAGGTTAAATCCAAGTAGGAATGGAGTACCTTGACAGTGCCCAAAGGAGGGAGCAAAAAACCACCTATGACTTCAGCATGGACAGGACTGTGGGGCTGGGTCTTCAAGACTGCATAGGAATTTGACTGGAGAGGCACTGCGATCAGGGGAGAAGCAACACATGCAAAGGTGTGGCACTGTGATGAGGTGAACTGGGGAGTTCGGTGTGGGCTGGAGATTGGGGTGAATGGGAATAAGATGAGGCAGGAAGGACAGTCTAGGAGATGAGTCAGGAACCGATTTTAAAGGATATGGCTGCCATGTTGAAGTGTCTGTGACACATGTAGGCAGCAAGGACCCACAGGAGTCCAGGGAGGGCAGCGACTGATCAGGCTGGATTGCTGATGGGAATCAGGTTGTTCAATGGTTAGGAAGCTAGGGAACCAGCCTGCTGCATTCAAATCCCATACCCGTGTCTCTGGGTTGTGTATTCTTGGGTAACTTATGCAACTTCGTTGAGCTTTGCTGTCTTCATCCATAAAATGGGGAAGATGGTAATAAAAATATACAGCCCAGAGTTATGGAGAGGAGCAGATGATGTAATCCATGCTTGGCATTCAGCGGGGTGTCTGGCACATGGTAAGTGCTCAGTTAATATGACTGCCATTATTATTAGTGAAGGAGGTCTCTAGAGGCAGCATTCAAGTGGCATAGACAGGTGAATAGACAGGGGAAAGGGGCTTGGGGGGCTGCAGCAAAAGTGTAGACCAGCGATTATGAAGCCTGGTTCAAGGATGCAGCTGTGGGGACAAAATTTGGAGGGCAGAGGGAGGACTGGTTAGCATCATTTAAATAGAGGATTGAATAAACTAACATATATGGATGGGTTTTGTAAACTGTACATATTTGAGTATGATTACAATTAAGGCTATTTTCATCAACTTTATTTCTGGGCTCATCAGCTTCAGTTCTCTAGAGAGAAGATGCCATTTAATTCTCCCAGATCAAATATTTAACAAACACAACACTGAATAAACCCAGCCTTGCCTATTTAGCATTCACTCAGTATTTTTAGTTGCTAAGTGCAACTCCAGAGATTTACCACCTTGGCTGACATGATTCTCTGCCTGACACTATTTATCTGTACCAGGGACTGTAGCACATTGTCATGGCCAAGAACACAGTTCCTGGAATTTGATTGTCTGGGATTGAACCCAGGCTCTGCCCTTGGGTGAGCCACTCAACCTCTCTGTGTCCCCAGTGGTAAAATGAAAAGAATACAATTACCTCATGGAGCTGTTGTGAAGATTCTATGTGATGGTGGAATAAGGTCTGGAATGTGCACATATTCATCATTAGCATTATCATCACCACCATCATCATCATCACCACCATCACCATGATCACCACCATCATCATCATTACCATCACCGCCATCATCATCATCACCACCATCATCTTCACCATCACCATGATCACCACCATCATCATCATCACCATCACCGCCACCTTCATCATCATCATCACACCATCACCATCATCACCACCATCATCATCACCATCACTACCATCATCACCATCACCACCATCATCATCATCACCACCATCATCATCATGACCACCATCACCATGATCACCACCATCACCACCATCATCATCATCACCACCATCATCATCATCATCACCACCATCATCATCACTACCACCACCATCATCATCATCACCACCATCATCATCATCACCATCACCACCATCACCATGATCACCACCATCATCATCATCACCATGATCACCACCATCATTATCATCACCATCACTACCACCATCATCATCACCACTACCACCACTGTCACCACCATCATCACCATCACCATCACCACTATCATCATGACCACCATCACCACGATCACCACCATCACCACCATCATCATCATCACCACCATCACCACCATCATCATCACCACCATCATCATCATCATCATCACCATCACCACCATCATCATCACCACCACCACCACCATCACCATCACCACCATCATCACCATCACCACCATCACCATGATCACCACCATCATCATCATCACGATCACTACCACCATCATCATCACCATTGTCACCACTGTCACCACCATTATCATCATCATCACCATCACCACCATCATCATCATCACCATCATCACCACCATCACCATGATCACCACCATCATCGTCATCATCACCATCATCATCACCAGCACCACCATCACTATCATCATTACCACCATCCTCATTATTATCATCACAACCATGAATTCCACTCCTTTCAGAATTTCTTTGGGTTGTGCAAAAAAAATTACTTTTCAGTAGAATATGTTACATTTATTAACTTGTAATGGGTTTATTACTGTTATTTGTAAATTAATAGATAAATGTTTAACAAGGGTTTCTGTTTTTAATTTCTAATACAATTTTTATTGATACAACCCAAATAGACAAAGCTTTATGGCAGGTCATTTTTAAGAGTGTAAACAGTCCTGAGACCAGTAAGTTTAAGAAACAAGAAGTAGTTACAACGTAACAGGCATGGAAGCCCTTGGAATTCCTCTTGGGTACATGGGGTCAGACAGCAGTGGGGTTTCCGGACCCCATTCCGAAAGTAGAGATTTCCAGTCCTGACCAGACGAGGCTTCTGCAATAGCTGAGCGGGCTGGATGTTGGGAGGCAGGTCTGACCCCCTCTTCAATCAGTGACTCCAAAACTGGGGGTTGACTGCCCTCCAGAAGCCGCAGGCTAAACCTAAGTGTTGCTGCACCACTTTATGAGCCATTCATCTTCCCGGTGTCAGGACAAAATGCCTGGCTTGAGTCCATGTGCTTGTCTGCTCTGGGAGTTGCTTTATTTTCTCTTTACTTTGGCCCCACAGAACACCATTCTACTAATTAAAGCAGCCTTATTCCAGAGGCCTCTGGAGAGGGCACACAGAGTTATGCCACAGACTGAAGCTGATCCCTCCTCCTCATGGTGTCCTTTCTGGGAAGAGTGGGAACAAAAATAGATGTCTAAGTATGTACCAGGGCAGGGCTCAGTCCTGATGTTTTTATACATGGTGAAGAGCACAGGCCTCAGAATCAGTTCTGGATGCTGCATATGAGTGGTGTGACCTTGGGCAAATCACTGCACCTCTCTGGTCCTCGGTGTCTGAAGCTATACAATGCAATCATTGTCACACTCACCGTTGTAGGACTGTAGTAGGAGCAGAAGGAGAATCCTGTCTTGAGAGTCCTCAGCATGTACTAGCGGGTGCATAGTAAACATCACTCATCAGTGCTTGATACTGTCACTGGTAATGGACAATGACCACTACCTTTACAAACCTTCCCGACAACCCCAAGGGCATAGGAAGAGGAACTCAAAACTTAGAGAGGTGAAGTTAGCATGCCCGCTCACCCAGCTAGAAATTGGCAGTGCTGGGATTTGAACCCAGGACTGTCTGAGTCCTAAGCAGTGTTCCATCAGTGGCTCTGGCCAGGATAGGGGTGCATTGAATCCAGGAGCCGATAAAACAATCTGCTTGGTGACCTCCTGCTGTTTCCTGCTAAGATCTCATTTTCCCTCTCTTTCACCTTGAGGCGAGTTGCTAATATTTGATAGGAAACCTGAGGAACAAAACCGTGAAGCGCAGGATATTTGTAATGATTTTGTCTCCATTTCTTATTTCTCTGTTCCCGAATGGTGAGGAGGGGGTTTGCACACAGTCTTTTTGACTCAAGCAGCAGTCCTGTTGGAAACAGCTTTAAAACGACTGAAGTTAATTCAAATCATTAAAAAATTTTTCCTGAAGGATATCAATTGTAAGGACAAGGATTAAAAAAAAAAAACACCCTATTTTGATTTGCACTGAATGAAGGGATGATATTCTAAGAACCAGGTGCAGAATGAATAAAGGGGGAGAAGCGTGAGAGATGAGGCCTGGGTGGGACAATGGAATGAACATTTCTAAAATCGAGCTGCTGAATTAAGGAATCAGGAAAATGCCTCAATTACGGTATCCAACGGAGGGAAGAGGGAGTGAAACTTACCTTGAAAATGAACAAGGTAGTGGAAAATTTAACACCTTCCAGATCAAGAGCTTCCACCTATTTGGAGAAGTAGCTGCCTTTCTCTTCCTAATATCACTTGGGCAAGAAGAGAAAAACTGTCAGATAAGGGGTGTGTGTGTGTGTGTGAGAGAGAGAGAGAGAGAGAGCACAACATACAGACAGAAATACAGAAAGAGGGAAAAAAACATGGACAGAGACAGAGAGAGACCAAGACAGAGAAAGAGAAAGAGAAAGAGATGGACTCCATGAATGAACCAGGTCCAGTCCAGACAGGTGTCCGTTGGTCTCTAAGCTCTCCCCATCTGTCCCTCTTTCCCTGCCCAGCCAAGCCCTCCAGGGAAGAGAGCCCACTGACCACCATCAGTATGGAGGGCCCTGACCCTCATCTCCCGCTTAGGGCACTCCATCTGGGTGTCCAGTCTGTATCTATGGGCCAGACTCCTATCTAGGAAATGAGCAGACGCCTACCAGCCACCTGAAGGAAGCATAGAGTGGACAGGCCCGGATGAGGGATCAGAAGGTCCAAGTTCAGACCCGGCTCTGCTGGGGTTGCACTGCGATCTTGGGCAAACTTACTTAACCACTGTGGGCCTCAGTCTTCCCACCTGTAAAATGGGAAGGGACATTCCTGTCCTTCCTCCCTCCCAGGGCTGGTGTGGGACTTCAATGAGATCATGGTTCTGAGCATGCTTTGAAATGTTTAAGAGGGCGCCTGGGTGGCTCAGTTGGTTAAGCAACTGCCTTCGGCTCAGGTCATGATCCTGGAGTCCCGGGATCGAGTCCCGCATCGGGCTCCCTGCTCGGCGGGGGGTCTGCTTCTCCCTCTGACCCCCTTCCCCCCTCGTGCTTTCTGTCTCTCATTCTCTCTCTCTCTGAAATAAATAAATAAAATCTTTAAAAAAAAAAGAAATGTTTAAGAGAAAAAGGATACAAAAGTGAGAAACCCTTAAATTTTTATCTGTGGGGGTGAAAGCCTGCTTTGTTACATTTCCTGGATGATTCTCCAATTCTCCTCTTCAATGTGAGGAGTCAATCTGGCCAGAAAGGGGATCATTGTGTTTGCAAGGCTGCAGGAAGAAAACGTTCAGAGAATCCATGTCCTGTTCCATTCTAGAGGAAAACCCCTTATAACACACCATGAAACTCAATGGCAATGATAATATAATAATATGGCAATGATAATATAATAGTGATCATAAAAAAATGGGAAAATAGAGCCACTCAGATCAACTAGGATAATGTAGAGCCGAGGGAAGTGCTGTGTGGTTGTTTTTCTCCCCCAAAACTTCCCAGCCTCATTCCCCTCACCTTGTTCTGAATGGGCCCCTGGCTGCGAGGTGATTCCTTTTGGGAATGGTTTATAGATACGACCTTCCATTTCCATCACACCTGGGCCCTCCTTCCTCTTTGTCTTGAGATGGATTCTGCAGCTCATCAGGACCCTCCTTATCTTGCTTCGTTCCCAAGGGTGTTCAGAAACAAGCCCAGGGAATTAACCAGTCAGAAGGAAACACCACCACCACCATCATTGTGGTGACCCGCCCTGTCAGGCCCGTGGGCAGCCCGTGGGCAGCAGCTCAATAATTGCTTACTAAATCAAGAGGGTTGGCAAGAAGCAGATTCCTCTGGGCATCTCCTTCCTCGCCGCCTGGAATTGCCTAGAAACCGGAAATGGAATTGTTTCAGGAGCTGGAACCTCTAGATTAAACAGCTAAATTGCAATCAGCTGGGATCCAGGAGGCCCTGTGACCCTGCAGGTGCATCTAACAACAGTGTTCTCCTCTAGGCGGTCCCTCTCGATCAATCCTCACGCCTGCCCTGGCGGGTGAGCTTCATCAATACCCCAGCTTGACAGGTGGAGCCTGGAAGCATCATGGCCACACTGAGAAGGCATGTGGGGCTCTGGAAGTAGAGAGATGAGGCTGGAATCCTGCCCCGGGATTAGACCTGTGTGTTGCACAGGTCTGCCTCAATTTTCCCGTCTACAAAATGGTGAAAGCAATTTCTCCTTTGTTTTGGAGAGAGAGAGCATGTGCAGAATTGTCTTACCTTGTATAGGAAGTAAACACACACACACATAAAATGACTACCAATGACCCTTTTTATCAGGGGCCTTTGAGAGGTTTAATGACTTGTCCAAGTAAACAGGGTGGGAATTGGGTTTGCAGACTGGTGTGTAGACAAGAACCCAGGGTTTTCTCAGTTAGGTGTGTATCCCGTGTCCAAGCAAAGGTGCTAATATTTCATTGAGAAATGACACTTTGCCTGTAACCTTGATACCTCATGTATGCACCACTGCCCATGTTTCCCAGAAAACAGTTTATTTGTGAAGACAGGGGTTGTGCCTTCCCCTTCATCAACCCTTACCTGACAAGAGCCCCGCCCCTTTGAGTTCAACTTTCAGTCTGCTCTCCTTACAGCAAAATCCAGAACGTTCTTTACAATCTAGTATCAACATCAAATAACTACAGAGGCAGGTGTAATGAGTGTGAGGCAGGTAGATACAAGACATCAGAGAATACCGGGGTCTGGGGCAAATCCTAGCTACTTAAATTAATGATCCCAGTGAAAAACAAAAAATGTAATGATCCCAAATTAAAAATGTTTTGGAATGTAAATTTATTATTTAAATAAGTGATTAAATTTAAAGATTAAACAACACATTTAGATATATTTGAACAAATGGTTATTGTCATTTAAAAATTATTAAAGATGAATTATCCCAATTAAAAATCAAAAATTCTTTTGCCCCAAATTAAAATGATTTTAAAATTTAAATGCACTATTTAAATAAACAGTAAGATTTAAATATTAAACATTAAATTTAAATATATTTGAATTAACTGTTGGATTTATTATTTAAAAATTATTAAAAATGAATTATCCCAATTAAAAATAAAAAATATTTAACAGAGATAAAATATGTCTTGAGGCTCCAAGGGGATCACAGACCATTTACAACTTTTGTTCTGGGTCAGAGGAAAATACAATTTGCCTATGGCTACAGAGTTGGGGAAGTGGCAGAAGCCACAGTGGTTTCAAAGCTCTCTAGTTCTCGACGCCCAGTCTAGTACTTTTTCTGCTCCGAGGGCTAACTAATTCACACTATTGTGTTAATGACTGACTGAGCCCTTACATTAAAGGTAAGAGTCATGGTAGAAGTCTATTCACTGTGACACTATGTTGAGGGACATTTGAGAGAAGAGGAGCTAGGTGGCCCATGCCATGTTATGTGTCACCCCCACAGCATGGATACATTATTTCCAGGGAAGAAGGAGCATCCTTACTGCTCACAGGAAGTGCCGATGCCCATCACTTCCTGTTCGTTCTCAGGCTAGGGAGGCTTCTCAAGCCCTGTGATTCAGTCCTGGGGGGACAGCTCAGCCATTCCCTGCCACCCACCCCTCTCCAGGTCGTGGGCTTTCCCCCAGCACAGGAACGGACCTTGTTGTAATGGATGCAAACAACGCTGTCTTGCTGTGCTTTCTCATGCTTTCTGCAGGAGAGAAGAAAGCATCATGCACTCGCTTTATTTCAATCCCACGACCTTTGCAAACACATGCCTGCTTATTTGGTCCTGTTGCAGAGGAAGACGTGAAAACCCATGTGATGCTGGAGGAAAATGTGAGACCCCCCCCCCCCCCCGCTAAAAGGTTCCCTTGGTTCTGTCTCAGTGGTGTGTGTGCAAGGAAGCCAGACCCTGTTCTCAGAGCGCCGGTTTGTGCAACACACCGGTTTTGAGGAACAGCTGCTTTTCCCTCTCAAACGTAGAAAGAATAACCTGACTCCCAAGAATCCATATAAAGATGCAACCAGAAAACGCAGCCCAAGTGCCCAGTACAGTGCTTCCACGTAACGAGCTCCCCACAATGAAGGGCAATGCTGTGAATATAAAGCTTAATTGGAAAACAGCCATGCCCGTTCATTTAGCTACGATGGAGGCTCTGTCTGTGCTACAACAATAGAGTTCACTAGTCACTGAAAAATTTACTATCTGGCCTTTTGCAGAAGGAGCTGGATGACTTCTGACTTAGTGGAATCAGACAGAGCTGGGCTCATCGTTAGGGAACAGGTTGCTTTGCTTCTCTGGGCATCTATTTTCCCACCTCTAAAATGGGGATAATAATTGAGCCTTCTTGTAAGGATGTCGTGAGGAGTCAAGGAGATAGTTCAGGGCCTTAACCCTTGGTTCCCTCTCTCCCTGCTGTCTGTAGCCTCTTGGCCTCCAAATGAGGCTCTCTGAGGCCTCGGTCTCTCTCCAGAGTTCTGGAGCAGGCGAGGCCAGGACCGGTTGTCGAGGCAGCATACAAGAGCCACCATTTGCATTGTGGGGGTAACGAGCCTGGTCGTCTGCACAACCCTTGGCCTGCATGAGCACCACCCTTCTGTGTGGTAGGCATTTTCTACGGGCAAAGACGTGATGTTTGGAGAAGTAAAGCCAGACAGTGGCAAACCAGCACATGACCCTGGGTTACTCTGATGCTAGAGGCGATACTCAGAGAGGCATGGGTGGGCCGGGGTTGGGGGAGGCTGCTCTGAAAGCTAGAATGGGAAATTCACTGTGGTGTGTCAGCGTGGGGGGGGAGCTTGCAGATTCCAAATGGGGCCAAGCCACCCCCTGACAGATGTGGAGACTGAGGTCTCGAGGAGAGAAGGCACCCGTCTGAGGGGAGTCAGAGGTATGGCAGGACCTACAAGCAGGTCCTGCCCAGCTCTCTGCCTTGCTTCTTACCGGCCCAGCCCAGCCCAGCCCTTGGCTCCGGGCAGATGGGGTTCACTGGAAGTGCTTCCCTCTCACCTCCGCACCTGCACCAGGGGGTTCTCTCTATCCATCCCCCTGCATGTCACCTGGCTGCCTCCTGGTCACCCTTGAAGTGTGCATCACCACCCCAGGGAAGCCTAGCTGAGCCACCCAGGCTAGGCTGGGCCCTCCTCTGGGCTCCCCACATTTTGTGTCATGACAACCCATCTCCCCCATGAGCATGGCGCTCACTGTTTGTTGACTGACTGACTGACTGACTGAATGGATGAAGGCATGCTGCCCAGAGACCCCTCACAGGGCTGGGAAGAGAGCACTGTAGCGAGCCGACAAGAGTTTGTGAAATAGAGACTGTGGCCTGCTTGCTTCCATGCCTGCTGTCCTCCTTCATGCCTACATCCTCCCTCTGTGGAAGGGACGGACACTGGAGAGAGAGTCAGGAGACTGGGATCCAGGTGTTGGTCCTGCCACCCACCCTCAGGGAGCGTTGCACGGTGCCTTCCCTCCCTTGGGCTGGGGGTTCCCTCACTAACGAACCCCAGGGAAGATCCGCCTCCAACTCGCTGAGGGCCTTTTAGCAGAGGACGTGAGAATCAGCCATGTGCTTCATCCCGGAATACCTCTGGAGGGTTCCTGGAGGGAACCACACAGTTCCAGTCCCTCCTCTTTCCTGTTCTCCACCCAGGGCCTGCAAGGAACCAGGGCTGTGTTCTCAGGGGTAGTTTTCTAGGATTCCCTATGATACTATGTGAGAGGTGAACATACGGCACGGTGCTAACATGTGGAGTCGAAACTACTGCTCTGTAACCTGCCTCTTTCAAGGCACACCCGAGGAAATCGTGGCTACAAACAAAACAACAAAGAACCACCAAATTTAAAAAAAAGAACAAACAAAAAAACACCATCTCCCACAAAAACATCTCAAAGGAAACGCTGGGAAAAAATACAGTCCCTCTTGTCTCGGGACACATAATTGGAGAATACCGGGAAAGGCTCCTCCCTCTGGTCCTCAGTTTCCCCATCTGGAATATGGGGAGGAGATTTCCTCCAGTGCCCCTTTCCTTCTGGGGTCCTGGGTTTCTGCATAGCCCCTCAGGTGCCCGCTGCAAAGCCGGGAGCCTGGAGCTTCCGTGAAATTTAGGTCACATGGGCTGAAATGCGCTGCTTGTTTTCCAGTAGGACCTGCTTCTCCATAGGCTTCCCACGTACCCAGCAAAACAGAAACCAGAGAGACTGAACCCTTTTATCAAAGGAGCAACTCTGGAGAAGCTGGGACGCTGTGAAGCCTTGGGAAGGCAAAATCAAAGGCAAACTTTGAGGAAACACTTTGTAAAGCAAAAGAAAAATTCCATCATGCTTGCAACAGTGCTATCGATTCCACGGAAGGTAATTGACTTGGAACAGGGCGAGGCTGCGTCTGTTCATGTCTCCAGGCTGAAAAAGCAGACCCAGAAGGGAAGTCAGACAAATACGCAGACAATCTGTTTGTCAGATAATTGGCATAAAAATGGTATGTTTCCCTCACCTCTTGAATTATTTGGGTGCTTCAGGAAAAATCCTCCATCCTAAAATTTTATGTGGAAACACAATTGTGAAGAAAGGTTCTTTCTCCCTCTCTCTCTCCCTTCTCTTCCTTCTTTCTTTCCTTCCTTCCCTTTCCCTTTCTCCTTCCTTCCTTCCTTCCTTCCTTCCTTCCTTCCTTCCTTCCATCTATGCATCCATCATCCATCATTTTATTAGAAATATATTAGATTCTGGGGGGCTTGAGTGCCTCAGTTGGTTGGGTGTTCGACTCTTGATCTTGGCTCAGGTCATGATCTTGGGGTCATGGGATCCAGCCCCACATGGGGCCTCTGTGCTCAGTGGGGGGGTCTGCTTGGGGTTCCCCCTCTCTGTCCCCCTCTGCCCCTCCCCCTATTTATGCATTCTCTCCTTCTCCTAAATAAATGAAACTTTAAACAATAAATATATTAGAATCTATCTATCTATCTATTATCTTTCTAGCTAGCTATCCAGCCATGCACACATCTACCCATCCATCTCTCTTGCTATCGGCCTATCTATCTGAATGTATATTAGATATATATTCAATTCTTCCTTCTTTCTGCCTTCTTTTTTTCCTTCCTTCCTATCTGAATATATATATTTCTACCTTTTTTCTTTTCATCCATTATCCACCTATAAAATCTAATATGTATATATAATATAACATAAGAGAATCTCATATTCATCAGAGCGAGAACAAGAGACAGCACAAGAGGGAATCTGTGTTGGGCTCTGGGGACTCAGTGAGGCACAAGAAAGACATGAGGGGGAAAGGTGATGTGGCCTCACGGGGCCCATCATCTAGGGGATTACAACCCGCTGTGGTATGCCCAGTTGGAGGAAACATGGGGGAGGGGAAGCTGGGTGAGCAGAGGGGAGGAATCAAATCAGCCTAAATGGTTGGGAGAAATGGTAGTGGTCAGGGAAGGGCCACTGGAGAAAGACACTATCCCACAAAGAGCATTGGACTAAAATTCAGGATCCACATCTTGTGCCAATGAACATATCACTCTCCCTAGTGACCTGAGTGTCATCATACATAAAATCAACTCAACACGCCTCAAAATATGTACCACAGAACCCTTGTTTTTTGTGACATTCTGTGAAAGAATAAATCGCTGGCTAGCCAGATATAAGATACTCACATGGGATCTTCATCCACTGAGAATGAAAACTACAGTTTAAGGTATAGTAAGGGCTCTGACAAGTCCTGCAGTTAAAAAAAAAAAAAAATGAATTGAGGGCGCCTGGGTGGCTCAGTCGGTTAAGCGACTGCCTTCGGCTCAGGTCATGATCCTGGAGCCCCGGGATCGAGTCCCGCATCGGGCTCCCTGCTCAGCGGGGAGTCTACTTCTCCCTCGGACCCTCTTCCCTCTCGTGCTCTCTCTCTCTCAGTCTCTCTCAAATAAATAAATGAAATCTTTAAAAAAAATGAGTTGAACTCTACTTCCAAAATTTCTTTAATAAGACATGTTTTTAAAGTAGAATCTCAGTACTCTGTGATTCCACAGGATGCCTTTTGCAAAATGCGGAAACATAATTATGCTATTAAGAACATCTTACGTGTGCATATTACTCTACGGTTCGAAAGCATTTTCTTTATAATGCCCTGCTTGACTCTCACAAAACGTCCGGGAAGGTGATATAGTAGCTCCTCTGTGCTGAGCGTGAGCCCAGTGCGGGGCTTGATCTCCCGGCCCTGAGATCATGACCTGACCTGAAATCAAGATTTGGACACTCAGCTGACTGAGCCACCCAAGCACCACACTTCTTTGTACTTTTATCTTACGTTCCAAAGAAAGATCACAAACTGAAATCCCCCACAGGCTAGGGAGGCAGCATAAATGAGCCTAACAGGTGTTCACCAGGTACAGGGCAATAGGGAGTGGTAGGGACTGGGGCAAAGTGGAAAACTGAGTCCTTCCAGGAGAGGGTGGTTCTTACTCAGCTCCAGCTGATGGTTATTGTATAGAAGTCCAGGCCTGGTGTTGCCAGATCTTTTGATTTTTCACGGGGAGCTCTAAATCTAGATTTTTATGTGAAACCCCCTGATCACTGGCCACCACTTCATTTTTTGTGAGGGTCTCAAACTATGCCAATGGGTTGGATTTGACTCAGAGTCCACCTGCTAGAAATTCCTCCCCTCAATGAATGTGCTTCCATTGTAGCACTTGGCACCCCTCATTATACTTACTAATTTACATATCTATTCCTTCCCCCACCCAACTGGGCTGTAATACCCTTGAAAGGAGGGATTATGGCTTAATCACCTTTCACGTCCCAGTGCCCATCACAGGGCTGGCATGTAAAAGGGGCATACCAAACACTTATTGAATGAATGCTACATTCCCTCTCTCTACCGCAGCTGAAAAATAAATATATAATAGTTTTTAATTAAAAAGAAACAGGATGAGCCTGGTGATGGGTATTAAAGAGGGCACATTCTGCGTGGAGCACTGGGTGTTATGCACAAACAATGAATCATGGGACACTACATCAAGAACTAATGATGTAATGTATGGTGATTAACATAACAATAAAAAATTTAAAAAAAAAGAAAACAAAATTCAACCAAGTAAAAAAAAAAAGAAATAAAAAAGAAACAGGATGAAATATGCATGAGAATCTTATTCTTTGACAGGAGGCAGCGTGTTAAGGAGAAAGATTTTCAAATTATGTTTGCCAGTGATGCTCCTGAAAGACTAAAAAAGTTTTCTGGGCATGCGGTCTCGGCTGGCAAAATCTTGTTCTCGGTTCTGCATTGCGACTAATGCTCACTGTGTTTGGATAGTTCTCAAAGCACAAGAAGGTTGCTTGTTAAAACAAGTTATTGCCCTGTGGGTTATAGAGATCCCATGATGAGGAATTCAAACACCCCCCGGCTCACCCCTCACCACCATTCTTTGGACTGTTACTCCTTAGGAGTGTCTTTTCTCACAATAATGACAAAATAATACTAATTACAAAGTGCCTCCAATAAGAAATACAGTGCGGGGGCACCTGGGTGGCTCAGTGAGTTGAGCGTCCAATTCTTGGTTTCACTTCAGGTCATGATCTCATGGCTCGTGAGATCAAGCCTTGCGTTGGGCTCTGCGCTCAGCAGGGAGTCTGCTTAAGATCCTCCCCCTTTGCTCCTCTCCTCCCACACACACTCTCTCTCTTTCTCTCTCAAATAAATAAATAAATAAATCTTTAAAAAGAAGAGAGAGAGAAAGAAATACAGTGCAGCAGCCTGAAGGTTTCCACTGCTGGCTTCAAAATCAGAGCTGAACTGGAATCTTAGTTTGGCACAATGACCGAGGTGATCTTGAGCCAGAGACGGATCCTTCCTGAACTGAAGTTTCCTTTTCTGACAAATATGGATAATAATGCCTGCTTTGTTTTTTTGTTCCTAAGGGTTGGAAATAGCACATGTGAAAGGCTGGGCATATAGCAGATGTTGAATAAAGGACAGCCACCATCATCTAAAAAATGGTTTCCAAATTTCTTTTACATGGCAAGACTCCTTTTCAGATTAAATCATACCTGGAACCCCGACATGGAAAATAGGGCACATGAGGGATGCTCAGGTTTGAGTGGGTGTAGGAACCCAAATCCTCACCCCTTGGGGGAAACTCTGCAGACCTCTGGGGCTCTAAAGAACAGTCTACAAGCCATGGGTGTATTCTAACTACCACTTTCCAAGATGTGAAGACTGAGTTTCAGGTGGGGGCGTGACTTCCTTAGCACTTACAGGGGGTCTT
Organism: Zalophus californianus; assembly: GCF_009762305.2. Classification (NCBI taxonomy): domain Eukaryota; kingdom Metazoa; phylum Chordata; class Mammalia; order Carnivora; family Otariidae; genus Zalophus; species Zalophus californianus. Next base: position 19,824,874 of record NC_045608.1, on the reverse strand, counting down.
CCAAGGAACCAGGAGTCAAACCTAGGACGCTGGTCGTACAAAAAGATCAACAGGGTAGAGATGAAAAGCAAGGGCTTTGGGATCTCTCCAGCCTGGTTCATAGCCTGGATCCATCCCCTCTGCCTTGGTGACAATGAGTGTGACACTTCCCCACTGTGAAACTGCTCTTCCCCTCTGTAAAATGGAGGCAATGATGAGTACCTAATTTGCAGAGCCATTATGAAAAATAAATAAGATAACATACATAAAAGCACCAAGCAGGGTGCCTGGCATATAGCTGACACAATACCAAAAATTAATAATAAAAATAATAGAGATCATTATAACCATATCAACAATGCCTTGAGCCTGTACAGGGATTCACGGCTCACAAAGGTCCTTAATAGTCACTTCGCCCTTAAAACTACCAACGAGGGAGTGATTATTCTTCTCATTGTACAGACACCACTCCCCACCCCCTCTTCCCCAAGAAAAGAAGAAGCTCCAAAGGATGTTGTCATTTGCCCAAGTTCATATGGTAGTTCAAAGGTGGAGTTAGGATTTAGATTCTTCTGGCACAGGTCTGGTGCCCTAGTGCCTTAGAACCACACCCACTCTAGCTGGATTGATATGCTTTCCACAAAATCATCCTGGATCACAAATGGCTGATACATGGCATATGCACCACCACTCTCCACTTCCATGCTCATGGCAGACATTGTAAATCCATCTCCCCTGAGCCTCGAAATCCTTCCTTACACAGGGCTATTATAAACGGGCAGCCATTTCCAGCAGATCGGTATTGGGCTCAGAAGCAGCAACCCTCTGGCCATACCCCACCCTCCGTCCCTTGCCCTGGGCAGTCATGAGCCTGGAACCTGGGCTGCTGTGCCGTAAAGAGCATGCAGGGCTCCATGTTGTTGGGTCCCTGGGACATCTTTCTTTGTCCTCTGGCTCTCTGCCAGCAACGCCTGAGAAAAGGAAAAGAGCTATTATAGGAAAAGCTATTTGTGCTTAAAAAGATCCTTTATCTAGGTGTTGAATCACATAATTAGGAGCCTTTCCCAATAAGATTTAGCACTCCCACCTGGATTGGTGGCCATTGTCCACACTCTCCCCACTTTCCAGCTGAATTTAGCTCCCTGTCTGCTGCCTGTCCCCAGCAATTTCCTGTATTTGAATTAAATGCTGATGAGAGTCTGTTTGTCCCAAATGGGCCCCCTTGAGATTTATGCCTCTTCAGGGCAGGAGGAGCAGGCGAATTATTCATGACCCCTTGAGTACCAGAAGTTTTGTTTTAAAGACATATGGGGTTGGGGGAATGAAGAGAACAATCTCAGACACACACTTCTGGGTCGGTGGTTGTTGTACCCACTTCCTCCTTCCCGGATGCTCACAGTTTTTCTTCGTGTTTATTGTCTGGTTTGATGGGAAAAAATATGATACACTGATGCAGAACAAATGCAACCGTCACTTTAGGATCAGAATGTACCTAGCTCACTTCACAGTTATGATGTTGTCACGTAGCTGCCCATCCTATCATGTTTCTGGGAGTTACAGACACCTTCCCCCAGGCCCCCTCAAGGTGTCTAGGTGTGTAAATGTGTGTGTGTGTGCGGGCGGGCGTGCATGTGTCAGAGAAAGAGAGAGAGGGAGAGAGAGAGAGAGTGCCCATTGTTATAATCACTCCTGTGCATTCAGCCTGAATCTTCTCCACCTTCTACCCTCGTCACACTCACCAGGCAAAACCTCAACCCAGGTGAAATCCAAGCACTGGCCTTTTCCGCATCTGTGGCTACGTAGGTCCACATGGTTGGAGAGAAACCACAGCCAACCTTCACTTTAATTCATGCTCTCTAACCTCACAATCCTATTGCAGTTCTTTGACCCCAGAGGCTCGAGGCCATTCCCAGCCCTCTTCATCCCTCCACCACTTCCTACTCTGTCCTGGTTAATAATCTTCTTCCTTTCCCCTGAGAAAACAGGAAGGGGTTTTCCCTGCACGGTGCGTCTGCCACCGTGGCACCTGCCAACCTTCCCTGGATGAACCTGTGCACCCAGCCCTTCCGGTTCCCTTGGCTGTCCCACCTGGACCCTGGTTTCCCGTTCGCTCCTTATTAAGCACACCACCCCAGCAGTCCAACCCTTTCTCTCCTGCATCATCAGTTTTTCTCCTTCTACTGGGTCATTCCCATCAGCAAATAAACTTGTTGCAACAGCTCCCTTCCTAAAACAAAACAAAGCAAATGAAAATAACAACCACAAGAGACTTCCCTTGAGCCTACATCCCACTTTAGCCACCATCTGTTCCTTTTAGGAAAAAAAAAAAATCACTCAAAAGAGTTGCCCAGATTCCTCTAGTTCTCCCTCTCCTATTCTGCCTGGAGTCCACCCCAGTCAGGCTGCACTGAAGCTACTTCTGGCAAGGTCACATTGATTTCCATTTTGCTACATCCAAAGGCTATCCCTGGTGTTCATCTTATTGGAACTGTCAGAGGTCTTTGTTGCAATCAGTTGTGGCAATCAGTATTTGTTGCAAGAAGTTGCACTCATTTTAAAATGCTTTCTTCCGTTTGGCTTCCATGACAAACAAGCTTCTGGTTTTCCTCCTCCCTAGCTGGTTGCACCATCCCCATCTCTCTGCCTGGTTCTTCATTGCCTGTATGCATCTCAGGACTCAGGACTCTTCCCTCCTTGTGCTCACTCCTCCAGAGTCTCATCCAGCCTCCAGGCTTCACATAGAAGTTATGCCCTGACAACTCCTACATGTACAGATCTCCAGCCCCAGTCTCTCCAAACCTGTTAGAGTCCTGCTCAGCATCTTCACTTGGACGTCGAGTAGGCGCCCAGCCTAAGGGGTCCACTCTCCCCACAGCTGCACCTCCCACACCTCGCCAATGGCAACTCCATCCTTCCAGCTACTTGGAGTCAATCTCATTGCTTCCTTTTTCTCACTGCTCACAAATCTCTCAGGAAATCTCGACCTTCCAAATACTCCAGAAAATGATGACTTTTTAAAACATCCACTGTGATTATTCTAGATTATTTTTTTCTCAGTTTTATTGACATATAACACTGTATAAGTTTAAGGTATACAGCATAATTATTTTACATATATATTAAAATCAACTCTTTTAGCAACTGTCAAATATATATATACTGTTATATATTATAATTATATATTTGACGTAAAACATTGTATAAGTTTAAGGTGTACAACATGATTGTATATATAAAAGTATATATATATACTTTTTAAAATTATGTTAATCACCATACATTACATCATTAGTTTTTGATGTAGTGTTCCATGATTCATTGTTTGCGTATAACACCCAGTGCTCCATGCAGAACGTGCCCTCGTTAATACCCATCACCAGGCTAACCCATCCCCCACCCCCCTCCCCTCTAAACCCCTCAGTTTGTTTCTCATACTTTCAAGATCTAGTCTCTTAGCAACTTTCAAGTATATGATACAATTAGCATTAGCTAATTATAGTCATCACATTGTATCCCCAGAACTTATCTTATAACTAAAAAATTTTTGTTTGTTTTTTTTTGCCTTTTGACCACCTTCACCTAATTCCTCTACCCCCACCCCATCCCCATTTTGGCAACCACAAATCTAATCTCTGTTTCAATGTGTTTGCTTTTTTGAGATTCCACATATTAAGTGAGATCAGAGAATATTTGTCTTTCCCTGACTTATTTCATTTAGCATAATGCCCTCAAGGTCCATCCATGTTGTTGCCAATGGCAGGATTTCATTCTTTTTTATTTCATTGTATATGTATACCCCAGTTTTTTTAATCCATCGACCGTCAGTGAACCCTTAGGTTTATTCCATATCTTGGCTATTGTAAACAATGTGGCGATAAACAGGGGTGCAGACATCTCTTTAGGATAGTGATTTCATTTCCTTTGGATAAATATTCCAAAGTGGAATTGCTAGATCATATGGTAGTTCTATTTTTTAAATTTTTTGAGGAACCTCCACACTGTTCCCCATAGTGGCAGCACCATTTTACATTCTCACCCAGTCTCACAGTGTGTTCTTCACATCCTTGCCAACATTTGCTATCTCTTGTCTTTTTGACAGTAACCATTCTGACAGGTGTGAGGTGACATCTCATTGTGGCTTTGAGTTCCATTTCCCTAACAACGAGTGATGTTGAACATCTTCCTTTGTGTCTGTTGGACATTTGAGTATCTTTTTTTTTTTTTTTTGGAAAAAATGTCTATTTCGGTCCTTTGCCTATTTTTAATTAGATTATTTGGGTTTTCATTTATTTTTTATTTCGTTGTATGAGTTCCTTATCTATTTTGGATATTAGCCCCTTATCAGATATGTGGTTTTCAAGGATTTTCTCCCTTAACCTGGATTATTGCAGTAGCCTCCCACTTCCCCATGTTCCTCCTGGCTTCTGTCCCTGTCTCCACCATCTATTCTCCACCCAGCAGCCAGAAGGATCCTTTTATTTATTTTATTTAAAGATTTATTTATTTATCTATTTGGCGGGGCAGAGGGGAGGGAAGAGGCAGAGGGAGAGAATCTCAGGCAGACTCCCCACTGAGCACAGAGCCCACTGGGGGCTCGATCCCACGACCCATGAGATCATGACCTGAGCTGAAACCAAGAGTCAGATGCTCAACTGCCTGAGCCACCCAGGCGCCTCTAGAAAGATCCTTTTAAAACGAGATTCAAATCATGTCATTTCTTCACTCAATATTCTCCAATGGTTTTCTATCTCATATGGATGCTGAGGTGCCGTATCTGTTACGAGATTTCTTGTATACCTGCTTACCTCTTCCATTCTGTTACCTCTACCTCTTAGCCAAGTTCCTACTGCATTGTTTCCAGAGACGCCTGTGTCTTTTCTCACTTTCGGAGCTGAAAACTCTGCAGGCTCACCGCCCTTTCGGACTCAGTTCCACACCTTCTAATCTCTATCCTGCCCAATCTGGCTCTGAGTCCTTCTTCTGGTCCAGGAGCTTTAAGGCACTTCTGCCCAAACCCTGCATGCAAGGTAGTAATTTTTCCCCATGGACACTTGTGAGTGTAGTGTAGACTGTCATGTATGTTCACATGAAATTCGTCTTTCCGTCTTTGTTAGTAATGGAAAAGGAAGGCAGGATGGTGAGTGTCGAGCCCTCTCAGTCAGATGGGGCTCAGATTGAGTCCTGACACTTCTTAGCTGCATCACCTTGGGCTGGCAACTTCTTCTCTGTGGGACTCAGTTTACTCACCTGTCAAATGGGAACAGGGATGCTCCTTCTTTCCCAGAATCGTGGAGGAATCAAATGAGATTTGAGCGTAAAGGAGATGGTTTTTTAATCAAATCCTGGCTCTGTGTGAGGATTTTTAAAAATCCCACTCACTGTGTGACCTTAGGCAAGTGTCGTGACGTTTCTGACCCTCTGTTTGTTTAGTTATAAAATGGGAATAAGCGTGAGTACCTTATAAGGCTATTGTTAAGGATTACAGGAAATCATGCATATCGAATGCTTGGCTAAGAGCTTGGTACCTAGCAAGTACTCAATTATTATCATTATTATTTTTTATAAAGCTTTTGGGTTCAAAAGCCATGGTGGGATAACAGTCACCAAGAATGGGGGGCAAATCCCCGAATATCAGAGTGCCCGAATGAAACGTTAATGGCATCAGTGATAAAATCTTAACCTGGAGATGTTACATTTCTGGGGCTTAGAATCTTCTGTTCTTCTCTGGGCATTTTGCTTCTCGAATAGCACTTCAGAAGCAAGCCAAACTTCTTCAGCTGTAAAGAAGGCAACTGCCGGAGAGCCTAGGGTAAAATATGAAAGCCTTTCTCTTCACACTTATCCTGCCAGCAGTCTTAAAGGGGGCAACACACTGTCCTTCTATCTTCATCTGCAGATGAATGTAAAGCATGCTGTTTGGGGCATGATGGATGGGGCAAGCTGCTGAACACATCAGCTCCTCTCCAGAAGGTTGAGGCCCCCTCGGTGAAGGTAAATACATCACCAAGAAGCCTGCAGAAAGGTCTAGATTTCAGCCTGGAGGGGGGAGGAGAAAGAGGCTGAGCCTTTTCAATAATTAATTCCCTTTAATCTTTTAAAAATTTTATCGTTCAACATACTGTACATACAAAACAGTAAAGATCTATACAGACAGTTAAAGAATAATAATAGCATGAATACCGGTGTATTCATGTCTTGGCTCGTGGAACAGAACATTATTAATAATTTAGAAGCTCCTTACAAAGACCACTGCTCTAAATTTCATTTTAATCATTTCTTTGCTTTGCTTTATAGCTTTGCCATCATGTGCATGTTTCTAAATAATGATAATAATACGGTGGTAATAACAACAACAAAGGCAAAAATAACAGTAAGAGCTAAAACATTTCCAGATGTTTGCTCTGTGCCAGACACTCTTCTTTTCTTATATATATAATTTTTTTGATTATGTTATGTTAGTCACCATACAGCACATCTCTTCTAAGGCTCTACACATATTCATTCTTTTATTTATTTTTTATTTTTTATTTTTTTTAAAGATTTTATTTATTTATTTGAGAGAGAGAGAATGAGAGATAGAGAGCACGAGAGGGAAGAGGGTCAGAGGGAGAAGCAGACTCCCTGCCAAGCAGGGAGCCCGATGCGGGACTCGATCCCGGGACTCCAGGATCATGACCTGAGCCGAAGGCAGTCGCTTAACCAACTGAGCCACCCAGGCGCCCATATTCATTCTTTTAATCTTCACCAGAACTCTTTGAGGTAGGGGCTGTTGCAGTCTTCAAGAGTCCACAGAGAGATTAGGTAACTCACAAAGGTCACACAGCTTGGGGAAAGGGACACCCGCTTACAAACCCATTGTTGGCTCCAGAGTCCATGACTCTGCTATCTGTCTCTCAATAGGGCATTTAGTTTTGCTTGTTTTTGAACTTTCTATACAAGATCTCATATGCTATGGATTTGTATGGGATTGAGTTCTTTGGCTTAATAAGAACTTTCTGAGATTCATCGGCATGAATGCATGTAGCTTCATAGCTGCCTCTAGCTTCATGCATTCATTTTCACAGCTGCGTAGTATTTCAACATATCCATTCTGTTGATGGAGACTTGGGTTGTGTCCAGTTTCTCCCTTAATCTCTATAGAAATATGACCACATAGAATAAGATCCTCTTGGTTTTATAGACCAGGGAACTGAAGCTTGACGAAGAAAAGAGGCTTTCCCTGGATAGAGCTGGCAGGTGCAGAGAAAGACTTCAAACCTGGAACCGTCTGCCTCCCAACCTCTAGCTCTTCCTGCTGTTCTGAGCTTAGACTTCCATTGCTGAGCACAGACTGTTAAATTTGAACCTGTGGTGTTATGTTTAGCTCCCCCTCCCCGGAGGAATAAGCTTTAAAGTCTCCATTGTCTTCCTTCTGGGAGAAGCCATATTCATCCTTTACATACAATGTGAATGGCAAGTCCTGAGTTGAGTTTTGTGGATAGAAAGATGAATAAGGCACAGTTGGCTTTGGGATTTCTCTGATTGCGGAGAGAGAAGACAGACATTCCTAATAGTAGTTAACATGTACCTTAGGTCTTACAGGAGAGAGAAGTACAAAGGGATCTGGAAGGGCAAAGGTGAAAGTGAAATCAGGGAAGACTGCCTGGGGAAGAAACATTTAAGGCAGCCCTTGAAGACCGAATAAGAGTTATTCTGTTGGGTGAAGCAGGGCACTTCTGCTGGGGGAACAGCACAGGTCAAGACTTTGATGAAATAGGAAAGTCATGGCATATTCAGAGAGCAGGGAGAAATTTGGGTCAGCTGTGGGAGAAAAGGGGACACAAAAGCTTGATGGTGAGTGGTTTTGGATGTCAAGCTAAGATGTTTGGACGTGGCCTTATGAGTAATGGGGGTTGTTGTCACTGAGGTTTCAAGGCACAGGCATGGCACAAAGGGACCGCTCTTTCAGAATAATCTTCTTGTGTCCAGTGTGGAGCTCCCTTTTGGAGGATAGTCACAAAGTTTCCCTTTTGAGAGAATGGAAGTCAGGGACCCCATTCTCAGAAGAGTTAAGGATCTAGACGGGAACTCATAATTCAGATTCATATCTTATTCTCTCCCTCCCAGTAATACTTACCTTCCAAGTGTTTAGTTCCTACTCTGTTAGCTGTATGAGTTGGGGGAAATGGTACCAATTCTCTGTGTTGTGGCTTCCTGTCTATAAAATGAGCATAATAAAATCTCATAATAATATCAGGGAGTTTTAGGACAAATAAAGGAAATCATACATATAAAGTAGTTACAACAGTGCCAGGTACCCAGTTTTATTGAAAGTTTAATGTGATTATGCTCCTCCTTGTCTTCCTCATCTTCCTCCTCCTCCTCCTCACTCCTTTCAGGAGACTTTGAAATACATTTAATGATACTGAATCTTTTTAATAGCTCTGTCGAGTGGGTAGCATAAGTATTTTCCTCCATAAACAGATTAGAGATCTAATAGTTTGAGAGAGTTGACTAGTATCACTGGAATCAATAATGGGCTTGCAATTTCCATCTGTGCCTTTTTATGGATCTCCAGCCATGACCTCTTACACCCACTCTCAGTCTGGGACACTGCTCCATGCCCTACCTAGAAAGTGGCAATCCTTAGAAATGACCACATATTTGAACTCAACAACAGCTCATTCAGCACCTTGGACGGAGGCATAAATTCTTATTTTTTAATTTTTTATTATGTTAATCACCATACATTACATCATTAGTCCTTCATGTAGTGTTCCATGATTCATTGTTTGTGCATAACACCCAGTGCTCCACGTAGAATGTGTCCTCTTTAAAACCCATCATCAGGCTAACCCATCCCCCCACCCTCCTCCCCTCTAGAACCCTCAGTTTGTTTTTCAGAGTCCATCGTCTCTCATGGTTCGTCTCCCCCTCCGACTTACTCCCCTTCATTCTTCCCCTCCTGCTATCTTCTTCTTTTTTCTTTTTTCTTAACATATGTTGCATTATTTGTTTCAGAAGTACAGATCTGTGATTCAACAGTCTTGCACAATTCACAGTGCTCACCGTAGCACATACCCTCCCCAATGTCTATCACCCAGCCACCCCATCCCTCCCACCCCCCACCACTCCAGCAACACTCAGTTTGTTTCCTGAGATTAAGAATTCCTCATATCAGTGAGGTCATATGATACATGTCTTTCTCTGATTGACTTAGTTCACTCAGCATAACACCCTCCAGTTCCATCCACGTCGTTGCAAATGGCAAGATCTCATTCCTTTTGATGGCTGCATAATATTCCATTGTGTATATATACCCCATCTTCTTTATCCATTCATCTGTCGATGGACATCTTGGCTTTTTCCACAGTTTGGCTATTGTGGACATTGCTGCTATAAACATTGGGGCGCACGTACCCTTTCGGCTCCCTACATTTGTATCTTTGGGGTAAATACCCAATAGTGCAATTGCTGGATCGTATGGTAGCTCTATTTTCAACTTTTTGAGGAACCTCCATACTGTTTTCCAGAGGGGTTGCACCAGCTTGCATTCCCACCAACAGTGTAGGAGGGTTCCCCTTTCTCCACATCCCCGCCAACATCTGTCGTTTCCTGACTTGTTAATTTTAGCCATTCTGACTGGTGTGAGGTGGTATCTCATTGAGGTTTTGATTTGGATTTCCCTGATGCCGAGCGATGTTGAGCACTTTTTCATGTGTCTGTTGCCCATTTGGATGTGTTCTTTGGAAAAATGTCTGTTCATGTCTTCTGCACATTTTTTTTTAATTTTTTATTGTTATGTTAGTCACCATATATTACATCATTTGTTTTGGTGTAGTGTTCCATGATTCATTATTTGTTCATAACACCCAGTGCTCCATGCAGAATGTGCCCTCTTTAATACCCATCACCAGGCTAACCCATCCCCCAACCCTCCTCCCCTCTAGAAACCTCAGTTTGTTTTTCAGAGTCCATCATCTCTCCTGGTTCCTCTCCCCCTCTGACTTACTCCCCTTCATTCTTCCTCTCCTGCTATCTTCTTCTTTTTCTTTTTTTTTTAAATATGTTGTGTTATTTGTTTCAGAAGTACAGAACTGTGATTCAACAGTCTTGCACAATTCACAGCACTCGCGGTAGCACATACCCTCCCCAATGTCTATCACCCAGCCACCCCATCCCTCCCACCCCCGACCACTCCAGTAACCCTCAGTTTGTTCCTGAGGTTAAGAATTCCTCATATCAGTGAGGTCATATGATACATGTCTTTCTCTGATTGACTTATTTCACTCAGCATAACACCCTCCAGTTCCATCCACGTCGTTGCAAATGGCAAGATCTCATTCCTTTTGATGTCTGCATAATATTCCATTGTGTATATATACCACCTCTTCTTTACCATTCATCTGTCGATGGGCATCTTGGCTCTTTCCACAGTTTGGCTATTGTGGACATTGCTGCTATAAACATTGGGGTGCACGTACCCCTTCGGGTCCCTACATTTGTATCTTTGGGGTAAATACCCAGTAGTGCAATTGCTGGATCGAATGGTAGCTCTAATTTCAACTGTTTGAGGAACCTCCATACTGTTTTCCAGAAGGGTTGCACCAGCTTGCATTCCCACCAACAGTGTAGGAGCGTTCCCCTTTCTCCACATCCCCGCCAACATCTGTCGTTCCCTGACTTGTTAATTTTAGCCATTCTGACGGGTGTGAGGTGGTATCTCACGGAGGTTTTGATTTGGATTTCCCTGATGCCGAGCGATGTTGAGCACTTTTTCATGTGCCTGTTGGCCATTTGGATGTCTTCTTTGGAGAAATGTCTGTTCATGTCTTCTGCCCATTTCTTGATTGGATTATTTGTTCTTTGAGTGTTGAGTTTGATAAGTTCTTTATAGATTTTGGATACTAGCCCTTTATCTGATATGTCATTTGCAAATATTTTCTCCCATTCTGTTGGTTGTCTTTTGGTTTTGTGGACTGTGTCTTTTGCTGTGCAAAAGCTTTTTATCTTGATGAAATCCCAATAGTTCATTTTTGCCCTGATTTCCCTTGCCTTTGGCGATGTTTCTAGGAAGAAGTTCCTGTGGCTGAGGCCAAAGAGGTTGCTACCTGTGTTCTTCTTTAGGATTTTGATGGACTCCTGTCTCACGTTTAGGTCTTTCAACAATTTGGAGTCTGTTTTTGTGTGTGCTGTAAGGAAATGGTCCAGTTTCATTCTTCTGCATGTGGCTGTCCAATTTTCCCAACACCATTTGTTGAAGAGACTGTCTTTTTTCCATTGGACATTCTTTCCTGCTTTGTCAAAGATGAGTTGACCATAGAGTTGAGGGTCCATTTCTGGGCTCTCGATTCTGTTCCATTGATCTATGTGTCTGTTTTTGTGCCAGTACCATACTGTCTTGATGATGACAGCTTTGTAATACAGCTGGAAGTCCGGAATTGTGATGCCGCCAGCTTTGCTTTTCTTTTTCGATATTCCTCTGGCTATTCGGGGTCTCTTCTGGTTCCACACAAATTTTAGGACTATTTGTTCCATTTCTTTGAAAAAAGTAGATGGTATTTTGATGGGGATTGCATTGAATGTGTAGATTGCTCTAGGTAGCATTGACATCTTCACAATGTTTGTTCTTTCAATCCATGAGCATGGAATGTTTTTCCATTTCTTTGTGTCCTCTTCAATTTCTTTCATGAGTATTTTATAGTTTTCTGAGTACAGATCCTTTGCCTCTTTGGTTAGATTTATTCCTAGGTATCTAATGGTTTTGGGTGCAATTGTAAATGGGATAGACTCCTTGATTTGTCTCTCTTCTGTCTTGTTGTTGGTGTATAGGAATGCCACTGATTTCTGTGCATTGACTTTATATCCTGCTACTTGACTGAATTCCTGTATGAGTTCTAGCAGTTTTGGGGTGGAGCCTTTTGGGTTTTCCACATACAGTATCATATCATCTGCAAAGAGTGAGAGTTTGACTTCCTCTTTGCCGATTGGGATGCCTTTAACTTCTTTTTGTTGTCTGATTGCTGTGGCTAGGACTTCTAACACTATGTTGAATAGCAGTGGTGAGAGTGGACATTCCTGCTGCGTTCCTGACCTTAGGCGAAAAGCTCTCAGCTTTTCCCCATTGAGAATGATATTCGCTGTAGGTTTTTCATAGATGGCTTTTATGATATTGAGGTAGGTACCCTCTATCCCTATACTCTGAAGAGTTTTGATCAAGAAAGGATGCTGTACTTTGTCAAATGCTTTTTCTGCATCTATTGAGAGGATCCTATGATTCTTGTTCTTTGTTTTGTTAATGTATTGTATCACGTTGATTGATTTGCGGATGTTGAACCAGCCTTGCAGCCCAGGGATAAATGCCACTTGGTCATGGTGAATAATCCTTTCAATGTACTGTTGGATCCTATTGGCTAGTATTTTGGTGAGAATTTTTGCATCCATGTTCATCAAGGATATTGGTCTGTAATTCTCCTTTTTGATGGGGTCTTTGTCTGGTTTTGGGATCAAGGTAATGGTGGCCTCATAAAATGAGTTTGGAAGTTTTCCTTCCATTTCTATTTTTTGGAACAGTTTCAGGAGAATAGGTATTAATTCTTCTTCAAATGTTTGGTAGAATTCCCCTGGGAAGCCATCTGGCCTTGGGCTTTTTTTTGTTGGGAGATTTTTGATGCCTGCTTCAATTTCCTTAGTGGTTACAGGTCTGTTCAGGTTTTCTATTTCTTCCTGGTTCAGTTTTGGTAGTTGATACATCTCTAGGAATGCACCCATTTCTTCCAGGTTATCTAATTTGCTAGCATAGAGTTGGTCATAATATGTTCTTATAATTGTTTGTATTTCTTTGGTGTTGGTTGTGATCTCTCCTCTTTCATTCATGATTTTGTTGATTTGGGTCATTTCTCTTTTCTTTTTGATCAGTCTGGCCAGGGGTTTATGAATCTTGTGAATTCTTTCAAAGAACCAGCTCCTAGTTTCGTTGATCTGTTCTACTGTTCTTTTGGTTTCTCTTTCATTGATTTCTGCTCTGATCTTTATTATTTCTCTTCTTCTGCTGGGTTTAGGCTTTCTTTGCTGTTCTTTCTCCAGCTCCTTTAGGTGTAGGGTTAGGTTGTGTATTTGAGACCTTTCTTGTTTCTTGAGAAAGGCTTGTATTGCTATATACTTTCCTCTCAGGACTGCCTTTGCTGTATCCCAAAGATTTTGAACAGTTGTGTTTTCATTTTCATTGGGGTCCATGAATTTTTTTAATTCTTCTTTAATTTCCTGGTTGACCCATTCATTCTTTAGTAGGATGCTTTTTAGCCTCCATGTATTTGAGTTCTTTCCGAATTTCCTCTTGTGACTGAGCTCTAGTTTCAAAGCATTGTGGTCTGAAAATATGCAGGGAATAATCCCAATCTCTTGGTACCAGTTGGGACCTGATTTGTGACCTAGGATGTGATCAATTCTGGAGAATGTTCCATGGGCACTAGAGAAGAATGTGAATTCCGTTGCTTTGGGATGGAATGTTCTGAATATGTCTGTGAAGTCCATTTGGTCCAGTGTTTCATTTAAAGTCTTTATTTCCTTGTTGATCTTTTGCTTAGATGATCTGTCCATTTCAGTCAGAGGGGTGTTAAAGTCCCCCACTATTATTGTATTGTTGTCAATGTGTTTCTTCGCTTTTGTTATTAATTGCCTTATATAATTGGCTGCTCCCACATTAGGGGCATAGATATTTACAATTGTTAGATCTTCTTGTTGGATAGACCCTTTAGATGGATATAGTGTCCTTCCTCATCTCTCATTACAGTCTTTGTTTTAAAATCTCATTTGTCTGATAGAAGGATTACCACCCCAGCTTTCTTTTGGTGTCCATTAGCATGGTAAATGGTTTTCCGTCCCCTCACTTTCAATCTGGGGGTGTCTTTGGGTCTAAAATGAGTCTCTTGCAGACAGCATATCGATGGGTCTTGTTTTTTAATCCAATCTGATAGCCTGTGTCTTTTGATTGGGGCATTGAGCTCATTTGCATTCAGGGTAACTATTGAAAGGTATGAATTTAGTGCCATTGTATTGCCTGTAAGGTGACTGTTACTGTATATTGTCTCCGTTCCTTTCTGATCTGTGCTGCTTTTAGGCTCTCTTTTTGCTTAGAGGACCTCTTTCAATATTTCTTTTAGGGCTGGTTTTGTGTTTGCAAATTCCTTTAGTTTTTGTTTGTTCTGGAAGCTTTTTATCTCTCCTTCAATTTTCAATGAGAGCCTAGCTGGATATAGTATTCTTGGCTGCATATTTTTCTCATTTAGTGCTCTGAAGATATCATGCCAGTCCTTTCTGGCCTGCCAGGTCTCTGTGGATAGGTCTGTTGCCAATCTAATGTTTCTACCATTGTAGGTTACATATCTCTTCTCCCGAGCTGCTTTCAGGATTTTCTCTTTGTCTCTGAGACTCGTAAGTTTTACTATTAGATGTCGGGGTGTTGACCTATTATTATTGATTTTGAGAGAGGTTCTCTGTGCCTCCTGGATTTTAATGCCTGTTTCCTTCCTCACATTAGGGAAGTTCTCTGCTATAATTTGCTCCAATATGCCTTCTGCCCCTCTCTCTTTCTTCTTCTTCTGGGATCCCAATTATTCTAATGTTGTTTCATCTTATCGTATCGCTCATCTCTCGAATTCTGCCCTCGTGATCCTGTAGTTGTTTCTCTCTCTTTTTCTCAGCCTCTTTATTTTCCGTCATTTGGTCTTCTATATCGCTGATTCTCTCTTCTGCCTCATTTATCCTAGCAGTTAGTGCCCCCATTTTTTATTGCACCTCATTAATAGCCTTTTTGATTTTGACTTGGTTAGATTTTAGTTCTTTTATTTCTCCAGAAAGGGTTTCTCTAATAACTTCCACGCTTTTTTCAAGCCCAGCTAGTATCTTTCAAGTCATGATTCTGAACTCTAGGTCCGACATCGTACTAATGTCTGTATTGAGTAGGTCCCTGGCAGACGGTACTATCTCTTGTTCTTTATGCTGAGGTGATTTTTTTCATCTTGTCATTTTGTCCGTAGGAGAATAGATGAATGAGAGAACAAACTGCTAACAGGTTAACAACGTCCCTAGCAAATATACTCTATACAAATCAGAAAAGACCTGAAACCAGGGGAAAAGAAAGGGAAAGAAAGAAAAAAGAAAGAGAAAAGAAAGAAAGAAAAAAAAAAACAAAAAGAAAAAGATAAAAACAAAAACAGAACAATACAAAATAAACCCCGAATATGATCAAATATGATCAGGCTAGTGCATAGATCAGTGCCACACAGTAGATTTTGGGCGTATTTTGGTCTGTTAGAAAAAAGTGCCTCCTAAAATTTTAAAGGAAGAAAGACTCATATATGTACAAAATAAGGGTTGATACAATGAAGGGATGGAAGATGACTGTAAAGATGAAAATTATAAAAGATTTTATAAAAGGAATTGATACGATAAGTAGTTGTTTGAAAAAAGAAAGAAGATTTAAAAAAAAAAGGGAGAGAATGTGATCAGGCAGGAGACTAGAACAAAGCCATACACTAGTGATTTAGGGTATATTTTGATCTGTTAGAAGAAACTGTATCTCAAAATTTTAAAGAGAGAAGAACTTATATATATATATGCCAAAAATAAGGATAACTACTATGAAGGGATAAAATCTGACTCTAAAAATGAAAAATAAAAAATGTTTAAAAAAAAGGGATTGATAAGATGTTGGTTGAAAAAGGGAAAAAGAAAAATAAAAAAAATAGTTAAAAAAACTAACTTTGAAAAACTAATGAATCATGGTAAAAAAAAAAAGCCATGAATTCTATGTGCAGTATTCCCCTAGTGCTGGAGTTCTCCCGTTCTACTTGATTGGTAAACTTGGCCTTGGCTTGCTGGCTGTTCGTGTTGATCTTCTGGGTGAGGGGTCTGTTGCCGTGGTTCCCAAATGTCTTTGCTGGAGGTGGAATTGCCCCGCCCTTGTCGGTCTGGGCTAAGCAAGCTGCTCGGGTTTGCTCTCAGGAGCTTTTGTTCCCTGCAAGCTCTCGGTACAGCTTTGGAGGACCAGGGTGAAAATGGTGGCCTCCTAATCTCCACTCGGAGGAGCTGAGAACTCGGGTCCCCGCTCCTCATTGAGCCCCCAGAGAAAAGCAATCAGTCACTCCCGTCTCTCCGGTGTCCGGCCGCACTCCGTGCTCACCCGGCCTGTGACCGAGCGTTTGTATCTCTGGCACCCGACTTGGTGTGGAGTCTCCAAACCCAGCAGATCCCTGCGGTGTGCTCCCATGCCGCTCCTCCCAGGGGAGGGAGGGGAGTCTCCCTGGCTCTGCCGCTTGTTGGGTCCCCGCTGGAGGAGCAGTGGCCCGACTGGGTCGCGGATCACAGTTTGTGGCCACCCCGAGCTGAGAGCCCGCGCCTCGGCTCCGTCTCTGCAGCCGGCTTCCCCGCTCCGATACCTGGGAGCTCTGGCGCACTCAGGCACCCCTGGTCTTTCTGTGACCCCGAGGGTCCTGAGACCACACTGTCCCGCGAGGGTTCCACCCCCCGCTTAGCCACTGGAGCGATGTCCCTCCGCGGAGCCGGCTTCTAAAAGTTCCGATTTTGTGCTCCGTGGCTCTAGCACTTGCCAGAAGCGGCCAACGGAGGCCCCCTCCCCCGCCGTCTATCCTCCCGAATATCGCCTCGGATTCACTTCTCCGCACGTCCTCTCTTCCAGTAAGTGGTCGCTTCTCTGTTCAGAGAGTTGTTGCTACTCTTCTCTTCGATCTCCTGTTGAGTTGTAGGTGTTCAGAATGGTTTGATCCCTATTCAGTTGAATTCCTGAGACCAGACGAACTCCAGGTCTCCTACTCCTCTGCCATCTTGCTCCGCCCCTGACGGCGGCATAAATTCTTAAAGATTTGAGCGCTTCACAACAGAGAAAAACATCCCCTCAGTATTCGTTCTAGCATGACCACCATCAGTCTTGCAATGAATTAAATAGCCCCCTCTGGGGAGCCTGGATGCTTCCTTATTCACTTTATAATTCCAGAAGTCACCCCCATCCCTTACATCTTACTTATCTTCAGGGCTAGTTCTTTGCTCTGATCACAGTGGGAAGTCTGCGCCCCGTTCCTGAACAGTTAATTAAGGTCAAAACTCATTTCTGCAAAAATAGCGGTGAGATTGAGGCTGCAGAGTGTACTGTATCCTCCATTATTCACAAAACGAGTGTGTGTATGAGGGGAGCCGAGGGGAGGGTGAGAGAGAGGGGAATGGGAATTAGAGAACATATTGGCAAACTCAGTTTAGACCATTTGGATTATAACTGCAGAAATACTTTGTTGGGATTTCTGGGCCAAGAAGTGAGGACCCAGGAGAAGCCCAACTGGTGACAAGATCCGAGGACCACAGTAAGGTCTGCCAGTGACTTCACCCCACCTCTACTGAATCCAGGGCCTTTTCCTTGGATGTCTTTCTCTGTGGGACTAAGGAGGGTTCACAAGTGAGCAGTATAAATGGGGTGATTTCTCTCTGCTTCAGCTTTCACTAATCTTCAGGATTTGGACTGATTCTGGCTACCAGGTTCTTTTTTTTTTAATTTTTTTATTGTTATGTTAATCACCATATATTACATCATTAGTTTTTGATGCAGTGTTCCATGATTCATTGTTTGTTCATAACACCCAGTGCTCCATGCAGAACGTGCCCTCCTCAATACCCATCACCAGGCTAACCCATCCCCCTACCCCCCTCCCCTGTAGAACCCTCAGTTTGTTTTTCAGAGTCCATCATCTCTCATGGTTCGTCTCCCCCTCTGACATACTCCCCTTTTCTTCCTCTCCTGTTATCTTCTTCTTTTTCTTTTTTCTTAAAATATGTTGCATTATTTGTTTCAGAAGTACAGATCTGTGATTCAACAGTCTTGCACAATTCACAGCGCTCACCATAGCACATACCCTCCCCAATGTCTATCACCCAGCCACCCCATCCCTCCCACCCCCAACCACTCCAGTAACACTCAGTTTGTTTCCTGAGATTAAGAATTCCTCATATCAGTGAGGTCATGTGATACATGTCTTTCTCTGATTGACTTATTTCACTCAGCGTAACACCCTCCAGTTCCATCCACGTCGTTGCAAATGGCTACCAGGTTCTTGTTTGGATGTTCCTTGTTGTCTAGTGGAAAAAGAACCTGAGCTAGAGGTTGGAGACATGGGTACAATATCAACTTGGTCTGGTGCATGAATGGTTCTTCCTCCCCTCTGGGCCTCAGCATCCACATCTGTTGAAGGTTTCTTTGGTGGATGATTCGGGCCCAAGTGCAATCATAGATAGAATGATATAAGCACTTTGAAAAAGTAAATCAACACAAGGGAGTTCAGCTCCCATGCTTAGTTCTGATCAGTAATAATTTAGTAATTACCCGTGTGTGTCTTTCTTTCCTAAATGAAGGTGAGCTCCTTGAGGACAGGAGCTGTATCTCATTCATCTTTGACTCTCTAGCACCCAACATGGTGTGTTGTACAGAGCAGTCCTCATTTAATGTTTGTGGAACAAGAGGCAGGATAGCCTAATCGGTAAGTGCATGAACTCTGCTGTCAGAAAAACAGGGTCATATCCGGGCTTTGTGACATCCTCGTTGTGTAACCCTGGGCAAGTCTCTTAATGTCTGTCATTCCCAGTTTGCCCATGTATAAAAGGGTGATGACTCCTCATTGAGAATGGTGAATAAGGCCATGAATATAAAGCATTTGGGAAAATTTCTGGTATCTACTCAGTGCTTAACAAGCCTCAGCTAACATACTTATCTTCTGTATTTGAATTCTTTTGCTATGGACCATCAATGGGTTCCATGAGGGAGCCTACAATTGCTAAGAGGGAACTCTGTTGGTTTTGTGTGGCTATTCCAAGTCTATTGTATAGTATGACTGTTTCATCAGCCAGTAGATATCCAGAAATAGCCAGTGAGACTCTCCAGGCATGGTAGAAAGGTAGACAGATCTCTGTTAGCCCTGCCACTCACCTGCTGTGTGGCGCCATGCCAATTGCTTTTCATTTCTGGGCTTAGTTTCCCTACAGGTAAAGAGGTGGCCAGGATTGACTTCTAAGCCCACTCTACTGTACTAAGCACCATGAATAATTTCTATGCTAAAAGGAGGTCATCCTTTCAGAAACCCTAGCAGCTGTTTCTAGGGATGAGTGGAACCTAATAGAATAAGGGATGTTTGCTTTGGACAGAGCCAAGATGATCCTATGGACATCAGCATTGATGAGCTGCCTGAAAGACACAGTTCAAAGCAGAAACCAGAGACGAGTGCCTCACATTTCATTTGCGGAAATCTGAGGCTTTGGGCTCTCCCAGATCCCACCCCCATTGCCCCCCCCAAGGATTCATTTCACACAGGTAACATATCTCCCAAGCTGATCACTCTCTTTAAAAGAAGTCATCAGTGACTGGATTTCACAAGAAGACCATTGCTGCTATAATGGTAAGCGCATGGAACCCATTTCCATTCAGAAAATGGAATGCTTGCTTAGGGAATCAAGAAAAAAAGTGGCTTTTCCTTATCCTCTTTGACAATTAGAGAGAGTATGCCAATCTTGGGGGTTTAGCAGTAGTGAGAACTGGGCTGCCTTTGCATGACCTCAGTAGGAACAGAGACTACTCCAGACAAGACTCAAAAGACTAAGGTCAACTCTGCCTTTACCATTGACAAACTGCATGACTCTAGGCCAGTGCTTTCCCCTCCCTGAGTCTGGTACTCCAGGTGCCTGCTTTGACACTGGCTCTTCCTGCCTGAACACAAAAGTAAGTAATAGAAATTGTCCAGGTTGGGTCAAATGCACGTACTCTGAGTCCAGCGCTGCCCTTGGTGCTGGGGATGCAACAAGATATAGTTCCTCTTTGCCCAGAGCTGATGAGTGAGGAAAACAGAGGTATAGAAAAGTAATGGGTAATTGCTTTACCCCAAGACAATGCTGGGGGCACTGGTGGAGAAAGTACAGGTGCTGGGGTAGATTTGGGAAGGAGTGTGTGTGTGTGTGTGTGTGTGTGTGTGTGTGTGTGTGTGTGTGTGTTGGGGAGAGTCAGAGAAACATTCCCAAAGGATGAGGATTTACACTGAAACTTTAAGAAGAATCATAACCACCATTTTTAAAAAAAATTTTATTGTTATGTTAATCACCATACATTACATCATTAGTTTTTGATGTAGGGTTCCATGATTCATTGTTTGTGCATAACACCCGGTGCTCCACGCAGAACGTGCCCTCTTTAATACCCATCACCAGGCTAACCCATCCCCCCACCCCCCTCCCCTCTAGAACCCTCAGTTTGTTTTTCAGAGTCCATCGTCTCTCATGGTTCGTCTCCCCCTCCGACTTACTCCCCTTCATTCTTCCCCTCCTGCTATCTTCTTCTTTTCTCTTTTTTTAAAACATGTGTTGCATTATTTGTTTCAGAAGTACAGATTTGTGATTCAACAGTCTTGCACAATTCACAGCGCTCACCATAGCACATACCCTCCCCAATGTCTATCACCCAGCCACCCCATAACCACAATTTTTTGATCACTTCCTATGTGACAGGTAAAGGGTTATCTCATTTAATCCTTAAAACATTTTTTTTTTGAGGCAGGTAGTATTATCATACTCCTCATCTTAGGGACAAGGAAACTGGAAGGCTCAGAGAGGTTAAGACATTTACCCAAAGCTGCACAGCTAAGAAGTGACAAAGCTGGGTTTGAACCCAGGCCCATAGGCTTCTGAACCCATGTATGAACCAGCCACCACCCCGCCTCTCCTAATGAAAGCTGGCCAAGCCATTAGGCCCAGGAGGGAGCTCTAGGTGAAGCAAGACAGTGCATGAAAGGTCTGTAGGTGAGTGGCAGAGCAGTGGGGCTGAGGAACTGAACGCTCTGTCCACTGGCTGGAATGTAATGTGGCGGGGTGTGGGTCAAAGAAGCGGTTGGTGGTACCTGATATGGCCAATGAGAAAATATGGTAAGGGGTGGAAACTTTGTCCTGAGGCAGAGAAAAGCCAAAAGAGTTTCCAGCATCAGAGAACGATTGTCAGATTTGCTGTTTTGGTGAAAAACCGTTCTAGCTGTCCTGCTGAGAACAGAGTGTCTGGCACCACTTGGTACTGATAGCCAGGGGACTTTGCTCGAGAGACAATGAGATGTCACCACAGAGGAGAGTGGTGCTCACCCAGCATATTGGTGCCCTCCCTCACTATCATCTGCTCTCCATGCACGACCCAGTGAGCTTCTGCTTCATCAGCACCTGGTCAGACCCATCCGTTAGGAGGCCAGGGTTCCATGCCAGCCACAGCCAGAGGCCCATGGGTGTTCAGTGGGTAGGACAACCTGCTATTTACCATTCAGTCCCAGTCACGTCTGGGGGGAGATGCCCACTGAGAAAGAATTGGTGACAATGCAGAGAAAGACTAAAGGGCAACCAACAGGCACTCCATGGTTGCAAGCTCCATCGTTGTTTCCCTGCTAGATTGATTGGTGTCAGCTGCTTTGGAGCCTCAGTTTTCCCATCTCTAAAATGAACTTGTGAAAGAAGGTCAATATTTTCCAAAGTATATTCCAACAAAATGGATTTAAAAGATGCTCCATGGGAAACAGATCTTGTGACCAAATGCTTTGGGAGAGACTGCCTGCCAAGATATTCTTTAGCAGACTCACATCACAGAACAACACTTTAAAGGCTCTGACAAGTCCCTGCAGGAAAAGCATTTACTTTCTTTTTTATTTTAATTTTTTTACATTCTGCAACCACTTATTTATTTGGTTGGTTAGTTAGTTTTTATTTTAATTCTGGTATAGTTAACATACAGTGTTAGACTAGTTTCAGTTGTACAATATGGTGATTCAACAAGGAAAGGCATTTTCTTAATTCATAGGCCTTACACTCGCAATGGACTTTTCTCCTCTCATATAACATCTCTGAGTATCATATCAAACTAGTGTTTCTGTGGCACTCACAGCAGGGAAATTTTGGAATAGATACTTCCTAGCTTTCTTGTTCCAAGGGTCTCTAGTTTAAGAGCTCTTGGAGGTCAGAGATGATCCCTCCCATAGTAGGCATCGATAAGGTACTGGATGAGAAGAGGAAGTTCGTGCTTACTTCACTCCTATGCAGAATCAAAAGATAATCCCTAACATTTAACTATATTTTACCAGGTTCCATGTGATGCACCTGCTAATTCCAGTAACCACTGATTGATCAGCTATTGTGTTCCAGATTCTGGGGCTGCAGCTATGACTGCCCATAACAGTTCTCAGTCTCTGGGGGACCTGAAGCAAAACAGCAAGTGCCCTAATAGAGACCTATACAGAGGATGCTGGGTGCGGGACACCTTCTTCTGTCCTTTTACCCTTCCCCACCTGCTCTGGCTTCCAGATGTGGACTGCATCAGCAGACTCCCTTGTATTTTTACTGCCATGTGTCTGCCAGTGAAAGGCACAAACAAGATCCTGGGAGTAAAATGTAAGTGAGTCCGGGGTTTATTTTCCTGGCTCCCTCCCTGACAGGTCCCTATGAGGTGAGGCTGTCAGGGAACCCTCTCTGTAGTTCTATCCTTTGTAAGTTTTACAGTTTCACTGTTCCTCCCTTTGCTGCTTTAGGCCTTGGAGGTAACACTCCCCAGTATCCCTAGCCCCAGATGCTGCACAATATCCAGTGGGTTTCCTGGAACCCTTCCCTTAAGCCCTATACATTATAATGTATCCTTCATTGTGGATAGCCCTGTATTACTGAAGTCTCCTGATATTGTCCAGTTTGAGTGTGAATTTGTTTTAAATTGAGACCCTGACTAGTAATACAAAGTGTGAACCTGGAGAGTAAAGTGGTGGGCACATGGCTGAGGCAGGGAATTAACCCTTGGGAGAGCAGGAGGATCAGTAAAGACTTCACAGAGGCGGGAGCATTTGAGCTGGGTTTTGAAGGCTGAATAGGAGTTGTCCAGGTAGCTGTTCTTTCGGGAAGGATATGCCTAAACAAAAGTAAAAGGATAGGAAGAGACACAGTATTGGGGGGAACAGCTAAAACCTTAACAATGTTAGCTCTTCCTTAAAATCATCCTCCCATGCCACTGAAACTGACATCTTAGAAGCTGTAGTGGCAAGCTGTGGTCAGAAATTCTTCAGGATTTAGTGATAAAGAGGTTGCAGATAAGGCCTGGCTGCGCAGAGATTGCAAACAAACAGCCTGTGGATCAGATCAGCCGCTTGAAGATCCATTATACTCACCAGGATCTTTAAGAAACCTTGAACCAACACTTAAAAATTGAGACGCTTTACTTCAAAATTCTGTTTTCTCTTAATTAAAAAAAAGAAAAGGAGATAGTCTGGCAGCCACGTGCCTGCCTTCCCATCTGGCAGCAACAGTTGGAGCCAGTAGGGTCCCTTCCCAAGGCCAGGAATAGAGGTTTGGGGTTTGTCACCGACCTCACCACTCCCTCCTGTCTCCCGACCCGGACATTTTTTACTCCTGTCCACCAAAGCTCTGTGAGAATCATCCACCGAGCTCTGTAAGAACTCAGACTGACGACCTGGGCTATAGAGAGTCCAATGTCACCTATAAATCCTCCAACCTCCCCTCTCCTGCTGCCAGTACCTTAGTTCAACAAGAACTTTTCAACACTCTGAACTGCCTCTCTCCAGGCTCAGTGTCTAGGAGATGCGGGAGCATGTTTTCACCTCCTTGTCTTTGTGCAGTGTACACACAGCCTTATTTTTAAGTGGGTAAAAGGTGGGTTTGATCTGCCTCTTATGATCAGAGCTGGCGGGATTTTAACAGACCGCTCCAGAGAAGAGCACGTTCTTTGATATATGATGCCATCCCCAGAGGTACTCAGAGCGTCAAAGTCGGCCCCCTCATTTTACAGATGGGGAAACAGATGCGGAGGGTGAAAGGAGTCACAGAACGGCATGTGGGGAGGAAGAGGTTGGCTGGGGAAGAGAGAGGACCAGCATTTGGTGGCTTCCTACCCGGTGCTTCAGAGGGGATGTTTGTGTTCTTTTAACAATTAGATAATTGTTAATTCCCTTTTACAAATGAAGTGATGAATGCTTGGAGCCATGGGTTGGTGTCAGAGGCCACGTGACCAAAATATTACAGTGGTTCTGAAACTTGGGACCCCAGAGTTGAACAGGCACAGGTACAAATATTAATTCTGCTCCTTACAAGAGGAGTAGAGTTACCCACTGACTCGTCCCAGAGGAACAATCCCCCTTTCTCAGCTCACAGAATGAAGCAGTTCCGGACGCTAGAGGCTTATCTTGATGGGGACAGCTTCTCCTCCCTGGAAGGGAGGCTGCTATCATGTGACAAATACCATCAGACAAACATAACCACTCTTCTATTTACTAGCCTTGTATGCTTGGTTAAGCCACTTCACTTCTCTGAGACTTAGTGTCCTAATCTCTGTAGTGAAAACACTGTTTCCTTCCCCGAGTGGTTAAGAAGATTAGTGCAATGATTTCGTAAAGTGCCTCACAAACTGTGGACCCTGCCTTAAAGGTTTGGTCTGGTTTTGAGGGTTTCCTAAGACCCATCCCCCTCCCTACACACACACACCTTCTGTGATTCACTAGAAGCATTTATGGAACTCAGCATGTAGTCATGCTCACGGCTGAAGTGTATTACAGAGACACAGGATGCACAGTCGGCTCAGAAAGGGAAGGAGGCACAGCTGGGTCTGGAGGAATCCACACGTAGGATCCTATGCTCTCTTCTTTCGGGAGCAAAAATGCAGTGGTGCAGATATAATGTTTGTAATGCCCAAGGTAGCCTGTTTGAGACTCAGCGATTAGGCAATTTACTGGGGGTTGGTCGCATAGATGTCTCTGTGCAGCAACTACAAAATGTCAGACTCCTAGAAAAAAAGCACGTGTTCAACATAAATCATATTGTACAAATGGTCCAGGCCCAGAGAATCTACCTTATCAGTTAGGTAACAGAGGAAGCACTCTGAAAGCCAAGTCCCCAGGTACCAGCTAAGAACGAATCTTGCAAGCAGGCCTTTCTAAAGATCACATCCTGGGGCCTGCTATGTTAACTCTTTTTTACAAAGACCCCCTTTCAGAGCACTGACACTCAATTTATGAATTTTTTTTTTTGAGAGAGAGAGAGAGA
This sequence comes from Zalophus californianus, assembly GCF_009762305.2. NCBI lineage: Eukaryota > Metazoa > Chordata > Mammalia > Carnivora > Otariidae > Zalophus > Zalophus californianus. The sequence continues at coordinate 19,799,803 of NC_045608.1, read as the reverse complement.
GCCTGCGTGAGTGGGGAGGTGGCGGGGGGCGGGGAGCTAGGAGCAGAGGGAAGGGGAGAGAGAGGATCTTAAGCAGGCTCCATGGTCAGTGCAGAGCCTGATGCAGGGGCTCAATCTCACGACCCTGAGATCATGACCTGAGCCAAAACTAAGAGTCGGAGGCTTAACCAACTGAGCCAGCCAGGTGCCCCATCATTTTATGAATCTTTATGGAGCTCCCACTAAGTTTCTGAGACGAGAGGCTGTGTGTGTGCTGGGGCAATGAGAGATTCCGATCTCAAGGAATTGGCAGTCTAGGTAGTGAGAGAGAGACAAGGGGAAAAATACCCAACAATGACAACAGAAGCCTGTGTAAGACACTTGGTTCAGAAACCTGAGCCCCTTCATTCTTTTCTTTTTCTTTTTTCTTTCCCCTTCATTGTTTCTTGAGGTAACAGCACCATCTCCTTCTTTGTGGAGAACTTTCTCCCCCATCCCCACCCTGGCACTGGAAATAAGGCTGCCAATCACAGATAGCCACAGATACTGGAGTACAGACCACATAGGGCCAATCACATTCTGTTGGCCATGAATTTGAATTTTGACCAGAGATGCTCAGGGCCAGAAAGTGGGACTGTGTCGCCCATGGCAATGTCTTAGAGAGACCATGCTCCAATTCCTGCTTTTATAATCTCCAAAGCCTGCCTGGTCCATGACCTTCTGGAAGCCTGGTGGTTTCTTCCAGTAACTCCTTGTCCTGATTCAGATGAGCTACGGTGGGTTTCTAGTGGGAACAGGCAGGAGAAGTGGCTTGACTGGGGAAGAAGAGCTATGTGGGGCACGTAGTAGAGACAGCTATGTCCTGATGGAGTGTGGGGTAAAGAGGGGTGGCATTCAAGCTGGGACTGCTGAGAGGGGTAGAGAGCATGTTCTGGGCATAGGAATTACCATGCTCAAAGGCTCAGGGGTGTAAGGGTGCAGGGTGGGTTTGAAGAAGTGGGAAGTTCAGTGTCTAGGGCATCGAGTAGAAGGTGATAGGGGTAGATGGATCAGCCAAACCACCGAGCCTTGCATGCCACATGACAGAATGTGGATTTCATCTTGCAGGTGACCCTGGCAGGATGGATATTTTGAAAAGATCATTCTGCCTATGGGGTGGAGGGTTCATGAATGCAGGTCCGGTGAAGGCCATGATCAAGACCACTTTAGAACACTTTCATGCTCACACTTTCTTTCCATCTTTATCTCATTCCAGAATGAGGGAAGGCCTGACCTACCTCCATTTTACAGATAGGAAAAGGAAGACCCAGATAGAGGGAGAATGGCATTCCCAAGGTCAAACTGCATCTCTGATCTTGATCTGGAGGGTTTACCATTGCAGTGAATGAACCAGGGGCTCTCCCTGTGTACCCTGAGGCAAGCCAGTGGGTCTCAAACTCAACGGATGGAAGGGCCATTCAGGCAACAATAAAAAAGCAAGTTAAGTCCATGTTGGCAAGTCAGGGTGATGGTTACGGTGAACTGGTGGCAAAGGGGAGTGAGTGACCAGATCTCCGACTTCTCAAAAGAAGGTGGAAGTCTGGATTGTATATGAAATTTCCTTATTTTGAAGCACTGTGCTGGCCAAACCAAAACATTTTAGCCCGCAGGCCACAAGTCTTTGGCCCCTACATTAAATATCTACCAAACCCACCGCACCCCCAGGCCAGTTGCCAGAATTACCAAATCAAATACAAGATGCCAGGTCAACTTGAATTTCATTTTGCATTGAGATAAAATAAATAATGTTTAGTATAAGTATAACCCAAGTATTACATGGGATAAACTTGTGCTAAAAATTATTATCGTTTTTTTTTTTTTTAATCTGAAATTCAAAATTTACTGGGGTTAGGGTTAAGGTCAGGATTAGGGTTAGGGTTCAGGTTAGCAGCCCTATCCTCAGCCAGCCCATTTGGCTCACCCAACATAGAAGAAATGAATTGGCTCCATGGCTGTTCTCCTGGCTCATCCAGGGCTTGTGCTGATGCTGCACTTTCATCAATAAACCCTTGGTGCTCAGCCCACTGTTCCACTTGGGACCCATCCTGTCCCCTTCTCTTACTGCCTTTGATGGATGGGAACAGCAGAGGCTCATCATATGCAGCCAGGACAGTCCTGCCATATATACAATTGCTGCTCCCAGCCTCTCAACACAGTGCCAATGCACCGAGCATCATCTGTCTTTTGATCCTCTGAGAGGGGAGGAAATACTCCTGTGCCTCACAAAGCCAGAGGCTCCAGTTCTCTGGCGCCCATTAGAGATTCCAGGACAGGCTCTTTGGGACCCAGCTTCCCCAGGTCACAGATAGGACCATAATATGATAGTATGTCATCTTACTTGGATGCATTGCTTGGGAGTGTCCAAACAGCCCAAGGCAAGGTTTTCCTTTCTCTGCCCAAGACATATACATACTCCTGGTTGCAAAAAGTGTTTTGTAGGCAGCTGGGTGTTTGGGGTGTCCTATTTCTCATTCTTTCTTCTAAATATCCTCCCTGGATACCTCTGAATGCCCTGCCAATGAATGGTCCACTGTCAGGTGGAGATGAGGAGATAGTAGGCAGTGATTTGCTTCCACTCAATTTGCTTCCTTTGCAACTGACACATCCGTCCTCCCCATGCCTCCAGGGAGAAATCTAACCAAATGCCCCTTTGCACCCAGAACAAAGTGATCAGGACTTCCCAAACTTCCTTTGCTATTGGGCATCTGTTTGCATCCTCTGGTCCCATGAATCTGCTGCTTCCCCCCACCCCCCAACCCCAGATTGTTTCAAGTCTCTGCACAGAGACTCTGGCCTCTTCTGCCTTCCACCCAGACTCAGCTTTGTCTGAGCTTCTGCACAGACCCTAAGGTGGGAAGAAGCAACCTGCCCCTAATCTTCATTTATAATAAGCAGGCTCAAGTGACCCCAGAGCCCTACACTCTAAAACTCCCTGCCTCTCTCCTCCGGCAGAGTCCTGCAGGATCCAGAGCCAAAAACCCTTTGTTGGATTATCCACATGCCAACTTCCCGAACCGTGATTTAATTACAGCATCGATGCCAAGGGCTTTGAAAGTCCCAGACTAGGTGTTTGAAGCGCAGGAAGTAAGAAGGGCTTTGCCATGCCTTGGTCTACCTTCAAGAATTGCTCCTGGGGACACATCAAATCTCCAACCCCCTTTCATCTTCCTTTTGCTTCTCCAGCTCTGGAGCCGAGAAGTGGTGTCCCCCCCACCCCAGATAATTATTTACACAGAAGGAGAATAATTAGCAGCCCAGGAAATGCTTCTTTGTTCTCAGCTCCCTGCCCCTGCCTGCCTCTCTTGTCTGAAGTGGTACCGCTTGGAAGAGGGACATCAAAGCCTGCTGAGGAGGCTTTGCTCGGAGAGGGATTTTCTTTGTCTGCCTGAAAAGCAAAGGAAAACAGTCTCAGCTTGTTTGTCTCTGCCCCCTGACTGCTGCCATTTCTCTGGGCATGAAGACCTCCTCATCCTATATTCTACCCCTGGAGAGGTTAGAATAACAGATTGCTTCTTCCCAAATATGGTGGGTGTTTTCCTGCTTGGGTTCAGTCTATTTCCCTGGACCCTAAAGCATGTGTTCTGCCTTCTTAGAAAAGAGTAGAGCTGTAAGAGAATGTTTGGCCTGGAAAACACATACTCAAACGTCTCTGTGGCCAGCAGGTCAGGAGCTGAGTGAAGCAGGCAAGTACAAGTTGATGGCGTCTGGGGTGACTCAGAGCACACCTGACCCTCCTAAAGCTCGTCTTGTCATTTCCACATGGCAATGGGGATCCACAGTGGGCTGACTCCCCATTTTTCTTTTTTTTTCTTTTTTTTAAATTTTTTTATTGTTATGTTTATCACCATATATTACATCATTAGTTTTTGGTGCAGTGTTCCATGATTCATTGTTTGTTCATAACACCCAGTGCTCCATGCAGAACGTGCCCTCCTCAATACCCATCACCAGGCTAACCCATCCCCCTACCCCCTGCCCTCTAGAACCCTCAGTTTGTTTTTCAGAGTCCATCATCCCTCATGGTTCGTCTCCCCCTCTGACATACTCCCCTTTTCTTCCTCTCCTGTTATCTTCTTCTTTTTCTTTTTTCTTAAAATATGTTGTGTTATTTGTTTCAGAAGTACAGATCTGTGATTCAACAGTCTTGCACAATTCACAGCGCTCACCGTAGCACATACCCTCCCCAAAGTCTATCACCCAGCCACCCCATCCCTCCCACCCCCCAACCACTCCAGTAACACTCAGTTTCTTTCCTGAGATTAAGAATTCCTCATATCAGTGAGGTCATGTGATACATGTCTTTCTCTGATTGACTTATTTCACTCAGCATAACACCCTCCAGTTCCATCCACGTCGTTGCAAATGGCAAGATCTCATTCCTTTTGATGGCTGCATAATATTCCATTGTGTATATATACCACCTCTTCTTTATCCATTCATCTGTCGATGGGCATCTTGGCTCTTTCCACAGTTTGGCTATGGTGGACATTGCTGCTATAAACATTGGGGTGCACGTACCCCTTCGGGTCCCTACATTTGTATCTTTGGGGTAAATACCCAGTAGTGCAATTGCTGGATCGAACGGTAGCTCTAATTTCAACTGTTTGAGGAACCTCCATACTGTTTTCCAGAGGGGTTGCACCAGCTTGCATTCCCACCAACAGTGTAGGAGGGTTCCCCTTTCTCCACATCCCCGCCAACATCTGTCGTTCCCTGACTTGTTAATTTTAGCCATTCTGACGGGTGTGAGGTGGTATCTCACTGAGGTTTTGATTTGGATTTCCCTGATGCCGAGCGATGTTGAGCACTTTTTCATGTGCCTGTTGGCCATTTGGATGTCTTCTTTGGAGAAATGTCTGTTCATGTCTTCTGCCCATTTCTTGATTGGATTATTTGTTCTTTGGGTGTTGAGTTTGATAAGTTCTTTATAGATTTTGGATACTAGCCCTTTATCTGATATGTCATTTGCAAATATTTTCTCCCATTCTGTCGGTTGTCTTTTGGTTTTGTGGACTCTTTCTTTTGCTGTGCAAAAGCTTTTGATCTTGATGAAATCCCAATAGTTCATTTTTGCCCTGGCTTCCCGTGCCTTTGGCGATGTTTCTAGGAAGAAGTTGCTGCGGCTAAGGTCGAAAAGGTTGCTACCCGTGTTCTCCTTTAGGATTTGGATGGACTCCTGTCTCACGTTTAGGTCTTTCAACCATTTGGAGTCTATTTTTGTGTGTGCTGTAAGGAAATGGTCCAGTTTCATTCTTCTGCATGTGGCTGTCCAATTTTCCCAACACCATTTGTTGAAGAGACTGTCTTTTTGCCATTGGACATTCTTTCCTGCTTTGTCAAAAATAAGTTGACCATAGAGTTGAGGGTCCACTTCTGGGCTCTCGATTCTGTTCCATTGATCTATGTGTCTGTTTTTGTGCCAGTACCATACTGTCTTGATGATGACAGCTTTGTAATAGAGCTGGAAGTCCGGAATTGTGATGCCGCCAGCTTTGCTTTTCTTTTTCAGTATTCCTCTGGCTATTCTGGGTCTCTTCTGGTTCCATACAAATTTTAGGATTATTTGTTCCATTTCTTTGAAAAAAGTGGATGGTATTTTGATGGGGATTGCATTGAATGTGTACATTGCTCTAGGTAGCATTGACATCTTCACAATGTTGATTCTCCCAATCCATGAGCATGGAACGTTTTTCCATTTCTTTGTGTCTTCTTCAATTTCTTTCCTGAGTATTTTATAGTTTTCTGAGTACAGATCCTTTGCCTCTTTGGTTAGATTTATTCCTAGGTATCTAATGGTTTTGGGTGCAATTGTAAATGGGATAGACTCCTTGATTTGTCTCTCTTCTGTCTTGTTGTTGGTGTATAGGAATGCCACTGATTTCTGTGCATTGATTTTATAGCCTGCTACTTGACTGAATTCCTGTATGAGTTCTAGCAGTTTTGGGGTGGAGTCTTTTGGGTTTTCCACATACAGTATCATATCATCTGCAAAGAGTGAGAGTTTGACTTCCTCTTTGCCGATTTGGATGCCTTTGATTTCTTTTTGTTGCCTGATTGCTGTGGCTAGGACTTCTACTACTATGTTGAATAGCAGTGGTGAGAGTGGACATCCCTGCCGCGTTCCTGACCTTAGGGGAAAAGCTCTCAGCCTTTCCCCATTGAGAATGATATTCACTGTAGGTTTTTCATAGATGGCTTTTATGATATTGAGGTATGTACCCTCTATCCCTATACTCTGAAGAGTTTTGATCAAGAAAGGATGTTGTACTTTGTCAAATGCTTTTTCTGCATCTATTGAGAGGATCCTATGATTCTTGCTCTTTCTTTTGTTAATGTATTGTATCACGTTGATTGATTTGCGGATGTTGAACCAGCCTTGCAGCCCAGGAATAAATCCCACTTGGTCATGGTGAATAATCCTTTTAATGTACTGTTGGATCCTATTGGCTAGTATTTTGGTGAGAATTTTTGCATCCATGTTCATCAAGGATATTGGTCTGTAATTCTCTTTTTTGATGGGGTCTTTGTCTGGTTTTGGGATCAAGGTAATGCTGGCCTCATAAAATGAGTTTGGAAGTTTCCCTTCCATTTCTATTTTTTAGAACAGTTTCAGGAGAATAGGTATTAATTCTTCTTGAAATGTCTGATAGAATTCCCCTGGGAAGCCATCTGGCCCTGGGCTTTTGTTTCTTGGGAGATTTTTGATGACTGTTTCAATTTCCTTAGTGGTTATAGGTCTGTTCAAGTTTTCTATTTCTTCCTGGTTCAATTTTGGTAGTTGATACATCTCTAGGAATGCACCCATTTCTTCCAGGTTATCTAATTTGCTGGCATAGAGTTGCTCATAATATGTTCTTATAATTGTTTGTATTTTTTTGGTGTTGGTTGTGATCTCTCCTCTTTCATTCATGATTTTGTTGATTTGGGTCATTTCTCTTTTCTTTTTGATCAGTCTGGCCAGGGGTTTATGAATCTTGTGAATTCTTTCAAAGAACCAGCTCCTAGTTTCGTTGATCTGTTCTACTGTTCTTTTGGTTTCTCTTTCATTGATTTCTGCTCTGATCTTTATTATTTCTCTTCTCCTGCTGGGTTTAGGCTTTCTTTGCTGTTCTTTCTCCAGCTCCTTTAGGTGTAGGGTTAGGTTGTGTATTTGAGACCTTTCTTGTTTCTTGAGAAAGGCTTGTATTGCTATATACTTTCCTCTCAGGACTGCCTTTGCTGTATCCCAAAGATTTTGAACAGTTGTGTTTTCATTTTCATTGGTTTCCATGAATTTTTTTAATTCTTCTTTAATTTCCTGGTTGACCCATTCATTCTTTAGTAGGATGCTTTTTAGCCTCCATGTATTTGAGTTCTTTCCGACTTTCCTCTTGTGGTTGAGTTCTAGTTTCAAAGCATTGTGGTCTGAAAATATGCAGGGAATGATCCCAATCTTTTGGTACCGTTTGAGACCTGATTTGTGACCTAGGATGTGATCAATTCTGGAGAATGTTCCATGGGCACTAGAGAAGAATGTGTATTCCGTTGCTTTGGGATGGAAGGTTCTGAATATGTCTGTGAAGTCCATTTGGTCCAGTGTGTCATTTAAAGTCTTTATTTCCTTGTTGATCTTTTGCTTAGATGATCTGTCCATTTCAGTCAGGGGGGTGTTAAAGTCCCCCACTATTATTGTATTGTTGTCAATGTGTTTCTTTGCTTTTGTTATTAATTGCCTTATATAATTGGTTGCTCCCATGTTCGGGGCATAGATATTTACAACTGTTAGATCTTCTTGTTGGATAGACCCTTTAAGTAGGATATAGTGTCCTTCCTCATCTCTTATTACAGTCTTTGTTTTAAAATGTAGTTTGTCTGATATAAGGATTGCCACCCCAGCTTTCTTTTGGTGTCCATTAGCATGGTAAATGGTTTTCCATCCCCTCACTTTCAATCTGGGGGTGTCTTTGGGTCTAAAATAGGTCTCTTGCAGACAGCATATTGATGGGTCTTGTTTTTTTAATCCAATCTGATAGCCTGTGTCTTTTGATTGGGGCATTGAGCCCATTTACATTCAGGGTAACTATTGAAAGGTATGAATTTAGTGCCATTGTATTACCTGTAGGGTGACTGTTAACTGTCTGTTGTATGTGTTCGTTTCTGCTCTTTGCTGCTTTTAGGTTCTGTCTTTGCTTAGAGGACCCCTTTCAATATTTCTTGGAGGGCTGGTTTCGTGTTTGCAAATTCCTTTAGTTTTTGTTTGTTCTGGAAGTTTTTTATCTCTCCTTCTATTTTCAGTGATAGCCTAGCTGGATATAGTATTCTTGGCTGCATATTTTTCTCGTTTAGTGCTCTGAAGATATCATGCCAGTCCTTTCTGGCCTGCCAGGTCTCTGTGGATAGGTCTGTTGCCAATCTACTGTTTCTACCATTGTAGGTTACATATCTCTTCTCCCGAGCTGCTTTCAGGATTTTCTCTTTGTCTCCGAGACTCGTAAGTTTTACTATTAGATGTCGGGGTGTTGACCTATTATTATTAATTTTGAGAGGGGTTCTCTGTGCCTCCTGGATTTTAATGCCTGTTTCCTTCCTCACGTTAGGGAAGTTCTCTGCTATAATGTGCTCCAATATACATTCTGCCCCTCTCTCTCTTTCTTCTTCTTCTGGAATCCCAATTATTCTAATGTTGTTTCGTCTTATCGTATCACTTATCTCTCGAATTCTGCCCTCGTGATCCTGTAGTTGTTTCTCTCTCTTTTTCTCAGCCTCTTTATTTTCCATCATTTGGTCTTCTATATCGCTGATTCTCTCTTCTGCCTCATTTATCCTAGCATTTAGTGCCCCCATTTTTGATTGCACCTCATCAATAGCCTTTTTGATTTCGATTTGGTTAGATTTTAGTTCTTTTATTTCTCCAGAAAGGGTTTCTCTAATAACTTCCATGCTTTTTTCAAGCCCAGCTAGTATCTTTAAAGTCATGATTCTGAACTCTAGGTCCAACATCGTACTAATGTCCGTATTGAGTAGGTCCCTGGCTGACGGTACTACCTCTTGTTCTTTTTGCTGAGGTGATTTCTTTCGTCTTGTCATTTTGTCCAGAGGAGAATAGATGAATGAGAGAACAAAATGCTAACAGGTTTACAACGTCCCCGGCAAATATACTGTATACAAATCAGAAAAGACCTGAAACCAGGGGAAAAGAAAGGGAAAGAAAGAAAAAAGAAAGAGAAAAAGAAAATAAAAGGTAAAAACAAAAACAAAACAATACAAAAAAAGCAGAATATGATCAAATATGATCAGGCTAGTGCATAGATCAATGCCACACACTAGATCTTGGGCGTATTTTGGTCTGTTAGAAAAAAGTGCCTCCTAAAATTTTAAAGGAAGAAAGACATATATGTACAAAATAAGGGTTGATACAATGAAGGGATGGAAGATGACTGTAAAGATGAAAATTATAAAAGATTTTATAAAAGGACTTGGTAAGATAAGTTGTTTGAAAAAAGAAAGAAGATTTAAGAAAAAAAAGAAAAAAAAAAGGAAAAAGGGAGAGAATGTGATCAGGCAGGAGACTAGAACAAAGCTATACACTAGTGATTTAGGGTATATTTTGATCTGTTAGAAGGAACTGTACCTCAAAATTTTAAAGAGAGAACAACTTATATATATATGCCAAAAATAAGGGTAACTACTATGAAGGGATAGAATATGACTCTAAAAATGGAAAATAAAAAATGTTTTTTTTTTTTAAAAAGGGATTGATAAGATGTTGATTGAAAAAGGGAAAAAGAAAAATAAAAAAAAAACAGTCAACAAAAATTAACTTTGATGAAATAATGAATCATGGTAAAAAAAACCAAAACAACCATGAATCTATGTGCAGTATTCCCCTAGCGCTGGAGTTCTCCCATTCTCCTTGATCGATCAACTTGGTCTTGGCTTGCTGGCTGTTCGTGCTGATCTTCTGGGGGAGGGGCCTGTTGCTGTGGTTTCCAAATGTCTTTGCCAGAGGCGGAATTGCCCCGCCCTTGTCGGTCCGGGCTAAGGAAGCTGCTCCGGTTTGCTCTCAGGAGCTTTTGTTCCCTGCAAGCTCTCGGTACAGCTTTGGAGGACCTGGGCAGAAATGGTGGCCTCCCAATCTCCGCCCGGAGGAGCTGAGAACTCGGGGCCCCGCTCCTCAGTGCGCCCCCAGAGAAAAGTAGTCAGTCACTCCCGTCTCCCCAGTCTCCGGCCGCACTCCGTGCTCACCCAGCCTGTGACCGAGTGTTGCTATCCCTGGCACCCGACCCCGCACGGAGTCTCCAAACCCAGCAGATCCCTACAGTGCATTCCCGCACCGCTCCTCCCCGGGAAGGAAGGGGAGTCTCCCCGGATCTGCTGCTTGTTGGGTCCCTGCTGGGGGAGCCGTGCCCCGACTGGGCCGCAGATCACAGTTTATGGCAACCCCGAGCTGAGAGCCCGCGACTCTGCTCCGTCTCTGCAGCTGGCTTCCCCGCTCTGATACCTGGGAGCTCTGGCACACTCAGGCACCCCCGGTCTCTCCGTGACCCCAAGGGTCCTGAGTCCACACTGTCCCGGGAGGATTCCACCCCCCGCTTAGCCACTGCAGCGACGTCCCTCCGCCGAGCCAACTTCTAAAAGGTCCGATTTTGTGCTCCGCAGCTCTATCACTTGCCAGAAGCGGCCGGCGGAGGCCCCTCCCCCGCCGTCTATCCTCCCGTATATCACCTTGGATTCACTTCTCCGCACGTCCTACCTTCCAGTAAGTGGTCGCTTCTCTGTTCAGAGAGTTGTTGCTACTCTCCTGTTCGATCTCCTGTTGAGTTCGTAGGTGTTCAGAATGGTTTGATCCCTATTCAGCTGAATTCCTGAGACCAGACGAAATCTAGATCTCCTACTCCTCCGCCATCTTGCTCCGCCCCCCTCCCCATTTTTCTAAAGGAGCTGGATACCTGACTTTTCAGATGGAAATTTCTGGATTGCAAAACACTGTGCAGGCCAAACGAAACAGCAAAAGGAAGGGCAGGATCTAGCCCACGACCCCCAATTTGCAATGTCTGATCTTTTTACAGATGAGGGAAACTGAGGCTCAGACAGTAGCAGTACCTTACCCAGTAGTACTAACAGAATCAAGTACTTCATGACGTTTCTAGCACTTAACAGAATTTAACATGCTTGACACATAGTAGATACTTAAATAGCTGTGAACTAGAAAATTAGGAGCAATATTTACTTGACATTGATCACCTAGGATGTTTCAGCAGTAGCTAGATGTTACATGTCTCAGATACACTCATCAGAACCCTTATGGCTGCAAATGACAGGAACCCAACTCAAAATAGTTTAAGCAAACAAAGAAGCAAAGAAGCTGCCATATATAAAGGTGTATGATCTTTTGACGTGGCTCTTTCTAGATGTCCACTGCAACTCAAAGTTTGTTTTGCTACCCTGTGTTCTCTTTTCCTCACTTCTACTTTCCCGAAGACAATGTGCTGGTTCCACTCCCAGATAGCTGCAAGATGGTAAAATCGGCCACAGACAGCTTCAGGTTTGCTCCTTTCCAGCTAGAAGCCCCACAACGCAAAAGAGCTCCCTGTCCCAAGAGTTTGGCAACAGTCCCACGACTGACTCTCGTTGGACACAACAAAGTAATGCTTCATTCCTAAACCAACCCCCGTGGCCAAGAGGATGGAGTGCTCTGATTGGCTACCTCTGGGTCATGTGACAACACTAAGCATGAGAGTGGAAGGAGAGGAAAAGGAAGTGCACCGGCCCCCTCCATATCCATGACCTGAGAGTGGGGGCCGGGGGTGGGGAGTGCCCCGGTGCCCCAGTGGAACATGGTGTGCTATATGGAGAATGAAGACTGGACAGACAGAAGCCACGGATGCCCATTCTATCAGTGTGAACCCTTACAGCAGCCTTGTGAAATTATCTGTCCCTGGATCCACGTGACTACCCCTGAAGTGAGACATGGGGCAACTAGTACGTCTCTATTCAGGGGTAACCATGCGAATTTCCTCAAGCAGGGTATCTCAGTTGAGGGAAGTTTTTGACAACAGTGGGAACATTTTTGATTGTCACAACTGGGATGGGGGTGCCACTGGCATCTTGCAGGTAGAGATCAGGGCTCCTGTTAGACATCAAATAACGCACAGGACAGCCCCCACCACCAAGAGTCATCCAGTCAAAATGTCAATCGTGTTGCAATTGAGAAAGCCTGTTCTAAGAGTTAACCAATACAGAAACGGCAAGCACATTTTTCAAAGCAAATAGACATGAGGGAACCATGCCTCCCCTGAGACTTTGTCCATTTCCTTACGATAGGGTAGGGCAGAGGGAAGGAGCAGAGCTAATCCCACCTCCTGGAGGAGGCATCCTCTATGTTGGTGCCCAAAGCAAGTTAAAGCTGGCAGGAAAACCTTCTCATTTATGATTCTAGCAAACATGATCTTTGAGACTCCCAAGTGACCCACTGGCAGGGTGTTGGGAAGACCAGAGAAATGGGCATCAGGGGAATGAATCCATTGCAGGGCTCAACCTCTATGCTGGGGTCCAGGGCCCTACAGGGACTGGACAGACTGAGACAAGACTAAACCATCTCAGAGATAGAGATTCAGGACAAAGTTTATGAAAAGAAGCAGGATACTGAACAGAGGGCAGAGGCGTAGGTGGAGGACTGGGTCATGGGCAGCTCCAAGGCATGGGTGCAAGAGAAGCTTAGGTATGTATAATATAAAACTTACATAACTTAACTATGTTTAACTGTAGGTTCAGTGGCGGTAAGTACATTGTGCGACGACTACCACCATCCACCTCCAGAACTCTTTTAATCTTGTAGGAGTGGAACTCTATGCTCATTAAACACTAACTTCCCACTCTTTGCCCCCCAGCCCCTGGCACCCGCCATTCTGCTTTCTGTCTCTATGATTTTGATGACTCTGAGTACCTCATATAAGTGGAATTATACAGTATTTGTGTTTTCATTACTGGCTTATTTCACTCAGCACAATCTCTACAAGGTCCATCCACGGTGTAGTTGATATCAGAATTTCTTTCTTGTTTTAAGGTTGGATAATATTCCATTATATATAGACCGCAATTTGCTTATCCATTTATCCATCAATGGACACTTGGATCACTTCTATGTTTTGGCTTTTGGGAATAATGCTGCTATGAACACTGGTGGACAAATATCTCTTTGAGATCCTGCTCTTAATTCTTTTTAATATATACCTAGCAGTGGAATTTCTGGATTATATGGTAATTCTATTTTTAACTTTTTGAGGAAATTCCATGCTGTTTTTCATAGTGGCTGCATCATTTTACATTCCCACCAGCAGTGTACGAGAGTTGCAATTTCTCCACATCCTTGCCAACACTTACCTTCTGTGTGTGTGTGTGTGTGTGTGTGTGTGTGTGTGTGTGTGTGTGTGTGTTATAGTAGCCATTCTAAGGAGTGTGTGGTGATATCTCATTGTGGCTTTTATTTGCCTTTCCCTAATGATTAGTTATGTTGAGCATCTTTTCATGTGCTCATCAGCCATTTGCAGATCTTCTCTGGAGAAATATCTATTCAAGTCCTTTGCCTATTTCTGAGTTGTGCTGTTTTTTAGGTTGTCGGGTTTTGGGGGTTCTCTATATACTTTAGATATTAATCTCTCATCAAATATATGATTTGCAACTATTTTCCCCCATTCTGTGGGTCACCTTTTTACTCTATTGTAGAGTAAAAATCGATGCACACAATTCCTAAATTTTCATGAAGTCCAAATATCTGATTTTCTTTTGTTGCCTGTGCCTTTGGTGTCATATCCAAGAAACCATGGCCAAATCCAGTGTCTTAAAGGCTTTGCTCTGTGTTTTCTTCTAAGAGTTGTATAGTTCTAGAGTCTTATGTTTAGGTCTGTGATTCATTTTGAATTAATTTTCATATGCAATGTTAGGTAAAGGTCCAACTTTTGCATGTGGCTCTCCAGTTTTCCCAGCACCATTTGTTAAAAAGACTGTGTTTTCCCCCATTGAATGATCTCAGCATCCTTGTTGAGAATCATTGAACCATAAATGTGAGGATTTATTTCTGGACTTTCTATTCCATTCCATTGGTGGATATGTCTGGCACTAGGCCAGTACCACACTATATTGATTACTGCAGCTTTGTAGGATATTTTGGGAAAAAGGAAGTGTGAGTTCTTGAGTTTGATTTGCTTTTTTCAGGATTGCCTTGGCTCCTTGGGGTTTCTTGAGATTTCATACGAATTTTAAGAAGGGTTTTTCTATTTCTGCAGAAAAAAATCATTGGGATTTTGAAAGGCATTAAAACTGTAGATAGCTTAAGATACTATTGAAATCTGAACAAAATTAAGACTTAAAAATATATCTTATATGAATACATATGCCTATATGTATGTATATGTGTGTGTATGTTTGTGTTTATGTGTCCATGTGTAGTCTGTGTGTTTGTGTGTGCACATTTTTTGGTATGTTTGTGTGTCTTTGTGTTTGTATCTTGATACAGTCTAAAAAGAATTTGAAGTGGTTTTCAATCCAAGACACCCTTGGCACACAGTAGGAAATAATAACTAATTTGCCAAGTTACTCTAAATGAGCAGAGAGCTCATTATTAAACTTCAGAGGCTAATGTTTATCTAGGGTCAGTCAATGAGTAAGTTGTATTTGTGTTGATTTGATTATCTCATCTTAATGGTTTACTTATTCATCCAATCAATATCTTATTTCCTCATTTAAGCTTTTAGAATGTGCTCAGTAGTGTACTATTGCTAAGGATATGGAGTGATTAACAGGACAGGCACAATTTCTTCTGGCATTTATTGATTTGGGGAGAAAGACACCAACGAAATGATAGCTAACAATTTAACTCATGGCTGCTGTCCTTACTAAGTACTGTTAGCTCATCTTGATGAGGTTGGTTGTGTCTGTTAAGAGTGATAAAATTTACCACCATGTTTCAAGGATTATCTTTGGAATATTTTACCCTCTTCCAAAAAAAATAAAATATTCTTTGATTTGTTAAAATACCATAATAGGCTTCAAGCCACCAAATCAATAAATGAATGATTGAGAAAAAGAAAAGCCTAAATTGCCATCACCTTAGACTCAGACTCTGACCCTTTATGGTTTGAGTTGGGCTCTTATAGTCACCATTTTCACAGGTGGCAACCAGAAAGGTTGGAAGAAAAACACAGATATTCAAGCAAAATGGTGTTTACAGTTGAGGATAAACTGTAGACCTCGGGGTGGGGGTTAAGGGCAGATGTACTTATCTGCTGGCTTGAATATCAGGCAACAGAGTCCCGCGTTGACCACAGATGGGAACCAGCCAACACAGTCGTGTGGGATACTGTGTAGAAAACTTGATCAGTACCAGGTATCCCGCATTCAAGCCCTGACTTACTTCCTCTTGCCATGTGACCTTTGGCATGTCACTTCATATTTTTGGCTACCTCGATGATCTCCTCTGTGAAATGGGGCACATCATCTCTGCCTGCTCAGAGGGCGGTTTGAATCTCAACACGATTATCTGCAGAAGCTCTTTTCCAACACTGAGTGGCATTGGACATATAAGGTGATATTTTCATTATTCTCTTCATGCCTTGGATTCTTCTCATTTCTGCCACTTGTTTATACCTGTATTCTTGGCGCTTCTGCCATTCCACATGAGTAATTTCCGAATTAAAACTGCCACTCAGCTGGAAGGCCTTGGAGTCTCTTGTTTATTAATCTGAATATCTTTCAAGTCAACACATGTTGTTTTCTAGTTGCACCAAGAAAATTATTCCAGGGCTAGAATCAATGATCTTCAATGTTAGTCACAGCAGAGAATGCAGAAGTTTAGAGGAAACACAGAATCACAACATAATTCAAGGGGAGGCACGGGGTGACCATGCCCTAAAAGCCTACCCAGTGGGTTTGCATATGACCAATGCCTAGAATGTTGAGAGCTGTGGCCTGGCATTAGAAAGATGAATTACTGATGGAGGCTCTCCTGTGTTTTTGCCTTGTGCCATCTCTCTACTCATGTTCAACCCCTTGCTTCTATCCAGCCTTCTCTCTTTAGGGAACCTGGAATAGGTAGACCAGAATGCCAGCCGTGGAGCTTAACCTTGGGTACTGCATCCCAAGGATTCAGGGACAGCAAGGGGATTCTGATCCAGTGTGGCATGGCACATACATTGAACCAGAGGATGCTGGGTTTTCTCCATCAGCTATGTTTCATTTACAAGAGATAAAAAGCAAGCTCAAACTAGCTTAAGCAAAAATAAAATTTAAAACAGTGCGGTGGGATTTATTAGCTTATGTTGTTAGGAAGTCAAAGGATTGGAACCAGCTTCAGACTTGACTGGGGGCAGTGCTCGGAAATATTGTCAGGTCTCTGCTCTCGCTCTCTCTCTATCTCTCAATTCTTTCTTGGCTTGGGTTTCCACTGCAATAGGTTCTCTGCATCTGATGGCCATTTGCCCTCTGGCCCACCAATAGCCTAGCAACTCAATATCCCCAGTGGAAAACAGAACAAGTTTTTCTTGAAACCTTTGCCAGAAAAGTCTCAGCAAGAACAGTGATTTGTCCAGTTTAGATCGCATTCTCAACCTCAGCCAAACCCTGTGAACAGGACTGGGCCACATCAATCCTGTTGCTAGAGATGGTGGCACAGGGTCAGTGCCACGTACACTGAATGGGAAAGGTCTCTGACTACAGAGGGGTATCCCTCTGTCACCAGAAGAAGGAGGATAGGGGGTAGGTGGAAGCTGGACAAAAAATGACAAACATTCATCATATCAAATAATGCTTCACAGATCCCAAGTCCCGTGAGATGATCCATACACACAAAGAAAAGTCCCATGCTCAAATTAGCTTTGAAAACATTACACTCTCAACTGCCTGTATTGTAAAGGCCTTAAGAAATCAGAGAGAAGAGACTTCTTTAAATTTGTCTAACCCAGCCTCTCCTAAGATGGTCTGACCAGATTCTTCCTGTTTTCTTCAGAATCAATTTTAAAATCCCCAACCAGATGGACTAGGGAGGGCCAAGATTCAAATGCTAAGAATGTCAAGGCCAAGCCGTCTAAGGCAGGAGTGAAGTTGGTGTGATAGGACCAGGTGTGAGAGGACGGAGGGGGGCAGAGGCACATTAAGAGTGTCAGCAGCTCAGGGACAAGCAAAGAGCATCAGATGGATGACCTTCCTTGGACGGTAGGGACAGAGGGCTTGGGTGTGCTAGAGTGGCCAGAAAAGCTAGAAGCTAGCAACTGTAACAGTGTCACCTATTTGGAGGCCCACCTCCCTGTGGGCAGGAGAGCAATACAGGAGAATGCAGATGTGTGGTCGTCTGGGGAGGGTGAAGAGAAGCCATGATCCTAGCAAGGACTCCTTAGCTGATGGAGCTGTCTGCTCCCAACGCATGGCAGAAGAGTCACTGAGAACTCAAAGCGAAACTTGAGCAGCTTAATTAAAGCCAGTTCTAACAGGACCGGGATTCAGAGTTAGGACTTGCATCTGTCAAGATGCAACCAGGAGAACAGAAGAATTGTATGGATATGAAATACGGCACTTGGTCCAGGGAACCAGTGATGGAAGAGCACAGAAGCTGGACAGGCTCTGGTAAGATGTTCCTGAGAATAACACAGCAGGAAGCCCCAGCCTTTCCTGGCTGTGTGTTCAAACCGGGGAGACAGTATTACCAGAGCCCAGGTCTGGGGCACCCTGCAGAGGCTGGCATCACGTGGGCTAGTTCAGCAGAATCGGGGGCCACAGAAGGGGACACGGTGGCCACTGGAGATGCTGCCCAGCGTGCGTGTGCAAATAACCCTGCTTTTCCCTCTCCAGTCTCCTGTCAGTGCCAACCATTACTGGACCCAGACAGAAGCCTGCTGACACAGAAGCCTCAAATGCACTGAAAGTAAACCCCTTTGCAATTTACTGCTTTGCTGAACAGAGCAGGAAAAAGGTAAGAGAGGTCACAGGCCAGCACAGAACCCTAGCTTCAAAATACAAGATTCTATGGTTTCCCAGATGTTCACTTAGATCAAGGAATCAGCCAAATGTTCCTATAAAGGGCCAGGTAGTAAATATTTTAGGTTCTGCAGGCTGTTCAGTCTCTGTTGCAATGACTCCACTCTGCTGTGTTACAGAGCAATTTGTTCTAATAAAGCTTTATTTATGCAAACAACTATAGGCTGGATTTGGCATGCCAGGTTGTATGAACCTGGGAAGGTATGAGAGACAGCGATCATCTTTCTACTTGACACCCACAAGGTGAACCGTTTCGCTTCTCCCAATAGGAATAGAATCATAGGGCTAATAAAAGAACCATTAAAAATATTCTTATGCTTAACACTGTTTCTCCCAGGATTCTGACTTGCAAAATCTTTCCTAGGCTGTCACTACAATCTACTACATTGTTACCACATGTGTCTTTAAGTTGCACTAATATATTGCGACCTGCATCTCCCCACTATCTCCAACCTTCTCTAGGATAACATATCATTTCTCCTTCCAAGAGCCCCAGGCACAAGGCAAACTGAAGCAGCAGGAGGTTGATTTCCAATTGTACATAACGAACCACCAGTCTAGAGCGACTTTCTCATTGGTTTGAAGAGGCTAATTCTGTCCCTGGAATTGTGAGAATAATTTTCTAAAACGCCCCCTCTTGGGGTTTGTGGTTGGATTTAGGCAGGCAGTGGCAATGCATTCAAGTTGGAATTGGTCCAAAGTGGTGAAGACTCAGGGAGACTGGCCCCTTCCCCAAGCTCAGGGCACAGCCATTGCCTGGCCAGATCTTCCCTTACTTGAGGAAGAGGCATGGTACTACACTTTGACACATCTATGAAATGGAATTCCTCCCTTGAAGACAAAGTTCTCTAGAAAGTCTTTTTTTCTTGGTGTTCCAAATGTAAATAGAGCTACTCATTTTGACATTTGCGGATGCCCTCTCTTCCCAGCGCAGGCTGTTTTAGACTTGATGCCCCATCATCTGCATCTCCTTCTCCTCACACTTCAGCCCTTCTCCATCTGTTCTTTTGAAATCCTTTTTAATGCCCCCGAGATCCATCACCCCAGCAGCCGTGGTCCTCAGAGAGGTGTGTAACAACCAATAGAACAGACTTACTTGGTTGGATGGATCTTGGAATTTGCTGGCTACGTGGCATCCACCACTCCCGGGAGTCAGGAAGTGTCCTTGTCCAAGCCAACCTCAGAGAGGGAAATAGTCCCAAAGATTTTGTGAAGACCACTATTATATTAGTCTTCCCTCCTAATTCTATTACCTTCCCTTTGACCATGGCCAGCCATATGAAGGAGGGGAGGAGCAAAGAGAAGAGCCACCTTGTTTAGAAGTCTTGAATAGATACAACAAATCCTAATTCTTACTTGTTCTATCAATCTTCAAATCTCAGCATTGTCCCTGAAACACAGGACATCCTACCTTCTCTCTTTGCTGGCAGTTTTAGCTTTCCTCTTGGTCAGATCATACCCCCACCCACCTCCACCTCCCCACTCCTTGGTTTCATGCACTCACAGATTGCTCTCAGGTTATTGTGTTCCTTTTTTTTTTTTTAAGATTTATTTATTTATTTGAGAGAGAGAGAGAGCACGAGTGGGGCGTGGGAGCAGAGAGAGAGGGAGAGAAATCCTCAAGCTGATTCCCCACTGAGCCTGGAGACTGACACCGAGCTTGAACCCAGGACCCTGAGATCATGACCTGAGCCGAAATCACAAGTTGGATGCTTAACCAACTGAGCCACGCAGGTGCCCCAGGTCACTGTGTTCTTATATTGACTGGCCCTCCAGCCACCAACTTCTCCCACTCACCTCCAGTCCCCTCATGGTGGTCCCCATCCCTCTTCCTATCCTGGTTTTTCTTGACCTTGAAGCAGGGTGTGGGCGTCGACTTATACCATTGCTTATCTGTCTCCAACAATCACCAGCATTGAAATGGATCTTTCCTAGTATTTTGGAAGAAGTTATTTTTGGACTGAAATAATTTTCTGAAAGCAATACAATTTTCAATAACAAATACTCACTTTTTACTTGTTTTGTGTCATCCTTGAGGGCCTTAGTGTTGTGTATGGTGACAATAGTAAATAGATCTGGAATTACCAGATCCAGTTGATTGGGAGTGCTTGCCTGGAGTCACATCCAGGCTCTGTGGGAAACAGTTCCACAACTGACTAATAATGTCTGCAGCAGGTATAGGCTGGGAGAGTGGGGACATATGTGCTACTTATCTATTGTCCCTATGGTAGGTGTTCAACTATTACTGTCTAAAGCTGGGGGAGAATATAAAGAACTCAGAATCCAGAGTTAGAAATGCTAGAATTTAAAATTAGCACTGCTGCTAATTAGCTGGACTGATATTGAGCAAGTTTCTAATCCTCTTTGGACTTCTACTACCTTAACTATTAAGGGAAAAGTTGGGACCAAAACAAAAACATTTAACCTGGAGCCTCCAATCTTGTAGAAGCTCATGAAGAAATTGACGGGCATTCCTTAAATGATGGCCTATGCTTCAAAAAGACTAATGAAAGGGTTGTAGCTTGTAATGGTTTAAAGTGACTTTTTGGTCAGATTAACCCAAGTTTGGAGCCTATTTGGGCAAGTTACAGAACTCATCTGTACCTCAGTTCCTTAAATTGTGAAATGAGGACAAGTTCGTGACAGTCTAGTAAGGATTAAGCAAGATAAGGTGTGTAAATCCTAGGTGGTATCCAATAAATCCTATTATTATTGGTATTATTATTATTATTATTATTTTTAAAGAGTTTATTTATTTGAGAGAGAGAGCGAGCAGGGGGGTGCAAGGGAAGCAGAGGGAGAGGAGAGAAAGAACCTCAAGCAGACTCCGCGCTGAGTGCAGAGCCCTATGCAGGGCTTGATCCCACAACCCTGAGATCATGACCTGAGCTGAAATCAAGAGTCGGACCCTTATCTGACCGAGCCACCCAGTGTCCTAGAATTATTATTATTTTAGATGGAACAGGCCACTTATCTTTTAAAGGCATCATATTAACTGAGAGTTCACTAGTTCTACAGATCCACAGTTATTCTCCGAGAAAATGCATCCTTTTTCAGATAATCAGAGCAGTTTAGTTTGCTGGCTGCATCCTTTAGAACATGAGACCCATGGGAAGGGGGGAACATATCAAAGAGCCCTCTGATGTGGAAAAGACTGGGGGCCCCAGGGATGGTTGCCCTCCAAAGCCCTTTCTTATTCTAAACCTCTGCTCTTCTCCAGGTGCCAGGAAAACGGCGCCACAGGGCTCGGCACACCGGCAGCCCTCTTGGCGGGGGGGCAAAGCCATTCTGAGATTTTTCTGTATTATTCCAACTCCGTATACAGTTCGTGTCCCCTGTTGGGCCAATTACTGACTTAAAATGTTGTTAGGAAAAGGTAAGCATGTTCATTATGTAGCCGCGAGCCTGCAGGTCCCGTGGTTTTCTATTTAGGCTGTTTGAAAAAGCCATTCTTTCCCAATCTCTTTGTGTGTGCGTGTCACCAAAAGGTCTCCAAATCACAGATTCTTCCCATGTGGCTGCCCATCTTCCCTCCCCATGCCTGTCTGTCACCCTCTCCCACCCTGCAGGGAGTGGCGAGGAGAGGAGCCGCAGGGTACGGATTGCGGAGTGGGGGCTGCAGTGGCTGGTGGCAGAGAGGATCAGCACAGTAAGCTGAAGGGAAGCCAAGAGCAGGAAGGCAGCAATTGATTTATGGAACCAGCATTCTTGTGGCTCAAACGGAGGGGAGATCTCGTGGTGCCATCCTCGTGGGTATACTCAAGGAAGACACTTGAAACCATCAAATAAAGCTAGAGCTCTCCTTTTGTAAAAGGCAGAGGAGACCAGGAGTTAGGATATCTGGGTTCTGATTCTGGTCCGTTTGACCTTGAGCAAGAAATCGATTCTTTCTTGCTCCCGGTTTTTACTTCCGCAAATTGAAATTGTTTGGTAAGATCTTCATTGTGTTTCCGTCCAGCACCTACACTCTATGTGTTTATAATTCCATGAACCAGAATTGGTGGAGAAACTGCGTTCTTTGGTGGGTTCCTATTTTAGCTTCATAGAAACCCAATCTCAATACTTATTACAGAACCTCGATTTCGCAGATTTGCATACATCTTAGATAAATCCAGATCTGTTAAAGTACAAAACTCAAGTCGCCAAGCACTTGGAATACTGTTTACTCATCTGCTCAATCAATCTTTTTTATCCTGTGAACTATTTTATTGCAAGAAATGCATACATAGGCGTTTTTATTAATCCAAGTCTGCTGTCAATCATGGAATAGATTAATGCTTTCACTTTACTTTTCCTAAGCATTCAGAATGAGCTCATCTCACGGGTAAGATTAGCTCCTCCAGGAGCGTGGATTACTTTCTGTGTCATCAAGCCAACCTGATATCTGAGTCCTTACCTCATCAGAAGCCTGCTTCTCCACCCACCTACAAAGAGGCATGTGTGTATCCTCTCCTAAATTGGCTATCCTGATTGTTTTTCTTTATTTTCTACTGCCTTTCTTAAAAAATCACTTGTTCTAAAGTATAAGGGTGCAGGTTTCCAGAAGTAACCTTATGGAGCCCGGATTTCTTGATCAGCTAAAAGATTCCTATTGGGTTTCTCCAACTCCCCTGCCTCCTTTCTAGGCTAATGACGATCAAAAACATAGAGTGGCAAAGTGCTTTGATCCTCTTGGAGAAATGATGGCAAAATCTCCATGACGGCTTTCCCCCTTCCATCTAAAGGGAGAGATTTTCCTTTCTCAAAAGAGCAAGGCTCTCCTCACTAGAATCACCAGCATCTCAGTGTTTACTGAGTTAATATGACAATGGTCTCCTTAGCAACCTCACTGTCACAGGATTAGGGGAGACAAGCCCTTCTTCAATACTCTGGATTACAAAAAAAAATAATAATAAAAATAAAAAAACCCAGCCTAGATCAGGACACGGCTCTTTCCAATATCAGTAAACAGAAGAAAATGAGGTTACAAAAAGAAGCCAGAGATAGAAGATAGCAAGGTAGCAAGGAAGGGTTATTATGCAACACAGTGGTTCTCCGTAATGAAGGGTCTGGCCCATGGAGGATGGTTGGTCCCATCCCTAAATGAACTTGGTGTTCTAAAGAGACAAAATGTTAGGTTTTACAGAATGCGTACGTCTCAGCTTTTGATTGAGGCTCACAGATAATAAATGAAAACTCCTAGCGTGGAGTCTGGCACACACCAAGCAGTCGCTAAGGATGCCTGATGGGTGTGAAGAGCTTATAATTTACTAGACTATATGGTCTAAGAAGACAGGGGATCAATCTGCCTTTTTCAGCAATCGATGCTTAGCATGGAGCCTGGCATATGGCTGATGCTCAAAAGTGAGTGTTGCTTAAATGTACTTTGTATGTGTTATTACATCATTGAATCCTCAACATACCAGAGGAGGTAGATCACACCATCACCTTACATTTTACAGAAGAGGAAAAATGAGACTCTAAAGTCAAGTCTATGGACTCAGGTCCAATGCTAAGTGGAAGAGCCAGGCTCTGCCCCCACATCCAGTTGACATTGGTGCCAAAGCTCTTATCTCTACTACACTGTCTCAACAAACAGTTGCTCTGTCTCTGGGTTCTGTGAAGAACAGAACAAGGTTCAGTTTCTCACTGGTGCTCTCAGCCCTGTTTACCTGCCAAGTTGGAAGGAACAAGTGTGATGTGGGGATTCCCCTCAAAGAACTTTCCGCATCCTTGGTGCCTTGAAATTCCACAACTCTGCCTGCCCACTCTCTCCACCATCCTGTGCCCCCTGAAAGTTGTCTCCAGATTTGATGCTTGAGCAATCCAGTTTCAACACGGCTCATTCTAATTCATCCAGGAGAAAGCTCCCACTCTCTGTTGCTTTTCCAACATATGTTTATCCAAAATTAATCATAGTAACAGGGGATCGCACATCCCTGGCATGGGGCTCAGCTGCCTGGGCAGATTTTCCTGGCGAGGAACCCAAGCACACAGAACTCTGGGAATGGGGTGGGTGCACATCTACTTATATTGAGCCCTGGTAAGGTGCTGACAGCCTCCTTCCATAGGCTAGGATAATGGAAGAAGGAGGCAAAAATGCAGCTGTGAACATCTGGGCTAGGCAATGTTGTTCATGACACAGGTTGTTCCATGAGAACCCGCAGAGAGTAGGTGACACTGCGAAACTGTCCCTGGGGCTGCAGAATTTGTGTATGATCCTGGGACTCCCCATTCTGGGCTGATGCTAATCAGTTACCTGGGAAAGTAGCAGTTTCCCAGACTAAAAGCCCTAGAGACATTCGGGGATTCTCCCCTTTCCCAACCTCCACGTCCAATTAGTTTCTCTGTCCTTTTGTATCACCTCCTCTCTGTCCGAGTTCACCTATTATCATCTCTCCCCTGAACTTTTACAACAACATCCGTACTGTCCCCCAGCCTCTCCTCATGCCCTTTCTCCAATATATCATGTCCTTTGCAGTTGGAGTGGTTTTTTTTCTTCATAGGAAAATCTACTCAGAATCCCACAAAGACTTCTTATGTCTTTATCATAAAACCAGATCCTGTAGCCTGGCATTCGAATCCCTTCATGAGCTAGCCCCTGTCTAATTCTGGGGTCTCACCTTTTTTGCACCTGGATTTACCCTTTCCAAGCATCAGTAGAATTCCTTATATCCATGTTTCTGCCCACGCGATTCCTGTGATCTGCAATTGCATTCCAGCCGTCTGCACCATTCTTAAGAGCTGACACATTGCTTTCCCCCAAGGGACACACTCCAGCTCCCCAGGAAAATTTTAGGTAACCATGAATCTGGAGTTCACTCCCACAAGGTTCAAAGGTGTGTGGTGCACGTTATGCACACCCCTGTGTCAACACAGATTACACAAATAGATGCTAACCAGGATTATGAGGAATTAGAGCATGGACTTTTGATATAGACACACACGGGTATAAACTCCAGTGTTGGCACCAGCCATGAGGCCACAGGAGAAGTGCTAAACCATGTTGAGCTTGGATTTCTTCCCCTGCCAGGTAAGGCTAGGAATATGATCTACCTTCTCGGTTTTTAAAAATCGTATAAAACATCTAATGCTGTGTCTTGTCCACAAATGTGTTTAATAAACAGCAGAAATGATGATGAGGATGGTTGATGATGATGACAATGACAAGAGCATAACCTGAGTATATCCGGGGCCACCTCGTGGTCCAGTTTGGGGTAGCGTGATATTCAAAGAAACACAGTCCAGCAATCAAAAGGTACTAAAAAGCAATTCCAATATTTACATCTCTCTCTCAGAGACCTCCAATTCCTAACCACAGTGCCATGTTTAAAACACCTTTTCCCGCCTGGTGATGGGTATTAAAGAGGGCACGTTCTGCGTGGAGCACTGGGTGTTATGGACAAACAATGAATCATGGAACACTACATCAAAAACTAATGATGTAATGTATGGTGACTAACATAACAATAAAAAATAAAAAAAAAAAACACCTTTTCCCAAATTCTCTTAC
This sequence comes from Zalophus californianus, assembly GCF_009762305.2. NCBI lineage: Eukaryota > Metazoa > Chordata > Mammalia > Carnivora > Otariidae > Zalophus > Zalophus californianus. Next base: position 19,774,287 of record NC_045608.1, on the reverse strand, counting down.
TCTCCTATTTGATAGCTACCCTAAAGGGATTCCCTCTCTAAAATAGCCCTGCAATGCTCAGCTCCAAACCAAAACGCAGCACCCAAACCTCCAACTGGTTCTCTTCTCCTTCCTTTCTTGTTTTGCTCACTTTTTCCTTCCAAAAGAAATCTCTCCAACCCCACATTTTTTGGTTCTCCCCCCAGCTGAGTCCTTGTTCTTTCTGCATAATGAATGTTTGGAGGGCAGAGGAGGGAGGGAGGGAACGTTGAGCAAACAGTGGCAAAATTTTCCTTATTTGGCGAGGGGACGGAATGGAGCTAATACTATATACCCATTATCCCCATGTTCTCTCTTCAAACAGCAACAGGACAATAGAGGACATGGTAAAGACAATGAATCAGTGAATTGCCACCTCTATCCTCGGTAACCAGCTCTGTAAACAGAGATGACTTTTTTTATTCTATAAGAAGATAATGTGTGAAATTATCAAAACCATCTCAAAACCAACTGCAGTCAAGTTGGAAGGATTCCTAGCCCCCCAGAACTATGCCTTTCACCCTAACAAGGCGACCTCCAGCATAGCCCGTGGTGCTGAAATGTGTGTGTGTGTGTGTGTGTGTGTGTGTGGAGGGGGTGTCTAGAAGAGTGGGAAAAAATGCCAGCTGTAGATTTTACCAATACCTACTAAAATAAACCAAAAATGCACTTAATCTTTTGGTTTAACCTTAAAAATTTATCCTACAGGGGCAGCTGGCTGACTCCATCAGTAAGACAAGTGACTCTTCATCTTGGGATCATGAGTTTGAGCCCCACGCTGGGCATGGACCCTGGCTAAAAAAGAATTTATCCTATAAATGACCTCAAACATACAGCTAGTGATCTATTCAAGGGTATTCCTTACAACATTGTAGAAGCGATGGCTGGAAAGAAGTTAAGTGTCCGCAAAGGAGAAATGGTTAAGGAATTATGGTTGATTCAGGTAGTGACATTCTGACGGACCTCTTTGGGCTGATACAAGCAAGCCTCCAAGGTATATATTTAAGTACAAAAAATTACAGAAACGCGGGAGGGCGGAGCAAGATGGCGGGGCAGTAGGAGACCTGGATTTCGTCTGGTCTCAGGAAATCAGCTGAATAGGGATCAAACCATTCTGAACACCTACGAACTCAACAGGAGATCGAGGAGGAGCGTAGCAACAACTCTCTGAACAGAGAAGCGTACACTTACTGGAAGGTAGGACGTGCGGAGAAGTGAATCCGAGGCGATATTCGGGAGGATAGACAGCGCGGAGGGGGCCTCCGTCGGCCGCTTCTGGCAAGTGCTAGAGCCACGGAGCACAAAATCAGAACTTTTAGAAGCCGGCTCCGCTGAGGGACGTCGCTCCAGTGGCTAAGCGGGAGGTGGAACCCTCGCGGGACAGTGTGGTCTCAGGACCCTCGGGGTCACAGAAAGACCGGGGGTGCCTGAGTGTGGCAGAACTCCCAGGTATGGAGCGGGGAAGCCGGCTGCAGAGACGGAGCCGAGGCGCGGGCTCTCAGCTCGGGGTTGCCATAGACTGTGATCCGCGGCCCAGTCGGACCACTGCTCCTCCAGCAGGGACCCAACAAGCGGCAGAGCCAGGGAGACTCCCCTCCCTCCCCTGGGAGGAGCGGCGCGGGAGCGCACCGCAGGGATCTATTGCGTTTGGAGACTCCACACAGGGTCGTGTGCCAGAGATAGAAACGCTCGGTCACAGGCCGGGTGAGCACGGAGTGCGGCCAGAGACCGGGGAGAGGGGAGTGACTGCTTTTCTCTGGGGGCGCACTGAGGAGCGGGGCCCCAAGTTCTCAGCTCCTCCCGGCAGAGATTGGGAGGCCACCATTTTCACCCTGGTCCTCCAAAGCTGTACCGAGAGCTTGCAGGGAACAAAAGCTCCTGAGAGCAAACCCGAGCAGCTTGCTTAGCCCGGACCGACAAGGGCGGGGCAATTCCGCCTCCGGCAAAGACATTTGGGAACCACAGCAAGAGGCCCCTCCCCCAGAAGATCAGCACAAACAGTCAGCAAGCCAAGACCAAGTTTACCGATCAAGGAGAACGGGAGAACTCCAGCGCTAGGGGAATACTGCACATAGAATTAATGGCTTTTTTACCATAATTCATTAGCTTTTCAAAGTTAATTTTTTTAACTGTTTTATTTTGAACTTTTCTTTTTCCCTTTTTCAAACAACATTTTATCAATCCTTTTTTAAAAAAAAATTTTATTTTTCATTTTTAGAGTCATATTTTATCCCTTCTTAGTAGTAACCCTTATTTTTGGCACATATAAATAAGTTGTTCTCTCTTTAAAATTTTGAGATACAACTTCTTCTAACAGATCAAAATATACCCTAAATCACTAGTGTATGGCTTTGTTCTATTCTCCTGCCTGATCACATTCTCTCCCTTTTTTTTTCTTTTTTTCTTTTTTCTTTTTCTTTTTAAATCTTCTTTCTTTTTAAAAACAACTTCTTATCTTATCAATTCCTTTTATAAAATCTTTTATAATTTTCATCTTTACAGTCATCTTCCATCCCTTCATTGTATCAACTCTTATTTTGTACATATATAAGTCTTTCTTCCTTTAAAATTTTAGCAGGCACTTTCTTCTAACAGACCAAAATATGCCCAAAAGCTAGTGTGTGGCACTGATCTATGCACTAGCCTGATCATATTTGATCATATTCTGTTTTTTTTTGTTTTGTTCTGTTTTTGTTTGTTTTTATCTTTTTCTTTTTCCTTTTTTTCCCTCTTCTTTCTTTCCCTTTCTTGTCCCCTGGTTTCAGGTCTTTTCTGATTTGTATAGAGTATATTTGCTGGAGACGTTGTTAACCTGTTAGCATTCTGTTCTCTCATTCATCTGTTCTCCTCTGGACAAAATGACAAGACAAAAAAAGTCACCTAAGCAAAAAGAACAGGAGGTAGTACCATCTGCCAGGGACCTACTCAATACGGACATTAGTACGATGTCGGACCTAGAGTTCAGAATCATGACTTGAAAGATACTAGCTGGGCTTGAAAAAAGTGTGGAAGTTATTAGAGAAACCCTTTCTGGAGAAATAAAAGAACTAAAATCTAACCAAGTCGAAATCAAAAAGGCTATTAATGAGGTGCAATCAAAAGTGGGGGCACTAACTGCTAAGATAAATGAGGCAGACGAAAGAATCAGCGATATAGAAGACCAAATGATGGAAAATAAAGAGGCTGAGAAAAAGAGAGAGAAACAACTACAGGATCACGAGGGCAGAATTCGAGAGATAAGCGATACGATAAGATGAAACAACATTAGAATAATTGGGATCCCAGAAGAAGAAGAAAGAGAGAGAGGGGCAGAAGGTATATTGGAGCACATTATAGCAGAGAACTTCCCTAACGTGAGGAAGGAAACAGGCATCAAAATCCAGGAGGCACAGAGAACCCCTCTCAAAATCAAAAAAATAGGTCAACACCCCGACATCTAATAGTAAAACTTACGAGTCTCAGAGACAAAAAGAAAATCCTGAAAGCAGCTCGGGGAAGCGATATGTGCCCTACAATGGTAGAAACATTAGATTGGCAACAGACCTATCCACAGAGACCTGGCAGGCCAGAAAGGACTGGCATGATATCTTCAGAGCACTAAACGAGAAAAATATGCAGCCAAGAATACTATATCCAGCTAGGTTATCACTGAAAATAGAAGGAGAGATAAAAAGGTTCCAGGACAAACAAAAACTAAAGGAATTTGCAAACAGAAAACTAGCCCTACAAGAAATATTGAAAGGGGTCATCTAAGCAAAGAGAGAGCCTAAAAGCAGCAAAGATCAGAAAGGAACATAGACAACATACAGTAACAGTCACCTTACAGGCAATACAATGGCACTAAATTCATACCTTTCAATAGTTACCCTGATGTAAATGGGCTAAATGCCCCAATCAAAAGACACAGGTTATCAGATTGGATTAAAAAACAAGACCCATCGATATGCTGTCTGCAAGAGACATATTTTAGACACAAAGACACCCCCAGATTGAAAGTGAGGGGGTGGAAAACCATTTACCATGCTAATGGACACCAAAAGAAAGCTGGGGTGGCAATCTTTATATCAGACAAATGAGATTTTAAAACAAAGACTGTAATAAGAGATGAGGAAGGACACTATATCCTACTCAAAGGGTCTATCCAACAAGAAGATCTAACAATTGTAAATATCTGTGCCCCTAACGTGGGAGCAGCCAATTATATAAGGCAATTAATAACAAAAGCAAAGAAACACATTGACAACAATACAATAATAGTGGGGGACTTTAACACCCCCCCAACTGAAATGGACAGATCATCTAAGCAAAAGATCAACAAGGAAATAAAGACTTTAAATGACACACTGGACCAAATGGACTTCACAGACATATTCAGAACATTCCATCCCAAAGCAACAGAATACACATTCTTCTCTAGTGCCCATGGAACATTCTCCAGAATTGATCACATCCTAGGTCACAAATCAGGTCCCAACCGTACCAAAAGATTGGGATCATTCCCTGCATATTTTCAGACCACAATGCTTTGATACTAGAACTCAATCACAAGAGGAAAGTCGGAAAGAACTCAAATACATGGAGGCTAAAGAACATCCTACTAAAGAATGAATGGGTCAACCAGGAAATTAAAGAAGAATTAAAAAAATTCATGGACCCCAATGAAAATGAAAACACAACTGTTCAAAATCTTTGGGATACAGCAAAGGCAGTCCTGAGAGGAAAGTATATAGCAATACAAGCCTTTCTCAAGAAACAAGAAAGGTCTCAAATACACAACCTAACCCTACACCTAAAGGAGCTGGAGAAAGAACAGCAAAGAAAGCCTAAACCCAGCAGGAGAAGAGAAATAATAAAGATCAGAGCAGAAATCAATGAAAGAGAAACCAAAAGAACGGTAGAACAGATCAACGAAACTAGGAGCTGGTTCTTTGAAAGAATTCAGAAGATTCATAAACCCCTGGCCAGGCTTATAAAAAGAAAAGAGAAATGACCCAAATCAACAAAATCATGAATGAAAGAGGAGAGTTCACAACCAACACCAAAGAAATACAAACAATTATAAGAACATATTATGAGCAACTCTATGCTAGCAAATTAGATAACCTGGAAGAAATGGGTGCATTCCTAGAGAGGTATCAACTACCAAAACTGAACCAGGAAGAAATAGAAAACCTGAACAGACCTGTAACCACTAAGGAAATTGAAGCAGTCATCAAAAATCTCCCAACAAACAAAAGCCCGAGGCCAGATGGCTTCCCAGGTGAATTCTACCAAACATTTAAAGAAGAATTAATACCTATTCTCCTGAAACTGTTCCAAAAAATAGAAATGGAAGGAAAACTTCCAGACTCATTTTATGAGGCCACCATTACCTTGATCCCAAAACCAGACAAAGACCCCATCAAAAAGGAGAATTACAGACCAATATCCTTGATGAACATGGATGCAAAAATTCTCACCAAAATACTAGCCAATAGGATCCAACAGTACATTGAAAGGATTATTCACCATGACCAAGTGGCATTTATCCCTGGGCTGCAAGGCTGGTTCACCATCCGCAAATCAATCAACGTGATACAATACATTAACAAAACAAAGAACAAGAATCATAGGATCCTCTCAATAGATGCAGAAAAAGCATTTGACAAAGTACAACATCCTTTCTTGATCAAAACTCTTCAGAGTATAGGGATAGAGGGTACCTACCTCAATATCATAAAAGCCATCTATGAAAAACCTACAGCGAATATCATTCTCAATGGGGAAAAGCTGAGAGCTTTTCCCCTAAGGTCAGGAACGCGGCAGGGATGTCCACTATCACCACTGCTATTCAACATAGTATTAGAAGTCCTAGCCACAGCAATCAGACAACAAAAAGAAATCAAAGGCATCCCAATCGGCAAAGAGGAAGTCAAACTCTCACTCTTTGCAGATGATATGATACTGTATGTGGAAAACCCAAAAGGCTCCACCCCAAAACTGCTAGAACTCATACAGGAATTCAGTAAAGTAGCAGGATATAAAATCAATGCACAGAAATCAGTGGCATTCCTATACACCAACAACAAGACAGAAGAGAGATAAATCAAGGAGTCGATCCCATTTACAATGGCACCCAAAACCATAAGATACTTAGGAATAAATTTAACCAAAGAGGCAAAGGATCTGTACTCAGAAAACTATAAAATACTCATGAAAGAAATTGAAGAAGACACAAAGAAATGGAAAAACGTTCCATGCTCATGGATTGGAAGAACAAACATTGTGAAGATGTCAGTGCTACCTAGAGCAATCTACACATTCAATGCAATCCCCATCAAAATTCCATCCACTTTTTTCAAAGAAATGGAACAAATAATCCCAAAATTTGTGTGGAACCACAAGAGACCCCGAATAGCCAGAGGAATCTTGAAGAAGAAAAGCAAAGCTGGCGGCATCACAATTCCAGACTTCCAGCTCTATTACAAAGCTGTCATCATCAAGACAGTATGGTACTGGCACAAAAACAGACACATAGATCAATGGAACCGAATCGAGAGCCCAGAAATGGACCCTCAACTCTACGGTCAACTCATCTTTGACAAAGCAGGAAAGAATGTCCAATGGAAAAAAGACAGTCTCTTCAACAAATGGTGTTGGGAAAATTGGACAGCCACATGCAGAAGAATGAAACTGGACCATTTCCTTACAGCACACACAAAAATAGACTCCAAATGGTTGAATGACCTAAACGTGAGACAGGAGTCCATCAAAATCCTAAAGGAGATCATAGGCAGCAAGCTTTTCGACCTCAGCCACAGCAACTTCTTCCTAGAAACATTGCCAAAGGCAAGGGAAATCAAGGCAAAAATGAACTATTGGGATTTCATCAAGATCAAAAGCTTTTGCACAGCAAAAGAAACAGTCCACAAAACCAAAAGACAACCGACAGAATGGGAGAAAATATTTGCAAATGACATATCAGATAAAGGGCTAGTATCCAAAATCTATAAAGAACTTATCAAACTCAACACCTAAGGAACAAATAATCCAATCAAGAAATGGGCAGAAGACATGAACAGACATTTTTCTAAAGAAGACATCCAAATGGCCAACAGACACATGAAAAAGTGCTCAACATCGCTCGGCATCAGGGAAATCCAAATCAAAACCTCCGTGAGATACCACCTCACACCCGTCAGAATGGCTAAAATTAACAAGTCAGGAAACGACAGATGCTGGCGGGGATGTGGAGAAAGGGGAACCCTCCTACACTGCTGGTGGGAATGCAAGCTGGTGCTGCCACTCTGGAAAACAGTATGGAGGTTCCTCAAACAGTTGAAAATAGAGCTACCATACGATCCAGCAATTGCACTACTGGGTATTTACCCCAAAGATACAAATGTAGGGACCCGAAGGGGTACGTGCACCCCAATGTTTATAGCAGCAATGTCCACAATAGCCAAACTGTGGAAAGAGCCAAGATGTCCATCGACAGATGAATGGATAAAGAAGAGGTGGTATATATACAGAATGGAATATTACGCAGCCATCAAAGGAATGAGATCTTGCCATTTGCAACGACGTGGATGGAAATGGAGGGTGTTATGCTGAGTGAAATAAGTCAATCAGAGAAAGACATGTATCATATGACCTCACTGATATGAGGAATTCTTAATCTCAGTAAACAAACTGAGGGTTGCTGGAGTGGTGGTGGGTGGGAGGGTTTGGGTGGCTGGGTGATAGACATTGGGGAGCGTATGTGCTATGGTGAGCACTGTGAATTGTACAAGACAGATGAATCACGGATCTGTACTTTTGAAACAAATAATGCAATATATGTTAAGAAAAAAAAAGGAAGAAGAAGATAGCAGGAGGGGAAGAATGAAGGCGAGTAAGTCGGAGGGGGAGACGAACCATGAGAGACGATGGACTCTGAAAAACAAACTGAGGGTTCCAGAGGGGAGGGGGGTGGGGGGATGGGTTAGCCTGGTGATGGGTATTAAAGAGGGCACATTCTGCGTGGAGTACTGGGTGTTATGCATAAACAATGAATCATGGAACACTACATCAAGAACTAATGATGCAATGTATGGTGATTAACATAACAATAAAAAATTATTTAAAAATTAAAAAAATTACAGAAATGCTTATTTAATATGCTCCATTTCCTATTTTTAAAATTGTTTTATACATTTAAAATCTGTATGTGTTTTGCATTTATGCTTGTCTATGCTTAAAAAAATATTTCGGGAAAGATGAACAAGAAATCAGGTGGAGTGGTTTACTCCTGGCAAAAGGAGCAGGGGTGGAAGTGGAGAGGAAACCTTTCACATTGCATATCTTTTGGTACTTATTTTTTCCACAGGCTGAGCTTACTTTATAATGAAACCATTTCTTTTTTGGAAGAAAACTGCGCTCATTTGTAGAGAGACTTGGCTTTAAATCTCATCTCTTTACTGATTAGCTACGTGACTTCGGCAAAATAGTTCACCCATCAGACCTCTGTGTTCTTACTGTAAAATGGGAACAGTGAACTCTTTCTTGCCTGACCTGAGAATGAAATGATGCCATGTACTCAAAATACCCAGCATGCATCTGGAAGATTGTAACTTTCCAGATACTTTTCTACCCAACCTTATCCAACCTCGGACCTTATAATGAGCCCATTAGCTGCTGGCCCTCTCAGGGTCTGCTTATTACTGCCCATGAGCAAAAATAATAATAATATCTGAAGTTTTTTGGGCATTTTCTTTATACCTAATGCTGCTCTAACATTTGATTCATGCAAATACCCAGGGAGGTATAAATCATTATTATCCTCATTGTGAAGACCAGAAAACTAAGAGTGGGGCATCATGAGGTTAAGAAACTTGACAAGAACTGGAAAGTGGCTGTATTGTGTTGTTCTTCTGTCTCCTGAATTCCTACTCTACCCTATCCAGAAACATTCAGATATGAAACCTGGAGGTCTCCACCCCATCACTACTTTTTAGCAATGCTTACCCACTCAAATAGATTTGTTATTCCCTTCCTCATTGTCTTTCCAGCCAACACCTGCAGGAAAAGTAGCTCCAGAAGGCAACCTTACATAGTTTCTGCAGACTGACAGGGCATGTCGGAGGTCTGAGAATACTTCTGGTCCGCAGTCTACACGTCGCAACTTCTGAGAAAGTGACCCTGCCCCCATGATGCCACGGTTCCGATTGGAGTCTTGAGCCTGTATTGCATACTTGTGGTGTATAATTATGACACCACAGGTGCATCTGTGAGCCCATCTTCAGCCACAGATAAATGGCTCATTTTACCCTCACTGCCAACCCGTGCTTATCCAGTGGTTCTGCAGGAGGGATTGTGCATTTGACAATGACCCATCCATTTCCACGCACCCACTGCCGTGGCCTGATGGGGAGGTGTTCACCCTTGTTTATTTATTTCATCACCTAACTTCCCACCAGAGATGAATGGAGCTGTTTTTCTGAAGCTGTTTCTTGTAAGAATTGAAATCAACTCAAGTAGTGATACAGAATCAATATCTGTACTTTAAATTCAGAAGTGCCAGTGTGTTTAATCTAGATTTGGGCTTTGCAATGCAAAAGACAGTCTGCCACTGTTTGGCACTTGCTGTCTGTCAGCCACTGCACCTACTACTAAACATGCATTTTCCCACTGAATCCTCAGGGCAGCTTTGTGAGGCAGGTGCTGCGGTTATAGACGAGGAAATAGACTTGCCCAAGGCCACATGGGAGATGTGGTCAGAACACAAACTCAGGCCTTTGGATTCCCAGCCCTGAGATGATTCACGTGAACTTCATTCTGTCACTCATTTCTCCAACAGGTACACGTTAGTGTCTCCCTATGCTGGGCACTGGGGATTCAGCCTTGAACAAGACAGTCACAACTCTGCATTATGGAATCTTTATTACATTTTGTCAGGAGCGCATTATGCTTGCAAAATAACCATCGCCTTTTATTTGCTAAGTGCTTTAAAGTCTACAAAATGCATTCACGCCCATTATCTCATTTTGAATAAATTTACTGTATTCCTCGATGCTTAAATAAATGGTAAATGGGACCCATGACTTTGGAGTGGCCTGTTATTGACAGCGTACTCTCTTCCACTCAATCTTTCCCAGACCAGAAGCTTGTATTTACTAGACGGAGGCAATTGCATTTAAATTAAATTACTATCCCTCCTTCATTCATGTCCCTCTCTGCTTTCTGCTGCTCATAAAATCCTCCATGGGCCTCCAGATTAGTGACTTTGCCTTCTCTTGCCATTGCCTTTGGACGGATGTGTAGTTCTCCTGGTACTGGGGACAGGGCGTCACCTGGGAGACCTAAAGGGTTCCCTGTGACAGCTCAAAACAGCCCCCTGAGCCTTCAATCCCCCTCTCAAAAGTTTGCTGGTCCCCTCCCATGTATCTACCCATATCTTTTTCAGGTTTCTTTTTTTTTATGGTGGGAGAAATAACAAGCAAACACTCCATCAAACAGTTGTGCATAGCCCTACAGATCATGATAGAGAACGGAGATTTCTCTTCTTACCCAGGGTAATAGAGAGCCATGGAATGGTGGATCCCTGCTATAAGAGTCTATCTGTGTCTGCTCTGCTTTCCTCTCTGCCAATGGAGAAGGACCCTGAAGGCAGATGACAGGAGCCCTGCTCTGCATCTTCACTCTGTCCCTGAGAATTCCCTCCAGATCTTTAATCCCCAGCTAATAATAATAATAATAATAATAATAATAATACATCTAAATCTATGCCTTGATTTTATGATCTGGGGGTTCACCATACATTATCTCATTGGTCTAGAGTTTGGGGGAGGGTTTTTCCAGCCAATGCCCCAAAGTCTTTGTAGGGCATTCATCTAGCAATTATATTTTGAGTGCCTGCTTTACACTAGGAAAGCATTCTTATCCTCACGGATTTTACTGTAATGGTGGAACCGACAGCACACGACCAGATCAGTAACTAAAGCACAGCCTATGATTCAGGCCATAAGGAAAATAAATGGAGTGAGGTTTGAAGCAGCCATGCCGACCCTACTTTGACTCTGGGAGGAGGGGCATTTAAGTGGGGATCCGAGGGATGAGAAGGAGCCAGACCCGTGGGCTCCCAGGGGAAGAGCATTCCGGGCACAAAGAAGAGCCTGCGAAAAGGATCAGACGTAAGAAAAGACCTGACAGGAAGCCAGGGCAACAGGAGCTGATGAGTGAAAAAGTGGTATCAGGTATCAGAGAGGCAGGTAGGGGCTGAAGAAGCACTAATTTTAAAATTTCTGGATAGTCCAAAGAGTACAAAGAAGGAGGTGACATTAATTTCAATAATATATGTGATTTAACCCAATCCAAGCAAAAAAATTATCATTTCAACTTCTAATGCATATATAAAATGATTGGTGATATATTTTAACTTTTTTGGTATGATGTCATTATAACCTGGGACGTAGTGTAAGCTTATAGCACGTGTCAACTTGGACTAGCCACACTTCACACGCTCAATAGGCATATGTGACCAGTGGCTACCATATTGGACAGAGCAAGGCTAGCTCATGAAAGGTCTTGGGGGTGGTCAGTGACCTTGGTGACACCCCCCCCCACCCGCAATAGATTACACTTCTCAACAGTCAGGCCCTTTTGTGGTTTTCTCCCACAGTAAAAATGGGTCAACTGATAGAACACAGCAGAAGTGATGTGGGCCTTAAGAGTTTGGCTTTGGCAGCCTCCACCTTCAACTCTTGCTCTTGGACTTGGCCACCATGCTGGGAGGAAGCCCAAGCAGCTGTGTGACTAGGATCACATGGAGGAGAATTAGGCACCCGGCTGATAGCCCCAGCTGAGCTTCCAGATAGCAGTCAACTCTAACTACCTGCAAGGCGAGTGAGTTCATTTTTGGACCTTCCCCGCTGTCCCAGGGTCCCTGCCCATCCCATATGAAGCAGAAGTGCATAGTCAATCCACACAATTGTGAGAAATAATATACGGTTATCTTAAGCCACTAAGCATTAGGGTGGTTTGTGTCCCAGCATTCGAGAAGCATGGTAATGATGTTGTTTTCTTCTGGGAATGAGTTGAGAAAGCTTGGAAGAATCTTGAGCAGACGTGAGATTTGATCCGATTTTATTTTGAAGCAGATTGTTCTGACTGTTAGGCTGAGGACAGACTACGGGGCAAGAGTGAAAATATGGACTTTAGGTAGGGAAGCTCACAGCATTCAGACAAGAGATGCTGGCGTCTCTGACCAGGTTGACAGTGGTGGAAGGAGAGAAGAATGGACTTATTTGAGATATTTTGATGGTAGCATCAAATGTCCCTCTCGTGGTTTGGATAAAGGAGGTGATCTACAGTGGGGAGCTCAAGACGTATGTGGGAAACTCTTGTGGGGAGCCTTGAAGGACAATCCTGAGCCTTTCCCATTCAGTGTGGTGCCCTGCTTCTGGATAATTCTGAGCTTCATGCAAGACAGAAGCTAAAAGTATATCCTTTCCTCTTCTTAGGCTGGTATTTAGGGCATTACCCCATGTTGCAGGAGCACGGGCCAACGATGCCCATCACCTGCCACCTCAAGTGCATCAAGTGGATGAACCTGAATAATTAACAACTGTCCCCCAATTTTTTGCCAGTCGTTGTATTTTAGTGGCTGCACAAAACCCTCCCCCAGACAGCCGCTGAAGAACCACGATGGCATTAGTCATTATAAATTGATACTCAATGAAGTCCTAAGTACAGACATTATTAACTGGAAATGGCTTGCCCGGCAGAGTCTGGTGCACTCATGGTGATCAAGCACTTTAAAATCTTATTTATTTATTTATTTATTTATTTATTTATTTATTTATTTGGCTGGAACAGAGGCTTCCTCTTTCTCCAGTGAGAACTGAGGTACACAGCCACTGAGGACAGAGCTAACTGGTCGTATCAGTTGCCTACTGCCACGTAATGCTGCATAACAGTCATCCACAGAAACCCAGTGGTCTACAACAGTGAGTGTTTATTGCTTAGTGCCTGTGGTGGTTGGCTGGGTGGCTCTGCTCTGCAGGTCACGGCTAGGCTCTCTCACCTGTATGTGTATGGCAGTCATGGGGGTGCACTGCTTATATCTGGCCTCTAGAAGACTCTTATGTTCAGCCACAAGCAGTGCCTTTATGTGGCAGCCTCCACTTGCTGGTACCTTTGGGATCTCCCTTGGCTTTCAAGTCAAGGCCACATACATCCAGGACACTTTCAGATAATGACTGAACACAGTAGAGCCTGGCTATTTCTGCCCAATGCTAGACTCCTATAAAGGGAAACCTTTTCTCCAGAGTTCCCTTTGAGCTTGGTTGGGACTTTATCAGATGTGTATCACGATCTGAGGCTCTCTGCCCAATACTGCTTCCTTCCCTTTTTACCTTCCACAGGTGACACCCCTCAAGAAACACCTGGCACTCTGAACTCTCTTTACGCATCTGCTTCCCACGTGACTCAACTGGGGGCTGGCTGGTTGGTTGTAGGCTGGTGTTAGATGGCCTTAGCTAGGATGGCTGGGGTGAGCTGGCGCTGGTCCATGTGTCTCTCATCAACTAGCAGTTCGGTCTGAGCGTGTGCCCATGACAATGACAGAGGCACAAGAGAGCAAGCAGAAACACGCAAGACCTCCTGCTATGGACTGAATGTCCATGTTCCCTCAAAATTCTTACGTTGAAGCCTTAATCCTGACTGTATTCGGAGACGGGACCTCTACGGAGGTAAATAAGGTTAAATGAGGTCATGAGGGTAGGGCCCTGATCTGATAGGATTCCCATCCTTATAGGAAGAGACACCAGAGAGCTCTTCTCTCTCTCTCTCTGTGCATGCACAAGAAGAGATGGTGGCCACCTACAGGTCAACAGAAAAAGCCCCAGAATGTCACTGCCACCTTGGCATTGGACTTCAGCCTCTAGAACCATGAGAAATAAATTTTTACTATATAAGTCACTTAGACTGTGATACTTTGCAAGGGCAGCACTAGCTGATTAAGATACTTCTTGAGATCTAGTCTTGCAACTGGTACACTGTAGCTTCCGCCTCATTCAAATGCCTAAAAAATGTCACATGGGGAAAGGACTTTGCGTGGAGGGAAGGAACTCCAGGGTTGATGAAGCCAGGGGATAGAGAGAGATGAAGAAGTAGGGCCATCAGTACAATGCACCATACTCATTACCATTGGACAAACCTTCCCAGGGAGAGGGATGCCCTCCTTGAGCCTTTGCCCATCTATTTCCCCTCTTGATGTCTTTTCTTCTTGTACTTGAACCTTTGCATCTTATCCAACCTCCAAAGGCTATCATAAGCCCTCTTCTTCTGTGAAGTCTTTTTTGGTCACAGTCACTGTGTCCTGTGTCCCGTGGATTCTCTCTGGGCAGAAATTGAGTCTTCAATGTGCAAGTCAAATGCAAATTCAAAGCAGGGTGTATTATGAGTGATCACAGCCCTAAATGTAAGAGCTAAAACAAAAAGCTACTAGTAGAAAAAAAAAAAGTAGGAGAATATCTTGATGACCTTTTCGGCAGGCAAAGGTTTCTCTGAAATGGTTTAGAAAGTATGAATCACAAAAAGGAAAAAAAAAACTGTGTTTCACCAAAATTAAAATTCCTGCTTATCAAAATACACCTTTAAGAATATAAATAAGCAAGCCACAGACTGGAAGAAAAGACTGCAAAACATATATCTGATGAAGGACTTGCATCCAGAATATATTAAGAATTTGTACAACCTGGTAATATGAAGACAAAAGATTCAATTAAAAAAAATGTGAACAGACACTTCCTACAAGAATATATGCAAATGACCAAGAGGCACGTGAAAAAATGCTCACCATCATTAGTCATTAGGAACATGCCAATTAAAATCATAATGAGATACTGCTACATGCTCACCAGAGTGGCTGAAATTAGAGGACCTATCATGTGGGTAAGAGTGTGGGGGAGCTGGGGCCCTCCCTCGCGGCTGGCGGGAATGTGAAATGGCATGATCACTCTGGAAAACAGTTTGGTAATTTCTCAAGAAGTTACACGTACACTCACCCTGGGAACCACCAATCCCTTTCCGAGGCGTCTATCCCAGACAAATGAAAACAAATGTCCAGGAAAAGCTTTGAAGACAAATGTTCATAGCAGCTCTTTTCATAAGAGCTCCCCAAGGGGAAACAGTCTAAACATTCACCTACTGGAAAATAGATTAAAAAAAGATTGTGGTATATTTAAGCAATTAAATATTACTCAGAAAAAGAGCCCATAAATGACTGATTTGTTCCGTAACATAGGTGAATCCCAAAAATGGCTTGCTGAGGGAAAGAAATCCAAGCACACAAAAGTCTGTTTTGTGTGATCTCATTTATATGAAATTCTAAGACAGGCAAAACTGACCCTGTGATGATGGAAATCAGGACAGCAGTTGTTTGGGGGCTGGGGTGGGGGAGGGGGAGATTTGACCAGGAAGGGGTGCGGGGGAACTTTCTGGAGTGATTAAATGTCTCCTTTTGATAGTAATTCCTCAAAAAAAAGACTGAACAGGATACTTTAGATCTGAGCATTTCTCTGTATGTAAAGTCAATCTCAATTAGATAAGAAATATGAATTATCTGGGCGCCTGGGTGGCTCAGTCAGTTTAGGGTCTGCCTTTGGCTCAGGTCATGATCCTGGGGTCCTGGGATTGAGCCCCATGTCGGGCTCCCTGCTCAGCGGAGAGTCTGCTTCTCCCTCTCCCTCTGCCCCTCCCCGCCCCCCTTCCGTTTTTGCTCTCTCTCTCGCCCACTAGCTCTCTCTCTCCCTCAATTAAAAAAATATCTGTTATCATTAATATTATTGTCATTATTGTTTTTCTGTGCACCAAGGCACCTTGATTGACACTCTGACGTCTTGTCTTGTAGTCAGGGGACGACAAGCGCCGTAAGGGAAGGACTCTGTCCTGCTTGTTCCTGCTTGGCTCACCAGTGCCCGGCACAGTGCCTGGCACCAAATAGATGCTCAGTGAATATCTGTTGAGTAAATTCATGAATGAACAAGCGAGAGAGTGTTTGCAGAGGGAGAGGGCAATAGCGGAAGGAATGCCTGGCTTTCAAAAGCGGAGCTGGGAGAAACACAGTTTCTGATATTTACAGCCCTGCAGCCTCTCTGTTCTGGTTTGCTGGACAAACGGGGGCTCCGTTAACACTTATATCTTATGTATTTACAAGACAGCCTAGAGGCTGCTTGGGAACTAATTCAGCATCTCAAGGAAATCATTTGCCTCTAGAAGAGAAGATGTAAATATCCCCCACTCGGCTGAACAGAATGGCTCTGCTGGGCTCCCAAAAACAGTCCTTAAGAAAGTCCTTTAACTCACTCCGCAGGCTGGGAGAAGGACCCCGGGAAAGAAAGAGAAGCTGGCAGCATCGAGGGCCCACTACATGTCCCCACGCATTGTTTCCTTTACTCCTCGTGATGATGAAGCCAACAAGGGTCACTGTCTACATTTCACAGATGAGCACCTGGAGGCTCAGAAGTGTTCCAGGTGAGTTACGCTTTGCTGGGGTTGGCTTTGAAACCCAAGCCTGACTGATCCTGGAGACCCAGGTGTCATCCTAACTCTGACTCTCGCTTGCTGGGTGCCCAGGGTCACGGCGCTTTCTGAGCTTCAATTTCCTCATGTGTAGAAAGGGGTCCATGCCTTGCCCTCCCATCTAGGAACAGGTGGGGCTGAGAGGAGCCCCAAGGAAGGCAGAAACGCACCTGCTTCTCATCCCACCCAGGGGGCTGGGTGTGTCACCTGCTGGGAGGTCACCGCAGGGAACGGGCACTTCTCCGTCCAACTTCTCCAGCTGGCACTGCCCTTCTCAATCTATTTAGAAGATCCTCACTCCGAACCACCTCCACTGTCACCACTCTGGTCTGAGGCACCTGCAGTCCATCACCTGGGTTAGTGGCCTCCACACTGGTCTCCCCAATTCCACTCTCGTCCCTTGAAGTCTATTCACTACTCAGCAACCGGGACAATCCTCATGAACCCCAGGTCAGATCATGTCACAGCTCCAAACACCGGAGTGGTTCTAAGGTGACCACCTCGTCCTGGTGTGCCTGGGACTTTCCTGGTTGGAGCACTGAAAGTCCTGTGTCCCGGGAGCCCTCTCAGTCCTGGGCCAAGTGGGATGGTTGATCACCCGAATGGCTTCCAAATCTTTCTGAGTTAAAGCCAACATGTTCACAAAGTCCTCTATCACCTGGCCCCCATCACCTCTCTGACCTTGTCCACCACGCCTTTCCCCCTTGCTCACCCCACTCAAACCATATGGCCTCCTTGCATTCGTGCTGCCACCCCAGGGCCTTTGTGCTGGCTGTTCCTTCTGCCTAGAATGTTCTTCCCCATTTTATGATTGGCTCCCTCATCCTGTTAGGTCTTTGCTTAAATATGTCTTTCTCAAGGAGGCTTGCTCAGCTCATTCCACTAAAATATTCTCCACATCCCTCTCAATGCCTCCCAGACCTCTCCCCTGCTTCATTTCTTTTCTTCCCCAGACTTCTCATTATCTAACACATTACGTACCTTACTTTCTTCTCTTGTCTACCATTTGCCCCTACCCCCAACTAGAATATAAATTCCACGAGGGCACAAATGTCTTTCTACCTTCATCACTGCTGTATCTCTGGGGCTGGAACAGTGTTTTATAAATCAACACACAGCACGTGTTTTATGAATCCTGGTTGAGTGAATGAATTGCCTTAGCATTACCCATGAGTTGGGTCCCCAGGCTCCCAGTTAGGTGGGGGAGAACAGAGCGCACACAGAGGCTGCGAGCCGGGCTATAATGGCAGAAGGAGACACAGGTGTGTGGAGCCTGAGGCAGAGCCCCCCCGCCCCCCAAGCCCACCCGGAAGCCAGGGAAGGTTGAGAACGGGAGGGAGAAGGACAAGAAGACAGGGGTCTGCCCGCACCATCTGCTCAGCAGCCAGAGAATGTCCCTGCCTTCCCCCTCCCCTACCCTGCTCTCTCTGCCATGCCAACTCCCCTCAGGGACTTCGGGGCATAGTTATGGTGGGCAGCAGTCCAGGGACCATGAGCCGAGGCACCCACCTCACTCCGACCTGAGGCACCTGCTGAGCCACCAGCAGCAGGAATGATTTCGGTTCCCTCTCTCTTCTGGAAAGGACACCTTTAAATCCATTTGGAGGCTTCTCATGCTGTGGTGATTGGGGATAAGCCACTCTACCCGTTAGGCAAGAAACTGCGTTCCTTCGAAGCCAGGAAGGCCAGTGAGGGCCCCGTGGAGCCATCCCCCATCCCATGCCACCTTAAAGGGAGGTGCTTGAGATCAGAACTGACAATAGAGGTGAACGGCTGCTCACACTGGGTCCTTGCTTAGGGGGTCTCTGCCTGGGTCAGAGCCAGGACACCCTTTCAGCCTCTCCCCACACGGGCCAGACGACGAGGCCATGAGACTGGGGGGAGACCAGGGAGCACCGAGCAAGAGAGCTCTGAACTCTGATCCCAGCTCCTTTGCTGCTAACTCAGTCAGTCACTCGGGCTTCCTGAGCCTCAGTTTTCTCATCTGTAAAATAGGCTCAGTGATCCTTGTGCTGGTACTTCTGTGGACCAGGCAAGCTCCAAAACCAGGGTTTCCTCTCCCACTGCTTATTATCCAAGGCCTAGAGGGGTTTAGTAAACTGCTTGAGGTCCTAGCTTAAAAAAAATGGCAAAGACGGGAATAAACCCAAACCCATACCTAGTGCCTGGGCCCATGACCTCCAAACGGAGCAGGCAGGGCTGACTTTGGCCAGAGAGAGATGGCAGAAGGTGAAGCGATATGCTCCATAGGCCCATTCTACCAGCTGACCTTGTAGGAATGCACTGTCTACACTGCTTGTCCCGTGGTAAGATTACCAAGAACTCCGGGCTTAGGATTCCGGGCTTTGGGTTCAAATCACAGCTTCACTTGCGCATTCTCATCTTCTTCCTGAACCTCAATGTCTGATTCGGGGTGAGGACCCTCAAACCCTCTCCTCTGATTTTCACCTTCTGCCAGACCCCTTGTTCCTTTCCCTCTCCCCACGCACTGAGCATTTAATCAGTGAGAGCCAGCCGTAGTATCTGGACTCAGTTTACTGGGGGACAAGGCCACTGTGCCTTAAAGGATTGCATGCCCCAGCATCCTTCCACCTCCTGCTATAGACCCTCCCAAGGACAGCCGGGGACAAGGTAAGGCCAAGGGCTTTCAGCAAACACAGCTGTGTCTCACCCTACCCTTTGTGGCCAGCCTGAGCAGGAAGACCAGAAACTTTCGATTACAGGAGATGGGAGATGGGGAGGGTTGACATAAGCCACTCCACTGAGCTCTACAAGCTGAAGGCACATGGTATGAGCATGATTTTATCAGAGCCCAGAAGGGGGCTACTGGACCTTCATGCAGCCAGTTATAAAGCAGCATTTGAGTCATTTTTTATTTTTTCTTGCATGTATAGAAAGCACGGGGTGATTGATAGGGCAGTGGACCCCCAACACCTGCCTCTTAGAAGGGATGCTTAAATATCACCTAGCACAGCACCTAGCTCCTTGCCGAGAGACAAGGAGTGGGAGCTATTGGTGGTTCTTACCAGAGGGTGACAGGGTCGCTACCTCACCTTGTCACCAGGGTCAATGCTTAGCATCTGTCACTGTGCTCTCAAGGTAGCTGCCCACACTGACAGGTGAATAAGCAGCCGGGACTGGGGGGTGGGAACAGAGCCTCGGCTGCCCATCATTTCCTGAAGACAACAGCGGGAACTTGGCTAAGCCATTAATCACATCTAGAGCCTTCCATGGCTATCTCCAACATCCTCTGGCATCTGCCTCTCCCAGATGCAATGTCTTCCTCCTCTTGTTCTTCCCAACTAACGACCCTTGGGATTTGGAACGAATACGAATCCTCCATTCCTCAGCCCTAAAGTGTGCAGTCGGCCAGGGGCCTTGGGTCTCTGGTGGCCTGCAGAGGGTCTGGGCAGGGATGGGATGGTGGAGACACAGCAGGATGATCCGTTGCAGGCTGTTGATGGACTGGGCATCAGGTGACTTGGGCACGGCCGATGCGTGTAACTCCAAGTTTATTACCTGTCTCCTGTCATAAGCCCTAAGCTTCACAAAGGTAGCCCTCTGCCCACCCCAGCCTCAGTTGCAACACAGTCCAGCACGTGGGGTGGTGGGAGGGCCCATAAATATTTAATGAATGAAAAAATGTTAATCGGTTCTTAAACTCTGATCTGCCTTTGGACACATTTTTCCCTCTCTGAGTCTCATCTTCTTTTCCTGTAAAATGACCCCAAGTCTTTCTGTCCTGAGACTCTAGGGTTCTTTTAAGACTCAGGCATGCTGTTAAACATGGCCTCAGGGCGTGGAAACTGGAGGAGACATTTAGGGATGGCTACTTAACCCACCAGGATCCGTAACTTCCAACACTCTCATCTCTCAAATAACTTTGTTCTGGGGGCAGGGAAGCCACTGAAAGGCAGGGCAGTGCAGATGGGGCCTCAGCCTTGCGCATCGGGGAGCTGTGCTTCTGAGCTTCTGAGCCCAAAGATCAACGGAGCCACCATTGACTGTGAGCTGACTATGTGCCAGGCACTGTGCTCAGCGCTTCGGGAGAGGGTGGACCTCACAAGATGCTGGCAGGCTGGTATGAGTCCCAGACCCACTGCACAGAGGAGGGAAGGAGGGCCCAGAAAGAAGGAAACTGGCTGAGGTCACACAGGGAGGGGATGGCAGAGCCCAAGGCCTGAGCCATCTGATACTTGTATAGCAGAAGTGGTAGCTTGGGTGGGGCTTATCACCCCAGGACCCAGGCTGAGCTAGATGCTGATGTGACACCAGGGTCCCCCTGGGGATTTCTGCAGTTGGCTTGCAAGGAGGAGGGCCAAGCTGGGTCAGCACCTTCTGCATCAGGCTGTGCTGAGTTGGGGAATCTGAGGGGCAATGGGGAGAGTTGTCATCTTCTGGAATGTTAAACTGACTTCTAGCATCTTCGGGGTTTCTGTTTCCTGCACAACGGGGAGGGAAGCTTTGCTGTTACGACTTGACTTTAGCCTTTTTGGATGCACTGCTTGCACATCATTGAAGAATAATGACAGGTTTCTCCTTCACCGAAATGTACTTCATAACATAAATGTCCAGTAAATTTTTAACCGGGAACTCACAGGATAATTTCATCTTTATTTTTCCTTATCATGCTCCTCATTCTCTGATAACATATTTATTTTCTTGCTTACTGTCTGTCTCCCCAGGTAGGATGTTCCCTCTAGAAAAGCAGGAGGGGGTTCTGCCTGTTTGTCTTGGATTCCCCACGTGGGGAACAGTGCCTCGTGCTTAGCAGGTGCTCCACAAATACTGACTGAATGAGGAATCCTGCTGGCATAGGAGAAGCTCCTGGAAACTCACAGGTTCCAGGCCCTAAAAATGTCTGCAAATCTCCAACGCCAAGAAGGCAGTGAGAATCTTTTCTCGAGTTCTGTAAGTGCTTTCACATGGGGACCAAGCTGGGAGCTTGGGACGTATTTACCTGATCACTACATGAATAATGCTCACGATTAGCAAATTAAATTACCACCTACTTTTGCATAGCATGTGTTATGAGCTGAATTATGATCCCTACAAAATGTGCATGGGGAAGCCCTAAGGCCCACTGTTTCGAATGTGACTGTATTTGCAGATGGGGTCTTTAAAGGGGTGATTATGTTAAAGCGAATCCCTTTGGATTGCGCTGATCCAATCCGACTGGTGTCCTTATAAGAGGAAATCTGGATACACGGGGAGACAAGCAGGGATGCGCGCAGAGAGGAGAGGCCATGGGAATGCCCAGGGAGAAGGCAGCCATCTACGAGCCAAGGAGGGACCTCCAAAGAAACCAGGCCTACTGACACCTCCTCGGTCTTGGGCTTCTAGCCTCCAGAACCATAAGGCGATACATTTGGGGTTTAAGCCCCCCATTTGTGGTGCTTTGTATGGCAGCCCTAGCAAGCTAACACACAGAGGGAGCTCTGATTGGCTATTCCGGAGGGGGACCCAGGGATAGAGGCACATTTGGGGCAGGACAGAGTCTCTGCCGGTGGGAATATAAATAGGGGCAGCATTGGCGTCCCCCATGAGGGCATAAGCTAACACTGCCTTTGTAAATAGGGAATAATGAGTGCATTTATCTCTCAGGACTTTTGCTAAAGTCGTGGTGCGATGCTCCATGTGAAATGCTTAGCACGGTGTCCAACGTAGCACGTGAGTGAGTAATAAACCTTAGCCTACAGTTTTAGTCTGACTAATACTTCTAGGGTGTTTGAAGAAGTAGTTATCCCAGCTACAGGCATGGCTAGGCCAGTGTAGGCCGTGGTGCAGGTGTGTATTTGTGTGGGCGTGGCAGGGCTGTGTATGCAAGCAGGTGTATGGGGGGGCTGTGAGCAGATGTTCATGGGTGCTTGGGTGTTGACATGGGTGCACGTGGGTGGAGATGCATTTGTGTCAGTATGTCACATGCACTCAAGGTGTATAGGTTCATTAACTTTTTCGGGGGCTTGCTCATTTATTCATCCATCCAAATTTCTTGAATGCTTGCCTACACATATGTACACAAGGTAGATCACTAGACAGACAAGGGAACTTTGATAGAGGTAACTATGGGAATTAAAGGAGAATGGAGAAGGAGCATTTCTTTCCGTTCGATGTATCAGGGAAGACTTCCCAGAGGAGGTGGCATTTGAGTTGATAAGGCCATCGCGTGGACTTTTATAGGGGCAGAGAAATAACAGTGCGCACTTGAAACCACAAACATTTCAGGCTGATCCCATTCCTTGGAACCCTTCTCCCCGGGCTGCCCCCATCAAACCTCCAGGGTCCCCTGATCACAGAACAGAGAGGAAACACAGATGCCAAGGAGCCATCGCTTTATTTTGTATAGACCAAACGTGCTGGGATCCCCATGCCCGAGGGATTTGCCTCCTGCCGGACCCCTCTGGCCTCTCGAGCACAGCCACACTGGCTGGCTCGGGACTGAGGGCCCCTGGGGAGGCCTGGCCGGTCTCTCTCTTTCTCCAGACAGTTATGGAGTTGGGAAGTCTTGGAGGGCAGTACATCCCAGGAGGCTGGAAACAAACACAGGTCAGAGTGGATCAATAGGATGCAGGAAGTGTGTCTGGGGGGAGGAGGCCCTGATATCCCATATCCCTGGGTGGCATTCCTGCAGAGACACCATCCAGAGGAATGACGGATGGTAGGCAGCAGAAGGGGAATGAGAGGGATGGAGCTCCCGAAGGGCCAAAGGGCCGAGCGCAGGGCAACCTGACACTTCCTGCTTGCGGCAGGTGCCGGCCCTAGCTAGGGATCTCTGGCATTCACATCAAACTCACAGTGTTACTTTGGGAGGTGGTATTATCAGCCCCAATTTTGAGCTGTGGACACAGGGGCTTGGCTAGATCCCACAACTTGCCCCAGGTCTCATGGCCAGTTAGTTACAAGGAAGAAGCGAGCTTTGGGAGGCTTGCTTGGTTCTGAACCCTCTAATACATCTGCCTTGCAGGGGGCGGGGCTGTATTGTTCAGCCCAAGCCTCCAGTGTGGATGTCAGGGTGGAAGATTTTTTTTTTTTTTTTTTTTTTTTTTGGCAGATGCGCGGTTACCACGGTGAGCACTGCTGGGAGGGGGAAGGACTTGAATTAAAAAAAAAAAAAAGGCAGAGACAAGATGTTCTGTGATGACTTCTGCTGAGAACTGTTCTCCTTATGGACGTGTGCCCTTTACTTGGCCTTTGAAACTGCTTTCTGTGTCCCCGAGAGCATAATAATGTAAATGAATATCACATCTCTTCCCGGTAATTGAGAGCAGAGAGAAGGCCATGTTAAGTCAAATTAATTTGCTCTGATACAGTCCAAGCCCATTTCCTCGGAAGGGGCAATCGCTTTTTGATGGGCTGAGGGTGGCTCTCGAAGTAGCAGGTCTATGGAAGTGGAGGCCAGGTGGCTCGTTTGGGTCCGGGAGGCCTCTGGAAGGAGGGCTGGGGACCAAGGCAAGGCCCCGGCTGTGCACCTGCGTGTGGCTGCCCCACTCTGCTGGAGGCTGAGCTGCTTCAATTTCAGCGGCTAAGAGATTCATGGAGGCCGCGTGTTGTTATTACTAGGCAAGTGGGGTTGCCTTGTGTCTGAACCCGGAGGCGGGTGCTTACACCTCCTCGGCTGATGCCCAGCCTCCCCTTGCTGGCTTTGCCTTTCAGCCAGAGCCACGGGGTGGAATGCCCAGCACCCTAAGGCTTGAAACGTGCTGCTCAGGGAGGGGCTGCCAGGTGGTCAGCCCTGCCTCAGGGCAAAGAGCACTGAACTGGCCGTCAAGGTGGCTGGGTTGGCGGCAGAATCCCTGGAAGGGGAGGGCTTGATCTCGAGGGCTCCCTCATTTGTTTTACCATTGAGGTTGGAGTCCAGGAATTCCAACATCCCTTTAAGAGTAGACGGTTGGGATGCCAGGCCGGTATGGGGATGCCAAGGGAGGCAACCTCTTTAAAGATCCAGCTCTGTCACGGAGGAGGCTCTGAGTTTATTCCTGTGCGTGCTCGGAATGGGTACCCAAGGAGAAGTATTACGGACACAAGTGGGGATTCCGGAGTTTCGAACGCCATTCTGCCTGGGTGACTTTGTACAAGTGACTTAACCTCTCTGACTCTGTTTTGCCAACCTGTAAAATGGGAATCAATCCTCCTAACCACCTTTTGGGGTTCCTGTGGATACCGACTTGTTTGACACGTACGTCCAACAAATGCAAGCCTTTATGAGCAATGGATTCCTCTTCCTACCTTCAGTCCGGAGAAGTTCTAGGATTAGCACTGGGGTAGGAGAGAAGGCAGAGGGAAGCCCCACTTCTCTTCTCCCATTGCTGCTCTGGGACCTTTGCATTTGCCCTCCCCCCACCCGGGGCCTCCATTTCTCTCCGGGTATGTAAGGCAAGAGCTGGACTCCACTCTTCGGAAAGCCCCTTCTACCCTGGCCTGAGCCCATCCCACAAGATCTGCCGTCATTTCGTGGACAAAAGGCCACCACGCCTCCTCCGGCTCCAGGTGGAATGGAGCCCTGGAAAGACAAGAGTGGGGAAACCAAAAGCCCAGCACCTTCTCTGGCACCGCCTTACCGGACCCTCTGGTTTTCCGATGGGTCCGCATCCTCAAGTGCTAAGGAACCAGTGGTACCTAGCAGAGAGCTTAGCATCTGGCACCTCATTATTTCCGCAAAACCTCTAAAACCCGTCGTCTCTAGAGAAATCACTCACGGCGTGGAAGGCAGCGGCAGCAACAGGTTTTCTCCGGGCTGCCGGACCTGGTGGACTGTCTGGTTCTCACTCCCCAAGAACAGTTCTTCTCCCCCCGCCGCCCCCCCCCCCCCCCCCCCCCGCTGCTTTTACCTGCACCGGCTCCTACTTCCGGAGATACTTCTTCATTATGCTCTCAACATCCTCGTCTTTGCCCCCCACCCCCGGCTCCCTGTGCTCGGGGGACGTTCGCTCGCCACCATCACCCTCCAGCCTTGGGATTCGCGGTCGGCTCTTGATGCTGTCGGCGCTTTTGAAGGACACAATGGAGCTGGAGGAGGAGGATGAGTCGGAGAGGTGAGCGGGGTCCTCCTTGGACTCCGGACTCTTTTTCAAAATGGTCTTGATCCCCGAGAGAAAGGTCCGGTCAGCCTCCTCCGTCTCAAAGTGGATGCGTGAATGCCTCGAACTGTCTTGACCCTCTTTGGCTGCTCTGGCCAAGGACCTGGGAGACTCAGGCTTCCGGATGGCTGGGAGGAAGTCATCAAAATCCACTTTGGTCTTGCGTTCATAGTTGAGGCTTGGGACCTTCCAGGTGAACGGATCGCTATCCAGGGGTTCCTCCATGAGGTGGGCAAACTGGCGGTTCTGGAAGACCAGGGACTCCTTCCCGAGGTCTGGACAGCCCGCATCGTCGAGGGAGGACTCCAGACAGCGCCTCCGAGGCCGCAGCGTGGGCGACAAGAGCATGGACCCGGATGAGCTTGGGGAGCTCAGTTTTCTCCCGGAGCTCTGCCCCGATTCGAAAAGGGACTCGCAGGAGCTGAACCGGTTCTTCAGCTTCTCAGGCAGCAGGGTGGTGCCCTCGGCGCTCTGGGAGGAGATGCATTTCAGGCTGGTGGAACGCAGGAGTCCGGACGACGTCCCACAGGCGCCCTCCGGTTCCAGGGCTGACTTTGCCCCAAACCCCAGCGAGAAGTCTCCCTTGTTTCTGCCCGCCCTGGCCCTCCGCAGCGTGGAAGCCCCGGTGGTCTGGTAAATGGGGAGCGTGGGCCAGTCCTCCAGGCCTAGCGGGGACCCCTGGCCCCTCTGAGCTCTCTTCTTCCGGAGACCTTCCACAAACTCCGACAGGGCCGCCGAGGGACTGGGCAGCTTTTCCCTGGACGCTGGGGACGCGTCCGTACTCTGAGAAGCCGGGGAAGAAGACCGCGCCCCCAGTCTCTCTGTGGGTTTTCTCTGCCCGCCGCGCTTGTCCCCGTCCCCCAGATAGTAGTAATTTTGCCGTTGGAGGCAGAGGGGAGAAAGAGACTTGTCCCCCGAGGTCTGGCTCTGCACGGTCCGGGCTCTGCTCAGGGCCGATGCCGGCAGGGACCTCTCTGCATCTCTGGCCTCGTTGTTCATCCTGCGCCAAGAAGACACATGCGGTCAGTAGAAACCATGCAATTCACACGGTCTGTGCAGTTGGTGTGAGAGCCGCTAGGCACAGGCGCTAATACCATTTTTCTTTGGACACACCATCCCTACCGCACTCTCAAATGAACTGAATGACTTAATGCGCAAATTCAAGCCATGTAAATGATTTCTTGTTGCTTTCTGAAATGCAATTTCTGCCTATACTTAAACCCAGCTAAGCACGTGTGAGTGGATTAAAATGGCAGTTAGGTCGGGTGACTTAGATTTATGAGCCATCGCATTTGACATGATAGGACCTTCTATCCCAGGGCCTGCTGCGAAATAAGTTGCTTGCTTCTTGGAGACTTGAGGGGGACCTGCGGGGGGTTATTTATTTATTTAGGGCCAAGACCAGAGGAGGGTCCCACCAAGCAGGACTTCTGAGAGTCAGTGACCCAAATATGTCTCAGTGGGATGCTCTGTGGCACCTTTGACTGGTTTATGGGGTAGAGGAAAAACCCGGTCCCCCCCCGCCCCCCGCCCAAAGGGAAAGATTTTCATAAAATCGACACGAAACCAAGTCTATACACAAGAGGACAGACGGTTTCTATTCCGGGACTATACCAGGCTTGGCTTTCATGCAGAGGCATTTTATAGCAGCTGAGCCAAAAACACTCCCCCTCTGAAAAGTAGGAGCCTCGCAGCGAGGCGAAATTATAGGCTATAAAATAAAGGGCATCTTTACAGGAGAGAGACCGGAGTCCATCAACCGTTCCTTTAATAAATAAAATCTATTTGTCCTTCCCCTAAGAGAAACGACCCCCTGCCCACCCATCTGGCAAAGTTATAATTTATGAAAAAGCGAAAGGGGTATGAACGTCAGAGCCTTGGCAAGTAGACAAAGCCAGTGGCTGGAGGCTGAATATGGCCAAGGGCCACGTTTATGCAGGTTTCTAGTCATTATTCTGCTTCTCGACACTGTTTCTCCAACTGACAATGGGATTCAGCCTCCTTTACATAAAGGGGGGGGGTTGGGATTCTGGTACAAGACTCTGAGGAAAGCTTCTTGCCCACTGAGGTGTGATAGCACCATTTCCACCCCGACCACATGAGACAGTTTAGAAGGAAAAGAGAGGACCACGGTGACCCAAAGCGCTTTCGAATCTGTTACGGAAACCAAGTCAATGGTATCCGAAGGAGATACCCAGAGGGAGAGGAAGATACAGACAGGTGAGCGGGAATCGGGGTCTTTCCTAAGGACATGGGTAGAGACCTAGACCCTGCCTTCCTGAGCTCCTGAGGTCAACCATCCCATATGCCTCTCTCTTCTGGGGTTGGCAGGAGCCTCCCTGACCCTGGAGCTGTGGGAGGTCGCCATGGCAATGATGCTCTGTTAAAGAGTTCCATGAGTGATAGGCACAGGGCTGGCTGTGGTCATCTGCTTCTCCTTCTTCCCTTGGTCAGCTAGGTGGAGGGTCTGCCGGTCATGGTGGGGGGGGGGAGGACAACACGGTCGAGGCTGTGGTGTAGGCAAGCTACCTCTATCACCCACTCCCTTCCCTGCCTTGAGCTTCCCTCTTGCTCACTGTGCCCCAGCCCCCCGGGGTCTCCCAGTGCCGAGTGCCCGGTCACAGTGCTGACACGTGGGGAAGTCACAGGAATGGAAGGAAAGCCCGGGGCACAGGGCCCAGCACCTAGCTCTTCAAACAACGGTGGTGAGATGAAGAATTAAGGACCTATAACGAACAGACGTGCGTCCTTGATAACAGTTGGTGGTGATCTGGAATACTCCTAGGAATCTCTGCATCTTGAGCCTAACCCACCGCTGGACCCCACAAATGCCTCAGTTCAAGCTCCAGCGGGGAGGAGCAGAAGAATGAGTGAGCAGGCGACCTGGCGGCTCATCCTTCCAGAGAAAGCTTGGTTCCCCATGTGCTAAGACGGCAGCCACACAATTTGTCCAGAGACTCTGCCTCCTTTCCCATTGCTTGGCTGTTACCTTCCATCTCTGTCACCCCTGGACGTGGGCTGGAGAGCCCCCTTTATGAGGATCTCAAGGTGTGCTGTCAATATCATTGCCTTGGAATCCCTCCCTGAGCACACAGCAAGGCGGCCTTCCCGTGCTTTGCTTTATCTTTGACTTTTTTTCCTTTTTTTTTTTTTTTTAAATAAACAGCTCCGAGCTGCCAGGGGAAGTGGGTTGCTCCCAGGGCCGACAAAAGCCATTTCCGCCCTGTCTTGGCCCTGAAGGGAGGTGGACGCGATGAATGTGTCTCAGGTGCTCAGTCGCATCCATCACCTGCCATGTGGGGATGGTGGTGTCGGGGCTGCTGTCCCCGAGTCTCCTGGGACGCTGCCATCCCAGTCACCCCAGCTCCCATCATCAGTGCTGGCTGTGGGTGCCAGGAGAGGGCATGGGGGGGGGGAAGAGAAATTAGGAGCAGGAAGAGGGGAGATGGAGGAAGGTGGGGCAGAGGGGGGGAGGGGGAAGGGGAGGAGGGGAGGTGGGGGAACGGCTGCCCCCCGCCCCTGCTGTCGAGACCGTGCAGACTCTCATCCCTGCACCCTCTGACTTGGCACGGAGCCCAGCACACAGCAGCTGCTCAGTAAATTTTGTTGAACTGAGTCAAGTCTAGCTTGGAAATAAGTTCCCGAGGAAGAGGACCTAGAAGAACAGAGGGAAGGGGAGGAGGGGCAGAGGGAGGCGGGAAGAAGAGGCAGGCAAGTGAGCAGCTGCAGTGCGGGGATGTGGGGCTGGAAAGCAGGGGGGAAGAGATGGGCTGGTGGGGAGGGGAAGGAAGAGGGTGTCTGGGGGCAAAGGCGGGTAGAGGGGCTGGCGTGGAAGGGGCACAGGCTGGTGGTGGGGGATCTCTGACCCAAGGTGGGATGGGCTGGGGAGGCGGCACGGGAAGCCATCAGCAGCCCAGGAGTGGGGGTCTGGAGACCCCCGGCGGTGACAGCTGGTGTCCACGACACAGG
The DNA here is from genome assembly GCF_009762305.2 of Zalophus californianus. Taxonomy (NCBI): domain Eukaryota; kingdom Metazoa; phylum Chordata; class Mammalia; order Carnivora; family Otariidae; genus Zalophus; species Zalophus californianus. The sequence continues at coordinate 19,744,681 of NC_045608.1, read as the reverse complement.
GCACAGGCTCACTGGGACCAACCCCTGCCCCCCCACCCCCCATCCCCACCCACTCCACTAGACCCGACAGATCTGACTGCCTTCCCTGAGGCCTGCCAGAAGCAGCACCTTCCATAAGAGGTGCAAGTCAAAATGCCCCAGCCTGGTGGTCACTGCGCTCCACCGAGGGGCCCAAGGGCCTGGTGTTCGGGGGCGGGGAGGGGGGGTCCCACCTTCCAGGAGTTGTCTGGTGGTTCAGAGCCTCAGCTGCTGGCCTTGAAATAGGAACACAAGCCAAGCTGTGTAGACTCCTGGGGAGCTGACAGGACAGAGGAGGAGGAGGAGAAGGGGGGTGTAGAGCGAGAAGAGAAGCAGGAGACATGGGGAAGGGAGGGGCAGGGCAGCAAGAGAGAACGAAAGGAGTCGTGGCTGAGTGCTGCCTCCAGGATTTGCCATTCAGAAATCCACCCCCATCTCTGCAACGCCGGCGCTTCCACTCCAAGTACAAAGTTGCTTGCACCCACTCCTTTCTGTGTGCAGACCGCAGAATTTCATGTGAATGCAGACACTCTCTTGCAGGCTTCCGAGGGAGGGTCCCCGTTCTGCCCTTGGAGGGAGATGATCTTCTCCGTTTTTGACCCGGCTTTGGACATTTCACACCAGCCTGCTGTTTTCATTCAGGGGCCTGGGAAGACTCATTTCCCCCCCGCGCTGTCCTTACTGGACAGCTTGACTCAGATGGAACTCTGACCATCACATGATGGATGGCTGGCCGATGATCAAGATGTCCCTGTGCCTGCCTCCCAGAACCTTGCCCAGGGAGAGCGTTAATGGATAGAAGTTTTCCCGAGTCACTGGGAGACGGGTATGTACAAACACTAGGCGGGGCACCCTGCTTCTCTAAGGAGAGACTCCAGCAACATCTTGGGAACTTCTGCTGTCTAGCCTCTAGTCTATCCGAAGAGGAACAACTCTCTAGCATACCTGCTGAAAGGAGCCAGCGGGTCCTGAGCATCTAGCCATAGCAGCACTGGGCTGGTGCCATAACTGAGTGGAGGCGTTAGTCAGCTGTCACTGAAACAACTACCTCTAGGCTGGGCACCTACTGTGTGCCAGGCACGGTGCTGGGTGCCATGCATGCAAGGGAGACCAAGCTGATGGGCTTCCTGCCCTCACGGAGCTGACAGCCACGTTCATTCATAATCCTTACAGCAACTCCATAGATAGGAATTATGACCCCCAAGCACTGCAAGGGGGCATGGGGTGACCTCCACAAGCACACACGGGTAGAAGTAACAGAGGTAGGGTTCCAACCCCACAGCCAGTAGCACCATCCTCTGTAGACTTCCTTTGAGCCCTGCGATGTGACACAGAATTAACTATTTCCTATGTCACCTTGTCCAGATAACATTTGTCACTTGAAGCTTGGTCTGCTTCTGCCACTCACCAGCTACATGGCCTTGGGGCAATCACCTGTCTCTTTGCCTCAGTGTCCTCAGCTGTGAAATGGGGGGAAACCAGGTCAACCTTGCAATGTTGTGGAGTTAAGAGCTCCAAGGGGCAGGGGTTTTGTCTGTCATGTTCACTGCCATACTCTGGCACCTAAAACAGTGTCCTAGCACATAGTAGCTGCTCCACAAACACGTGCTCAATGGATGAAGTTCAGCGCTCTGGCACCAGGTAGGTACTCAGCTAGGGGGTGTTGGATGAGTGGGTGAAGCTCTAGTGTCTGCCACCTAGTAGGTACCCAATTGATGTTTATTAAGCGAATTAATGAAGAAGAGAATCAACATGAAAATACCCTAAGTGTTGGTGACTTAACTTTCTGAAGGTTTATTAGGGAGATCTGGATATGAGCCTCCAGAAATACAGGAATTTGCACTTTCTAACCTCCCAGGCTAGGAAAACAGGTTTCAGAGGCAAACAGGTCCAGGTGCAGATCCTGGCTCTGTTTGGGCCCAGCCAGGTCCCTTGTAGAGCTGGAACTTGCTCAGCTGGAGGAGTGGGGACAAGAATGCCCTATCTCACGGGGATCTGTGAGGAATCAGAGAGGGCGTATGGGTTCGGTATAGTCGGTTCTTGCGAATGTCGCCCGTGTCCACCTCCACCGCCCCCAGCACTTCATGCAAGGCGAAGGGTGGTACACTTTACCGTGAGTATATTATTTACTCCCTTCAAAACACCGCTCCTCGTAAATGTATGCTTAAAAATCTTAATGCTCATTTGATTGTTGTTGTTTTTAACGGCTCTGCCTATCATGGCTAGAGAAGGCCCCAGACTGAGGGCAGAGGTTCAAGAATGAGCAGTTGCTATATATGACCCTGTTCTGAGCTGCACACCAAATGGACAAGGATATTGAAGCAGTCTGTTGGGCTGCAGAATGAGCCAGCTGCCAAGACCCGTGTCTCAGTGTGGACCACACCCTGCGCCTGCCAGGCTGTCCTGTGAACGCGGCTCCATCATTTTACCACATGAGTAGATGCTCCATGAATATCAGGTGAAGAATGAAAAAGGCACCTCTACACACACGCAATTTGTATGCACGATCTCATCAAGATCAGATCCTTGCCCCATCTTGTGGATGAGGAAACGGTCTCACTCGTGAAAAGCCACTCGCTCAAGGTCACACTGCTAAGTGGCAGAGTCTGGATGTGAACCCTGGTGGGTCATATCTGAACCTCATGCTTTTCCCTTCCACAACATCCTACATCTTCCAGGTAGAAAGGTGAGTGGAAACCTCAACCGGTTGAACTCCTATCTATATGTCTATATATTTCAACATCCACTGAGACATAATGAACAAAAAAAGTGAGGTCCAAGTCAAGGAGAGACATGGGCTTCACCGGCATTCAACATAATTACACAGCAAAAATAATTCCCATGTCTGAGTCTGGGCAGAGCCTGGGCAAACTGTAGCTGCAGGAAACTTGACGCAGACTTAATGACACCATGAATCATCCCCCGAGATGTGCTGTCACCCCCATTCTTCATCTGCACCCTGAAATCAAGAGGAAATTAAAAATGTATGGATGTTGTAATACTGGCGAGGCCCAGGATGGGAAACCAGATGTGCTTTTAAGATGACCTGAAGGTTTTGTGACCAAGGCCAACACAGCAATGGATAATCTGTAATAAACGTTGATATGGTGCCTGAGACTGTGCATGATGGGGTAGGAACGTGAGACATTTATTAAGCCCCTATAGGATGCAGCTGAATTCTACATAATCACTGCTGTGTATTGTGCCTTTAGGCTTTGTAGACACACCTTGATTTTATCTTCACAATAGTCCTCTATTATAATCCAATATCGTAATCTTCCTGTTTCACAAAGGAGGCTCAGAAGGACACGTAATTTGCCGTGTAATCAATGGGAGAACATGCATTTAGGCCAAGGAGTCCAGCTCTGGGATCCATGCCCCCTAACTGCTCTGCTCTCCTGCCCTTTACTGTCCTATTTTACAGATGAGGAAACCGAGGCTTTGGAGAGGCACATGGGCTTGCTGAGGCTCTCCTCTTGGTCTGACCATATACGATGCCAGACTGAGCTCCAGGGAGCAGAGGATGTGCTGCCTTCCCCTCCTGGAGAGCACACAGTAGGAGTGGAGACTGAATAAACCCATGAAGAAGGGTGAGCAGGGCAAAAAGTTCTGGGTAAACTGAGCCTCAGACTAAGTGCAGCAGGAGGTTGGCAAGGGAAACAGGTACCAAAGCCTGAGCGCTTGGCCTTTCTGGAGGACGTTGGTGGGGTTGAGTGAGGCTTTTGGAAGGGGGGTAGGGTTTGGGCAAGGATGTCGAAGGAGACACCCCAAGCACCAGGAGGAGATCCCCATCCCTCCCCGCCCAAGCCCCTGCCAGTTATGAGCTTATTCAATCTCCAAACCCTTGGCAAGCAAGGGCTGATCATCTAAATCTCACAGGCAAAAAAACCAAGGCTGAGTAAGGCCATTCATCTGGAAGACTTGAAGCAAGGAGGAAGCCATGGAGTGGGATAACCAAAGAAGCATGCTCAATTACAGTGAGCCTGGTTACTATTCGCCAGAAGGTACAAAGACTTGAGTCAAGAAACAGACTCTGTAAATATATTCTTGATAATGTAATGGTTTCTATGAGACAAGATAACTCCCAAGTCTTCCTTGCTGTTTGCTCTGATCTTACGTGGGTGCTGAGTTCTTGACACTTAGGCAAAACCAATCCAATGACCCACCCTCAGTAGACACCTGTCCGCCTACCTTCTGTGCATCAGCAGACTTTTTCATGGCCTCTCTCATACATTCTACTGGGTCCTAGGTCCTAGGTACCGGCTCCTAGGTCCTAGGTACTAGGAAAAGCAGTTTTTGAATGCAGTTGCCCATCAAAAGCACCCTGGAAACTCTATTACACACACACACACACACACACACACACATTTCAATGTGATGAACGGGAGGTGAGGGGACCATTCTAGTATCAGAGGGAATAAAGGTTAACCAAAGATGTGAATAAAAGAAGGAAAACTATGGGGCGCTTGGGTGGCTCAGTCGTTAAGCGTCTGCCTTCGGCTCAGGTCATGATCCCAGGGTCCTGGGATCGAGCCCCGCATCAGGCTCCCTGCTCCACGGGAAGCCTGCTTCTCCCTCTCACACTCCCTCTGCTTGTGTTCCCTCTCTCATTGTCTCTCTCTCTGTCAAATAAATAAATAAATAAATAAATAAATAAATAAATAAATAAATCTTAAAAAAAAAAAAAGACGAAAAACTGTGTGGGAAGAGAGGTGGTATATGGGTACTTTCTGCTTAATTTTTCTGTAATCCTTCTAAAAATTTCCCCCCAAAATAAACTCTACTAATTTTTTTAAGAGAGAGATTAAAGAAATAAAACAACCAAATGCAATGAATATCTTTAAGAGGATACAGGGATACAGACAATTTTAGGATATTGGGTGTAATCCGAATTTTGAGATCTTGGACGATCTTATGGGTGTGTTGATTTTCTTTGGTGAGCTAGTGCTATGGCAGTTAGGAAATGTCCTCCTCCTTCTTCTTCTTTTTAAGATTTTATTTATTTGACAGAGAGAGAGAAAGAGAGAGCACAAGCAGGGGGAGGGTTAGGCAGAGGCAAAGGGAGAAGCAGGCTCCCCGCAGAGCAGGGGGAGCCTGATGAAGGACTTGATCCCAGGACCCTGGGATCATGACTTGAGCCAAAGGCAGTTGCTTAACTAACTGAGCCACCCAGGCGCCCAGGAAATGTCCTTCTTCTTAGGAGAAAGATGGGAAACTATTTTAAGGAGGACTGTCATGGTGTTTTCAACTTACTTTCACATTGTTCAGCAAAAAAAAAAAAAAAAAGTTTCGATGTTGATAGAAGTAGAAAAGGAGCTAAAGACAGAAATGAAGTCGATATGCAAAACGCTGGTCATTGTTGTATTAAGGTGGAGGCTCATCGAATGGATGGTGCCGGGATACTTCTGGAGTAGAAAAATAGAAGAAGAAGAAAGAAGGGAGGAAGGACAGAGGGAGAGGGGAAGCAACATTTATGGGTGATTTGGAAGAACCACCGTTCTATATTACCAAAAAAAAAAAAAGCAAACATTTTTACTCATCCTTCAATGCTCAGCCCAACTGTAGCCTCCTCCAGAAAGCCTTCCCCCACCTCCCAGGTTGGGTGAGGTGTCTCCTTTGGCTTCCACAGCCCCCGGGCTCCCCCATCACTGTGTACTGCAATTGCTGTTATGAACTAGATTGTATTGTTCTTCTATGAATCCCCAGTATCTAGAAGGAAAGTTTATGGGATGGAAAGAATGAAGGAATGGAGGGGTAGGGGTAGGGCGTGTAGAAACATAGAAAAAATGAACAAAGGGCTCCATCTGACTCCTCTGCCTGGTTCATTCAGACCCCAGCAGCCCTGCTTCTCAGCCAGCCAATCCCACATCTCCGAGTTTAAAAACAATAGATTCCAAGCCAACTTCCGATACACAATCTGGAGTGAATGCTTCATGTCTAAACCCAAGCCAAAAGCCTGGTTTCATTGCTACAGAATTCCATCAACTTCTAGAATATCAGAATGGAAAGGCAGCTGAAACCCCAGCTGGCTTGAACACCTCATTCTACACCTGGAACAACAGCAAAGGAAAGAGAATATCTCAGGTCATACACTGATGAGACAGAGAAAGTACTGGTTCTATACTTTTACCTTCTTTTTTTCTTTTTTTTAAGAGAGAATCTCAAGCAGACTCCCCGCTGAGCACAGAGCCTGACATGGGCTCGATCTCACAGCCCTGAGATCATGACCTGAGCTGAAATCAAGGGTCAGATGCTTAACTGAGTGAGTGACCCAGGCGCTCCTATACTTCTTTACCTTCTGATAAAATTCCCACTGTTTCGAAAGAACCAACTGGCTATGTAAAGGGATTAAAATCTCTAATTGGATTGGAGATTCAACTTGGGTTCAACATATTTAAATAAATTTTCAATGAATTCCTTCACTTTTCACAGACATTGCCTCAGTGGAATGTAGTGCAATGAAAATAACCATAAAAAAATCTCCGACGTAGTCATAAAAGTACCAGTTCCTCATGAAAATGCAGTTTTAAGTGAATGGAAATTATCCAACCAGCCATCCAGCCACCCCTCCTTATATCCACCCAGAGTCATTTACTGAATCCATGATCCCAGATGCCATCAATGAAAAGATCAATAGCCCTTGCAGTACAGAAGCTTAAAGTCTGAAAGGGAAAGGAGATTCACCAAGTTATGACTGGAAGGAAATTTGAGTGAACCTTCATATCCTCTTAGGCATGAAAACTAAGGAAGAAATGTTTACTTAGCAAAGGGAGTAAAAAGTCCAGTTCAGCATTCAACTTCTGGCTATGATAGATTAGCTTTTCTGGATATGATAGACTAGATTTTCCAGAGGAAATTTCCACTTGGAAAAACTAGAAAATTTAAGTTTAAATTTACAGGCATTGGAGGGCACCAAAGCAACCAGGACTTGAAGGGTCAAATTTTGGAAAGAGGGACGTATGTTGAGATAAGCCCAGTACTGTGGCATTTTTCCTCTGGAGTCATTTGCTGATCTTGAGGAGGAAGAACCAATCCAAGGAACATACACACTCAGATATCAAGACTTACATACAAAGCTACATTAATTAAGACAATGTTAAATCAGCTCAATGATGGACAAGTAGAAAAATGGAACAGAATAGGGCCTAGGATATATATAAAATCACTTGATTTAATTGAAGATGATAATGGTGGTAAAATGTGAAAAATATGACTTCTTTTAAAATACATACACAAGGCTAGTCAGATATTCATATGCAAATGAATCTTAACTAACCCTACCTCACACCATAAATATTAATTCCTGAATTGTATATCTAGATATAAAAGTTAAATCAAAACAGTGTTTGTAAAAAAACATGGGATGTTTTCATAATTTGGGAGTAGGCAAATAAAACTTCAATGGAATAGAAAACGCACCAACCATAAAGGAAAAATATTCTAAGTTCAGTTACATTAAAATTAAGAACTTCTGCCTGTTAACATAAACTGTAAGAGAGTGAAAAAGGCATTCCATCAAATGGAGTGGCTCCACATACTCAAGAAAAAACTTACATCTAGAATATACTAAGGACTCCTGCAAATTAATAAAAAGAAGAGACAACGCAAAAAAAAAACATAATTGGCAAAAGACTTGATCAGACATTTCATCTAAAAGGATATCCCAGTGAACATATAAGCACATGAAAACTTTTCTTTATCAGGAACGTGTCAAGTTAAAACCAAAAATGTGACCCTACCAATATACACCAGAATAGCTAACATTTAAAAAAAAAATGACAAAACCAAGTGTTAGCAAAAATGCAGAGCAACTGGAACCCCCATTCACCGCTGGTGAGAATGTAAACTGGTACCACCGTCTTGACATTATTTATTAAAGTTGAAAATATACCTATGGCCCAGCAATTTTACTCCTGGGCATACACCCAACAGAAATCTAAATCCATGCAACAAAAGATGTGTGCAAGATGGCCCACAGTAGTACCATCCATAATAGTGTTAAACTAGAAACAACCTAGGGGCGCCTGGGTGGCTCAGTCGGTTAAGCATCTGACTCGTGATTTTGGCTCAGGTCATGATTTCATAGGTTGTGAGATCGAGCCCCACTTTGGGCTCTGCATTCATTGAGGAGTCTGCTTGAAGATTCTCTCCCTCTGCCCCTGCCCCCACTCCCCTGTTCTCTCTCTCTCTCTCTCTCTTTCTCTCTCTCAAATAAACAAATCTTAAAAAAAAACTAGAAACAACCGAAAATGTCTATTATTAATAGAATGAATAAATCATTATTATATATTCCTACAATGGAGCATTATAGACCAGGTTTTCTCAATGGTGACATAACTGACATTTTGGACCAGATAGTTCTATGGGGCCAGTCCTGTAGGATGTATAGCAGCATCCTGGTCTATCTCTGTTATGATGACCAAAAATATCTCCAGACATTACCAACTATCTCCTGGCAGAGAGGGGGGTGCAAAATTGCTCCCAGTTGAGAACCACAGTTATGGACTATAGAGCAAAGAAAACAAGGGAATTACCCCTAAATGCAACAATGTGAATGAAGCTCATAAACATAATATGAAAAGGGGTGCCTGGGTGGCGCAGTTGGTTAAGCATCTGACTCTTGGTTTCAGCTCAGGTCGTGATCTCCAAGTCCAGTGAGGAGTCTGCTTGGGAATCTCTCTCCTGCTCCCTCTGTCCCTAGTGCTCAGGCTCTTGCTCTCTCTCTTTCAAATATAATAAATAAATCTTTAAAAATATCCCGCATAATATTAAAAGAAAGAAGCCGGATGCCAAAGAATACTACTAGATACTTCCTCTTATACAGAATTAAAAAAAAAAGTCATATCTAATTCATAGCGTTAGAAGTCAGGATGGTGGTTACCTTCAAGGAAGGAGGAAGTCATGACCTGAACGGGGGCAAAAAGGTTTTAGGGGCACCTGCGATGATCTGGTTTTGCTTTTGGTAGTAATTACATAAGTAGGACCAATTTTTGAAAATTTCATAAAGATGCACTTTCCTGGATGTGTATTTCAGTGATAGGTCTACTTCACCAAAATAGAGCTCAACCAGAGAACCACAGATTCTAAAAGAATGTCCTAAACCGTCAACATTTAATCCAAATGGTTTTTACACAAACTTGCCGCTAAATTAGATGAGTCTCAAAGTTTCTGAGACATCCGCAGATCTACCATCCAAGACCTGCAGTTTTAGGTAGAAAACAGCCCTCCTTCCTGTGGAAGCCTGTCCAAGAGTCATGTTGGCTCTAAGGCTGAATCTTGGACAGAGCCAGACTTCTGGTTCCACTTGCTCGGGCCTGGGGTCTGTGGTAAATGTGTTTGCACTGACATTTCCATGCTTTCAGTTTCCACTAATCTTCTTAAGACTGATAAAACTGAATAGCACCCCTTTGTCCCAGGAAGACATAAAACCATATTCATGAGAGGCCTGTTCATTAAGTATCTTCAGGGCAGATTAAAATGATCCCAAGCTCCAGTTCTAAGAATGCAGAGACCAGTAAATAAATGTACTATTGAAATAAGATTAGTGGTGAATGCTTAATCTACTTTGAGAACGACCTGTTTCTAACACTAAGTACCATCCATTCACATTTACGTAATTAATGAACTAATTACAAACACATCTTATCTAATCATTTAAGCAGGTCTCATGTGACCCATCCTTGCCTTCGCTTCTGTAGTAGACTAACTGCACTTTCTTGAAAGGAATACAACTTTATTTTAAAAACAATACCCTGTAATTTCGACCTTTTTACTAATTCAAGCCAGCCTCGTCCCACATAAAAATCAACGGGGGCAAAAGGAAGTTGATGTCTAAATCTTGTTCTTTTTTAAACCAAGAACAGCAAGCTGGGAGTATGGGGCTGCAAATGTTTACAGAAAGCAAATTTTCCCCCAGTAAAAGGAAAAGTTGTAATGCCATCGTTTAGCCAAACGAACAGCGGTTGTGTTAATTCGGCACCAAAGCAAATGATACATACAACAGTAATTAGCGAAGATTACACAGTAATTAAAATCACGATGATTATGTGAGTGAGAATAATTTATACAATAATCTCCATGCTCACATTGCAATATGGTACAAGTCCAATAGCAACAGTGGAGAGCCATGTTTGGTAATACATTCAAATCACAGCATCACTAATTATGTGGTGATAGATTGGTCATTGAAATTTAGGGATAAATAAAGTCTCTGACCAGGACACACACAATTTTATTTGGGCTTCCCAAGGCTACTCAGTGAGGACCTTAAACACACGAATACGTTTTCTCTCTTCTTACTGTTCTCTCCTTTCCCTTCTCCATGCCCCCCATCCCTCGACTCTGTCTGCATAATTTTGTCCACTCCCATAATTCAACCTTCCCCTTGGTGGAAAACATTTGCTTTGTTTATTTGTCTTTTATCTACTCACTATTATTCTGCTTCAGGTAAGGCACCCCCTTATCTTTTGGGGAAACCCTTCCTCCCCCAGTGTTCCTGTGGTTTGGGCAGGAATAACCCCATCTCCCAGAACCAGGTGAGAACACCAACTTGAGCCTATGGTAAGAGATGCCTTCATTCCCCTTATCTATTCTGACTGGTTCAGAATAGACATGTGACTCCCTTTGGGCCAATGAAAGTCAAGCTCAGGATTTTTGTGGAACTGTTCAGAAGAGAGAAGCCCTCTTTACTTTTGGACTCTGAGTGGTACAGGCATGAGCTGGAAGATCTTGGCCGCCATCTTGCTACCTCAGAAAAAAAGCCAATGTAGAAAAGAGTAGGGCAGAGAGGCTGCTGAGGGATCAAATCGCCATGATCAGTTTTGAATCCCTGGATGGAGGGAATGAGACCAGAAAGGCAGGCAAAAGCCAGATCACATAGGACACTGTAAGCCTGCTAATGTGCTTGAATTCCACCCTGTTCTATCCTGGAGGGCAGAGATCACCAAAATTTTCCTGTAAAGGGCAGATGGCAATAAATTTTGGCCTAGAGGCCATCTGGTCTCTGTTGCAACTGCTCAGTTCTGCCATCACAGTGCAGAAACAATCATAAACAATACATAAAATCAAAAACAAAAAAGTGGGCATGGCTAGGTTCCAATAAAACTTTATTTACAAAAACAGGTCGAGGGCCAGATTTGGCCTGTAGGCAAGAGTCTGCTGACTCTTGTGATAGGAAATGGGAAGCCACTGCAGCCAGACTTTCACTTTAAAGGGATCATATTGGCTGAAGTTTAGAGGATGGACCAAGGGAGGATGGTACTGGAAGCTCTTTGTCAACATCAAAGACAAAAATGATGGTAGCCTGACTTACAGGTTTTGGCAGTGAGGATGGAGAGAAGCAGAGAGAGCCAAGAGTGTTGGGGGGTTGGAGGGAAAAATAAATAAGATCTAGGGATCTGTTGAATATGAGGATGAAGGAGAGGGGATGGTAGTCTGAGAAGACCCGGTTTGGGCGGCTTTATGAATGATAGAACCACCAAATGATACTGATAACACAGAGCGGACAGGGAGGCAGGAGATGCCTCCTGGATATGCTGAGTTAAGACACCAGGGAGAGGTCATCTTCTCAGTGCAGGGATTAAATACAATGTCTCCATTTGAAACCTGGGGGGACGTAAGAGCTGGAGGTCTAGATGGGGGAGTTGCCCACTTACAGTAGGGGAGTTAAAATCACAAGAGGATCATCTGTGATCATGGAGAGAGCAAAATAGCCAGGTGAGGGCATTAACCCATGACCCCCCACATTTGGGGGCTGGGGGTGGGAAGGAAAAGACCAGAAAAGAGAGGTTTGAGGAGCTCCAAGGAGCAGAAACGTCTACGAGGCTGAGTGAACAGAGAAGTGTTCAACAGTTTGCCAACTTCTCAGTCCAGAAAAAGATCAAGACTGGAGAACGTCCCCCGATTTGTCCCTTCGGAAGCCGCTGAATGGTGAGGAAAGTTTCAATGCCAGGCCGTGGTTGGCAGGAATGGGAGGCGTGTGAGTGCAGATGGTGCGTGTGGAGCCCCGCTTTGGAGGGGAGAAGGAAGACCTCAGTGGGCTGCAGGCTGAGGAGGGAGTCTAGAGTGAAGTAGGGAAAGCCTGACATACTGTGAAGACAAGAAGGAAGTGGGGAGAGGCCCCCCACTTTCATACCCTTCCAGCAAGGACAGAGCCAGGAGAGGTCAGGCACATGGCGGGGGCCAAGGTGAGCACACCCATCCCTGGATGGCCCTGCCACCACCTGCAACCAGAAGTTAAGAGAGATTCCTAAGCCAAGTGTGAGTGCCACCACCAAGCCCATAAACTTCCCCTCTGGGGGCCATGAAGGTAATTTAGTGTCTCCATCTCCAGAAGCTCTTGCATTTATCAGCGGCACCTGCATGGTTCCTGGACTGTAAATCATAAGGCTTTAGGTGTATTTCTCTTGGGTTGACGGCCCCTTATAAATAACGCAGGGAATGCTTTTAGTTTTTTGGTGGAAGACTGCTTTCTCTCTCTCTTCTGTTTTTAAAGTGACCTTCTTTCTCAGTCAAATTCAAAACGTCCAAGAGACTCATTTATTGAGCTCTATGAGGTGCCAGGTAGCATGCGGCTGGGGATACAGGTGTACTGTCCTCTCCTACTGTCCAGTCTCCTAGCAGGAAGGACACTGGGATGATCTGGTAGCAGCCAGTCAAGTTTAACAGGCAAACGCCCTTGGACTCACCGAATCATTTGCCCACATGCATAAGACTGTGTGTGTTTGTGGGTGTGGTTTTAAGGGCTTATAGGCTTAGAGCAAATACCTGGAAAACAGCTGAAAGAGAAAGAAGAAGACTTTAATGAAGGAAACTGTGGCATGACTTGAAGATCTTTTGCAGGACTGGAAAAAAATGAGACTGGCGTAGGCGTACTGATAAGGAAAGAGTGCTGAAATATATTGTAGAGGGAAAGAAGCACATAGTAAGAATTTATGTAGCACCTAAGGTACATCATAGAGCGTTGTATCATTTATGTCTTTTAAAAGCCCACAAATATGTTCTATATTTGTTACAGGTACATTTTTGTTTAAAAATCCACAGAGAAAGATGTGGAAGGGGGAGCACCGAACCGAAGGTGGTGGATACCTTTGGGAAGGGAGCTGAGATTAGGGGCGTGGTTAAGAGGATTTTAGCTTTAGGGACAGCTGGGTGACTCAGTCGGTAAAGCGACCAGCTCTTGGTTTCTGCTCAGGTCATGATCTCAGGGTGGTGAGACTAAGCCCTGTATCAAGCTCTGTGTTGGTCGTGGAGCCTACTTAAGATTCGCTCTCCCTCCCTCTCTGCCCCTCACCCCCACCCCACCCGCATGTGTGTGCACTCTCTCTCTCTCTAAAAAAACAAGATGTTAGCCTTTTCTGTTCTACTTTAAATTCTTGAAGGGAGGAAGAATTCATAGATTACTTGTGCAGTCAGAAAGAGCTGGAAGGCACCTGAGCTCTAAGCCCAGACTTGGCTATAAATTTGGGTAAGGTACTTCCCTCTCTAGACCTCTGTGTTCCCCATCTGCATAATGAGCGAAGCGGGTCAGTTAATCCCAGTGGTTCTTTCCAACTCAGGAGTTCTTGAATCTCTAAATCGTAAACATGTTCCAAGGACAGTGCTCAAGAATTTCAGGGCTCGCTGCCATGGGATCTAGCACTCAGTAGGCATCTTTTGGATTGATGCTGAGTGTTGAATGATGATCCTTATGCAGTTTTAATATTAAGAATGGTTGTTTTGAAAAACAAACTGAGGGTTCTAGAGGGGACGGGGGTGGGGGGATGGGTTAGCCTGGTGATGGGTATTAAAGAGGGCACGTTCTGGTGGAGCACTGGATGTTATGCACAAACAATGAATCATGGAACACTGCATCAAAAACTAATGATGTAATGTATGGTGATTAACATAACAAAAAAAATTTAAAAAACAAATAAAAATAGAACTACCCTATAATCCAGCAATTCCATTACTGGGATATATCCAAAGGAAATGAAGACAGTATACCAAAAAGACATATGCACCCCCATGTTTACTGCAGCATTATTTACAATAGCCAAGATATGGAAACGACCTAAGTGTCCATTGATGGATAAATGGATAAAGAAGATGTATATAAAGGAATCTTATTTGGCCATAAGAAGAGGGAAATCCTGCCATTTGTGACAATGTGGATGGACACTGGGGGCATTATTCTAAGTGAGGGAAGTTCCAGACAGAGAAAGATAAATACTGTATGAGCTCACTTATTTATGGAATCCAAAAAAGCTGAACTTATAGATAACAGAGTAGAATGGTGGTTTGGAGAGAAGGAATGTTGGTCAAAGGGTACAAACTTGCAGTTAGAAGATGAGTAAGTTCTGAGGATCTAATGCACAGCCTTGTGACTCTAACAAAACTGCTCATATACTCGAAAGGTGCTGGAGCAAGATGGCAGAGGAGTAGGAGACCTGGATTTCATCTGGTCTCAGGAAGTCAGCTGAATAGGGATCAAACCATTCTGAACACCTACGAACTCAACAGGAGATGGAAGACAAGAATAGCAACTACTCTCTGAACAGAGAAGCGACCACTTTCTGGAAGGTAGGACGTGCGGAGAAGTGAATCCGAGGCGATATTCGGGAGGATAGACAGCGGGGAGGGGGCCTCTGCCGGCCGCTTCTGGCAAGTGCTAGAGCCGCGGAGCACAAAATCGGAACTTTTAGAAGCTGGCTCCGCGGAGGGACGTTGCTCCAGTGGCTAAGCGGGAGGTGGAAACCTCGTGGGACAGTGTGGTCTCAGGACCCTCGGGGTCACAGAAAGACCGGGGGAGCCTGAGTGCGGCAGAGCTCCCAGGTATCGGAGCGGGGAAGCCGGCTGCAGAGACGGAGCCGAGGCACGGGCTCTCAGCTCGGGGTTGCCATAAACTGTGATCCGCGGCCCAGTCGGGCCACTGCTTCTCCAGCAGGGACCCAACAAGCGGCAGAGCCGGGGAGACTCCCCTTCCTCCCCCGGGAGGAGCGGCGCGGGAGCGCACTGCAGGGATCTGCTGGGTTTGGAGACTCCACACGGGGTCGGGTGCCAGAGCTACAAACACTCGGTCACAGGCTGGGTGAGCACGGAGTGCGGCCGGAGACCGGGGAGATGGGAGTGACTGACTACTTTTCTCTGGGGGCGCACTGAGGAGCGGGGCCCCGAGTTCTCAGCTCCTCCGGGTGGAGATTGGGAGGCCACCATTTTCACCCTGGTCCTCCAAAGCTGTACCAAGAGCTTGCAGGGAACAAAAGCTCCTGAGAGCAAACCCGAGCAGCTTGATTAGCCCGGACCGACAAGGGCGGGGCAATTCCGCCTCCGGCAAAGACATTTGGGAACCACGGCAACAGGCCCCTCCCCCAGAAGATCAGCACGAACAGCCAGCAAGCCAAGACCAAGTTTACCGATCAAGGAGAACGGGAGAACTCCAGCGCTGGGGGAATACTGCACATAGAATTCATGGCTTTTTTTTTTTACCATAATTCATTAGTTTTTCAAAGTTAATTTTTTTAACTGTTTTTTTTTGAATTTTTCTTTTTCCCTTTTTCAAACATCTTATCAATCCCTTTTTTAAAAAAACATTTTTTATTTTTCATTTTTAGAGTCATATTTTTATCCCTTCATAGTAGTTACCCTTATTTTTGGCATATATATATATAAGTTGTTCTCTCTTTAAAATTTTGAGATACAGTTTCTTCTAACAGATCAAAATATACCCTAAATCATTAGTGTATGGCTTTGTTCTAGTCTCCTGCCTGATCACATTCTCTCCCTTTTTTTTTTCTTTTTTTTCTTTTTGCTTTTTCTTTTTAAATCTTCTTTCTTTTTAAAAACAACTTCTTATCTTATCAACTCCTTTTATAAAATCTTTTATAATTTTCATCTTTACAGTCATCTTCCATCCCTTCATTGTATCAACCCTTATTTTGTACATATATAAGTCTTTCTTCCTTTAAAATTTTAGCAGGCACTTTCTTCTAACAGACCAAAATATGCCCAAAACCTAGTGAGTGGCACTGATCTATGCACTAGCCTGATCATATTTGATCATATTCTGTTTCTTTTTGTTTTGTTCTGTTTTTGTTTGTTTTTATCTTTTTCTTTTTCCTTTTTTTTTCTCTTCTTTCTTTCCCTTTCTTGTCCCCTGGTTTCAGGACTTTTCTGATTTGTATAGAGTATATTTGCTGGAGACCTTGTTAACCTGTTAGCATTCTGTTCTCTCATTCATCTGTTCTCCTTTGGAAAAAAATCACCTCAACAAAAAGAACAAGAGGTAGTACCGTCTGCCAGGGACCTACTCAATACTGACATTAGTACGATGTCGGACCTAGAGTTCAGAATCATGACTTTAAGATACTAGCTGGGCTTGAAAAAAGTGTGGAAGTTATTAGAGAAACCCTTTCTGGAGAAATAAAAGAACTAAAATCTAACCAAGTCGAAATCAAAAAGGCTATTAATGAGGTGCAATCAAAAATGGGGGCACTAACTGCTAGGATAAATGAGGCAGAAGAGAAATCAGCAATATGGAAGACCAAATGATGGAAAATAAAGAGGCTGGGAAAAAGAGAGAGAAACAACTACAGGATCACGAAGACAGAATTCGAGAGATAAGCGATACGATAAGACGAAACAACATTAGAATAATTGGGATCCCAGAAGAAGAAGAAAGAGAGAGAGGGGCAGAAGGTATATTGGAGCAAATAATAGCAGAGAAGTTCCCTAATGTGGGGAAGGAAACAGGCATCAAAATCCAGGAGGCACAGAGAACCTCTCTCAAAATCAATAAAAATAGGTCAACACCCTGACATCTAATAGTAAAACTTATGAGTCTCAGAGACAAAGACAAAATCCTGAAAGCAGCTCGGGAGAAGAGATATGTAACCTACAATGGTAGAAACATTATATTGGCAACAGACCTATCCACAGAGACCTGGCAGGCCAGAAAGGACTGGCATGATATCTTCAGAGCACTAAACGAGAAAAATATGCAGCCAAGAATACTATATCCAGCCAGGCTATCATTGAAAATAGAAGGAGAGATAAAAAGGTTCCAGGACAAACAAAAACTAAAGGAATTTGCAAACACAAAACCAGCCCTACAAGAAATATTGAAAGAGGTCCTCTAAGCAAAAAGAGAGCCTAAAAGCAGCATAGATCAGAAAGGAACACAGACGATATACAGTAAGAGTCACCTTACAGGCAATACAATGGCACTAAATTCATACCTTTCAATAGTTACCCTGAATGTAAATGGGCTCAATGCCCCAATCAAAAGACACAGGCTATCAGATTGTATTAAAAAACAACACCCATCCATATGCTGTCTGCAAGAGACTCATTTTAGACCCAAGGACACCCCCAGATTGAAAGTGAGGGGGTGGAAAACCATTTACCATGCTAATGGACACCAAAAGAAAGCTGGGGTGGCAATCCTTATATCAGACAAATTAGACTTTAAAACAAAGACTGTAATAAGAGATGAAGAAGGACACTATATCCTCCTTAAAGGGTCTATCCAACAAGAAGATCTAACAATTGTAAATATCTATGCCCCTAACGTGGGAGCAGCCAGTTATATAAGGCAATTAATAACAAAAGCAAAGAAACACATTGACAACAATACAATAATAGTGGTGGACTTTAACAACCCCCGACTGAAATGGACAGATCATCTAAGCAAAAGATCAACAAGGAAATAAAGACTTTAAATGACACACTGGACCAAATGAACTTCACAGACATATTCAGAACATTCCATCCCAAAGCAACGGAATACACATTCTTCTCTAGTGCCATGGAACATTCTCCAGAATTGATCACATCCTAGGTCACAAATCAGGTCTCAACCGGTACCAAAAGATTGGGATTATTCCCTGCATATGTTCAGACCACAATGCTTTGAAACTAGAAATCAATCACAAGAGGAAAGTCGGAAAGAACTCAAATACATGGAGGCTAAAGAGCATTCTACTAAAGAATGAATGGGTCAACCAGGAAATTAAAGAAGAATTAAAAAAATTCATGGACCCCAATGAAAATGAAAACACAACTGTTCAAAATCTTTGGGATACAGCAAAGGCAGTCCTGAGAGGAACGTATATAGCAATACAAGCCATTCTCAAGAAACAAGAAAGGTCTCAAATACACAACCTAACCGTACACCTAAAGGAGCTGGAGAAAGAACAGCAAAGAAAGCCTAAACCCAGCAGGAGAAGAGAAATAATAAAGATCAGAGCAGAAATCAATGAAAGAGAAACCAAAAGAACGGTAGAACAGATCAACGAAACTAGGAGCTGGTTCTTTGAAAGATTTCACAAGATTGATAAACCCCTGGCCAGGCTTATCAAAAAGAAAAGAGAAATGACCCAAATCAACAAAATCATGAATGAAAGAGGAGAGTTCACAACCAACACCAAAGAAATACAAACAATTATAAGAACATATTATGAGCAACTCTATGCCAGCAAATTAGATAACCTGGAAGGAATGGGTGCATTCCTAGAGATGTATCAACTACCAAAACTGAACCAGGAAGAAATGGAAAACCTGAACACACCTATGACCACTAAGGAAATTGAAGCAGTCATCAAAAATCTCCCAACAAACAAAAGCCCAAGGCCAGATGGCTTCCCAGGGGAATTCTATCAGACATTTAAAGAAGAATTAATACCCATTCTCCTGAAACTGTTCCAAAAAATAGAAATGGAAGGGAAACTTCCAAACTCATTTTATGAGGCCACCATTACCTTGATCCCAAAACCAGACAAAGACCCCATCAAAAAGGAGAATTACAGACCAATATCCTTGATGAACATGGATGCAAAAATTCTCACCAAAATACTAGCCAATAGGATCCAACAGTACATTGAAAGGATTATTCACCAGGACCAAGTGGCATTTATCCCTGGGCTGCAAGGTTGGTTCAACATCCGCAAATCAATCAACGTGATACAATACATTAACAAAAGAAAGAGCAAGAATCATAGGATCCTCTCAATAGATGCAGAAAAAGCATTTGACAAAGTACAGCATCCTTTCTTGATCAAAACTCTTCAGAGTATAGGGATAGAGGGTACCTACCTCAATATCATAAAAGCCATCTATGAAAAACCTACAGCGAATATCATTCTCAATGGGGAAAAGCTGAGAGCTTTTCCCCAAGGTCAGGAACGCGGCAGGGATGTCCACTGTCACCACTGCTATTCAACATAGTAGTAGAAGTCCTAGCCACAGCAATCAGATAACAAAAAGAAATCAAAGGCATCCAAATCGGCAAAGAGGAAGTCAAACTCTCACTCTTTGCAGATGATATGATACTGTATGTGGAAAACCCAAAAGACTCCACCCCAAAACTGCTAGAACTCATACAGGAATTCAGTAAAGTAGCAGGATATAAAATCAATGCACAGAAATCAGTGGCATTCCTATACACCAACAACAAGACAGAAGCGAGACAAATCAAGGAGTCGATCCCATTTACAATGGCACCCAAAACCATAAGATACCTAGGAATAAATTTAACCAAAGAGGCAAAGGATCTGTACTCAGAAAACTATAAAATACTCATGAAAGAAATTGAAGAAGACACAAAGAAATGGAAAAACGTTCCATGCTCATGGACTGGAAGAACAAACATTGTGAAGATGTCAGTGCTACCTAGAGCAATCTACACATTCAATGCAATCCCCATCAAAATTCCATCCACTTTTTTCAAAGAAATGGAACAAATAATCCTAAAATTTGTGTGGAACCACAAGAGACCCCGAATAGCCAGAGGAATCTTGAAAAAGAAAAGCAAAGCTGGCGGCATCACA
The DNA here is from genome assembly GCF_009762305.2 of Zalophus californianus. Lineage (NCBI taxonomy): Eukaryota > Metazoa > Chordata > Mammalia > Carnivora > Otariidae > Zalophus > Zalophus californianus. Next base: position 19,724,861 of record NC_045608.1, on the reverse strand, counting down.
ATTCCGGACTTCCAGCTCTATTACAAAGCTGTCATCATCAAGACAGTATGGTACTGGCACAAAAACAGACACATAGATCAATGGAACAGAATCGAGAGCCCAGAAATGGACCCTCAACTCTATGGTCAACTCATCTTTGACAAAGCAGGAAAGAATGTCCAATGGAAAAAAGACAGTCTCTTCAACAAATGGTGTTGGGAAAATTGGACAGCCACATGCAAAAGAATGAAACTGGACCATTTCCTTACAGCACACACAAAAACAGACCCCAAATGGTTGAAAGACCTAAACGTGAGACAGGAGTCCATCAAAATCCTAAAGGAGAACACAGGCAGCAAGCTTTTCGACCTCAGCCGCAGCAACTTCTTCCTAGAAACATCGCCAAAGGCAAGGGAAGCAAGGGCAAAAATGAACTATTGGGATTTCATCAAGATCAAAAGCTTTTGCATAGCAAAAGAAACAGTCCACAAAACCAAAAGACAACCGACAGAATGGGAGAAGATATTTGCAAATGACATATCAGATAAAGGGCTAGTATCCAAAATCTATAAAGAACTTATCAAACTCAACACCCAAAGAACAAATAATCCAATCAAGAAATGGGCAGAAGACATGAACAGACATTTTTCTAAAGAAGACATCCAAATGGCCAACAGGCACATGAAAAAGTGTTCAACATCGCTCGGCATCAGGGAAATCCAAATCAAAACCTCAATGAGATACCACCTCACACCCGTCAGAATGGCTAAAATTAACAAGTCAGGAAACGACGGATGTTGGCAGGGATGCGGAGAAAGGGGCACCCTCCTATACTGTTGGTGGAAATGCAAGCTGGTGCAACTACTCTGGAAAACAGTATGGAGGTTCCTCAAACAGTTGAAAATAGAGCTACCATACGATCCAGCAATTGCACTACTGGGTATTTACCCCAAAGATACAAATGTAGGGATCCGAAGGGGTACGTGCACCCCAGTGTTTATAGCAGCAACGTCCACAATAGCCAAACTGTTGAAAGAGCCAAGATGTCCATCGACAGATGAATGGATAAAGAAGAGGTGGTATATATACACAGTGGAATATTATGCAGCCATCAAAAGGAATGAGATCTTGCCATTTGCAACGACGTGGATGGAACTGGAGGGTGTTATGCTGAGTCAAATAAGTCAATCAGAGAAAGACATGTATCACATGACCTCACTGATATGAGGAATTCTTAATCTCAGGAAATAAACTGAGGGTTGCTGGAGTGGTGGGGGGTGGGAGGGATGGGGTGGCTGGTTGATAGACATTGGGGAGGGTATGTGCTATGGTGAGCACTGTGAATTGTACAAGACTGATGAATCACAGATCTGTACCTCTGAAACAGATAATGCAATATATGTTAAGAAAAAAAAAGAAGATAGCAGGAGGGGAAGAATGAAAGGGAGTAAGTCGGAGGGGGAGACGAACCATTAGAGACGATGGACTCTGAAAAACAAACTGAGGGTTCTAGAGGGGAGGAGGGTGGGGGGATGGGTTAGCCTGGTGATAGGTATTAAAGAGGGCACATTCTGCGTGAAGCACTGGGTGTTATGCACAAACAATGAATCATGGAACACCTCATGAAAAACTAATGATGCAATGTATGGTGATTAACATAACAATAAAAAATTATTAAAAAAAAACAAAGGTGCTAAGAATGTCAATCTTAAATATTCTTACCACAAAAAAGAAATGATAATTTTGTGATGTGACAGTGGTGTTGGCTAACACTACAGAGGCAATCATATTGCAACATGTAAGTGTATCAAATCAACACGTTGTACACCTTAAATTTCCACAATGTTATATGTAAAGAACATCTCAATTTTTAAAAATGATCACAATGTCAGAAAAGACTTGAAAATGATGTAGGAGCTGTTTTGCTCAGAGACCAAGGGAATGTCTTCAAACCCTTGAAAAAGCACCCAAGATTTCAGGGGCCACGGGTATCCTGAATGTACCCATGGAGACTTCTGGGAATCTATGGACTTCAGTTCCCTGATCTGAAATTTGTATGTCTGAAAATATAGCCACGATATTTTCTTAACTGAAAATAAAATACATTGCAGACAGTATGCATAGCTCAACCCATTTTTCCTTTCACCATTATGTACATAATCCAAAGGGCATTATCTGAGAGGAGTAAGATTGAGGGTTTCTTGTATTTTATATACAATTTATATATATTTTACCTTGTATTTTATATACTTCTAAACCCTTTGAAGTATTTAAAATATCAAATATGTTACTTTTGTAATAATAGTTTCCAAACAAATTTTAAAAAATGATAATAAATATGTGTCCAACAAACCAAAAAAAAAAAAAAAAAAAGAATGGTTGTTTGCCAGTGAATTTTGCAGATCAGTGATCTGCACCGCCACCCCCCCCCGGATAAATGCCAGAGAGCCATGGTAGTGCAGGAAATGCAAATACAGGCTTTGGAGGGATTCAAATCTGGGTTCAAAGACTGGCTCTTCTACTTACTTGCTATGGGACATTGATCAATTACCGACCTCTGTGAGTCACAGTTCGTATTGAGATATGACCAAGTAGGGTTAATATTTCTGCTCCTGCCTTGATGTCATAGTTAGTTATTCACTATTCATGGTTAGTTAATTTTTTTTTTTTTGAGAGAGAGAGAGAGAGAGAGAGAGACTGTGTGCATGCGAGTTGGGGGGGGAGGGGCAGAGGGAGAGAGAGAATCTCAAGCAGGCTCCACACCCAGAAACCCAATGCAGGGCTTGATCTCATGACCCTGAGATCATGACCTGAGCCAAAAATCTCATCGGACGCTTAACCGACAGAGCCACCCAGGTGCCCCCTCAACAAACATTTATTGAGCACCAACTGTGTGCTAGCCCCAGGGATGCAGACTTAAAGAAAATAGACAAGGAGCTTATGGTCCCTCCTTGCCTCCTGCCACATCACTGTCCTTGGTACAGGCACCACTGCTCTGAGCTGTGCTGGGCCAAGCCTGAGGACTTGGAAGGGGAAAAGGAAGGTAGGGGGGCTAGGCTCTGGACAGGGTGCCTGGGGATGCCGAGGACAGACTCTGCTTGAGGCACAGCTGTAGGAGCAGGGTAAGGCGATGGTGCAGGATAGCGTTTTACCCACTGCAGAACTTCTTTCAAACTTGGAGTCCATCCTCTCAAACCTTGCTGCTGCTTTATCGACTAAGTGTATGGAACGTTCTGAGTGCTTTGTCGCCATGTCAACAGTCTTCACAGCATCCTCACCAGGAGTAGATTCCATCTCCAGACACCACCTTCGCTGCTCATCCACGAGAAGCAACGCCTCATCGGTTCAAGTTTTATCGCAAGTTTCTAGCGATTCAGTCCCGTCTTCAGGCTCCACGTCTAATTCTAGTTCTCTTGCTGTTCCCACCCCATCTGCAGCTACTTCTTCCACTGAAGTCTTGCACCCCTCCAAGTCCTCCACGAAGGTTGGGTCAACCTCTTCCACACTCTGTTAACATTGCTATTTTGACCTATCCCATGAATCAGGAATGTTCTTAGTGTTATCTAGAATGGTGAACCCCTTCCAGAAGGTTTCCAATTTACTTTGCCCAGACCCATCAGAGGACGCACTATCGACGGCAGCTCTAGCCTTTCAAATGTATTTCTTAAATAGTAAGACCTGAAAGTTGACATGACTCCTTGGTCCACGAGCTGCAGGAATGGATGCCGTGTTAGCAGGCATGAAAACATTAATCTCGAACATCTCCATGCCATCCAAGCTCCTGGATGACCAGGTGCACTGCCAATGAGCAGTGATATTCTGAAAGGCATCTCTTTTTTATCTGAGCAGCAGGTCTCAACAGTGGGCCTAAGATCTTCAGTAAACTGTGATGTAAACAGATGTGCTGTCACCCAGGCTTTGTTATCCCATTTATAGAGCACGGACAGAGTAGATTTAGCATTATGCTTCAGGGCCCTAGGATTTTCAGAATGGTAAGTGGCTTCCACTCAGAGACACCAGCTGCATTAGCCCCTCACAAGAGAGTCAGGCTGTCCTTTGAAGCTTTGAAGCCAGGCATTGACTTTTCCTCTGTAGCTATGAAAGTCCTCCAATAGTAGGTTCTTACATCGACCCTGAAAATCATTGTTTGATGTAGCCACCTTCATGGATGAGCTTAGCTGGATCTTCTGGAGAACTTGCTGCAGCTTCTACACGAGCACCTGCTGCTTCACCTTGCACTTCTGTGTTATGGAGATGGCTTCTTTCCTTAAACCTCGTGAACCAACTTCGGCTAGTTTCAGACGTTCCTTCTGCAGCCTCCTCACCTCACCATTCAGCCTTCACAGAATGGAAGGGAGTTAGGGCCTTGCTCTGGGTTCGGCTCTGGCTTCAGGGAGTGTTGTGCCAGGTTTGACCTTCCATCCGGACCATGCATATTTTCTCCAGATCAGCAAGAAGGCTGTTTTCTTCATTCGTGTGTTCCCTGGAGTAGCACTTGTCATTTCCTTCAAGATCTCTTGCTTTGTGTCCACCATGTGGCTAAGTGTTCGGCACAAGAGGCCCAGGTTTTAGTCTCTCTGAGCTTTCGATGTGCCTTCCTCACTACGCTGAATCATTTCTAGCTTTCGATTTAAAATGAGTGGTAGTGACTTTTCCTTTTCCTTAGACACTTGGAGGCCACTGGAGGGTTATTAATGGGCCTAATTTCAATATTGTTATGCCTCAGGGAATAGAGAGGCACGAGGAGAGGGAGAGAGACGGAGGAATGGCTGGTCAGTGGAGCATTCATTACACACACAACATTTGTGGATTAAGTTCACTGTCTTATATGGACATGTTATCCGTGGTGCCCCAGAATAATGACAATAGTACCATCAAAGATCATTGATGACAGATCACCATAACAAATATAATAGTAAGGAGAAAGTTTGAAATATTGCAAGAATTACCAAGATATGACACAGAAAGACAGAGCAAATGCTGTTGGATAAATGACACTGATTGACTTGCTTGACAAACCCCAATTTGTAAGAAACGCACTCTGTCCGTGCACTACCGTGAACATAATACAGCGAGGTATGCCTGTCAAATTGTTAATTACGAAACTCAGATTTTCTGTTAATGAGCATTCCCATCCTGCTATGGCCACCGCCAGTGTTGTTTTTGCCGCCTTCTACACTGGCTGATGGGGAAAAACAGGGGGTATGTATTTATCAGGAGAGAAAAAGTCCTCATCCTTTGGGGTTCACAGAGGAGGTGACTCTTTCTCCATACAGGCCTTTGTTTTTAATTAAGAGCAGTAATCAGATAATCTTGCTTTAATTAACTCCCCAATGCATCCCCACTCTTGGAGTCTCTCTTTGATATTTTCAACGTCAAATTTTTCAGCCTAAGATTATCTGCAGGCATGTGTCAGACATTTGCCATTTGCTGAATATGCCCAAAAGGTTAGCGTGAACTTCCACCTCCTTCTTTTTGTAGAGACGTTCCCCCCCACCTTCAGAGCAAACACATTTCATGTCAGGAAGGGGAGTTTGCCCCTTGAGTCTGGGACTCTTTTTTATCACACTGGTTCTTCTGTTATCACAAAAGCAGTGTGTATTTCATCTCAATTACACATCTGCTTAATCCATAATTTCTGATTTATGGCCATTACTCCTAATTACAAGAGGGCCGCCCTTGAAACGGAAAACCAAACGAGCTGAGAGAAACAAAGCTGGCTGAAAAACAAGAGTGAAGATGGATTTAAGTCCTAAACTAAGAGCAGATCCCAAGGCCCAGTTGTCAGAGGAACCTATTGTTGGCAGTCCTACAGATTTGCAAGAGTTTCATCTCAGGCTGTAACTGAATCCATCTCCCTCTGTGGTGGGGAAAATATAAAACCTTGACATTCAGAACAAAGCTAAAACCCCTGAGGGAGAAATCATCCAGCCTAACTGTCTTGATACTGATTCACCATTAAAAAACCCCCCAAATACAGAAACGCTTAAGTGAGTATGTTTACAAAAGAAACATTTAAATCCAGAACAATCTATAAGTGGGAGATAAGTAGGACTTGCTTTAGATAGAAGGCAACTATAATAAATCCATAGTTATTTTAAAAATGTTCACCACATGCTATTTAAAAATCATCTAGAGAACCATGCTTTAGGGAGGGCTGCATTAGATCCTCATCATTTCAACTGTTCAGAGCAGTAAAGAGAATTATATTTCCTGTTGCACAGATGAGGAAATGAAGGCTCAGAGAAGACAACCGACCTGCCTAAAGTCGTTCAGCTAAGAAGTGGCAGGGTCATAGCTCACACTGTCCAAGGCCATGGCTGACCGACCTTGCCTTAGCTGGAGAAAATGGAAGATATGAACAACAACCTTCAAAGTATGAGATTCTTCGAGCTACCGGCATTCCAGAGGCAGCAGGGACATACTCTTACCTGGAGCTGAGGATGTGGCTGCTGCTGGCTGACTGTGGAGAGGGGATCCTCATGGTATCTGTGGCCAGGGACAGAGTACAGCTCACCCAGGACTGCAGACTGCCCTCTGGCTGGGAGCTGAGGAGGGAGACGTTATCTCTAGAACCAGAAGACAGGATGCTGTCAGCACGATGACAACCACAGTAACGGCAATAACTAGATACTCACCCCTAAGCATAAGCCAGGCTTGTGCTAAGTGCTATACATGCATAACCTCAATCAGTGCTCACAACAGCATCCCTGAGAGACGGGAGCCAGTGCTGTCCCCATTATATAGATGAGAGTAATGGAATTTGAGGAGGCCAACTTGGTTCTTGCCAAGGTCACCCACTTAGTCATGAAGTTGGGAGGCAAACCCAGGTCTCTCTGATTCCAACGCCCATGCTACTAACCGCTGCCCTTCTCTGGGGAGGTAAATACTCTGATACAGATGTTGAAGCAACTCTGATTTGAGAGTAAAATTTGGCACTGAATTTTATACCAAATGATATGTCCATGGAATATGTCAACTGTGAAGGTCTTAACTCTTTGCCTGCCTTAACCAGAATGTCTTTGCAAACAGAGACTACTTTTCTGTCCCCTAATTCTGAAATTAGGCCTTGTGTGGGCCTGTCATTGATGTGGGTGCTCAATGATTATTTTATTTTCTGGTTTATATACTCACTCAACTATATCTATTAATATCGACATCTATATCAGTATTGATATCTGTATTGATATTTATCCATATTTGTGTCTGTCTATAAATTCATTTGCTTGTTTATAGAATACTTTATGCCGGGAACCATGGGAATGAGCTATAAACATGGACCCAACATTGATCCTGTCTTAGCAGAGTACGCATCTATAGAAATAACCACAAAATAAAGGAGAAAATTATCAATGCCATAGAAAGGGGCAGAGAGTAGGAGAATAAGGAAGGAGCATTGCTTTGCTTCTTGGAGACATAAGGGAAGGCATTAAGTAATGATAGTTGAGCCACAATGTGTTTGAAGTTTAGGGCTTGACAATGCAGGGCCTGGAGAAAGGAATTTGACCTGGAAGGAACAGCATACACATAAGTATGGAGGTTGGAAGGGGACAGGGCACAGATGATATGGAAAGTAGGAGTCCCAGGTAGAGAGGGAGGTAAGAGTCAGATACGTGTGGGGCTCAAATGTCAGTCTAAAAAGTCTGCTCTGAGGCAATAGGGAGCCACTGAAGGTATTTGAAGGGGATGGTGGCCTGCTAAGTCATGGGCTTCTCTCTGTCTAAAAGAAGTTGCACTGTTCAATAACATGTCCCCGGTGCCATGTGTTATGACCATGGGGTCCCAGCTATCATGGGCATTGCTAGTAATTCTCCAAGTGGGTGTGGACATTCCCCCTGCAGACTGGACACAGAGAACCAAGGGCTCGTTCTTAACTTCAATGTCAACTGCTCAGTGTTCTCCTCGGGGTTAACTTACGCCTCTTTTCTGCCACTGCTGCAGTCCACTGCTGTCTGGACACTAGAAGGAGACACAAGAAAGAGCCTGTCATCCTTGTGCTACCAGGGGAAGAACGTGGTCTTTGGTGTCAGACCAACTTGGGTTTGAGTTCCACTTCCTTTGCTGCTGTGTGAGCTCAGGCAAGTCCCTTGCCTTCTCCGACCCTCCCATGCTCCTTTGTAAAATGTGGTTACAAATGGGGCTGAGTAGTGGAGCAGATGCTTCCTGTGAAGCGAGATAACCCCTATCAAGATCTCGGCATGGTTCCTGACAAATAAATAGTGTTGCTTAAAAGGCAACAACCATTATCACTGCTCTTGCTTTAGGACAACCCGTACTGCTATTATTAACAGCATCATTACTGTCAATGAGCAATGCATTTGCTTTATGTTCTTTGTGAGTGCTAGCGAATCAGACAAGAGGGCAAGAGGCCAGCTTACAGGGCATTCTGGGAAAACTCCGAGACTAATTACAGGAGTAGCTATTCTGGAGGGAGCATCCCTTCATTCAACAAGTACGCTTTCCGTGCGATCTCATCTAACCATCCCACCTAGGTCCATTTAGTGAATAAGGAAACTGGCACCCTTGTTCAAGGTCACACAGCGTTGAGTCCCAGATCTGTAAGAGCTATTAACCTCATGCTCGTAACCAGAAGGCGGTTGCCCAGTGTGTGGGTGTAGACAGCCAAACCATGACCTCAGATACGTGAGACCCTATTTGAACCCTGGGTTCACAGGCCAGGGCCTCCCAGCTTTATTCTTTGTGTGGAATCTGGGGAATTCCTTCCTTAGAAAACCCGGTCGCTTCTCCGAGGGATGTACCTCTGGCTCCTTGGTCCCTACACTCAAGGGCCGGTCAGTCTGGGGGCTTCTATTCACACCTGTCTGTCCTTACCAGGACCGCAAGAGCCCCTCATGAACCAAGAACATGTCTTCATCCCTTTGGCCCCAGGGCTCAGGCCAGACCAGAAATTCTCTCAGACAATGCTTTATGAATTCAATGAACTTCAGCTATCGACCAAATCCAACCTACAGATGTTTCTTTTGTAAATAAAGTTTTATTAAAACACAGCCACACTGACTCATTTCCATTTTGCCCATGACGGTTTTTGCTCTACAGTAGCAGAGTAGTGGCGAGAAAGATCATAGGGCCCCCAAAGCCTAACATACTTACTATCTAGGCTTTTAAAGAAGAGTTTGCTGTGACTTCTCTAGTGTCACAAAAGCAGCTTTTGTGAATGACCCTAGGAGAGGAAGAAGAGCAACCCCCAGAGATGTCAAGGCCCTAATCCTCAACCCCAAGATACTTAGGTCCCTGTGGCTGGCTCTGATGATGGAAGTATTGCAAGCCAAGGTGTGTTAGTATCCTCCACCAATGGGAAAAGGGAAGGAAATGCATTCTCCCCCTAGAGGCTCCAGAAGGAACACAGCCCTTCTGACACCTTAATTAGGCCAGGGAGATCCTCCTTGGGCTTCTAATCGACAGAACTGTAAGATAATAAAATCTGTGTTGGTTTAAGACACTAAGTTTGTAACCATTTGATTTGGTGCCAATAAAAAAAAAAAACCCCACAATAGGACAAAAGTGTCTTTGGTGAGTGACCCTGAATCTTCTCAGGGATCTATATACAAAGTGTTGATGCAGCTTTTAACCAACTACTTAAAAACACCACTTTGTGAACTGAAGTGGTCCACATGAGCAGATCAAACTCTAATCCTGCTAGAGACCTGAGTCTTTCTATGGCTCTACTGGACAAGGGTTGTGGATAGAATAAGAGACAGAGAGAAAGGGCAACCAAATCCTAGAGAGCTCACTGGGTGGCCCTGCCCCTGCCCCCCTTCACTGCCTGGGATCTCAGTTTCCCCATCTGTGAACTAAAGGAGTTTGGGCCAGTGAGCTGAGGCCTGGTCCAGCTTAGATACTTGATGATTATATACACTGGAAAGGGTGCACTTGTGGTTAAAGCAGGAGTCCTGGGGCTTATTTCTGAGAATCTTTTATGAAGACTATAGAACTTCCACTTCTGCTTCTCCGAATGAACAAGCACTGACTCAAATTTTAGCCCAACACCTGAGAATTCACAGTATCATCTAGATCTCAGGCCTGGACAAACTCCCTTGAACTCCTGGTACACAAGACCCAGGCTAAGGACACTGGTTCCAGTGAAGCCAGAGAAGCTAAGGATGTGGTAGACAAGGCAACCTCAGAAGCAGAGGGGTTTCAGGGAATAAGGTTAAATCTTCTAGAATGTTCATTGAAAGAAAAAAAAAAAAAAACCCGAAGACAGCTGTGGCCCAAGCCATTGAGTTATAATGGTGTATGATAATAGAGAGGCTTAGTTATACTCAGAACGATTTTCCTCATGGCCACAGGCTGGGAAGATAGGCAAAGCCCGGCTGCAGCAGGGGTGGGATTTGGGGCATGTTGTGTGTGGGGGTGCTTCAGGCCCACTCCCCACCCCAGGATTCCAGGACTCTGGATTAGAAGAGGCTGTGCTCACAGGTCCTAGAGGGTGTCCAGGCAACCTAACATCTTCATAATCCTAAGGCAACTTGCCTTGAGCTCTGCAGGAAACAAGTTCTCTCTGACATACTTCATTTGACTGAACAACAATCTTTAATGGAACCCAGCCCAGGAAAGTCTTTACAGGAGAAGATCACTGATCAAAACACGTGCTGGTGTTCATTCGTGACCACTAGTTACCCTTGCCGATTCCATGCGTGCGAGCCCCATGGCTGAAGTGAGCATTTAAATCTGTCCCCTTCTGAAAGAACTCTCCTCTCCCCCCAGACTAAAGAGGCATTTACTTGGAGACGTCTTCTCTCCATTCCTTCTCCACTTCATGCTGTCCACCCTGCTGTGTGCCCCGAAGGCTGATCTAGACAGGCCACATCCATGGGCTCCCTGCCCCGTAGCTTCCCCTTGGGTGTGGCCAGTAGGGAACTCGGATGGCCACTGGAGGGGAGGAAGGAAGAGAGGAAGCTGGAGTATTTATTCTCTTAGAATTCTCCCTACTGCTTCTCCTGGCATTGGCTCCAGCCCTCAACCAAAAGCTAGAGCTTCTCCTGCCCGGCAGCCCTCCCTATATGCTCCCAGGCATGACTACGAGCCCCTGGGTGCTGTACCATCCGGGGTGCTTCCCTACACAGGGCCCATATCTTTGCAAACAGTCCCTTAATTAGACCCCCTCCTTTGGGAAGAGCCTCAGGCTCCTGCCAGACTCTATTACAATAGCTAATCTCAGTGCTGGTTTCTGCCTTAACAGAAAACACTGGGTTTTCCGAGCCAATATATATATATGTTTTTTTATGAGAAATAAGCAGGCAGCAGGCGTGACCCATCACTGCTGTATCAACGACGATTATACCCTTTATCACCATGTGGGGAAAAAAATGGTGAAGAATCTAAAGAAACAATCTTGTAAGAGCGTAAGATTATCAGCAATCCTTATAAGTACCTTCCAAGCCCATGACCCCGAAAGAGAACCCACGAGAAATAAAAAGATACCAGTATGGATGCTTCCTGAAAATAATCCTGTATTTTTATAGGCATTTTAATCTGTGCACCGGTTGCTTTCACCTGTGAACCCATGTCACTGAATTTTCACAGAACTGCTGAGGTTAAAGTCAAGGTCTGCTAGGCGTTTTGCTTGTCAACTTCTGATCAATTACCATCCAGGCTAAGGGGGGTGTCTGGTCTGCGCCCCATACTACCCGCCATCTTAGAAGGTCTCAACAAAACAGAGTATGTTTAAAATAAAGAGGTTGGGTTGAGGAGAGCTTCTGGAAACTTTACGGTCTGAGAAATTGCACAAGGCACTTAACAGCTTCACCCTGCAATGGTCTACACCTTGGAGGTAGGGGGAGGGGAAAGGCTTTCAGGCAGAAGCAGGAGCTTTTTTCTGTGTGGTCCTGGGACTCACTGAACCAGATGGGTAGAAATCCCCACCAGAGTGACTTTTTAAAGTCACAGATTACTGGTCCTGGTAGATACCGAGTTTGTGAACCATGGTCTATGGAGCCCCTGTGTTCTGGGAGACCTCACAGGGGCTTCCAAGGGGTCAGGAAGAGAGCCGGAGTAGGGAGGCTTAACCCTGAACCTTCATCTCTGCACTCCATCCTAAGCTAAACTTTTCTATAGGAGTTTGTGCTGATGCAAAAAAAAAAAGGGGGGGGATTCCACTTAAAAGGGAATTCGAAATCCACTGACCCTTTTACCCTATGAGGAAACAGTCTCTGGGCTGCAAGCTCCATGTTTGCCAATTTCTTACTGTTACCTCCTCTCTGAACATGGAAGGTGAAAGGGCACCTGGGTGGCTCAGTCGGTTAAGCATCTGCCTTCAGCTCAGGTCATGATCCTGGAGTCTCGGGATCGAGTCCCACATCGGGCTCCCTGCTCAGTGGGGAGCCTCTTTCTCCCTCTGCCCCTCACCCACTCATGCTCTCTCTCTCTCTCTCTCTCTCAAATAAATAAATAAAATATTTAAAAACAAAACATGGAAGGTGAATATTGATGGTGATGATGGTGGTGGCGATGATGAGGATTTTAATGTGTTGGCTGGGCCAGCAGAAGCCCAGGAAGGACAGACGACCTGGTCCAGATCTATTGGATGGTGCAACCAGGACAGATTCCTGTCTCCTGACCTATCAGTGGTTCTTTCTCTCACTTTTGGTGCATGTGGCTTTGAAAGAATTTGTGCCAGGCATTGGTGGACAGGGGTTTGCTGATAGGCAAGGTAATTAATTAGATGTTTTCTGTTGTATTCTTTTAGCGCGAGTCTTTGTCAGACAATTCCAATCTAAATGCACACATTGCCTGGGAAGTAACAAGAATGCACTGGCCCCCTTCACAGTGACGGACACATGTGCTCCAGCATGACAGGCCAGTTACTTGGCGGAGAATGAAGACCTTGACAAGAGAAAGGGGGAAGAAGGGGTCCATGGGACATGACAGCAGAGCCCGCTCATTGGAAGTGTGGGAGGTGGGGTCGGCCTGGAGACCATCATGGCCCCATCACTTGCTGGGTGAGCCCAAGCCAGCTCCTCGACTTCTCTGACTCTAGTGTCCTTGTCCATAAAATGGGTACCAACCTCAAAAGTTGTGAGAACAACGTCTGCAAAACAAGTAGGTTTTGTAGCCTGGCACCAAGTCAGTCCTCAGCAGGGAGTACCTCTCATCCCAATCACCATCATTTCCCACAAGGCAGGAGTGGATAAAATAGGCTGGAGCCCTGACTCCCCATGAACCCCATTAGCTGGGTATCCAGGCCTCTCCAGCTGGAAAGACCCTTGGAAAGCCAGATGGCTTCTGGGAAGTCATTTAAACATGGTGGCTCAGTTGGTTAAGCGACTGCCTTCGGCTCAGGTCATGATCCTGGAGTCCCAGGATCGAGTCCCGCATCGGGCTCCCTGCTCAGCAGGGAGTCTGCTTCTCCTTCTGAACCTCCCCCCTCATTTGCTCTCTCTCTCTCTCTCTCCTTCTCGCTCTCTCAAATAAATAAAATCTTTAAAAAAAAAAATAAATAAATAAACATGTGCTATCCTGCACCAGGGCCCCATTTTGTCATTGGGAATGGGGCATCAACCTTCTAGAATAATGGAGAGATGCTTTAAGCTGTTCCCCCCAGGCCTGGGGCATGCTTATTACTCAAGGGGGTGGGCAGGGAGTTCAGAGGGTGCAAATTAGAAGGTAGGGAGTTTTAGGAAAAGGAATGTGAGCAGTTCCAAAGCCTGCCTTCCTATGTAGCAGGAAGCTTTACAGTCTGGCCAGAGCCTGGGCCTACTGCTAAATAAATCAACTCAGAATGACGTGACACCTGCCACATGTGGTGAGGCTCACATCTTCCTACTTATCCTACTGCAGCCTAATTTTTGCCCCGTTAACAGGAGGTATGTTGAGAAACATACAACTTACACACAACACAGTGACAGAAGACACGTTTCTAGAGCCTTCGTCTCTGACTGGGCCAGCTGGAATTGATACACTCTCCGCTGACCTAGGAGTCAGAGGTTGTCCACTGACCTCTCCACACATTCCCCCCTCCCCGCACCCCAAACCCCCAGAAAGGTGACAAGCAGAGCAGCTGCAGACCCTGGGCCAGGAATAGACGGGACTGTCAGCTGATCCATCCCTCCCTCCATGAGTAATGAGCGTGCTCCGGGCCCCGGGGCACCAGCTTAAAGCATTTCCCCATTAATCCGCGAAGGTTGACACCGCGATCTAAGGCACAACACAGAGCCCGAGTGCAGGATGGCACGTGTTTAAATGCCGCCGCCCAGGCCACCTGGATTTCTGAGCACGTAACCACGTTTCCAGCCTGGAAGGCCTGTTACGCTCAGATCTAATTCCCAACATGGGGAAATGCGACTTTTCATAATTTGAACAAGTCTCTTAAAGAACCTTACCTCCAGCAGAAGCACCACACACACACACACACACTCTCTCTCCCCCCAGGGTGGGTGTGAATCCTAATTGAGAGCTCAGTTTGGAGAGGTACCTCGCTGAATCCCTCGGGCTCCCATCCAAACCGCGGACGTACCCCAGGTGATGAGACAATTAAGCAGGAAGTACAGAGCCGTCAAGACGGGGAAGAGAACAGGGTGGTACCGGGGGTAGGACCTGGGGCTCTGCTCCAGACGGCGCCTCCGCGGCCTAGCAAGGCATGCATTTCCTTTTATTGCTGATAATCAGTTTAATCGCAGCGTGACCAGAGAACAAGATTTGTGCAATATTAATTCTTCGAAATGTGTCGAGACTTCTTTGTGGGCAATTCTCCCCCCTGGTCTCCCCGCTATTCCTGTGCTACGGGTGAAATCTCGGCTCTGCATCTCTTTCAAACCCAAGTTACAGGGCAGAGAGTCAGGACCGAGTCCTGCTGGGACAGAAGATCATGAAAATGCAGACAGGAAGCTGGGGTTCAGAGGGGATTCCCGGGGACCCAGGTTATGGAGCTCAGAAAAGGTGGATGGGTATGCACAGAGCAGAAAGAGAGAAAGTACCTCCTACCGGAGGCGAGGGTGAGGGAGGGTCCCTTTAAGGCTCTAGAGGAGCCCCTATAAGCTGAGACTGGAGTGATACCTCTAACCCTCTGTGACCTCACCACTGGGACCTTACTCTCCGGATGAGAATGCGCTCCCTGCTCCTGTCACACCTTCTGTCCAGCCTCTATCCACACCTCCAAGCACAGGTCCTCTACCTCTTTCCTATTTTGTTATTTTGATAACTTTCATTAATTTCATTGATAACTTTCACGTATCAGAAAAGCAATCCGAACACCCCTAAAACAAAGAATACAATTAAAAGTAGGCAGAAGACATGAACAGACATTTCTCCAGAGAAGACATACAAATGGCCAACAGACACATGAAGAGATGCTCAACATCACTCATCATCAGGAAATGCAAATCAAGACCACAGTGAGCTATCATCTCACACCCGTCACAATGGCTAAAATCAAAAGCACAAGAAACAAGTGTTGGCAAGAATGTGGAGAAAAAGGAATCCTTGTGCACTGTTGGTGCAGCCACTGTGGAAAACAGTATGGAGGGTCCTCAAAAAATTAAAACTAGACTACCCTATGATCCAGTCATCTCACTACTGAGTATTTACCCAAAGAATATGAAAACATCAATTCAAAGGGATACATGCACCCTATGTTTATGGCAGCCTTATCTACAATAGCCAAATTTTGGAAGTAACCCAAGTGTCCATCAGTAGACAATGGATAAAGAAGATGTAGTCCACACACACACACACACACACACACACACACACACACACACAGAGGAATATTACTCAGCTGTCAAAAAGAATGAAAGCTTGCCATTTGCAATGATGTGGATGGAGCTAGAGAGTATTATGCTAAGTGAAAGAAGTGAGCCAGAGAAAGACAAATACCATATGATCTCATTCGTATGTGAAATTGAAAAAACAAAATAAATGAGCAAAGGGAAAAAAGAAGAGAGAGAGGCAAACCAAGAAACAGACTCTTACCTCTAAAGAATAAATGGCTACCAGAGGGGAGGTGGGCAGGGTGATGGGTGAAATGGGGATTAAGAGCACACTTATCATGATGAGCACTGAATAATGTATAGAATCGTTCAATCACGGCATTGTATACTGGAAACTAATATAACACTGTATATTGACAATACTGGAATTAAAATAAAAACTTGAAAAAAAAAAGCTGGGCACATGGATGGCTCAGTCGGTTAAATGTCTGACTCTTGGTTTTGGCTCAGGTCATGATCTCAGGGTCATGGGATTGAGCCCTGCATCAGGCTCCATGCTGAGTGTGGAGCCTGCTTAAGTTTCTCTCTCTCCCTCTGCCCCTCTCCCTCCCAGCTTGGACTCTCTCTTTAAAAAAAAAAAAAAAAAGGAAAAGAAAAGAAAAGCAATCTCTGGCTATGCAAGTAAAAATGGTTCCAAAGTTTTGCTCGTTGGTAAAAAAAAAAAAATACTAGTATACATAACCATTAATTCTCACTATAATTAATGCAAAAGCGTTAATGTCTTTAATAATGGAAGATCCAGCCCCAGGATCAAGTGGGTAATATTGAAAATAGGGTTTATATTTACAGACGTGAGTTCTGTCAGGACTCTAATAAGACTGCAGGGAAGGCGGCACACAGAACATCCTAAATGTAATCATGAGCCAGGAAGCAGGTGCAACACCAGTATTTGCCACTTCACCAAAATTTGGCGGCTGTGCAAATTAGCAGGGCATGGTGGCGGTACTTAGAATTGTGCATGGAAGCTGTTTTTGCACAAATTGAGATTTCTTAGATGAAGCCCTTTGTTTAAAGGCAAGGACATGCAGAGCCCACTGGGTCTCCATCTGACTGATGCTGAGCATGAACATCTTCACGAGAAAGTCTGAGGTTACACGGCTCTGAGCAGCTTATAACCAGCCCAGAACCACATCAAGGAAAGGATGTGTTTACATTATAAAATCAGGGGTCTAAAGTCCATAACTTAGGGGCACCTGGGTGGCTCAGTCAGTTAAGTGACTGACTCTGGCTTCAGCTCGGGTTGTGATCTCGGGGTCATGAGATCGAGCCCCACATTGGGCTCAACCCTTAGTGGAGTCTGCTTAGGACTCTCTCTCTCCCTCTCCCCCTGCCCCTTCACCCTGCTCACTTTCTCTCTCTAAAATAAATAATCTTAAAAAAATTTAAAAAATAAAATTCATAACTTATATGAGCAAAATCTTCTAAAGAGGACCCTAGTATAGCTAGGGCTGTGTGTGTATGTTCACTGCAGAAATTTTAGAATATATAGAGCTTATAGAATATATAAGCTAGAAGAAAACAAGAATTTAGGTCAGCAGTAATGCCTTCCATAGGTCTTAGAATGTTGGTGTGTTTCCTTCCAGGCTTTTTTTTCCTTGACCAGGCACGGTCAGCTCCACCCGTTCTTCCCACTGGCTAACCCACAGCTAACTTGCAACACTATTTCCCTCATCGCTCATCTCCCGCCCACGCCTCTTGCATGTCAGCAGCTGGCCCCTCCTTCACCTTATTAAGCGGGTGTGACAGGCCAAGGTCTAGGGTAGGAAACTCAGCAGCCCTGGGTTCTCCCCCGGTGCACAATGCTAATTTGCTGTGTGACCTTGAACCTCTCTCAGGGTCCTCGTGGAAGTGGAGAGGGCTGCACTCATGGTCTGATATTGGATTGTTCTGGCTGCAACATGAATCATCCCTCACAGAGACAAAGACCAAGAGGGAGGGGTGACCGATGAAGCCCACCAACGTGTGTGTAGGGACAGAGCCACATCTGAAGGTTAGGTTAAGGCACCCCGTTTCTTACCAAAGCAGTGCGAAGAAAATGCCTCTCCCTGCAGCCTGGGCTTCATGGCAGAGGCTGGGATGGGGACAGAGAAGCTGCAGCCAGACAGACAGCTGTGGTTCCCAGAGAAGTAACATGCCAAGGTTACAAAGGCAGCTCTGGGGAACAGGACGCTATGGGCCACCTGCAGGGGCTGAACAGCCCGAGCCCATGTGCCCACCCATGACACCTCAAACTCCCTCCAGACGAGCAGCCCACCCACGGCCTGTGGCAGCTCGAGACTTGAGTGGAGATGGTAGGAAGCAACCTGTCTTCTGAGAAAGGAGAGAAGCCCTGACATTGAATTTGAGTGGTCTGGCCCATCACCAGCTGTCTAATCTTGTATCTCTGAATCAACTCTTGCTTCTGTGAAGAGATGCCCGTTATGTGCACAAACACAGCTTACACCCTGACAGCCCATGTGCATTCCCAGCACTGTTCTAAGTGGTGTCCATCTGGTACCTCATTTGACTCTTACTGACAACCCTACGAGGTAGGCAGTGGGTTGAGCACACGAAAGGTCAATCTGCACATCCAAAGTCAAAACAGAGCAATTTGATGTGGTTGGTCCAAAGTACTATTGTCCACTTTGTATGTGAGGGAATTGGGCCCAGATTGGACATGCAACTTGCCCACCATCACAATTGGCAGCCCACTTTGCAAGCACTCCCCCGATCGCCTCCCCAAAGGCTTGGAGAGCTAGGCTAGGTGTTTTTTAGTGGCAACAAGGAGATGCTGACACCAGAAGGGGAGCAAACATCCTGTCCCTCCTCATGCAGGCCAGCCAGTTATCCGTGCTACCACTAAACGCATCCGGGTCTCCCCGCAGATGTGCACCCCAGACTCGAGAGCAGGAGTTCTGTTCACCAAAGACCCTAGAATGCTCCAGGGCAGAGTCCCCCTGCTGCACCCAGCCGCACCTGGCTCCCGTAGGTTACCTCTCCGTGTCACTGTCGCTGGACGCCACCTCCTCTAAGGCTGCCTGCAGGTCGGCAATCCGCCGGATGGACGTCTCCAGGTCTGTCTGGAGGGTCTGTCTCACCGCTGCGAGCTCCTCCACATACTTCTCCTGGAGGCAGAGACCACAAGCGCACGTTGGCCTTGGACAAGAACTCACCCACCTGCCCGAGCTTCTGGGGAGGAGATACACCCTAGGCTGAGCCTAGTGTTCACCGAGCACCTAGTACATAGTGGGCACCCCTTGAGGTATCCTCTCTATATAGATGGGCTTACAGACCCTCAGACAGATGCTTTGAATTTTATAGAGGACATGGACATTTTGGGGGCCACGAGGGCATGGCCCACAGACAGACCTCCCTCGCCCACCCTGGGAGGTCTCAGCCCAGTGTATCTGACCCCAGAGCCATGCTCTGAACCTGCACCACCCACTTTGCACGAGGCAGTACATCTTGGATGGATGAGTAAATGCATGGACCAATTACTGTTTCCCAGAACAGTCATAGAGGCTGGTTCTGGAAGCTTCGTCTGCCTCACAGATGGATCTGGAGTGGGAGGTCAGTTGGGTGTGGGGAGGAGGCAGACAAGAATGGTTCCCTTTTAACTCTGCCATGCCGACTCCCCCAACTCTGAATCCTCAGAGGCAGCAGAGGCAAAGATGGACAAGCCAGAGGGCTCCTCCCAGAGCAAACAGGTCACTGCCATTTTACTGAGATCTTTCTGTACCTGGCACTGTGTTGAGCGTCTTACCCTGGTGACCTCCCTCACTGCTCGAAAGCTTGGCAAATGGGTCACTATTATTACTCCCATTTTGTAGATGGGACACTGAGGCCTGGGGAAACAAAGGCTTAAGGGTGGTGTTGGCACTCCAGCTTGGTGCTTCTGACTACCCTCTGAGGTTTCATCCTTCTCTCCTCTGATCCTGTCCTAACTGGATTCTGTCCAGATTCTGGAAAACCTCTGATTTCCATTTGCAGCATATGTCATCCACCCCTACCCTTTATCACAATGATAATCAACTGAGGGTGATTTTGCCAGGCCCCCCTCCCCGGCCCAGGAGACACTGAGCAATGCCTAGAGACATTTTTTGTTGTCACAGTTTGTCGGGGGGAGGGGTGTGCCCCTGGCCTTAGCAGGTAGAGACAGGGATGCTGCCCGACAACCTACAGTGCACAAGACGGCCCCCTCCACAGAGAATGGCTTCACTCAAATGTCCGTAGTGCCCAGTCTGAGAAACCTCAGCTTAAACCTAGAATCCCACCTGCTGAGAATTAATCCTACAGGGAATCAATCAAAAGGCAGAGTAAGGTCTGTACCAGAGGATGCTTGGAGTGGTGGGATGGAGGATGGGGAGAAGCTGAAAGCAGCCTCATCATTCGGCAACCGGGAATACTTAGGGGGATCACAGCATGTCTCTTCGATGCCATTAGGCAGACATTAACATTTGAAGTAAGGATTGCAGCAGCGTGGAATGCTTCTGTGGAATAATGTTAAGCAAACGGAATAGAACAGGAAATATCATGCCCCTATCTATCTGCAAATGACACACATACAATTGGAAAAACACTTCGGAAGCTGGTGATATTTATAGACGAGGAAGAAGGGGGGATTATGGATAAAATTTTTCTTTTAAGCCGTTCTAATTATGTGAGGATTACTTGTTGCCTGTTTTATTTATTTTAAAGTAGGCTCCACGCTCAGCATGGAGCCCAAGACGGGGCTTGAACTCACGACCCTGAGATCAAGACCTGGGCTGAGATCAAGAGTCAGATGCTTAACCAACTGAGCCACCGAGTCGCCCTCGTTAACTGTTGCTTTAAGGAACACACATATACCAACTGCCCAGAGTGTGGAAGGGTGAAAATATAAAGATTTAGGGTCAGATCTAAGTGCCATCCTCAGCTGCCCATTTAACTCCCTAGCTGTGCAACCTGAAACAGTTTACAGCCCCTCTCTGAGCCTGGGATTGTTTTCTTTCTGTTGCAGATGAAGGAGTGGAGGCCGGTGAAGTCATTGGGGCAGTAACGTGCAGAGCCTGGATTTAAAGACCGGTCTTGCCAGTGATATTTCTGGGGCAATGTGTGCACACCCCCCAACGAAAGTCAGGGAGGACCAGGGCTGCTCCCCATTACGGGGACACGCACAGCTCTCCTTTGCGGGGCGACTTGTCTATTCATGGTATTGTGGGTCTGTGCCTTTCATCTGATTTCGAGGTTTTCCAATTTTAATGAGAGAGCGAGAGCGAGCAAA
The DNA here is from genome assembly GCF_009762305.2 of Zalophus californianus. Classification (NCBI taxonomy): domain Eukaryota; kingdom Metazoa; phylum Chordata; class Mammalia; order Carnivora; family Otariidae; genus Zalophus; species Zalophus californianus. Next base: position 19,703,912 of record NC_045608.1, on the reverse strand, counting down.
GAGTGAGAAGGCTCAGGGCTGAGTGGAGCTGAGAAGCAGCAGCATGGAGAGAGGCAGGGGGTGACGAGGGGCTGGCAGTGTGCTGTGGCTGATTGAAGTTACCAGCTGTGAAAGCCCCATCTTGGTGCTGACAAGGTGAGAGCCCGTCCAAGGCGGGGGGGCCCCCGGGCAGGAGGCCAGTGGACTGTCACAGGAAATAACACACACCGGGGGATGGCTGGGGAGGTGCTTGCCTCTGGACACTGGCATGTCAGCTCCTAAAGACACCTAGAAAAATGGCTGGGTGCAAAGTCCCCAGTAGCTTAGAGGAGCACTTGTCTGAGCTCAGCTCCTTCCTAGGGTGACAGAATTGACCACGGTCTCCCAGGAAACAGGGCACCTGTGTCTTTGTAAGACACGGAGATGCTAGCCGAAGTTCACGTCCGGGCTGTTTTAGGCATGTGGTGAATTTTTATTTTGGAGCCGAGGAAAGCGAGAGCAGAGCAGCAGAAGAATGGCCTGTGTGAGGTCATGCGGCCGGGAGAGCACAGAGCTCGGATTCACGGCCAGATCTTGGGTTCTTGGGTAACAGCTCTTTATGCCTCCTGAGACCAGGGATGAGAAAAGAGCACCACCGTCCCCTCCCAGTTGTGCCTGGGGGAGCTTTGCCCATGCAATGTCATGCAGAGACAGCAACAAGGGCCTAAAAGTCTTAGCCCTCATGGAGCCGTCTGGTGGGCAGAGGACAGGACCACCGGGGACAGGCACTGTGTCTCAGGGATGGTTGGCTCTGGGCTGGGACGAAGCAGAGGGGCAGAGGAAAGGGGGAGCGAGACGAGTCAAATCCGTAATACTGTGAAAGACAAAGTAGCCTCTAGAGCCAAGGTGCCTGGGTTCAAATCCCAGCTCTGCCCCTTACTGGCTGTGTGACCTGTAGCAAGTTACTCAACCTCTCTGACCTCCAGAGAGGAAAGGCTTGGCCAACATTGCTACCATGTCATGTCTTCAGAGAATGAGGAGCAACTAGGGTGAGAAGCAGTGTATCACTGAGGTTTGCCAAGGTCACAGGCGAATAAGGACTCTGGCTCCAAAGGTTTTTCAGTACCCCTCAGAGCAAAGACATGGATGCAACCAAGGGCAGTGTAGGGGATGAGTTAATCAGACAGAGTGAGGAGAGCTGTGAGCACGAACACCATCCATAGATGAGGGTGTATGGACCAAGGACGGGGCCCAGGGGACTCAGATCAGGTCCCAGGGAACTCAGATCAGGTCCAACGGGAACACCTCAAGGAGATGGATTGGGGAAATCTAGAGTCTGTGCAATCAGCAATCAGCTAACCTTTCCTGCTTCAACTTGAAAAGCAAATAGAGTCTGCTGATTGCAGAGATCAAGTCATTAGGGGAATGCATATGGTGCCCCAAACTGTCCCTGGGGCAGACCAAACAAGGCCCCGGCAGGAGACAGCTCAGAGGACACAGAGGAGGTCCACAAGGAGAAGGGGACACAAGGGAGGTGCCCGCTCTCCGATCTGGGAGTCTGGGGCTTTCTTCCACCCTCAAGACATGTGACTAACAATGCTTGGGTTTGAATCGGGACTGCCATATGTAAACAGGGTTGCATTTTGAGGCCACGTGTGAAGCTGGTCTCCTCTGCTATTCTCTCTCTTTAGAGACTTGAAGCGTGAAGAAGTTGGGGGAGAAATTAGGATATGAAACTATTCAGATAGTAAGATGTATACAGCAGAAACCCACTAATAAATACATCATATTCCCATGTTAATCTATAACTACAGTAATGGTGATATACCAATTGTAATGACACACAACACATTACTATATATATTATATGTTCATTACACGTAGACATATATTCATATGCCATTCACTCACTCAATAAACATCTGTTGAGCACCTACTGTGTGCCAGCACCAACCTACACACAGGTGATGCAGATAAAGTCCCAACTTCTCTGGAGCTTACAGGGACCTAATCTCTCTGTATTGCTGGTGTTTAGAGCATAGCAAGCACTCAATCTATATTTGGGGATCGAATGAATGGTATCACTGCATGACTACACATGGTGAATGAAAGAGGGACCTGGGTATTACGCTCACGAATGCATACATAATACACACCGTGCCTACAGAGATAAATACAGCGAAAGTAGTGTGCAAACTTCTGGCCCCCCCAGCGTTGCTTGAGAGAATCATTAACCCTTGTTAAACTCCCAAGCTACTCCGCCTGGAGCATGCCACATAGAGCTGCCCGTGGGAGGTCGTTCATACGGTAATTAGTGGCTGCAATTAAAATCGTCTCCTTTAGTGATGTTCAATTAGAGGCTAATATTTAAAACTACTGTTTGTTTTCTTTGCCTAGGGCATCTTTAGGGGACAATGGTCCCTTGTCTGCAAATGCACAGGACTCTCCATCCTTTCAAGGTGCACCCCAAGAAAATTAATTTCATGCAGCTTATATTATAAATCAGACTATCTGAAACACCCCCGAAACCTGATGAAAACTCACTTTGTCATTTTCTTCTGATTCACTAAACATAAACAGAAACTTCATGTTACAGAGGCCAGCACTAAAAAAAAAACCTTACACACAAATACATTTGCTATTATAAATACATATAAATACACACGAATATGTGTGCACATGCGTCTATTCAGACACATATGCATGAACATTCCCAGTCTGACACACACATATACTTAATTCATATTTATTAAATTATTACATGAATATATTTATTTCTATTTTCTCACATGGGCAGGTCCTCTGCTAAATGTAGGAAGTGTCTCATCTCACACGGTCTTTATAAGCCCTCAGAGTCAAGTGCAATACAAAAACATAAAAGTAACTCAAGAACATTACAACAAAGTAATAGCAGTGTTATTATCTCTGGTGAGATATCAGGTGATTTTTGCTTCCCTTTTTATACTTGTCCAGACCTTCTGCAAAGGATATGAATGACTTTTCTGATCAGAAAGTTAAAAAATATAGGATTTTATTTCTGTCTACCCTGTGAGGAACAATCCCCTGGACCACCTGCTCGGTGCCTCCCACGGCAGCCTCATTATCCCCATTTTACAGATGAACAGGCTGAGCCTCAGAAAGGTTAAATCACTTGCCCAGGGTCGTGCAGTCAAGACACAGTGATCTGCAGCCAGACCCGGGTGTCCTGACCCCAGCCCACAGCTCTTTTCTACTTTGTGCCTAATCGCTCCTGCTTTATCCAAGGCTGCTTGTGTCTCCAGAGGTAGGGGCAGTTTGCCCAGAAAGAAATGAGGAGATAATGAGGAACTGCCACAGTTTCATTCAAATCGTCCCGGGGTCACTTGCCTGGGAGAAGAGAGGCTGTGGGGGAATAAAAAGCCCTGTGAACTGTGTCCTGGCCAGAGTTCAAGGCCATATTGGCAATGGAGCGAGCAGTACGAGTGTTCAGTCTCAATCTGAGAAAGGAAAGACTTGGTGTACCCAGCAGAAAACCCAAGATTATGCATTAGATTCTCTTATTTAAGATGACAAAAGAGCCCAACCTTCAACAAAAAAGGGACTAGGGAGAAGGTGGTCATTACTACGCAAGGTCCTTTCTTCACAATCCTCCTGCAAATTAATTGTTTGATTCTATGTTTATCACGTGGCAAGAGACACAGAGAGACTCATCAAAGATCCCAAAGTTACACAGCCAGTAAGTGACACACAGATCCAAGCTCAGGCCTGCCTGTTTCCAAAGGGTCAGTCAATACCTGACAACTCCTCCCTCCCTACACCTGTGGCAGGCATGTCCAATCGATCACTGCATAGACCCAGGCACTCTAGGGCTAGAGTCCACTGTATGAACTACCAAGCTATGCACTTCTTTTTTTTTTTATTTAAAGATTTTATTTATTTATTTGTGAGAGAGAGAGAAAGAGACAAAGAACATGAGCGGGGGTTGGAACGGAGGTGAGAAGCAGGCTCCCAAGGAGCAGGGAGCCCGATGCAGGGCTCGAACCTGGGACTTCAGGATCATGACCGGAGCCAAAGGCAGATGCTTAACCAAATGAGCCGCCCAGGCATTCCCAAGCTAAGCACTTCATCCAGTGGTCCATCTACCAGCATCAACCCCAACTCCCAACACTGCCACAATTTACTCAACCCTCCTGGAAATGCCTCCTGTGTCCTCAAAGAAGACATTTATATTAGTTGGTTGATTGGCAGGGGAGGGGGCTATTTCTCCTTGAAAACTGGTATGTGCTCTGTGGAGCTGAGGGAAGTGGAAGCCCACCACACTTAGGGAGAGATCCTGATGGGTGGGGAGGGGGGAGATGCAAGCTACCAACAACATGGGAAGAACAGGACAAGTGAAACACCTATGTGAATTTTGAAGAGTTCTTAATCCTTCCTTACTTCCAGTTCCTCCTCCTGTAACAGGCCAGCATTATTTCCTGATGAAAGATTATTGCACGGAACAAACAGAATAATGTCTAACTGTGTACATCTGGTATACCTAATATGTGGGCACACACTTGATACCTAACTCATGTCCTTTTTTCTAAGTAAAGACTTGGAAAGTATGAAGCCTGCAGGTATTGTGTAGCAAGGACAGCCTCATTTTTCAGAAAATGGAGTCTATAAACTTGATGCTTTGTTGTTGTTGTTGTTGTTGTTGAAGCTGGAAGGATTTAATACAGTGCCTCGGAGGAGCCCGTATCATTCGAGAAAACAGAAGTGGCTCTAGATCATTCAAATAAAGGAATTTAATACAGAGAATTGGTTATTCAGATGATAGAAAAAATGAGAAGCCAGGATAGATTAGCAATGGCCGGAAGGCACTGCCAACGTAGGGCTAGAAGGAAAAATCAGGACAATGGAAGGCTGCTGGTGGAAGGTGGCTTCATGGAAGAGGGGCATCCCTAATGGGATCTACAATTAGAGTCTCAGCTTCTGCTAGGGATGATCCCCAAGGCAGTGAAAGAGATGGAGAAACACCCTGGTTTCTTTCCTTCCCCTGTCCTTCAATTGGCCATCACCACCTATCATTTGCTTACCCTACCAGAAGGCAAGAAAACTAGAAAGCCTAGTTTCCTACAATTCAGAGTAGAGCAGAGAAGGGGCAGGAATGTATCTGAGAGGAACCAAGAGAATCACTGGCACAAAGCACAGACATATCCAGGTTCAACCCAGACTTTATTTGTCGAACTGTATACTTAAAAGACCTGCATACTTTCCCATCTATCTATATCTATGTATATTTATAAGCATTTATATTTTATATAGATGTATGTATAGAGATGTGTGTGTGTGTGTGTGTATACCTCAAGGAAAAAACTGTAAGAAATCCAGAATTACAATTTTCAGGTGTTACAGCATTAAATGCTGGACTACAAACCTCTAGTCTATATTAGTTATTTATTGCTACGTAACATATTGCCTCAAACACCCAGTGCTTTGAAACATCCAATATCGTTCATTATCTCTCACGGTTTTCTGTGGGTCAGGAGTTCAGGAGTGGCTTATCTGGGTGGCTCTGCCTCAGAGTCGGCGGTAGAACAGATAACAGCCCCCAAGGATGTCCACAACCTCATCCCCACTGCATGGGAATATGTTAACTCACATGGCAAGAGGGATTTTGCAGGTGTGATTAAATTAAGGATTTTGAGATGGGGAGATTATCCTGGATTATCCGGGCGGCCCCTAAATGTAACCAGAAGGGTCCTTATAAGGGGCGGGGGAGGGTCAGTGGGGAAGAAGGCAGTAATAATGTCGTGGTGACATCACACTGGAGGGAGGCAGCCAGGAGCCAAGAAGTGCTGGCTGCCTGTACAAGGGGGAAGAGAAAAAGCATGGGTTGTTCTGGGGGCTTCCAGAAGGAACCAGCCCTGCTTGCACTTTGATTTTAACCCCTTCGGGCATATTTTTAAACTTCTGACCTCCAAACCAATGGGAGGCTAAACTGTGTTATTTTAAGCTACCAAGTTTGTGGTAAGTTATTGCAGCAGCAAAAGACAACTCATACAGGATCTGTCCTGATGGTACAGTGACGATGGCAGCCAGGGCGCTGGCTGTCTGAAGGCTTGACGGAAGCTGGTGGGTCCCTTCCAAGAAGGCTCACTGACGTGGCTATTGGCCAGAGGCTTCAGTTCTCTGCTATAAAGGACTCCACTGAGCTGTTTGAGCATCCTCATGACATGGTGGCCGGCTCTCCTGGAGCATGTGATCCAAGACAGAGTAGGGCCAATGCCAAATGCCTTGGATAACCCAGCCTGGGGAGTGACGTGTGATCACTACTGACCATCTGTTGGTCACACAGACCAAGTCTGGTACAATATGGGAGGAGGTTATGCAGGGAGGTGAATGCGAGAGGTGGGGGATCATCGGGCACCATCTTGGAAGCTGACGAACACAGTAACGCTGGACGTTCTTCATGTATAGGCCCCATCTCAATGGACTCTACCACCCACAAAGGAAAACACCACAGCCATCCCGAACTTCCTCCCATTTCTAGAAACACGTGTGCTTATAGGTTGAATTGTGTCCCCCCTGCCCCTCAAAATAGGTTGAAACCCTAATCCCCAGCACCCCAGCATGTTACTGTATTTGGAGACAGAGTCTTTACAGAGGCAATCAAATCAAAATGAGTTTATCAGCGGGCCCTAAGCCAATATGACTGGCGTCCTTATAAAAAGAAGAGAAATTTGGAAAAAGACACAGAGGCACAGAGGCAAAACCATGTGAAGACACACAGGGAGGGGTGCCCCGTGTAGACGGGAGATTGCAATGATGCATCTCCAAGCCAACGAACATCACAGATAGCCAGCAAACCACCAGAAGCTAAGAGAGAGGCATGGAGCCCTTCCTTCTCCAACACCTATGGGGGAGCACAGCCCTGCCAACACCCTGATTTCACATTTCTGGCCTCCAGAGCTGGGAAACAATTCTGTTTTTCTAAGCCACTCAGTGTGGGGCACTTTGATCCGGCAGCCCTAGCACATGGATATAACACCATCTGATCTTTTCTTTTTCTTTGAAACGCCATTTCTTTTCTTTTCTAGTTCCAACAGGGTTCCCTATAGAGAATTTAGAAAATAAAGTGGCAAAAAAAACCCATTAAATATTGCCCTTAAGTCTGTTACTCTTAATGACCAAGTTGGTGTAGTTCCATCCTGTGTTCATTTCCGCAGGTGTGTCTAGATACATCTATATAACACCCATTCAGATAAAACAGTTTTATGTTAAAGGCAGAATGGAGTTAGCCATGCAGACAAGCGGGAAAGCCCAGGATCCCCATCTCACCGGTCTGGCTTGCCCAGGATTGCCCATTATCTTGAGACAGAAGAGCTTGGGACTCCAGACACCTGCTTGCAGCCCTCCCTTTCCCTGCTCGTTTTCCTAACTGATTGTTTTAAAATGCCTCCAGCTATCACCTAAAGGCTTTTACAGCATTCTGGAAAACGAACATTTTAGGCAGCTTGGACTGTTCAACATCGAGCTGATGAAGATCTGGCCTGCGGAAAGTCTAGCTGTGCATACTTGCCATGTGCTTGCGCACATCACTGATGCAGCCATGGACACACACACACCATATACCAGGCCAGAGCAGGAGGCCGCCTGGCCAAGGTTGCCAAGGTTGCTGGGCCACTCCCTGGGTGACCGAGCCAGAACTAGAACCTAGGTCCTCTCTCCATTGGAAAGTGAGCTCCTCTCTTTACGACTCCTGTTTCACACACTTTGGATCATGAGCCATTTTTGCCTAAACCCCCGGCCCCCGCCACTTGAGCAATTAATGGTGTCATGGTGCCCATGATGAGGAGGGAGATTTGTACCTGATTCTTGTGGTCCCGAGTTTCCCCCAGTGGGCAGGGAGTGGCAAGGGGGCACAGACTCCTCGGGCAGGCCCTAGACCCCTATACCAGGAATGTGGTTGAGGTTCTCGCAGACCAATGGGAAGGGGACAGCCAGGCGGAGGGAGGTGATCAGGCTTTGAGGCAGGAGGGTGCAACTTGCTATGAGTGAATCACAAGGTTTGCAAGTTAAATTAAATTCAAATTTAAATAGAACAGAGTAGAAGAGAATAAAGTGAAATAAAATAAAATAAACCCAACTCTCTAAACTTCCTTACAGCTCTAGCTATTCAGAGCTCAGAGCTTTCCCAGCCCTAAAACTGCCCCCCAGGCTGGGACTTCTGATGCAGTATCTTTAGACCGGGGCAAAGAAGGACTGCCCACCCCTCTCAAGGCTGACACCTGCAGGGCCTTCACAAAGCCCCGCCGGCCACAGACAGCCAGCCTGACCTGGAGTGAACTTCCAAACACCCCACTCCTGACTCCCCAGAATCACCCACCCAAATGTTTCCTGGGGAAAAAAAAAAGGAGACATTTCATTTTTTCTGCTCAAATGCAAATATGACATATCTGTGCCACCCAATTTTCCTGACAGAGGAATAATTATATCAACATAATTAAGTCTCCAGTGCAAAAATTATCTGTACTACATACACCGACTCTATACTTCCCGCATCAGAGGGCCTTTGTTCAGGGCGGTAATCACCAAGCCACCTTTGACATGTCTTATTTCAATTTAAATGGAAATGAAGCTCATGTGTCTTCTCAGCCCACTAGTCCATGTGAATGCAGAAATAGGGAAACTGGACTTTGAAATTTCTCGGGTCTCCACTGGGTTCTGTACCCAGAGAGGGTAACGTGAGAACAATTTATCCCATACCCCCAGGTCCCTACTCTGGGCCTCAAGTAGCTCATCGATACAATGGGCTAATCTCTTGCATCTTTCTCCTGCTCTCTATTCATGGTCCTAGAGATGGTGTCCATCACCATCCCCTAAGTGTTCTCTCGCTGTCTTAAAGGGCTGCCCCACTCTTCCATCCAGCCCCTTGTCCGTACTGTCTCCCAGAAATCGCCCAAGGGAGAAGCTCTGTAATCTGATAATGTCCTTTCCTGCTTAAAATACCCCTGTTCCTCCTCATTTCTCACGGTCCAAAACTGTGTGGTTAAGCCTAGAGAGCCCTTCCTAGTCCCCCAGCCCACCTTCTGAGGTTCTTCTCTTTCTCCTGCCCACGCTCTACACCCCACTTCTTGGGATCTCCCATGGTCTTAGAGCTCCCAAACATGCCATGTTCCTTCCTGCCTCTGTGCTTTTGCGCCTACTGTTTCTCCATCTGGAATGCTCTTCCCTGTCGACAAGTGAACTCCTACTCATCCTTCAAGACCCATTTCAGAGTCATTTCCTCCATGATGTCTTCTCCATCACCTACAGTCTGACCCCAGGCCAGTCTTGTCCCCCACCTACCCTACCCTCAGTTTCCTCATCTGTAAAGTGGGAATGACTTCAGCATGGCTGTGCGGTGGGACTGGCTGGGGGCTCACGGGTGCAAGGTGCTTGCCATACTGCATACAATGTAGCAGGCATTCCATAAACATCAGCCCTCTTTCTTGTTCCCAGAATGACCGGGTGACAGCTTGTGAAATGTGACAGGTTGACAGGGGCTCCGCTATTGTGATGTTTTCTCACATTCCCCCCACCTCCCCTGGCCCTCTCGTGCTCCTCATTTAGGCATCCAGGCCACTCAACCCTGCAACCCACTAGCCGTACTGATTTAGAGCCCCAGACCTGGTCACCCAAATCCCCCTTGTCCCCTTCTCCACCAAAATATGCTCCCCTTTGTCCCACTCTCTCACCATCAGCTGAGTCATGCAAACATGCCCAAGAATCAAATAAAATCATTACTGCCAACATGCTAACTCCCACCCCACCTACCCTCAGGGTAAGTCTCGTCCTTGTTATAGCATCTTTATGTGTCCGGAGCATCCCGGGGGGGGGGGGGGGTCTTGGCTCAGGATTACAGACACTGCCTACGAGTCCAGGAACACGGCCCCCCGAATAAAGTCATCCAGGCCAGCAGTGACTGAAATGATTGTACCCCAACAGTTGCACACAGCCAGGGAGAGGCTGCACAGCAGTGAGACTGAGAAACACACCAGACCCAAGAGCTGGACACGGGTCCCGCCTCCGCCCTGACTCCCCAGCAGCCAGGAACCCACGCTAGTGTCTGCCCCCTCCCTGTCTGTAGTCGAGACTGTTGTGAGGCCCCAATCACGTCCATGTGCTTCGTAAACTGTGAAGAGCTGCATGCACACGAGATCATTATTTATCACACAGCCTCTTCCCCTCTCCAGAGATCCACTTCTCTTCAGGCACATCCGATCGCTTCGTAATGACTGAAGCCCCAGCTAGTGTTCCCAACAAGCCCAAGAACCATCACACATGAACTCGAGTAAAGAGAAACAGACCCTCCCAGGTACATCAACCTTCATTAATTGTTTTGTGTTCTTAGATGCGTCCCCCCGCTCAAGAAGTGATCAGACAGGACGTGGACCAGAGCTGCGGGTACTGGTGATCAATGCTAGATCCTGGCCCTCCCCGCGCTTGGACCACGGGCAATGCCGTCTGGCTGAGAAATGGGTGGAGGTGGGAGCTACTGTCAGAGAAAACAGTGCCTGTGACATTAACAGCTAAAGACGCCGATAAACAGCGTGCAGCCAAGCGTGATAATGACCAGAGATTAAGACAATGATTTCCGGACTTGATTGGCTTCCATCTGCTGAGGCAAGAGGATGTTCCAGAGACGCCAACACTCTGGCCTCATCTTGAAGCAGTGGAAAGTTACACTTATTGACTGGGAAATCGGTTTTTTTTTTTTTTTTTTGGTCGTTATGACTCTCATTTTCTTGTGCTACTTTTGGGGGTGGGGGATAGTTTCAAGTGTTCACTGACTCCTCTATTCAAGGGCACGATGTGGCCTCCAGACAGGGGTTCTGGGTGGATTTTTGTTCTCTGGACTGAAGAGGACTCTGTTAGAAAGAAACGTTCCTGACATTATTGACGTATTGACATAAATTGACAATTGACATGGACATGGGGAGGGAGATCATTCTTTGCTCAGGGTACCAGGAAGGTGGCTGTCCTGTGCATTTCAGGATGAACATCAGCATCCTTGGCCTTGACCCAGTAGATACCAGCAGAACCCCCGTCCCCAAATGTGCCATCAGAAATGTCTCCAGATACTGCAAAATATTCCCTGAGTGGCAAAATCCAATACAGCTGAAAGCCAAGCTAAAGGCAAAGGGGCAGGCAAGAGACATCATTTTAGAAAAGACACAGACTCTGAATGAGACATGTGAATTTGAATCCTGAATAAACCACTTCCTGCTGTATACCTCATCTTAAAAAAATCAACCTCCCCCTTCCATGACTCCAGGGGTTCTGGAATAAGGAGAGAGTATAATACAGTGCCAGCCACCCCAAGGGAGGTGTTTGGGCCCGCAGCATCACTTGATTGCTGGTTAGGAATGCAGATGCTCAGGCCCTGTCCCAGATCTGCTGATGCAGGATCTGCATTTTAACCACATCCCCAGGTGATCTGCGTGCACGTGACGTTCATTCGAGAAATGCCAGCATTGTGATCAGGAGCTTATATTTCAGAGTCCAGGAGACTGATTACATGTCCCAGGGCTAATCTTTCCTACTTCTTTAGCTTTGGGCAAGTCACTTCATCTCTCTAAGCTTTTTTAAAAAAATTGTGTAAAATAGAGGAAAAAATACTACCTCACTCATAAGGTCGAAAGTGCAGCTTTAATTAGACAACTCATGGGGAGCATGGAAAGCACTTTTCCCCGTGTTGGCCCTGTAGCAGACAGGCAGTAAATGTTTCCAGACTGCCCCCTCCTTCTTTGAGATGCCTCCCAGACTATAACATTGGGAAGCCCAGGCTCCCAGCAGGGGAACACAGACCCGGGGAAGCTCCCTCCATACACTTTTGTGATCTTCCTTTTGATGGAGTCTAAAATTATATCAGCCACTTGGCCACTCATGGTCCATTTATTCATTTATTGACTCAGCGGGAAAGAAAAACAACTCCTAGGCGGTGTGTGCTTTCTCTCTCGTGCCCTCCACATCTCAAGGTTATGGCCCAGTGGCATGTGCCTCTCGGATGAACAGCCTCATCAAATCCACCTTCACAGCTGGGGCCCACCGGCTCTTGCCAGCTCCATCCATCCTGCCCTCCCCGGCTCTCAGGGTCAGCTCGAGCCTCTCGTTGAGGGGCTTGGCTCACGGGGGCTGGCGGCACTGGAAGGCCCGCCTCACTGGTCCTTCTCGGTGCAGGCACGTGGTTCTTCGACTATCTCCCAGTGCCGGAGAAACATGTTAGCCACGGCCCCCAGAGGCTAGACGGAGGATGTATTGCACTCCCCCTCCTTATGGCAACTAGAAGAGCCGTAAGTGCATAAAAAGGGAATCGGCAAGGAAGTGGCATGTGGCCTGGGCGGCTCCATCCTGGGGAAGAAGCCTGGGAGGAACTGGGAATAAGATGGGAACAAAGGGGGAGAATTCATATTACACACCAAATGGTTATGTTGGCATGAGATTACACCTGCGGTCCACAGGTGGCTATTGAGCATTTGATATGTGGCCAGTGCAAAGTGAGCAGCTGAATTCCTAATTGTATTTAATTTTAATTAATTTACATTTAAATAGCTCCACGAGGCGGGTGGCTACCACATTGGATAGCACCACTCCAGAGGATTCATATATGTTGCAGTGAGATAGAAAATAATTTAGGGGTGCCCGGCTGACTCTTGATCTCGGGGTCAGGAGTTCAAGCCCCACATTGGGCATAGAGATTACTTTTACAAAAATTAAAGAAGAAGAAGAAGAAGAAGAAAAGAAAAGAAAATCTGAACATCTGGGAAACCACTGTGCTTCACCTGTTCTGACTGCTGGAGAGAAAACAAGAGAAACTCCAAGTTTCTAAGACCCCTTGAGTTCAAAGTTTCTATGATTCTAACCTTCCAAAAGGTGTTATTATTCTATATTCTAAAGACTCAACGTACTGAAGGGCAGATGTGCCCAAGAAACCCTACTGATTAGTACTGGCAGCCCCCACCCTCAGTTTTTAAAACAGCAGGCTCTCGGTTTTGCATATGCAAATGATTCATGGAGTCAACTCAACTGGGCAGAAGATATTTGAGCACCTACGGGATGTGTGGTTGACTTTTGGGCCCCACAATGGCAGAGTCAGGAAGAAAGTGATGCCTAACAGGAGGAAGTACATGGTGTAGCTGGGGAAAAAGGGTATAGAAGCAGAGTAATGACATCCCTAGTACAGAGGCAGGAACCATAAGCTAAATAGGGTAGCTGACTGTGTGGTTAGAGTGTGGATGGGAAGAAATGCTCTCTCACCTCTCCTAGTGTCTGTCTCCCCATCTGTAATATAGCCACGATGCAGTGTCTACATCAGGACTCCTGCGTCCACATGCATCACCTGAGAGTCTTGCTAACGTGCAGGTCATGACTCAGAGGTGTGGAGTAGGGCCTGGGAGTCAGCATTTCTGCAGCCATGGCTGCTGGTCTGTGAATTACGCTTTGAAAAGCAGGTAGTAGGTCACAGGGAATTTGGGAGAATCAGCTAACATAAGGCATAAATGGTAAGCTGTTACATAAATAATAACAGTAAAAAAAAAACAACAATAAGTAAATATGAACTATATACAACCTAACTTAAAATCAACCTCCAGGGGCGCTGGTGGCTCAGTCGGTTAAGTGTCTGCCTTCGGCTCAGAGCATGATCCTGGGGTCCTGGGATCGAGCCCCGCATCGGGCTCCCTGCTCAGTGGGGATTCTCCCTCTCCCTCTCCCTCCGCCTCTCCCGTCTGCTTCTGCTTGCTCTCTCTCTCTCTCTCTCAAATAAATAAAATCTTAAAAGAAAATCAACCTCCAGCTAAAATCCATAATGGAAAACAACAACAACAACCTATGAGAGCACAAATCAAGGTTCTGCTCATACTTTTTCTATGAAGAGCAATCATTTTCCCCTTCTGGTTAAGTACATCTTAACTATTAGCATCATCACGAAAATGTCAGAATTCTCCCGAAGATCCCATCTGAAAATCATACCAGTTAAAATGCAAACATAATTATGAGACTCTAAATGCAGTATCTTTGACTTGCAGTCTTTCATGATGGCCCGACATTAAGCCACAACGTAAATTGCTCCCTCTAACAACGGAAGTGTGTACGCAGACTGTAGATGTGTATACTTGGGGTTTTCCAGCCAAGGCAGTGCTTTATGATGAACATGGGGTGGGCTGAGCCAGGGAAGGCATTTTGGGGTGGGAGGGCTCTGGCAGAAATAGATGACAGCAGGACCATCCTTGGGAAACTGAGAGTGGATACACTTTCAAATGAGCTACGAAAAAATGTGTGTCACAGAACCCACCGCCGTGGCTGGGGCCAAAGGAAAGCCTTCAGGCAGCCGTCTTTACTCCCGCACATTTTTTAGCAGGAGTGAGGAAGTGGATACTAGAGAGACTTATTATTTATTTCCCTTTAAAATGTGCAAGACACTCTTTAATCTCCCGACTATCTTATAACCCATTTTACAGATGAGGAAGCTAAGACTCAGAGAAGACAGGTGGCATGCCCCAGACATAGTCCGGAAAGGCTAGAGCCAGGATTGAAGTCTAGCTCTGCCATCTGTCTCCTATTCCATGTTTCCTACCAATAGAGCTTAGAACAGGAGTCAGCAAACCACAGCCTGTGGGCCAAATGTGGCCCACTGTTTGTTTTTTTTTTTTTAAATAAACCTTTTTTGGAACACACATGCCCATTCATTCGTGTACTATTTTTGGCTGCTTTTGCACAACAATGTGCAGAGTTTTGTGACAAAGAGTATAGGCTGCAAAGTCTAAAATATTTACTCCCTGGCCCTTTACAGAAAACATTTGCTGATCCCTGGCAAAGAGCATCCAATTGCTACCTGGGCACAACCTCGGGAGGTTTTGCCAGGCTCTCAGGAAGAGGTGAGAGCCATCTTATTTCCTGAATTCCTTTCCTTTTGTTTGCTGAGAAGTGACATCAGTCTTTTTTTTCCCTCTCCACCCACCAGCCATGAGCTCACAAAGACTGGAGCCTAAAGGATTCCCCCCATGAGTATTTGTTTATAAGCCTCTCTCCAGCGGGACGCTTTGTCTCCAAATCACTGCCAAACTTAATAACAGCATCAACCACGTCATCTCCCACCAAAAACATACGGGAAACCTAGCTCTGCCGCCCAGCTGGGTGGATGTCAGCTGCGGAGAGCTGCAAATTGCCTAAACAAGAACAGATGTAGCTTGTTTTTGCCTTTCTTTTTCTATTTGAAAACTTTTCGGGGGGGAAGATGAGAATGCCGTTAGGGAAATGGATGTGTTGATTCTAATTATCTGAGCGGGCGGCAGAGGTGACTAGCGGCAGGATGGGCTCTGCATCGTTTACCTGGAATGCAGCCAAAGCAAGGCTGGGGAAAGGGCAGAATTCCAATGAAGCCAGTGCCCAGGACACTGAACACAAATAAGGAGGCATCCAGGAACCCACAGTTACAAGGGAGGACAGCACATGGGGGACAAGTTTCCCAGAATTGTCAAACTGGAAATGATCCAACCACTGGCCTAGGCTTCTACCTCTGTTCTGAAATTCAGAGTTGGCTTGCTCTCAAAGGGTCTCTGAGGTGCTGTCTGCTCTGGCTCTCATTCTTGGGGTGATGATGATAGTGATGATGATGATGGTGGTGGTGATGGTCATGATGATAATCATGGTAGTGATGATGATGATGGTGGTCATGGTGGTCATGATGATGGCCATTATGATGATGATGGTGCTGGTGGTGATAGTCATTATGGTGGTGATGATGATAATGGTGGTGGTGGTGGTGGTGATGGTCATGATGATAATCATGGTAGTGATGATGATGGTGGTGGTCATGGTGGTCATGATGATGGCCATTATGATGATGATGGTGCTGGTGGTGATAGTCATTATGGTGGTGATGATGATAATGGTGGTGGTGGTGGTGGTGATGGTCATGATGATAATCATGGTAGTGATGATGATGGTGGTGGTCATGGTGGTCATGATGATGGCCGTTATGATGATGATGGTGCTGGTGGTGATAGTCATTATGGTGGTGATGATGATAATGGTGGTGGTGGTGGTGGTGGTGGTGATGGTGATGGCGGTGGTAGCAGCAATGATGACTGGGAACATCATGATGATGGTCGTGGTAGGGGTGATGAGGATCATGATGGTAGTGGTAATGATGGGGCAGTGATGTTGATGATAATGGGGGCATAGCGGTGGTGGTAATGATGACTAGGTGATGGTGGTAGTGATAACGATAGTGATGAAGATGATGATGATGATGATGATAACGATGGTGATGGTGGTAGCAGTGATGACGATTGCTATGGTCTGAATGTTTGTGTCTCCCCCACTCCAAATTCTTATGATGAAATCCTAACCCCCAAGGTGAAGGTATTAGTAGCTTTAGGAGGTGATTAGGTCACAAGGGTGGAGCCCTCATGAATGGAATTACTGCTTTTATAAAAGAGGCTCCAGAGAGCTCCCTAACCTCTTCCACCATGTGAGGACACAACGAGAAGGTGCCAGCTACAAACTAGGAAGAGGGCCCTTACTAAAACACGACCATGCCAATGCCTCGATCTTGAACTTCCCAGCCTCCAGTGTTGTCAACACTAAATTTCTTTTGGCTAAATGCCACCTCATCTGTAATATTTTGTTATAGTAGCCCAAATGGACCAAGACAGTGTTCATGGTGATGACAATTAAGTTTGCTTTGCACCAGCCACCATGATAAGCATTTAAACACATTGTCTCATTAAATCTTCCTCCCAATAAGTCAATCAGAGAAAGACATGTATCATATGACCTCACTGATATGAGGAATTCTTAATCTCAGGAAACAAACTGAGTGTTGCTGGAGTGGTAGGGGGTGGGAGGGATGGGGTGGCTGGGTGATAGACATTGGGGAGGGTATGTGCTATGGTGAGCGCTGTGAATCGTGCAAGACTGTTGAATCACAGATCTGTACTTCTGAAACAAATAATGCAACATATGTTAAGAAAAAAGAAGAAGAAGAAGATAACAGGAGAGGAAGAATGAAGGGGAGTAAGTCGGAGGGGGAGACGAACCATGAGAGACGATGGACTCTGAAAAACAAACTGAGCGTTCTAGAGGGGAGGGGGCTGGGGGGATGGGTTGGCCTGGTGATGGGTATTAAAGAGGGCACGTTCTGCATGGAGCACCGGGTGTTATGCACAAACAATGAATCATGGAACACTGCATCAAGAACTAATGATGTAATGTATGGTGATTGACAATAAAAAAAAATAAAAAAAAATCTCCCTCCCAATGTTCTGAAGAAGTTGCAGTGACTATCCCCATTTTATAAGAAAACAGAGACACAGAGAAGGTGAGTGTCTCGACCAAAGTCACACAGGAGGGAAATGATAGGACTAAGATTTGTGTCTAGGTCTCCTTACTTCCGTATCTTGCCCTTCTGGCAAGCTCTTTCTTCATTCAACATGCCTTTTTTTTTCATGCCTTGTATGTGCCCAGCAATGTTCTAGGACAAAGGTGAGCACATTTTTTTTTTTTTCCTGTAGAGGGCCAGATAATAGATATTTGAGATTTTATGGGCTGAGTGGTCTCTGTCTCAGTCACCTCTGCCACTGGAGTGTGAAAACAGCCATAGACAGTACATAACAAGTGGTGACTATGTTCTAATAAAGCTTTATTTACAAAACAAAACAAAAACAGAAGACAGGCCAGATTTGGCCCAAGGAGTACAGTTTGCTGACCTCTGGTCTGGATCATGGGATAGCAAGCAGAGTTTTGTGGTGTGGCCTCAGGGGCCAAGGTAAGAATGGGGGAAGCCCAAAGGGAGGGCTCTTCTTTGATTTACCACAAATCTGCTTTAGCTATGGATTTAAAAGGGGGTGGGACATGGGCTATTAAAACAACAACAAGGGCGCCTGGGTGGCTCAGTTGGTTAAGCGGCTGCCTTCGGCTCAGGTCATGATCCTGGAGTCCCGGGATCGAGTCCCGCATCGGGCTCCCTGCTCCGCGGGGAGTCTGCTTCTCCCTCTGACCCTCCCCCCTCTCATGTGCACTCTCTCTCTCTCACTCTCTCTCTCTTTCAAATAAATAAATAAATAAATCTTTAAAAAAAATAAAACAACAACAAAACAACAACGTGGTACTCTCTGGATCATTCCTTGCTGTCTCCCAGCTGAGAGAAGCAAAAGGGTGCCTCTCTGCATCTCCTCAGAGATAAGGTGACACATCTGGAATCCACATCTGGAATCTGTAGGTAGGTACAGAAGCCACCTGGAAGGCACCAGAGAGAGGGAGGGTTCCACAGGGATTCTGTCGCCTGCGGAAGGAATGATTTCTCAGCACTGCGGTTTGCTTAACCGGACATGGAATTTCTACCGGTCTGAGTCTGAGGCTGGAAAAGCCTCAGATGGGACAAAGGAGCCTAAATAGCTTCAGGTTTGAGATGCTGCGACCCTGTGCAGAGGTCATGGGGTGCAGGGGTGTGCTCCTTCCAGAGGAGGCTGCCACCGTGACCTACCCAAACCTCACAGCTCCATGACCACCGAATTCTAGCCTTGCACAATGTCTCAGCAACAAGGGCCTTAGAAGTGATCCGATCCATTTTGCAGAAAGAGAGAAAGGGAGCCCCTGCTCAGGGAGAGGCCTGACCCCAGGTCACACAGCTAGTAAAAGGCATAAGTGGGATTCCTGAATCCAGGCCCCCTGGCTTCCAGGCAGGCTCCTCCCATTACAGGAGCTGCTCCCTTAGGGAGCAGGGAAAGGAAAAT
This sequence comes from Zalophus californianus, assembly GCF_009762305.2. Taxonomy (NCBI): domain Eukaryota; kingdom Metazoa; phylum Chordata; class Mammalia; order Carnivora; family Otariidae; genus Zalophus; species Zalophus californianus. Next base: position 19,685,211 of record NC_045608.1, on the reverse strand, counting down.
CAGGCTGCTCCCCTTCTAGATTCCTTTCCCCTTTCTTTGATCTGTCCTACTTATGGGACCTCCCAGCTGCAAAAGCCACAGAAAAGATGTAAAACAGAAAGGGGAGAAAAGTCGAGGGAGAGACAAGAGAATAAGTAGAAAAGAGAAAACATAAAGAGAACCTGGGGCAGAGCAGAGGAAAGTCTGTGGAGGTCAAGCAAGGCACACAGACACGGCCCCTGCAGTGGGCCTCCAAAGGCTTCTCTCTGGAATCCATTCCCCGTCCTTCCAGTTTTCCTTGAGGGAACTCTTCTTCCCCTACTCTCCATCAGCATGGTTAGAATAGGGCTGACTCTACCCCCAGATGCAGGGCTGGGTGCATCTCCCAGAACCATCCACCCAGAGACTACCCCTTTCCGGCCCTGGTGCTCGCTTTAGGGATGGTCAGGGACCCCAAGCCAGGCCCATCAGAATCAGTGAGATGCCATTTCGGGACTTCTGTCTGAGATGTTGGGTACAAGGAACCGTCTTATCACTGAGGTTAATTTGTTGATCATTTTTCAGCCTGACTGCTGCCCTTAGGAAAGAAAAGCCTACCTGAGAATGGGGATGGAGAGGAAGGTTCAGCCAGTGGTGTCCTGGTAAATATTTAAAACTGGCTGGGTGGGAATGGAGGAAGCCCTGGTTTGGAGCATTTACCAATTTCCACGGTATAAATTCTCCTTCAATCGCTAATGTCAGTCTTCCAACCTGACATCCTCAAGCACACGGTTAGGAAAAGATGTGCACAATTAGCTCTGGTGAGCTGGTGTGAGTTGGCCCTAACACACTGCATCCAACCCGTCAACATCATCTGAGCCCCTGAATTCCACTGGACCTGAAATCAGAGGTCACTAGATTTTCCATTTGATGAACCAATACATTCCCTTTCGCTTAAGCCAATTGGAATTTTGTTTGTCACTTACAACCCAAAGCACCGTGATTGAGACCAGGTCGTTCATCCTTTCCTGCTACATTACACTTGCAATTCCAAACCAGCCAATTCTCCCAGTAAAAGCCATTTTCTTTCCCACTTCTTGTGCCTATCCTCAAGTTTTGAGGTCTCCTTCTGCCTTCTTATTGTTTAAGCTCAGCCAAAATAAAAAAGGGCATCCAAAAGAGACGAATCACCCTTCCAACCACGTCAGTGTTTGGAATCAGAACATCAAGTCTGATTTGGGACCCCCTCGATTTCCTTGGGACCACTATCTTCTGAAGATGTCTAACCGTGCAGTGATCCTGCTTTCGATCGTGAAGATTAACCTTCCCGAGCCTCTCTGACATGCAATTAAGTGAAGCATAATCTCATCTAAACAATTTGAATTGGATCTATTTGAATAATTTAATGTACACCTGCAACATTCAATCAATACCTGCCCCCCCTTCCTTCTTAAAATAATTAACTTTGCACAGTTAAGTTACTCTAATTTCCAGCAAGTCTGAAGTGACAAAAGTTCAATTGGTGAAGTCTCAGGGGACAAGATTAGTATCTACTCTTCGGTTCACCATCTCAACACTCCATGCATTATTTGTAATTGGTATTAGCAACTTTAAATTCTGATTAATTACAGGAGAGCCTGTTCTCAATGCAGAAACAACGCCACAAGTTGGGGAGTAATAGACCCAATTATTCCTAGGTAGGCTTTCCGTAATAGATTTTATTATCAAGCTATCTCATCTCGGAGGCAGACGCAAAGGAACTCATTTCATCAGACGATACCACCTCTTGAATTGAGACAAGCACATTCATCATTTGGGATAAAGATAGCTGGGAAGAATTCCGTCCCAGAAACGTGTCTGAAGCTAGTGGCATGGGGTCCCACATCCCTTTCAGGACCAAGTTTCTTTTGTAGAGAAACCTTTGTGGGGAGACAGACAGGAGCCCGTGGTGCCCAGAGGGGGCAATGATATAAATACCCACATCTCCTCCTGCTAGCTTACTGAGAACGCAGGAGGCCATGATGGGTGGGAAGCAAAGCAGTCTGAACAGGGAGTTTATAAACGTGTTGGGCCCTTCTGGATCACACTGAAATAGCAGGGCAGTAATTAGGAGAGCTCTCTCCCCATCAGGAGAGCCATAAAAGGTATTATTTACACCCTGCTCATGGCCCCAGTTGCCCTCCATATGGAATGCCTTTTTAAATCCTTCAGTTCCCAGCCAAAATAATTCAGCTTTATGCTCTGAAGTTCCCGGTCATTTGCAGGAGGAAAACACAGAGAGGTTTTTTTTGTTTTTGTTTTTGTTTTGTTTTGTTTTGTTTTTGTTTTATTTTTTAAAGGAAACCCTCAAATCGGGCTTTGGTGAATGCCTCCCAGCAAAGCGGTGGGAGACGGCTGTGTTTCCAAACTACAGTTTGGAAATATGGGTCTTTGGGTGGCCAAGAAAACCCAACAAGAGAAAACGAGAACGAACATGAAAACTAAGGTCCTTACCAGATGTGGCCAGATTCTCCGAGGACAAGAGGGAAAGATAAAGGAGCTCGCATGATGGACAGAGTGAGAACATGGGGTGAACCACTCAGAAAAGAGTAGATGGGGTCATACCCGTTTGATACACGAAGGCAAAGACCTTCCGATGACAGAGTTCTGACAGTGAAGTCATTTCGCTTAAAAAAAGAGTCCGTGAACGATGAGGTTTGATTTAAGAGTCCTTGGACCCCAAAGCTACCCTCTTTCCACTCGACACCATAACCTCCTAACTGGGGCATGGTGACCCCGCCCCAAGGAGACTCCAAGCAACTGGTGTGCAGGAAGGGGCTCCTACCAGTATGCATGAGACAACTGTTAAATTTTCCAGAACTTTGCAGGCCGGTTGTCCAACACAACTACCATTAAGAATTAAACGGTACAGGGCGCCTGGGTGGCTCAGTTGGTTAAGCGACTGCCTTCGGCTCAGGTCATGATCCTGGAGTCCCGGGATCGAGTCCCGCATCGGGCTCCCTGCTCAGCAGGGAGTCTGCTTCTCCCTCTGACCCTCTTCCCTCTCGTGCTTTCTATCTCTCATTCTCTCTCTCTCTCTCAAACAAATAAATAAAATCTTTTAAAAAAAGAATTAAACGGTATAAACTTATAAGTCAATAAATCATATTAAAAACAAAGGTAACCACATACTCAAAATGCATTACTTCCTAATTATTTTAGCACCATTTTACTATCATCCGTGCTTTTAAAGTGTTTGGTCTCTATCCTACATGGAGGGTGGCCTCCCAATTCCGCATTCAGTGATGTCATGTTGTTAGCTTGCAATCAGCCCCGGTGGGAGATTTGAGAACACTACACACCAGGACTCACCTGCTCTGGAGAGCTGATTGTTAAACTCTTGCTAGCACATGACTGGCCCAAGCTTTTCTCCTGGGAGCGCCTTCCCAGACCCAAATTCCTTCCAACCTCTCAATCACATCAAGGGGAGGTCTCCTCCTTATGGGGAGTAGGGAAACCCCCCCACCCCAGTTCAGAAGAGAGCCAAGACCCTCATGGCTAGCCCATCATCTGTTTCAGGCCTCACCTCTCCGCTTCTCCCCCACCCCAAAGGAGGAGAATACACCCCCAAGTAACACCCAATAAATAATTCATGGGCCATATATAATTGATGCTGGATTTAACAGAAGTAGAGCCTTAAGTGGTTGTCTCTTAACTATTTATGATTTTGCCCGGCTGGCTGACAAGCCAGGCTCAGTGAGGAGATCACACCCATGCTCCCATGTTTTATTTAAACATTATTAAAAGTACACAGTCTGCAGCAAGGCCTTCCATTCTGCTCAGAATTAGGTTCTGCTGTGAAGTCACCTCTGGGGCAGGCCTAAATTTGGGACTGGGTTTTACTGGCATCACTCCTGTCCTTTCCCTCTGAGTGTAGGGTGTTAAGGTGCCCTCCTCCTGCTGTCTGTGAATTCCTCTCCTCCCGATGTGCATGCCCCCTCTGGTTTTTCTGTGACCTTGGGTACATCCCAGCACCCTGCTAAGCCTTTTGGGTCATCTGTAAAGTGGGGAGTATCGTGAGTCTTGCCTTCAGAGTTACTGTGAGGGTCACGTAAGAGCAGTGATCTCAGTGGGGATGGTTTTGCTTCCCAGGACACATTGGCAATGTCTGGAGCTATTTCTGATTGTGAGGACTTAGAGTTGAGGGAGGGGTGGGCATCTAGTGGGTAGAATCCAGGAAGGTTGTGAAATATCCTACAAGGCATGGGCCAGCGCCCCCCTACAGACAATTATCGAACCCCCAAAGTCAATAAAGCCTAGACGACAGAATCAGAACCAATATTACGTTTTATGACTCAATTTAAAAAAATATATATATACCCGAGTGAGGAAATACTATGTGTCTAAAACTTACTGAGTAGGAGAATGGGTTTGAGTTGGTCAGATTCTGACTCTGCCACTTGCTGGGAATGTGATTTTGGCGAAAGTGCTTAGGCTCTCTGGCTCTTAGTTCCCTTATTGGTAAAATAAGGATAATTTGCTCAAAAGGAGAGGTTGGAATGAGAGAACCCATGTAAGTGCGTAGCCCAAGGCCCAGCATGCGGTAAGTAATGAACAAGCACTAACTCTGCCCAACGTCACTAACCATCCACCATCATGGGCGTGGGATGGGATGGGGAAGTAAAGCCAGTAGATTTAGGATAAGGTTTAAGTAGAAGAAGAATCGGAGTCAGAGGAAGAGTGAGAGATGAAAGAAGAAAGAAAACTGTGAAATGTATTAAGTCCCTACTGTGTGCTATCATTGGGCACCTTTAGATAAATCATCTCATTTGATCCTCACTACCAACCAATGAGATCAGCTGCATTTTATCCACCCCCCTTCATTGTATAGCTGGTGAAACTGAGGTTCTGCCGTGTTAACTTACCTGCCCAAGCTCTCTGACTGCAAGTCCAGTGCTCTTTCTAATGCCCTGTAAGTGAGCTGAAGAGTGTCTCCCCAAAATTCATGTCCACTGGGAACCTCAGAATGTGACTTCGTTATAAACAGGGTCTTTGCAGATGGAATTAGTCAAGATGAGGTCTTATGGGATTGGGGGGGGGTTCCTAAATCCAGTGACTAGTGTTCTTATAAGAAGAGGAGAGGACACAGAGGCAGAGAAGGCAAAGAAGGCCATGTGGACACAGAGGCCGAGGTTCAAGTTATATTGCCACAGCCAAAGAACACGCGGAGCCACCAGAAATTGTAGGAGGAAGAACGGATTCTCCCCTACGGCCCTCAGAGGGACTGCGGGCCCTGCCAACACTTTGATTTCAGACTCTGGCCTCCAGAACTGCGAAATAATAAATTTATGTTGTTTTAAGACAACCAGTTTTTGGTAATTCATTACGGTAGCCCCAAGAAGCTGTGCATCCTCGCTCCACCCACACACACGAGTCAAAGCGATTATTTGGGGGGATGAGAGAGAAAGAGAGGCAGAGGTGACGCGTCCGCACCTATACATGTGGCGGGCAGGTGAGAGCTGAAGAAGGGCAAGGGCAGCAGCAGCGGAGAGCAGGTGTAGGGGTGGGAGGAAGGGATTCTGTGGCTGGCATTCAACAGAGGAGCTGCAGTGAGAAAGAAGGAAAAGGGAGAAAGGAAGAGGAGGTGAATAAAGTCGGCGTTTATGGCCCTGACTGTGGTGGGTCTCTGCTCTTCTGGAAACCCAAACATTGCCTAACACACAGCAGGCATTCACTAGACACTTGCAGGTGTGACAAGGCCATGACGGACAGCATCAGACAACTGCTCCTCCAAAGCCAACAACTAATACCGCCTCATCGTTCGAGACACCCACGTGATGCACCCACCCACGCACTCTTCTCTGTGTCTCCTGGTTCTAACAACTCACTTCCTCCTCTGCCCATGCGTCCCGTCTCGTATCAGAACAATTTAGGGGCACCAGCATATCCTCCTCTTGATCTTGAGATCTCCAAGGGCCCAGTTCCTGGGCCATTCATGTCTGCATGATGGGGGGAACACAAGGGGCGGTGGCAGGAGAGAGGAGGTGGGACCTGACTTGAGTTTGAAGGTTGAGTAGGCATCAGAGGGATGCATGGGAACAAAGATGGTGCGTCGAGAAACAACACAGCGTTGGGTCCTTTCATGCTTGAGTAGAGCATGCAAGGTGGTAAGAAGCAGGCCACCAAAGGCAGGAGGATCCACAGAGGCTAGATCTCAGAGGCTCTGGGAAGGAGCCGGATGTGGTTCGGAAAGCAGTGGAGAGCCACGGAAGATTTCTTAGCGAGAAGAGCAACTCAGTAAGACATGTCCCTTTTGGAAAGATCTTCTGCAGGGATGAGCCAGAGTGGAGGGAAAGTGGGGAAACAGTTTGGAAGGTAACTGTAGAGCTCCAGACCAGAGGGGATGGGGCTTAATTAAACACAGTGGCAGCAAGGATGGGAGGAAGACGTGGTGGGGGGGGGGGGAGGGGATGGATTTTTAAAATACCCAAAGAGGGTAAAACAGCAGGCCTGGCCATTAATCTGTGTGAGCCAGAGAGGGACAGGCCACAGGGATTTCTGGCGTGGGCCACCAGGTGGTGCGCTAAGAGTAAGCAGAAGTCCAATCTATGTTTTCCAAGGCCTGGGAAGTTTTTGAAAAAGACACCTGGCTCAGAGGAAAGTTGAGGGTAAGGAGTGAGGCCAAGGTGCTGGAGGGTAAATCCAACAGGTGCGGCCTCCAGAACAGGTGCATCTGGCAGAAAGCAGGCAGAAGGTAGGCCTTCCTTTCACCATCAGCCCTTCCAGCTGCCCTTGACCTCCCTCGGTTACCCTGCCCTGGGACTGAGGTGGTTTCCCCTGGGCTCTGTAACTATTGAAAAACAACAGGACATAAATCCACAGATGAGCTGTCTCATCGCTCCCATGACAAAGGGACTTGAATGATTTAGAGCCAGAATATTCTTTTTCTCCATAATGGCTCCTGGAGTCACCAGGAATAGTACATTTACTAAAATTAATGGCAAAATCTCATTTTTCTTTTTTCCGAGAAGAGAAGTTCCATCGGCGGGGTAATTGATCCTGATCTGGACGTGCCGGTGAGCCAGCTAGGGGCATAAATCATTCACACGAAACAACTCGCAGCCCTTTAAACCAACACCAACGGTGACAAATGGTGCAGTCTGGGACAGGCAGAGGGAACACGAAATGGAGATCCATCACCATCCTTCCCGCTTCTCACCAGGGCCCAGCAGGGGGGATCTTTTCGGGGGTCTCCCATGGCAGAGCCATTTCTCAGCAGGATTGGACAGAAAGGGCAGGGCAGGGTCACTGTGACAGCTTTAGAGCTGGACACATGGGGACGCCCATTCCCACCTCCGCCACTCCCAACACTGCAGCCCTGGGCCAAGCCCCTCATGTGGCTGCCCCTCCACATTCTCCACCTGCTGAGCTTGGTATCAGTGTGAAAGAAAACCACATCTGCAAAGGGCCTAAGCTTAGGATGAATGAATGAATGAATGCAGGCATGCTTGGACTGAGGAGTTAGAAAATTCATTCTATCCCTCCCAGGGAGATTTTAACTTAAAGCATGGAAAGTGAATGTATAAAATACACGAATAATGGTCTTTGCGATATCTCTCCACTCGGTGTGAGCTCCTTGAGGGCAAAGATGTGTCTTGTTCCCCGCTGGATCCCCGACACTGAGCGCCAGGCATGGCCCATGGGAAAAACTGAGGATACCTAGCTCATGAAGGGAAGGATCAGAATGCTGACTGCCTTGCAGGATTTTGATAAAATTTATTAGAGATGCATGGCATGGGGTAGCTGTCCCTTTGTCTTACAGGGGATGGAAGAGAGCAGATTGGTGGCGTGGACGTGAACCTGGAGAAGCCTGGGGAAGTACCAGGATGCCGCACTGATGGGGGTGTGGGGGGGCTCAACAACGGGCGCTCTCACTGAGCTGCGTTTTGCCCACACTGAGTTTCTACAAAGCAGGAGGCTTTATGATTCCTTGCCACTCCCTACCAATGCCCACTGCTGCACCATGCCCATAGTTAGTGCTGAGTAGACAAATGTTGAATGAATTAGTGAATAAATCATACAAGAAAAGAGGACATCCTCTCTTCTCCCAGTGGAAATATCCCAGGCCCTTAGGCAAGGGGTGTGCTTGAGGGCAAATAGGTTGGTGAGTGTGGGATATATCCACTATTAGGAAGGGTCGGCCAGCCTGACATCGTCCTTCTGAGCCTTGCTAATCCACAGAGTCCCTGAAGAAACAAGAGGTGCATGATCACTGCAGAACGTGCCCTCCTTTCTTGTGGCGGTTGAAGGGTGGTCCCCCTAAAACCAAAAATCCTCCTAGAACCTGCCGATGTGAACTTATCTGGAAAAAAACAAACAAACATGTCTTTATGGATATAATTAAGGTAAGGATCTCAAGATAAAATCCACCTGGATTCAGGGTGAACCCTAAATTCAATTATAAGTGCCCTTATAAGAAAAAGGCAGAGGGGTTTTTGACACACACAGACGCAGAGACAACAACCAGATGAAGACAATGGGAAGTACTGGAGAGAGGAGGCCACAAACCAAGGAATATCGGAAGCTACCAGAATTTGGAAGGACAGAGAAGGATTCTCCCCTGGAAACTTCGGTGGGAGTGTGCTGCTGCCCACACCTTGATTTCAGACTTCTGACCTTCAGTCAAATTTATTCTGTGAGAGAATAAATTTCTGTGGTTTTAAGCCACCCGGTTTTTGCTACTTTGTTAAGGCAGCCCTAGAAAATACACCACCCAATCACAGACATGCCAAAATAAAGGGAAGGTTTCAGTCTCAGTAAACTTACGCAGCATCTTGCCATCAGAAAATAGAGAATGATGCAGGTCTTGTGTCAGCAGACATGCAAGCATCGTGCTTTACAGTTTGTTTTTTTTTTTATTCATATATGGAGGTTGCTCTATAAGCTTTTCAGCATTGCAGGGCCTTTAAAGATCTTAACCTGTCCCTGAAAGTGGGGATAGGGAAAGGAAAGGGAGAAGGGGAGGAAGGCACGGAGAGAGAGGAGAAAACAGGAGAACAAAGAGAAGAGGAAGAAAGCCACTGTCTGATCTGGCCGGCACGCCTGGGTATCTGGCCAGTTAAAGAAGACATCAGAGGAGACAGACGGGCTGGGATGTTCTCTTGCTCCCAGCCAGAGTGGGCGGGAGGGGACCTCAGCTGCATGAGAAACAGGGCTGGGGAATGAGGAAGTCATCCTGTCAACTGAAGGAAAGAGCCTTTCTCTCTCCCTGGCCATGGGAGGTGAAGAACTGCCAGTCTTAGCCCTTGGACTTTGTCTGGGAAACTGGGTCTCTGTGCAGAGCCTCACCTCCCCCCACACAACAGCCACGCTGATGGCTTGTCAAGGGCAAAGCTGATGAGAGGGGCCCCGGTGGTGGCAGGCAGGGGCCCGAGAAATATACTTGCTGCAGGTGGACAAGTTGGTGAGACCCGTCACAAAACCAGAGTGGACAGGGCAGGAAGGAGATAAAGACGGTGATTTAGGGACCTCCTGGCTAAGTCTTGGCAGGTGCTTGGTTGTCTCAGGGAAGGCTCTCTGGTGCTGGGCAAAGGGGGTGCCAGATGTCTCCCAGGTCCCAGAAGCAGAAACCTGGAGTCTTAGGGATATCGGACCTCACGGGGGGAAAGGCGGAGCCAGCTCTCTCAGAGGCCCTGTGATTCCTACAGGAAACTCTGCTCAGAAAAACACAGTGCATGATGGGAGAGAACTTCCCGCTGGACAGGAAACACATTTTTATCTTTTCTCCCTTTTTTCTTCCCTATGAAATTTAGTAAAATGCCAAACTCTACATTTTATGGATTTTTATGTTTTTATTATTATACTTTCTTTTTTTCCCCATCCTGATGGGAAAGAGATTTTTAAGTGTTGCTTGGACCACAGGGGGAGCAAAGCATGCTTTAGTCAATAAAAGCACAGACTACAGTGTTGGACGGGCCTGGGTGTAAATTCTTCCTAGTGTGTAGCCTTGGGCAAGTGAATGTACCATTCCGAGCCTCGATTTGGCATGTTGATGGCCCCCTGCCTCAGTTTCCACATCTGAAAAACGGGGATAATATTCTGACTTTACAGGGTCCTTAGGAGGATTTTATGATATGGATGGTAAGCCTCCATGCAAGGTGGACATTTAATCAATGTTGGTTCCTTCCTCTTCCCACGAGGCTGTCCTGCCCTTGGAGTGGAATGTGTGAGGCAGGAAAAGAAATTCTGGATTCTGAAATGCACACATGCTGGGTGGACATCCGGCCGCTGTGAATGCCATTGGTCCACTTCAGGCCCGCCCCCGGAGTCCGTAGCCAATGGCAGCATAGTTTCTCTGCCCATCCCCTTCTGGTGTCTCCCTGCTTCCCAAAGGCCCCCAGAGAGCAGCCCTGGAGGAGGCTCCCATTCAGAAAGCAGGAGGGCACTCCTGCACCCGAAATCCTCCATCAGATGAGAGCCAGCGTTGGGGACAGCACTCACCAGCTCCATGCACCTGCGGCTGGCCTCCGCCTCGCGTTGTACCAGCTCTTCCATGTCTGCCTTCAGCTCCTGCAGGCGCCGCTGGTAATACTCACTGCTCTCCCGTTGCTGGGACTCGGACTTGGCCGCCTGAGTGAGCTCCTCGCCCATCTTGATCAGGCTGTCCCGAAGCCGGATCACCAGGACCTGGAGTCGGGAGCGGAGGGCACACATCCATCTTGTTATTAGAGGCCAGGGCCAAGAGACAGGGGGCTCTGGGGAGGGAAATCCTGTGCTGAGTCTCTGTGCATTTGTAGAAGGTCATCAGGATGATGATCCTGATTTCTGATACAGAAATGAATTTACTTTAGAAACCTAGCCAATGATAGCTGCTATACCGAGAGGCAGCCTAGCATATGGACGAACACCCTGGCTTTTGAATACACTCTAGGTTCAATCCTCACCACTATCTCTTTCTGGCTGTGTGCCCTTGGGTAGGTTATTTAACCTCTCTGAGAGACAGGGATGATGACAGTATTTATGTCCCAGGGATGCTGTCAGAATTGAAAACGTTAAGTTCCGCAGAAGGCTGAGCCCAGTGCCTGGCACATCGAACATTCTAGACAAGGGTTAGGAATTATGAATATTTATAGCAGCCCTCATCGTTCTATGAAGCTGTGCAGTGGGGAGCACACCACGTTGGGAAATCAAAACCCCTTCCCCAGTATGGGTTTTGTGTTCCCGATTTGTAAAACAGGGAGGTTTGATCAGAAAATCTTCCACGAATGAGCCTCAGGTCTAATGCTTTATGGCATTTTCCCTTTTCTAGCGAGGGAGAAGCCAAGAGGACCCAATAAAACAGTAGAGAGGAAGAAACTGTGGGCATCACCATTGCTACAGAAAACAAACCCAAACGCTGCTCTGCAGAATTCATTAGTTGGCCGACAAAGCCGGAGCCAATCGATTCTGATAGGCGAATACTTGAGTGTTGACCTAAACCCGAGCCTGCATGAATATTTTAGGCCCTTGCTCATGACGGACGCGGACGCGGAGCCCCTCTCCAGATCAGAGACTGAATAATGGTCTAAAAGAAAAGCTTTATTCAATTGCCCTTTGCCTTTCAAACAGAGTTTAGCAACAATTTCAAAGGGCAGCAGGGGGGTTAAAAGGAAGAAAAGCAGTTCTCAAACGGTGTCCCCAAGGCACCTCATCTCAAGGACCTGGGATTCTATGAAATTCAAATCATGATGGCAGAGAGGGGAAGTGAATGTGGACATAGAATCTGCCACTGAAAGTTTTTTTTTTTTAATTGTAATTTTATTTTATGAACTTACAGGGGAGTGGCTGATGAGAAACAGCTTTGACAGTGGTGACGTCCACTGGGCGGTGGCTCGTGTCACTGGCCCGCAGAGCTAAAGGTGAATGTAATCATTGAACCCTGCCGCAGCCCATCTATGTCTTACCTGCCCTTCTCAAGGTCCAGCAGTAATGCCACCTTCTCCTGGAAGCCTCCCTTATTCCCCAGCTTGAAAAGAACACCATCTCCCAAACCTCCCAGGCCTCTCTCCGTATTATGGGTCTTCAAGTACATATTGCACCCACATGTCCTACAAAACTCTATGTTTCTGGAAAGCAGAATCTGCTTTTTTGTACATCTGCCTCCCATGTGCCTAAACCAGAGCCTGGTGCACACCTAGTGCAAAATGGATTTCTGCTCAAAGCGAGTGTCACGTGTGTAAGTGCATGAGTGGGTGGATGGAGATGGGCAGAACAGGATCAGTGGATAAAAAGGTGGACAGACAGAAGAGTCAAGGTCTGAAGAAAGGGAAAGATCAGAGGAAGAGAAGAAACTGGAGAAAGGAAGGAAGAAGAGAGAGAAGGGGGATGATGGACGGAGGGGGGTGGAGGTGGGTAGGCTGGACGGGTAAGTACCTATGAGACCTTGCGGTTGAAGGCAGGCAGAAAGTAGGGAGCAGAGAGGAGCAACACGGATGGGAGATGGAGGAGGAATACGGATCCAGAGAAAGGCACGAGAGGATGGAGGGATGGTCGGAGGACGGACAGGGCTTACACAAAAGCCCCACTGCTCTCGGCCTGAATAATAATTACACGTCCACAAATACCTCAAATCTCTTAATCTGCACTTTCTGGAACTCCGCCTTGTTCTCCAGGTCACAGATGACTGCCTCCTGCCTGCTGACAATGGCTCGGTCCACGGTGGACTGCTCCAGGTACTCGATGCGCATCTGAGCCACCTGCAGCTGGGGGCGAACCCGAGACGTCCATTGGCCACCTGCTGGTCCTGAGTCCCAGCATCGAGACACATGCGGGACTCAGCCCCGGGCCCATCCACACCGCCTCCTTCCTGGCTCTGGTGGTACACGTTCAAGGGACAAGCACAAACTGCCGGTACCCTCCCACCAGCCCCTGCCCCTGGGTCGCAGAGGCTGGAGGTGATGTTTCCTGTGTGTCTTCAGCATCCAATCATAAGACTTTCAATCAGCAAGCTTTGGCTTCCCAGGACGCAACCAAGAGTGGGCTTGGGAGCCAAGCACATGCATCAGAGTTCAAGGCCAGGCGCTGCCACTTTCCAGCAGGAGGCACCTGGGCAGGCCAGTTCCCCTCCTTGAGCTCATTCTTTCATTTGTGTGTGTGTGAGGACTGACGGCAATTAGTACCTGGTATATAGCTAAGTACCCAGCAGAGGCCCCATGCTGCTATTATTTTTGTGCTATTGGTGTTACGCCTATGGACATTTGCTCCAGGCACTGTCACGTAGGCAGAAACCCTAAGCAGGCACACGCAACAGTTCTAGAAGGGCTTTGAGAATTGCATGGATAAGAGCAACCCTCTAGCTAATGGGTGAAATCCAGGGGTGTTGGGAAGAACCATGGCTTCAAAGGAAGATTTCACAAAAGACGAGGATCCTGTCTCGCCCCGACCATCCGTTTCTCCTTGGAAACATTTCTCAGAGGAGGAAAATCTTGCATGGAATGGCTGATGAGTTTTGCTGCGCAGGGCATGCGTAGAGGCTGAACTAGCAAGAGCAGGAGTCTGTGTATGTGTGTGTGTGTGCGTGTGTCTGCTGGGATTGTTCTCAATTCATTTGGTGCACAAGTGAAGTTGAGTGATGGACGGATGGATGGATGGATGGGGGACAGTTTTCCAGGATCCAAATGGGGAGGTCCCAGAGAGACCCCTTCTCTTCCTCCCTGCCACGAGGGCAGCTCTGAGCACATACTTGTTCTTGAAGTTTGTGCTTCTCCTTCTTGGCTTCCTCCAGCTGTAGCTGCAGTTCTTGGATCTGCCCAATGTCAGTAGCAGACTAGTGAGACCAAAAAAAAAAAAAAAAAAAAAATGTCACCTTGAGACTTTGCTGGGAAACTACCGATGGCAAGCCCTTCTCCCCACCCCCACCCCGAGATGTCTAAGACTCTCAGAGCCTCCGTGACAAGAGCTCGCTCCAAACAGTTACTGCTCACATCCTCCCCACATCGTCCATCTCCGTGTCTGCTGAGTCACTCCAGTTATATAAGCCCATGGCTTTGGTCAACCGCCCAGCACACTATCAGACACTCTTGAGAGCCCAGACAGAAATGGGCTGGCCACAGCACCAGGGTCAGATTCGGAGGGAAGAGAAGTCCCAAGTGTCAGGTGACTGGGATTCTAGACTTGGATACTGTATCCAAGATCCTTCAGTATCCCCATCTGTAAAATGGGCTGAGAGTCTCTGCTTAGCTCCTCTACACAGTTTGTTTAGAGATGAAATGAGGCAGTGGAGACTATAAATGTCCTTAAAAAAAGTAGAACCAAACTGTTAAGTGTGGTTATCTTGGAAGACAGGAATTCCAGGGGGTGGGAGGGCCCTTCACTTTCTATTTTCCACATGTCTTTATTGTTTAAATTATTTATAACACATATATGAGTATACTGTTTTTGTAATTGATCAAATGCAGAAATTTCCCTTTGACCCAAAATAAGTGTGAGTCACAAAGGCAGAAGATGGCATGGGCTATTTCTCTGGTGGCTGTTTTAATGTCGAGGACATAGCTGGTTATTTTTTTTTTTAAGATTTTATTTATTTATTTGATGGAGAGAGACACAGTGAGAGAGGGAACACAAGCAGAGGGAGTGGGAGACGGAGAAGCAGGCCTTCTGCCAAGCAGGAAGCCCGACGTGGGGCTCGATCCCCGGACCCTGGGACCGTGACCTGAGCCAAAGGCAGACGCCTAACGACTGAGCCACTCAGGCTAATAGTTGGGTTTTTCTGTTATCATTATTCCTTGTTTGGCAGAAATTCCATCAGACCTCATCTCGGTAAGATGCATTTGAAGTCTGGCAGGCAATGTACCATGGATCCCCTATGGGGTATAACGTGGGGAAGATGCTCCTTACTCCTGGAGGGAGCTGCTCTCCCCCGTTATCAGAAACCTGCCAGGGATCCTATCACTCATCTGCCCATTCTACCCCAAAGCCTCTGTTGCATCCCATCTTACCACCATGCCTCCTGACTGTATCCTGGGTCTGTCTGCCCACCCATGTCTGCTCTACCTCCCCGAAACAAGCCGGCTGACCGTCTCCCTCCTGCTCTGACCCCTAAAAAACTTGCCAATAATTCCCATCACACGTAAAATAAAATCCAAACTCCTCTCAGCCAATGAGCCCCTGATCTGGCCCTGCTCTGCTGGCCTCGCTGAGTTCATCTTGGGCCATGCTCCCCTCACTGGCCTCCTTCCAGCTTCTCAAATGTGCCACCTTAGGCCCTTTGCACATGCTGTTCCATCGGCCTGGAACATTTCCTGCAACCGTCACTATTCCACCCAACCTAATTAACTCCTGTTCCTCATTCAGATCTCCTTCTGAGAGCCACCTCCCCAGGGAAGCCCTCCCTGACCTCCAACCTAGGTCAAGATTCACAGAACCGTGTTCATTTCCTCTCTGGACTCTAAGCTCATTTTGCAAGCACCCCCTCTGTTCTGGGTGATTATGTGAGAAGGTGTGCTCAGCCCATGAAACCGTGCTCAGCACGTGAACGCAGGGATGGGATGTGCTTTTCTCAACCCAGGATCCTTGGCATTTCACACAGTCCCTAACACATGGTGGAGGCACAGTTAATATTAAATAAATGAATGGGTATAGACATAGAGGTATGGAGAGGCAGACAGATAGACGGAAGGAGGGATGGATGAACGGGTAAGTGGGCGGAAGGATGGATGGGGAGGTGAGTGGCTAGGTAGGTGGGTGGATGGGTGGATAAAAATGAGGACAGGTGAATGGGTGGACAGATAAGCAAATGAGTGGTGGATGGATGAATATTTTGATGGGTAGTTAGAAGGGTATATGGGAGGATGGACGTGTAGATATATATGCATACATAAGTAAAAATTTTTCCTGGTGGAGATGTCTTCCAGGAATGCACACCCATCTGAAGGTGACACCCTCCTCCGTTCGGACACGAAATTTCACCATTCCTATCTATCACTGTGGCATTTATCCCTCCCAGGTCCTAAGACCAGAGAGCGGCCCAACCCCTTCTCAACATCCCCCACCTGCCCGGCCCCAGGCTGCCATGCCTTCTTCCCCTCTCCATCACTACCTGAGCAATGAGGTCCTTGTGCTTCTGCATGAGGTCGTTCAGGTCATCCTGGTCCTCGTCGATGCGCTTCAGCAGATCTGCTCTCTCAAACTGTAGCCGGTACAGCTGCTCGTCCACCTGGCGGGAGGCAGGACAAGGGTGGGAGGGGCGGAAGGGTGGGTGGGAGGGGGACAGCAGGGTCCTCATGAAGAGCAAAGTGGGGGGAGGGGCTCACCTGTGCGTGTGTCAGATGAGTGACCATGTACCTGAAAGGAGGTCACGGGTGTATCAGAGCACGGTGTGTGTGTGTGTGTGTGTGTGTGTGTGTGTGTTTCAGAGCACACATGTGGCTGTGTGAATGCAGCCTGTGTGCATGTGAATGGACAGATGTTTGTGTAAGCCCCCACATGGGCTCACATTTCATGTTCATTTGAAATGTGCCTGGGACACGCGCGTGAGTACAAACCCCCGGAATCTCCCTGAGAACTGGGATTGTGTTCTATGCACAGATATATCCCCAGTACGAAGCCTGCATACGGCAGGTGCTCAGTAAATATGTCTTGGGTGGATGGACAAAATTAGATGCATATTTTACCTAGGAGGGCATTTATTTGTGTGTCTGGTGATTTTGTAGGTGAGTATGTGCATTCTTGTGTGTGTGTGTGTGTGTGTGTGTGTGTGTGCGCGCGCGCACATGAGCGCGCACATGTGAATATTTGTCGGCAAGTTCCTCTTAATCTGGTGCCAACAAAATCTGGAACAAAAGGTCCAATAGGGATCTTGAGACAAGCGTTTCCCTGTAAGTCCATGCCTATACCTAAACTTTAGGATTTCACATGTGAAGTAAAAATTTAAGCCCACCTTGTATGCACAGACAGGTGACTTAGAAACACACACCCAATTTTCACCAATATATAAGATTCATAATATATGTTCATTTCCCCCCATTCAGTGGTGAGCACATAGTAGGTTCATAATAGATGGCTGCGTCCCTTATAGGAGTGAGTCTAAGTGGGCCCATGAGGGACACCCTTGTCTCCACTTGTAAGAACGAACATATACTAGCCCAATTATAATGACCAAGTCCCCTGTTATGGTGGTGAGCACACAATAGGACTACAACAGGTGCCTGGGGACCACTTACAGCAGTGAGCACACTGTGGGCACACTATAGACATTTTCGTTCGCAGGTAGGGTGCTGAGCAAACAATAGGCCCCTATTGAATGCATCCCCACAGTGCTGAGCACACATTAGGTCTACCTTTGCAGAGGTGAACACATAGTTGGCCCTCACGTATGCCCTTATACCTTTATAATGCTCAGCTCATAGGAGGATGTCTGTGCTCTCAGAGTATTGACCCAGGAAGTCCCCAATAAGTGCCCTTTTTCCCTCTTACAGTGCTGAGCACAGAGTGGGCCTGCGTTAGTCCCCAGAGCCCTGCGCTGGCCCGGGGCCCCACAGCTCCAGGAAGGGACAGGTACCAGGCTCTTGCTCCGGGTCATGTTCTCTAGCTCGCTGTGCATGTTCTCCAGGTCCGCGGTCAGTGCCTTCTGCGTCTTCAAAGCATCCTCACACTTGGCTTCGCTCTGCTCCAGCTGCACCAGGCAGGAGGATGAGAAGAGAAGAGCCTCGTGAGGCGGCCTCCTTGAATGCCCTTCCCCTCTGGCTCAGCCCCTCTCGGGTGGCAGAATAATTTACAGACGATTCCCATGTCTTCGCAACTATTCATCAACCCACAACGAGGGGAAGCGGCTGTGTCTGCATCTGAGGCGGCCAGGTTGTGAGCTACTCAAAATTGAACAGGCACTGTCCCATGAAATAAGACTAGTCTGCTTCGGTGCCAGGAGCTAGGCCCCAGCTCTGCTCAGCAAATATTTGCTGACACCCACTTAGTGCATGCAGGGAACAGTCAGCCTGGCCCCTGGCCCCCCATGGGAGGGCCTCCTTGAGCAGCACAAGAAGGAAGGCATGGAGCCACTGGGAACACAGGATGAAGTCAGGGAAGGATTCCTGGAGGAGGTGCTTGAAAGTCAGTGGGAACTCGCCTAGTAGACGTTGCTTTTATTTTTTATTTATTTTTAAAAAAGATTTTATTTATTTGAGAGAGAGAGAGAGAGAGCACAAGCTGGGGGAGGAACAGAGGGAGAGAAAGAGGGACAAATAGACTCCCATCTGAGCAGGGAACGGGGAGCAGGGAGCCCGACGCTGGGCTCGATCCCAGGACCCTGAGATCATGATGTGAGCCAAAGTCAGACTGAGCCACACAAATGCCCCCATATAGGCATTTCTTCACCAGGTTTCAGGGTTGTAAACGCCCTTTAAATGGTATGTAAACTATCTGCCATGTGAGTATTTTCTGGAAGATTAAGAGTCACCGACCTAAACAAAGTTTCTCTTTCTCACTGATTTCTTTCTCAACCATTCACCCACCTGCACACAGCAGGCCTCCTATCTTAGCAAAGTGGGCCATCTAATAGGTCCAAGTACCTACATGGCCCCAGAAGACAGACATTCCCTGCTGGAGAAAACCACATCCAGGCACAATCCCTAAATCCATTCTGCAATTGGCAGTTTCCCCTTGATTTCCAAACCCTAGAATCTCTGAGCAGAAAACAGCCTCAGAAATCACCTAAGGAAAACGCTCAGGGCTCAGAGAGGGACAGTGCCTTGCCTGAAGTCACACAGCTGCAAGGAGGGAAGACAGCCCCTTGTATTGTCCAGACTAGCAGACCTTCTCACTGTCAGGCCACTGCCCCTCCAGAACAGTTAATAATAGTAAGGTTGGTGCTTCCAGACAGGAAAAAAAAAAAAAAAAAAGAAAAAAAGCAAGCTAGAGTCCCCGTGAAATGACACGCATACAATCTCTGGTGCCTGAGGCCACCAAGCAAGTGAGGGGCCCCATTGATCTATAAAAAGAAAATAATTGAGCTAAGGTGGAGGCCACCCCAGAACAACTGGCCAAGGTGGCGGGGCGGGGGGGGGGGCGGTGCTCTGTGGGTAGAGCCTACCTTGGGATCATTTTCATCTCCTTCCAAACTGGGCAGAGAACCTCTTCCGCAGAATATCAGGAGCTCAGCCCAGATGTTAGAGTAATAATAATGACAATGGAAGGTGGGGAGAAAGGGGGTTACCACCGATTCAAATATCTCCTGTAAAGTGCCGAGGGAAAGGTGCTGCTTTCATTTTGATCTGTAATCCTCATCTTCGAGAGCTGCTAATATCCCCATTTTACACATGGGGAAATCGAGGCCCTAGCCTCCTCCCACAGCTTTCTCACACTAACCTCTTGTTCCAGCCCCACTTCACTGCCACGGCCACCCACGATCCACAAACCCCTCTCCCCCGCCCCATTTTCCAAGCCCCCAAGAACAATGTATTCCTGCAGCGATCTCAGCCCATTCCCTCGGTGTGGGGGCTGAGACACACGGAGAGTGCTGCGGAGCTGGGGGAGCATCATGGACAGGGCGAATGAGAAGTCAGGCACAGTCTTATCTTCCCGCTGGTGACCCCAGGGCCTCTGGCAAGGCAGGGAGGTGGCAAGGAGGACTCCCTGCAGGTAGAGGCCTCACTAAGGAGAGACATTTAAGCTAAGACCAGAAAGATGCAAGGAGATGGCCAGGTACAGATTGAGGAGGAAGAAACAGTGCCCTGAGTGGAGGCAGCAGCTGGTGCAAAGGTCCTGAGGCAGGAACAAGAACAAAAGGGAAAGTGGTGCTGAGGGACAGAAAGGTAGCCAGTGTGGCTGGACAGCTGGACAGGGAGGGGAAGGGGGGGAGGATGTTAAAGGAGTGGATGCGGTGGGGGAGCACATTAGTGAGGCTAGTGAGCAAAGTGCAACCTCATTTTCAGTCTGTAGGGAAACCACTGGTGGAGGAGGACGAGGAGGAGAGTAGAATGACCTACCCCTGGCTGCTGTGGGGAGGATGGGCTTTAGGGGACAGCCCTGGAAATGCGGCAGCCCGTGAGGACACACCGCGCGGCGTGCCAAGAAGAAAACGTTTGGTGGGCAGGAGCAGGTGGGCCACCGTGGGGGGTGAGGCCAGGTAACCAACAGTGGGAAGGAGGCATCTTACAGTCCCCCGCTGCCAGGCCAAGCTGAGAGCCCATGGCCAAGAGGCAAGCAAGAGCCCTGTCAGGAACTGAACAGCGCGGCGCCAAATAGGAGGACAGCACTTCCCATCTGCCGAGCTCCTCTGTGGGCTGAGGGTTTTGGCAGCATGATGCCCTGGTCCTCAGAGCCTCCCCGGGGCGAGAAGTCTCTGTTTGTATCTCCGTTTTCCAGGTGGTATAAGATGCATGATTAAGAAATGCTCCTCCCTTTCCTCAATTTCCCTGGAGCGAGCAGAGAGCGGGATGATTCATCCCCGGGCAGAGATGGACATGGCTGTTGGTGTTTATTCTTAGCTCCTTCTGGGTTAGGGGCAGGAGTATCTTGGCCCTGATGGGTCTTGGCATTAACAGTTGCACCTGCTACTGTCATTTGGGGACCATTTCCAGGACATTGTGCTCTCTCCGTCTTGCTTCATAAAAGCCCCACAAGACCTTTTGGGAGCAGGGCATCACCTTTAGGACCATCTGATATAGGAGGACACCGGGGCTCACAGAGGGGAAAGGACTTGCCCACAGTCACGCAGCTGGTCCGCGGAGAAGCCTGGCTGGTCCAACTCCAGAGTCTAGGCTCTTTCCTGCTGGGCTCCACTGCCCCTCCTGGAAAGCCACTCTCTGGAAAGTCTGGACCACACGGGGAGGACGGATTACAATAAAGAGAAAGCTCAGTTGCAGAGTGAATGGTTAGCTCAGTGGCTTGGTGCTATCACGGGAGCCCCCTGCGGAAGCGTCCTGAGGTCCGGGACCAGGCTGGGGGCTGCAGAATGTGAGGTGGAGCATTCGGAGACAATGGACAGAACTCGGAGGCTGAATCAATGAATCAATGTGGTGGCGCCAAGGACACATGCATCATCCCCGATAAACAAGTTCATCCCCGAGGGACGAGGCTGATGCAGAAACCAACATTTACTGACACTTGCCGAGTGCCAAATCCCACCACGTGTAGGGGTCAGAGCCTGGGCATGGAGCCAGACCTGGAGGATCGGCCTCTCTCAGCAGGTCTCTTAACCTCACGCCTCGGTATCCTCGCCTGTAAAATGGGGGAGCGTCACCACCATAGGATCTATGTGATCCTGCATAGTGTGTGAGTGGCATCAGGACAGTGCTCAGCACCATGCCTGGCACTGAGAAAACCCTAGAAAAGTAATGGTGGTTGTCAATGCTGTTTGTCCCTTTCCCTCCCTTAACGGCCTAAAGAAGGGGGGGATTAACCCCACTGTAGAGGTCAGGAGAATGAAAGGAAATGGCAGCCGGACGAGCCGTCAACCTCCTACTGCCGGGATGAGGCAGGGTCTCGGCTCCCACCATCTCGAGGAGGAGTTCCAGGCTTCCTGGCAGACTGGGGTGGGAGGGGGAGGGTGCCAACCCCAGAGGCTCACAGGCCAGTAAGATCTGGTCAGGCAAGGCCAGAACCACCACCCCCCCACCCGACTCTCCCTCCCACCACAGCCCCAGGTTTCCACGGGGCAGGCTCTGGGCTGCTGCTGACAAGCCATCTAAATGCCGAGCTTTAAAAATTTCAATTTATTACACTTTAGGGAGTGGGAAGAAATATAGGGCCATCTCGGACTGATTTTCCATTATGGATGACCCTCCGTTAAGAATAACTCACCGCACGTTATTTCCATATGGGGGCTGTTTGAGTGACAATTTTATGAAGTCGGGTGGCACGTCATGCTGGGGCTGAGATCAGACCCTTCAGGGGAGTGACCCGGCCCACCACCTCTCCACAAACGCCTTCCCTTCCGGGCGGGGGGGCTCCAAGCGGGGCAGTCAGAGAGCAGAAGGGAACAAGGCAGCAGGGACCCCCCTTGGGAAGGGTTATCGGGGTCTGCTCTGCCTTCCTCGTAGCCAGTGTGGCCATGAGGATCCCGGGGAGGGGCAGAGGGGACGCCTCACGTCTTTTGGCTCCAAGTCACCATCCATCCGCATGGATGAGCATTCGCGGGGTCCTTGTTGGACCTCCAAGACACAGGGCGGAGAGGGTTAGGGGGATAGGTCTCTGGTGATTTCTATCTATTTCCAGGCCTGACATGGTGCTGAGGATAGAGAGGTCGAGTGACTTACTGAGGGTCTCACAAGTACTAAACGACACACCTGGGATATGAATCCCACTCCGAGCCATTACGCTGCATTCTAGAGCAGGGGTGCTCATGGCAGATGCTTTATACGGGAAATTTTGTGATGTGTCTGCACAGCATTGACTCTCCCTTCTTTTGATAGTGGCACCCCATCTTCCCCGCAAAAAAAAGTCCATCCCCCAAATGTCCACATGCTTCTGACGGAGCTGACCCCCCCACACACAACTATTAAGCTTTGAGAAGGGCATGTGACTCCACCTAGCCAATCAGAGTACCACTTCCTGTTGGCCAGAGGGCTTCGTGGTGGGATAACAGCATGGCTGATGCCAGGAATTTTGCTAGGACTACAGAAACAAAGTTTGTTCTTTGTGTTGCAGGATGAGCTTAGAGTGTCTGGTGGCCCTCTTCCTAGCAAGAAAGAAAAGACTGCCTAGACTAGAAGGCGACACCAAAGGTGCTAAGGCAGGAAACACATTCTTGATGACATGGTTGGAGCACCTAGATCCAGCCAAGCCTGAAGGCAGTTTTCGCCTCGTAACTTTTCAGATATTTTGGCCAATAGGTTCCCTTTCCCTGCTTGAGCCAGTTGGAACTGCGTGGCCAGGAGCCAGATACAGAATGAGTGAACAAGTTAGAGGAGATAGGACATGCACAATGTCAGCCACAGGGTAAACACTCAAAACCACGGGTGATAGTGTTCGTTGTTCCTATCCTGCCAAAGATGTTGGATCAACGTAGCTCCATCCAAAATCCTGCAGTAGAATCACAATCATTCATTCTTTATCTATTCTGTGTATGGATCCCTCCCCATAGGGGTATAAATATTGCCCCTTCCTGACTGTTCAATGGGAAAAAGAGGAGGGAATGAGAGTTCTCCCACACCGACTCTATGAGGCACTGTGAGGGCCACTCAACGTTCATAATCACTGTGGCCCACAGCAACCCTGCACGGCAGGAATCAGCCCATGTCATGGTACAAGAGAGGAGACTGTATGCCGGGCAGGGGAAGGGACTTGCCCCGGGGTCAGACTCAAGCCAATGGGACTCCGAGCCCTTGCTCTTCCTGGGCCCCCACACAGCCCACTCTGCACACAAGTCTTTCCCTCCTGCTGAGTTCATTCTCTCTGCAACATCCCCCTCCGTTCTTTCCCCGGGAGGGCAATTGAGATTCCCATCACATAGACATCAACTACAACCCGATGAATAGCATTACTTTCCCATGCAAAGCCATCTGCCTGCTTTAAATACCTGGCGAAAATGTTTGCTTTGGACTTACTAAGCTACTAGATGAGTGGGCTAGACATATGGAATGAGGCAGGGAGAGGGGAAATGCTGGTATTTCAGTGGAATGATTAGAACCCTGATTTCTGGATCTGGCTGAACAATGCGGAGGATTTAAGGACCCTTCATCACAAATGCCATGGGGAAGCATTCTAAGAAATGGTGTCATTGGCGGGCTAATCTCAACATATTCTAGGCCTTGACATCCCATCAGGGCACTCAGAAGAATTAACCTTCAGTAGGAAGGCCTTTCCTGAAGGGAATTATCAGCATCTCAAACTATAGAGGGTCCTGATATCGAACAAATTTATTAAATGCAAACATATTAAAAATGTCAGGCCAGGTCCACCAATGGTCTGTCCGGCTCAGAAGTCTGATGACAGTGACCTCAAGGGGAAATTTCCTAAGACTGTCTGGCGGTTACTTTCTGTGTCCTTGATCAAACCATCTGAGCATCTATTAAACATTCCATCGTTTTCCTTACATTGTGCTAGAGGATCATTATTTATTGATGCATCGAAATGCTTTCTGAGTATTTACTGTTTCCATCTTCTTCAGAGTAAAAATAATCATTATTAGTAGCGGGATAATCGTAACCACTCTCTGGATGCTTGCCATGAATATGTTACTTACAACACGTAACAACTCTGTGACATAGGTACTTTCATCACCGTTTTATCGATGAAGAAATTGAGGCTCAGAGAGGTTAGTGAACTTGTCAAGATCACACAGCTTCTAAGTGGTGAATGGGGCCAGGACCTGAACTGAATTTTAAATCCACCGCTTTTTCTTTTAAGTCCTGTGGCATGGGCTTCCCACCTGCTGAGTAAAACAGACCTCCTTTTACTTGTTTTCAGTCTCTTTCTTTGAGGGTTTAAGAGTCCTTCCTCAGTGACAGAAGGTAACTACACTTACTATAGTGAGCCTTTCACGATGCACGTAATTGTCGAATTGCTAGGTTATACACCTGAAACTAACATAGGATACTAACGTATGTACTAACATAATATACTAATATTGTATGTCAACTATACTTCAATAAAAATGCAATTTAAAAAGAGTCCTTCCTAATTTTGTGTTATAGAATCTCAAGATTGCTCAGGTACTACGTGACTGAACAGACTTTAAGGATTTCCTTCCTGACTTCACCTCTGGTGGCAGTGGATTTGGAGTATACTGAAGTTCTCCAAAGAGAGAAAGAAAAACAAACAAGCAAACAAAAACAAACCTTGGAAAAGCAGGATAAAATACACATAAAACACCCTCCCTGTTCCCATTCTACCACGCCCCCATTCTTATCATATTTCTAACACCCCGTTGCCCCAGTGCCCCATGGCTCCCCTAAATTGCACAGTGTCTGAGTGCCTCCCTGTCTGTCTTCTTGCTAGACGGCAGGCGCCCAGAGGCCACCTGGGGCTTGCTCTGGGTCCTCACATGGTAAAGGCTCCATGCACATACACTGAGAGATCCAGGGGAAAAGGGTCAGCTCAGCGCATCACTAACATGTCCTGGTCGGCGGGGCTGCCTAAGTCTGCAGCCCATGCTGCCTGAGCCAGCCCCGAACACCCCCTTGGAGGGGAAGCCACCCGCTGCCTGGTCACTCCCCGGCTCCTCCCGAGCACAGGTCTTGGACCCAGACACTGGCCAGTGTCCAGACAGCCAGCTCCACAGGAAGGACAAGGGGCAGGCCACGTGGGCAGACCCTCCCCTGCCAGAGGAAATGAAGCAGCTAGGGAGAGTGACCACAGACTTATTCAGCAAACCTCCAGGGGCTGGATCTTGAGTTTAAGGTTGAGCCCCCACTAGGGGGGCTGAGCTTCTTGCCATCCTGCGCCACCACGCTCGCTTAACCAGAACACGCAGCTAACCAGAACACCCTCAGCTTGACCAAGTGATTTTAAATTTGGATTCCAAGATATCTAACTGAGACTGACCAAGTGGGTTACCTTACTCTTAAGAGCTTCTGTTCATAAAATGACACAGCTAAGAGAAGGCAGCAGTATACCCCAAAGTTTGTCCCCAAAGCAAGACAAAGTATTTGCAAGATACATAACTAGCAAAGAGCTTACACCCAGAAGAGCCTACAAATCACTAAGAAAAATAGCCAACAGTTTGAAAGACGAACATACGGCTTCATCAGGCAGAAGTAGCTCTCCAAATGGCCGATCTCCTTTGAAAAGGTGACCCACCTCTTCACTCGTCAGGGAGAGGCAAAACGGAACCTCAAGACGCCTCCTCCTGCAGAATGGCTAAGATGTGAATAACGAACAAACCCAGGGGCTGCCTGGAATGGGACACCGGTGGGCCGCATATCCTGCTGGCTGGAGTAAAAGCGTCTACAGACACTTGGCAGAGCCACGTGGCTACCTCCACCACAGTTAAAGAACATGTGTACCTTGACCCAGAGATACTACACTTCTAGGTCTACACCCTACAGAGATGCACACACGCACGCCTCCCTCCCAAATAAAATAACACAGGGGAAAAAAATGTGCACCGTAGCTGTATTCCTAATCACCAAAATCTAGGCACAACCTACGTGTCCATCAACAGCAAAATGGCTCAATCATGACATAGTCTCAGAAATAGCAAGGAAGATGAGCAGCTACTACCTAAGATAATATCAGTAAGTCTTGTATGCATCAATGGAGAAAAAAAAAAAAGGCAAGACTCAGGTCAGAACAAGTGGATGCTAAGAATTCATTTGAGAAGCAACATGAGCGGATAATCGAGAAAAGGCACTCAAGCTAGCACCTGGCTCATCACCTTCTCCCCTAAACCTATGGGCACCTTCCTTGATCTTTCTCACAATTACTCAGTGCTAGCAACGCTGATCCTACGATGGGCCACTCCCCCCCGTTTGTCTGGGACTTCTCTGGTTTTAAAATCAGAAGTCCTATGTCCTGGGAACACCCTCAGACCTGCACAACATTTAAAGTTTCTGGAATAACAAAGACAGGGGCTCAAATTCCAGTTCCCCCAAATGGAAAAGCAAACACAATGGCCTGAACCCTCCCAAAATGTCAGCATCTGAAAATACAGAGCAAGAGAGACTGAGGATCTACAGCATCGCGAAAACTGAGTGCAAGCACTTTTGCATCCCGGGATGGATCCTGAACATGGAGAAAAATCGCTACGAAGAACATTATTGGGGTCATAGGCAACATCTGCATCATCGGCAGATAAGATCAGGGGTCGGCAAACTTTTTCTTCAAGGACCAGAGAGTAAATACTTTTGGCTTTGCAGGCCAAGAGAAAAAAATGAAGGGTAGATATATATAGGTAGGTACTATATTTACCTAACCACTTTAAAATGTAGTCACTTAAAAATATGAGAACAATTCCGAGCTCTCAGGCTGTGATTGAAAAAAAAAACAAACAAAAACAAGAACCAAAAACAGACAACAAGAAACAGGCTATTGGATTTGAGCTGGATTTGGCCTGTGGGCCATAGTTCACGGACCCCCGGATTAGAAAACACGTTATCAGTGTGACATTTCCCATTTTGATTAGAGCAAAAGGGCATCATGTTTGTAAGTCTTTTCCTGATAATTCAGAAAAAGGTAATTTGGAGAGAGGATGATAAAGCAAATGCAGTGAAATGTTACAGATTGATGAATCTAAATGAAGGCTAAACACGGATCCTCTGAACTATTCTTGCCACTTTGTTTGAAATTCTTTCAAAATACGTTATTTAAAAAAAAAACAACAAAAAACCAGTTCCTCCCCAACCCTGTGACTTTGGGCAAGTCTCCTATATGCTGAGCTTCCTCCTACGTACCGGGAGTATAATATTAGCTGCTTCCCAGGGAGATTCAGGGCCCATCCTGTGAGTCCTTACTCATCCACAGAGCACCTGCGGTATGCAGCCCCACTCCTACACCCTGGCCCCAAATAGAAAAGGCCATGCTCACGCGGTGTTCACTACATTCGAGTGGGTTGAGGGGCTCAAATTAGGTTATGGCATCTAAGTGCTTGGCTGCATGTCTGGTACAGAGTACACAATGGTTGCTTGCCATCAATATCCTCATTGTTTTGTTTTGTTTTTAAGGTTTTATTTATTATTTGAGAGAGAGAGAGTGCATGAGCATGGAGAGGGGCAGAGGCAGAGGGAGAAGCAGGCTCCCCGCGGCGCAGGGAGCCCGATGCGGGGCTCGATCCCAGGACCCTGGGATCATGACCTGAGCCGAAGGCAGATGCCTAACCGACTGAGCCACCCAGGCGCCCCAATATCCTCCTTGTTAAGATGACTATGATCACCTTGGTGGATGGCTGGCTGCTCTAGGGCCTGGCCCTCCAGAGCGCTCAATGGTAACAGGTCCTTTTGGGGAGACGTATAGACATCACTCCTTGCCTATACTGAAACCAGCCATCCCCCACTTCATTTATAACAGCACTGGAGGTGTCAATATCTGTGGGGTGAACAGGCCCTCAATAACCATGTTCTCACCCAATTACACTTCGGTTTTTATCTCCGCTGACAGGAGGTTATGCTAATATTGAATCAATTCACTCCCACATCATCTTTAAAAAGGAAAAAAAAAGAAAAAAGTCTCTTCAAATAAAATACCCAGGCTACCTGTCTTGTGGTTCCTGGCTGGAGAGAAGCATTCCAAAGGTGCTCACTCACACACAAGACTCCCATCAGAGTCATCTTTCCAGAGCAGATTCATTATTTTCAATGTCTCATGGAAGTATGGGTGACACGTGGTGACAAACGTCCTGTCTAAAGGCCTTGGGGAGGAGGCAAGTGTTATCGGTCTTCCGAGCACTAGCAGCAGGAGCTTGGGCTGTTGCCTTACCACGGCTGGGAGTTCATCATGTAGACGACACACCAGGCCCCGTGGGCCAACCAGAAGGAACACAGAAGCTGAGCCTACGGGAGCGTCCAGGGCTTTCCGAAGGGATGTGAGGGCCCAGAGCGGGCAGAGGGCCAAGAGGAGGTACATTCGTGGTCCGAGGTAGCACGTACTAAACTCATAGCTATTGAAGGCCGTGGGTTCAACTCCCACCTTCATCTCTTAATGCCTTTGTGACTTTGTACAAGCCTCTGGGTACTTGTACTTAGTCTGGTCCCTGCCTTTAAAGGAGCTGGAGGGTAAACGGGGGACTCAGGCAAGCAAAGGCAGTGATTGTGAGAGACTGATGTGTACTATTCTAGATCTGAACCCAGGAGACAGTGAGAGAAGGGAAGTGGGCCCTCACCCAGTCCCCGTGGGGGTCAGAGACGGCTGCCAGAGACAATACCCAAACCCAAGCTCAGAAGAGAACTCGATCTTCAGCAGGCCAAGAGGTCTCAGATGGCAGAAGCAAGAGGGCACAGCTTGGGCAAAGGTGGAACAGGTGTGAGGGACCCCAAGCTGTCCCTTAGCGGCTGGTCAGGAGTGTCAGGAGCACGGGAGCCAGACTCTGCATCGGTCAAGGTCACCTTGAGGAACCTGCACTGTATTCTGAGGGCAATGGGAAACCACCGGTGGATCCTGACCACAAAGAGCCAAGACTGTACATAAATCTTGAAAATTCTCTCTCCAGGGGCACCTGGGTGGCTCAGTCGTTTGGGCGTCCGACCCTTGATTTTGGCTCAGGTCATGATCTCAGGGTTGTTTGTGGAAACCGCTTGGGATCCTCTCTCTACCTTTGCCCCTCCCCACCCCCAAATTCTCTCTCCAAAGATCAGGTGGCAGGAAGATGGCTTGGACAAGGCCAGAGGCCAGCAGACATGACAGACCCCCAAATGAGAGCTCCAGGTGTTGGCTGATAAGGGGGAGAAGGGAGGGGACAGACGGAGGAGCTATTTAGGGGTACGACGGCTAGGTGACAGCTTTGTGCTCCACAGGAAGGGGTGAACACGGCCCCTGGCTTGAAGTAAGTAAATGCAAGAGCTGGGCAGGGGAGGGGGCCCGATTTAACAAAAATCGAATACCATATTTCCTTTGGGGAAGAGACAAAGGTCAAAGGCATGAATCAAATCAAAGGGGGGAAAAAAAAAAGCAACCGCCGCCCTGGAGAAAACATCCTTCTCCACGTTCCCATTGGGAGTCAGGCGCGAGTATCTGCTTCTCGCAGGTGTTATTTATGCACGGCGATTATCTCAATTACAGATCTTGGTTGTTGGGATTGCTTCTGTCTCCAGATTAGTGTGTTTCCAGTGGAAACATTCCATGGGAATTAATTAGTAATTGGCTCCTAAAGAACAGGTGTCGGGTGCCTGGGTGGCTCAGTTGGTTAAGCGACTGCCTTCGGCTCAGGTTATGATCCTGGAGTCCCGGGATCGAGTCCCATGTCGGGCTCCCTGCTCAGCAGCGAGTCTGCTTCTCCCTCTGACCTTCTTCCCTCTCATGCTCTCTCTCTACCATTCTCTCTCTCAATAAATAAATAAAAATCTTTAAAAAAAAAAAAGAACAGGTGTCATCCGAGCGACCCCACACGTTGCGTTGTCTACCTGTTCCGAGAGGTCTTGTGAAACTGTGTGTCCAGAAACCTGTCTTCCATCAGCCAACACCTGTAACGGGGGACATGGGAGCTAGTGGGGAGCGCTCCGTTTTAAAAATCATTGTCTTCGAGTTTCTAATTTGAAGAATTCTTTCAAGTCCGTGGCCTAGTGTTCTTTCTACCGGCCCCATAACTGGGGAGATCATGCCCCTTTTTTCATGAGGCAAACGAGGCCGAAAGGCAGGATGGTTTGCTGAAAATCACACAGCTGATTAGGTTGTGGAGGCAGGATTTGGACCCTAGAGGGTCTACCTTGCCCCTAGGCGTATTCCATGTTTTATTACAAGGGTCTCCAACCGCAGGTGTAATCTGAGATACAGCCAAGGCTCCCCATGGGGGGAAACTGGGTGGAAAGAGCCAAATAATTCCCTTGGGGTTCTAGATGGTGGGGCAAGGGGCAGAGAGGATGCCTGTCCATAAGGGCAGCATCCAGAGATTCTGGAAGATATTCTGTCTAAGGGAACTCTCCCGTGCTGCTGGTTTAGCCTGGCACCGGGTACATCAGGGCTTCAGCTGGGACCTGGAATCCTGCCACGTCTTAGGAGCGCTTCTGACCACACCCATCTCTGCTCTGTAACTCTCCATGGCTCCCCATCACCAAACCATTCCTGAGCCAGCTCCAGTCTCAACTACCAACATCACCCTCTCTGCTCTTACCCCCGCACACTCGATACTCCAGCAACACCCTGTCAGGAGGCATATACTCCCTGTCTCCACGTGCTTCTACCCCTTTATGCTCTGCGGCATCCTCCCCCCAACCAGCAATTCATTTCCACCTTTAAAGAGACAGCGGAAGCCACCAGCTTCCAGGCATCCTCTTTAGCTAACCGCCGCCTCCCCCCCCCCCCCCCCCCCCCCCCAGTAAGGAGCTTATCAGTCTGCTTGACAAGAGTCTGCTCCTTGGTCTGCCTCTTGCAGACTGGGAGGGAGCCTCCTTGAGGGAAGGGACCGTATGGTCTACTCCTTATCCCTGCAGCCTGGCCTCCAATCCGTCCCAGAGTGGGGACCGTATCAGTATCTGCTGAATGCAAGTAGTTCTTTAACAGGGGTATTCAGACAATTCCCTCATCCATGCGCTGAGAGAGGAAACCTTCCTCTGGGTTCTCCAGCACCGAGGTTAGCGAGCTGCAAGGGCTGCTGGGAGTGTTCACTGTTTCTGAAGACCCTCGCTGGCCTGATCTCATCAGCCCCCCCACAAGCGCTGGGCCAGCAGGAGAATGAAAACTCTCCACTTTGAGAAAAAGTCTCTGGGAGGTCACGTCACACACCAAAAGTCACAAGATTGGCAAGTGCCAGATCCAGTCCGCTGGACTCAAATTTAATTCATTTTAAAACTGCAGAACAAAGATCCGTCACACTAATATAAACTCGCTGTCAGTTTTCTCATCTGCAAAATGGACATGTTGCCACCGAACTTGAAAGGGAGTTTTGAGAGATAAGTGAGGCCCTCAATTCCCAATTGCTGGTCCCAAGACCAGCATCTGAATCCTCTGATAGGATGGTTTAGAAAGGTAGATATGGGGTGCCAACCCAGATTTAATGAAAAAGAGAAAAGACTATCTGGGAGTGGGATCCGAAACCTGTGATTTTTAAACAGTGCTTAAGTTATCTGATGTACGGCCAAGTTTGGGGATCCCTAGACACCAAGGAAAACCCTGGTACATAGTAGGTGTTATGTTAACGTAATAGGTCCAAATGTTAATAGGACCCCTATTATACCAACCAAGTTGCGCAGGTGCAGAACTGTTGGCAACTGCAGCTTTCAGACATACATTGCTGGGTGCCCTTGGGTAAGTTACTCACCCTCTCAGAGATGGTTTCTTTATTGGTTAAATGAGTCAAAAATAGAAATGCCCCCTCCTGCAGTGATGGTGAGGATTAGCTAAATACTGCACTTACTGTTGCCACCAGAATGTCCACAAGTCGCATAGCCTTCAAACCAGCCCCAAGTTTGTCCCCTCTAGCCAGCATCCTCACCACTTAACCCAGATGACCATTTCCTCCAGCCTGGAAGGGTCCATTGCCTCCTAATGGCATCATCATCCCCTCCCCAGCCATTCTCCACACAGAAGAGCGATCCTCTAAATTGTCAGTCAAATTATGTCACTCTCTGTTCGAAACCTCCCAATGGCTTCGCATGGCCCTTGGAATGAAATCCAAACTTTTTGGGTCCTATACATTTGGGTCCCTGCCTTCTTCTCCTTCTCCCAAGGTAGTTTAGCTGACCACCCAAGCTATAGGAGACCCCTTGCAAGTCCCTATTCCAGAACCTCGTTTATTTTCGTTAATACCCATATTAAGGTGTGGGATGTTTCTACTTATTTGTATCACTGCTTGTCTTCTTTGCCATCAGATATAAGTTTCGGGGTGCCTGGGTGGCTCAGTTGGTTAAGCATCTGCCTTCGGCTCAGGTCATGATCCCAGGGTCCTGGGATCGAGCCCCGCATCGGGCTCCCTGCTCTGCGGGAAGCCTGCTTCTCCCTCTCCCGCTCCCCCTGCTTGTGTTCCCTCTCCCGCTGTGTCTCTCTCTGTCAAATAAATAAATAAAGTCTTTTTAAAAAAAGATGTAAGTTTCACGAGGGAGGGTACCTGTCTGACTAACCATTACACACCTAGATGGAGCATATCACCTGACACACAGTAGGTGCCTCATGAATTATGAATGAGTGAAGGAAGGAATGTATGATGTTGTTCGGTGTCCGACCCAGCACTTAGGGCACAGACGGCAGCAAAGTTAGCTCCCTCTCCCTGGCCCCTCCCGAATGCTCTCCCCACCTCTGTCCCCCGAGCCTTCAGGTAAAGGACAAATACCTTCGCTGGGAGAGAAAACACAGTGATGCCCAATGTCATCACCGCTTTATTTGATTAGCTCTGACTCCGGCATCCGGGACACGTGTCCTGGCAGCCAAAGCAACTGTGCCCTGACCTCCGGTCCATGCGATCCCAATCTTATAACGATTTCCATGACAACAGCAACAGAAAGCCAAGGTTGTGGATTCCCTTTGATAGGAGCCGGATGCAGAGACGGGGAAGAAGGACTTCCAGAAGAATGAAGCTCTTTGATTCAGCTTGAGGCGCCTTCATTAAATACCACTATTTTTCAAGAACACACATTTTAACCCTGCAGAGGGAGGTTTCTCATGAATACTTAAAAAAGGAAGAAGAAGAAGAAGCAACAAAACCATCATGGTTCCTTTTCAAGAACAATCACCTGTAGGGAGGGGGACGCCGGGAGGCTGTGGCACTAGGAACATTTGCGGGGAGGCAGGAAGAGCAAGGGGGCTGTGTGAACACAAGAGGCCTGGCCCCTGACCAAGGGCTCCGATAACTCTGCCCCGTGAGGCAAGTCAAAAGGCTAAGGGTTTTCCATACACGTGGACAGCCAAACAGACAAGCAAAAGAACCCCTAGATTCTACAATTAGAATCATGAGCCCTGGATATGAATCCCAGCTCTGCCACTTAGCTGTGGTGCTGCCTTGGGCACATCACTTTCCAGCTCTCAACAGCATTTCCCCATCTGTAAAATGGGCACATGTGAGAAGGTATGAGGATTGAGTGAGGGGACGCACTGAAGCCCAGGGTATTCTAGTTTCCTGACATGGCCATGAAGAGAACAGAGTGATCAACTGTCCTGGTTTGTCCAGGGCTTGCCCAGGACATGGGACTTTCAGCCCTAAAACCGGGACCATCAAGGCCAAGCCGGGATGGTTGGTCACCCTAACAGAGCATGGCCGCTAAACAAAGGAACTGCTAAAAATCAGAGAATGATGCAGAGAGAAGAGCCCTTCTGAGCTTCTGGGCTATTCTCTCCCAAAACCCACCAACCTGGTCCAATCATGAGAAAAGCATCACATAAACCCAAATTAGGGGGATGCTTTCCAGGATACCTGACTGGTACTCCTCAAACCTGTCAAGGTCATGAAAAGCAAGGTAGGATGGGGAAACTGTCCCAGACCAGAGGAGACTGGGCAGGCAGGACCAGCAAACACGGGGTCATGCCCTGGGATGGGTCCTGGAACAGGAAAAAGAATTAATGGAGAAACTCATGAAATGTGAATCAAGTCTAGAATTTATTTAAAAAAAAAAAAAAAGGAGGGGGTTTCTCCCATAACCTATAATCTCTACCTGAAATCTTTCATTTTATAGATGGGAAACTGACACCAGAGACAGGAAGTGAAGAAGGCTATAGAGCCAGTTTCTTCTGCCTCCCTCTTCCCACGGAGCAGGGAGCCCGATGTGGGGCTCGATCCCAGGACCCTGGGATCATGACCTGAACCGAAGGCAGACGCTTAACGACTGAGCCACCCAGAAGAGCCAGGGGATGCAGGTTCAAGGCCCAGCTTTGCCCTTCACTGGCTGTGTGACCTCAGGCGCATCTGTCACCCTCTCTATTCCTTCATTTCCTCATTAGGTGAATGAGCCCATTGAATTCAACAAGCAGGCATTTATTCAGTATTTATTATGCGCAGTGAACCGGACAGGCATCATCAGACACAAATAAAGCATGGTCTTGCCATCGGGAAGTATATAGTTTTGCCTGAGAGTACAAAAAGTACAGATAACCCATCCGAGCTTCTGGGGATAATCTCTGTGAAGATACACATGCACAGCCACGTGGCAGGCCTGAGGCCACATGAGAGAAGGCCGGAGAAGGAGGAAGAAGGGAAGGCAACACTCTGAGAAGGTGAGGTGGTGAAGGCAGCGGGAAATGCCTTCCATCTCCCCACACCTGGCTTCGGTGCAAATGGTTTTATCCGCAGGAGGCGTGGGTTAGATGCATGCGAGCAACATCCCCAGTGGGGCTCTGAGCTTCCCTGCATTGTTTCCAGCTCCCCGTGGGGACAGGTAACAAGTCCTGAGTCCCCGCTCTGGCACCTCGCTCCCCAGGTCCCCCGCCCCGCTGCGGGATCCGACCCAGTCACATCTCTCAACACCTGCTGCCCTGGGCCGCGCTGTCTGCACTTGGCCTAGCCTGAGACCATCCCACCTCCGGAGGTCCTTGGCGTCTGCCTGGCCTCACCGCCCTGGCTCTGACACTTTCAAGCTGTGTGACTCTGGGTGGGTCTCCTCCCCTCTCTGTGTGACTCTGGGTGGGTCTCCTCCCCTCTCTGCCGTCTCCCTCGGCTCTCTGGGGAACTCGATGAGCCAGCCTGTATAGCACAAGTGGGACATGGTGGGCGCTCCTGAAGGTGACAGCCAGAGATCAACATCGTTACCATTCTAATCGGCGCTGGTGGTGGTGGTGGTGGTGGTTCGAGCTCTGCTTTAAGAGAACGATTACTGTTTGTTTCCTACTCAGCCTAGGCGGCCATCACACACATCCACGCACACGCACACGCTCATGCGTCACACGCAGCCCTCCTGCCCCAGGCCCCCGATCTGCCCAGGTCCTTGAGATGCATTCTGCCTCAGCCCTGTGGAAAGGAACTGGACTCGTCCATCCCTTATAAACCCCTGCTCCTCACTGACCACCTCCGTGTGACCCGCCCAGCCCCTTGGTGTCTCCCATCTCCATGCAGGTCTGTGAAAGTCAGTGCTGTGGCCACACCCATACCTGGGACGGAGAGCCACCGTCCCCTGGCTGGCTGCAGCATCCCCCCCCAGCCTGGTCCTAAGGGACCCCCACAACACCCACCTGGCTGTGCACTTTCTCCAGCTCCTCCTTGCTGACCGACGTCTTGCTATCCTCCATGCTCCCCAGAAGGAGCTGCACGTCTGACAATAGCGCATGAGTCCTTCTGAGGTCCCT
Organism: Zalophus californianus; assembly: GCF_009762305.2. NCBI lineage: Eukaryota > Metazoa > Chordata > Mammalia > Carnivora > Otariidae > Zalophus > Zalophus californianus. Next base: position 19,649,508 of record NC_045608.1, on the reverse strand, counting down.
CCGAAGACGCTTCTCCACGTCAAAGTCTCGATGGCCGATCTGGAAGCCAAGGGAAGGCTCTCATGAGCTAAGATGGCAGAGCATTGGACAGGGTTCGAGTTCTCTGGAACCAGGCTTCCCTGGGTTCAAATCCTGCCTCTGCCTCTCACACTGTGGGACCCTGGACAAGACCCTTCTCCTCCCCAAGCCTCAGTTTCCACATCTGCAAAATGGGAATGGCATCAACCACACGAGGCTGCTATGGGAATTAAGTTGGTGTTTAGCCGAAGGCCTGACTCATAGTAAAGGCACACGAATATGAGCTGCACTCGTTGTTTTCACAGCCTGGAGGCATCCAAAGTCACTGGGTCTCATCTTTTGCACCCAAGTCATCGATATGGCCTCTCCTCACCTTGTCAGAGCCTACAGGTCAGGCGAGGCCCTCTGGTGACCCAAGTGAGGACAGTAGTTACCCAGCCGGGGCTGAGACTGGATAGGGCCGGGGACTCCCGAGGGACTATTCATGCTCTTCCTGTGGGTGCTGCGTCTCTGAGTTCATGCAAATTCACTGAGCCGTAGAGTGGGGTACACTATGCTTCCCTGCATATATGTTGCACCTCAATAAATAATATTAAAAATAGCTGTGCTGTTTTTGGAGGTCTAAATCGTTTTTCTGTCCCTTGAGCTGGTCTCCTTTGCCAGGTTAAGGCACGAGGTCATTTTTGGCAGACGGATGCAACCCAGAAGCGAGCGCCTTCCTTCCGCCAGCATCCTGAATGTGTAGGCCCTCCAAGTGGGTAGCTGTCCAGTGGCTCCTGCAGAAGCCACATCCTAGACTCAGCGCCAGGAGGGCGACAACCCCCAGGGGCTGACGGTACAGGCTGAGATGAACGGAGTCAGGGGCAACATTACCCCAGAGGCCCAACACAAAACACTGACAGCCCGTGGTCTCTGCTAGAAATGGTGCTGATGGGAAAAGCACCGTCTGAGCATCTCTGAAACTCAGAAAGAAACGAACAGCCCCCTTCTTGGCCTCCTCAGGAGACCAGCAGAGAGAACACGGCAGCATCGATCAGATGGGGAGTTTTCAAGAAAACGCAGTGTAGGTGTGTCAGCTGTGGGACCCAATTTCTACACACCTGGATACCTGTGCCTTTCCAGAACCATTTCATGGGATGCTCCCAACGCCCTGGAACATTCTAGAAGGAAGGTGGGGTTTGGAACGGGGTGGCCCAGGTTTTAAACCCTGGCTCGTCATTTGCTAGCCGTGGGGTATATGGCCGCATCATGTCACCTCTCTGAACCCAAGGCTCCTCATCTATAAAAATAAGGTTAAAAAAAAAAAAAAACTCTATCCTCCATGTTGAGATAAGACAAGGATCAGTCATGATAATGGACCAGAGAACACTTCGTATGCTGTCAAGCACTTTATAAATATAAAGAATTATGAGTATTGTCTGATGCACTCTAGTGCACTAGAATGCACTCCTCTAGATTCTGCATTACTATTTCTCCGCTCCCAGTTTTGAATTCTTTGAGAAATGAGTTGGTTCTTCAAATCTAGCCTCTTTGTTCTCAAAGGTATTGCTTTACGTTTTAAATGTTGGTCTAATCTATATATGTGTGTGTGTATTTGTGTGTTTTGTCTGTGTGTATACATATATATAGCATAATCTCACCTGCTGAGCTGAGATCAGAACTGGACATTGTGCCAGGCCCTTTGTCACATGCTATTGCATTTAACTCCTGTGACAATCTCTTAAAAATAGACATTATTATTTTTATTGCCTTTACAAAAGCAGAAATAGCTTACATTTATAGAGAGCTTTCTAAGTGTCAGACACCGTTCTAAACCCTTTATGGGAGTTAACAGGTTTGGTCCTCATGAAGAATCTATGAGATGTGTAGTATTACAGTTCCCATTTTACAGATGATGAAGCTGAAGCCTACAGAGGGGGAAGTAATTGGCCCAAGATCCCGCCTCCACTAAGTGGCAGAGTTCAGATAGGAATCCAGTTGTCCTGATTGGAAGGAGGTGATTTCAGTGGAATGGATGATAAAAGAGGTAGGTTTTACTCTTTAATTTAAGGGAAGGTGTTATGGAAACAGAGAGGAACATCAGCCAGCTCAGGCTTGGGTGGGATCAGGAAGAATCTTAGGTAAGTGGGAGCCAGGTGAGGTATGGGAAGAACATTCCAGGAAGAAGCCATGCCATGAGCAAAGACAGAGGGCTGAGAAAGTCTGGTGCCTCTGGTTCTGGTGATTAGCATGAGGGCATAAAACATGGAGGTGGGGCAGGCCGCAGAGCAAGAGAAGTTACCTGGGGCCAGCTCATGTCTTGTGAGCAAGGTGAGACTCTTATGTACTGTCATGGGAAAATGGAGGTAGAGCTGGTGAAATTGACATAGAGTAAGTGATCTACTAGAGGTGACGGTATGGCTATGTAGCGGGGATTTAAACCCAGGCAGCTCAGCATTAGAATACAAAGTCTTTAACCACTGCACCATAGTGCCTTAGGGGAACCTGAATCATGATTCACTAACTCAAGCCCAGGTTCTTTACCATGATTGCATTCAAGCAGCATACTCAGCATCTCTCTTATTTTTTTTTCTTTTTTATCTGTTCTTGCTCTTTACACATCCCAGAGTATAAAGAGCATTGATTCTCCTGCAGGGCAGGTTGGCATCAGGGACATTCCTTGATGTTGGCACTGACCACGGCTCAGATATTACCACCATCCCTGCCAGGAAGACCCTGAAAATGCTGCCACCTGTCTCCTTTCCAGAGGGATCTTTGCAAACCCAACTCACAACAAAAACAAGACAAGTCACCTCAGACAAGTCACCCTCCCCTTCATAATGAATTGCTACAAGAGAGGAGGGCAAAAGAGAGAGAGAGAGGGAGAGCTCATTAGGTTAATGGGAAATAAATGTCATTCTGCAAGTTTGCATTCTGTAGCACAAAGATCCAAATTTGGATAAAGCTGGTGAATAATTAACCAATAAATCTAAATGATGTTTAGTGTTGTTGTGGGAAACTATATTCAAATCTCAACTGTTTCACCATTTATCATAAAGCCAAATTGTCTGGGGCAGTTGTTAAATGTCTGTTGTCAAGGATCTCTCTGAGCACTTTAAAAATATAATCTTGAAATGCTGGTAGATGGGGAGATTGAGGCTAAGAGAGAGAATGGATGACAGTCTGAAAAAAATCAACATGGTCAAAAAACACGTTGATTCTAATTAACTGGACCTTAACCATTTTTAAGCAGCACAGTGCTAGATTTTAAAAATACAGGCTTTCAAATAATACAGACTCCATTTCAAATCCACTTAGGCCACTAACAAGCTATATAATCTTGAGCAATTTGCTTTAGCTTTTGAGCCTCAATTCTATCACTTATAAGAAGGAACGAATAATACCTTTCCCACCCCAGAATTGTGTAAAAATCAAATACAGTATGTTACAAAAAACTACAATTAAATAGTTATCTATGGGGCACCTAGGTGGCTCAGCCAGTTAAGCATCCAACTCTTGGTTTCAGCTCGTTATGACTCAGGGTTCTGGGACTGAGTCCCACACTGGGCTCTGTGCTCAGCACAGAGTCTGCTTGAGATTCTCTCTCTCTCCCTCTGCTCCTCCCCCAGCTTGTGCGCTCTCTCTCTTTCTTACTCTCTCTCTCAAATAAATATTTTAAATAAATAAAAATCTTTAATATTAAAAAAACTTCAAAAGCAAGAAAGGAATAAAAGAAGAAGAAAAGAAAGGGAACAATAAGCCAACAAATACTAAACACAAAATAAGAGAATATAAATAACTTCACATATATCAGTCATTCCACTAAGTGTAAATGAATTAGATTCTCGTATAAAATGTTTGAGACTGGGGCGCCTGAGTGGCTCAGTCGGTTAAGTGGCTGCCTTCAGCTCAGGTCATGATCCCAGGTCCTGGAATTGAGTCCCACATCAGGCTCCCTGCTCAGCAGACAGCCTGCTTCTCCCTCTCCCTCTGTCTCCCAGTTTGTTCTCTCACTCTCTCTCTGTCAAATAATAAAATCTTTAAAAAAGTTTGACACTAAAACACTGAATTAAACAACACACACACACACACACACACACACACACACACACACACACACACACATTTGGAAAGGTTGAATGTGAAGGGATTTAAAAAAGGTCTTGCCAGCGGTGCCGGGGTGGCTCAGTGGGTTAAGTGTCTGCCTTCGGCTCAGGTCATGATCTCAGGGTTGGGGGATCGAGCCCCATGTTGGGCTCCTTGCTCAGCAGGGAGTCTGCTTCTCCCTCTCCCTCTGCCCCTTTCCCCTCTTGTGCTCATGCACTCTCTCACTCTCTCAAATAAATCAATAAAATCTTAAAAAAAATAAAAATAAATAAAAAAGGTCTTGCAGGCAAACTAACTAAAAGAAATCAAGCAAAATAGAATAAGGCAACAATCATTCATGGAGAAAAGAGGGACCATATCATAATCAAAGGAAGAATCTGCTAAGGAAATAAAACAATAATAAACTTAGATGCACCTAAAAACATAATCTCAAAATATATACATGCTCTGGAGAAACTCTTGCCCATGTGCACGGTGAGACAGACTTAAGAATAGGCACGGCAGTTTTGTGTCTTAGAACAGAAACAACTAAATATCCACCAGCAGAAGAATGGAATTAAAAATAAAAAGAATATTGTGTAGCAGTTAAGAAGAATGAATTAGGGGCACCTGGGTGGCTCAGTCATTAAATGTCTGCCTTCGGCTCAGGTCATGATCCCAGCATCCTGGGATCGAGCCCTGCATTGGGCTCCCTGCTCCACGGGAAGCCTGCTTCTCCCTCTCCCACTCCCCCTGCTTGTGTTCCCTCTCTTGCTGTGTCTCTGTCAAATAAATAAATAAAATCTTTTAAAAAAAAAAGATGAATGAATTAGAGCTCCACGTATCATCATGGAGTGGTCTCCAAACATGGTACAAAAGGCAACAAAGTAAGTTGCAGAATCATATTACTGTATGTGGTTAAAGTTCAAATACATATGCCAGGGAATTCCACACTCCAACCACAGGACGATAGTCTCCTCTAGGGAGCAAGGAAGAAGGAAGGAGGGAGGAGTGGGAGCTTTAGGAATGGAAACAAAGCCGCCAACTGTTTTTGAAGTGTCTTTTCTTTCCTTAAAAATATCTGAATCTGATACCGCAGATTTTTAATATGTGAACCCTTGGTGCTTGGTGCATAAGCATTGATTATATTAGTCATTCTACTTTTCCCTGTGTTTGGCAAATGTCTTAATAAAACATTAAAAACTACCAAATGTGATCATTTATTTAAAGGTTCCAGCTTGGTGACTAACACGAAATTAACATTTTATTCATTTCAAGTCACCTTCTGTTTCCACAGAAAATGTTTCATTTCAGCAATATCTATTAAAACCTTTCTTTACAGGATTACCTACTTTGTTTCCTCCAGTGGACCATGCCGAATAGAATGCCACCTTCTCCCGGTGACTTCCCACTATCATTCTAGAATCAAATATTGGGCTGGGCTCTCTTGCACTAATGCTAAAGAAAGGGTAACCCCAATGGCTCTGCACTCAATGGCCTGGTTTGCTTGGCTGAGATACTAGAAAATTCAGAGCAGGAAGATGATAAAGCTTTCCTGTGGATTCCTTCAGCTTCCAACCCAGATGCTCAATGCTACGGTCGTCCTGCTCTAGGATTCACTCATTTAATCAATTAAAAAAAAAAATACAGGGGCACCTGGGTGGCTCAGTCAGTTAAGCATGTGCTTTCAGCTCAGGTCATGATCCTGGGGTCCTGGGATCGAGCCCCGCATCAGGCTCCCTGCTCAGGGGGAGTCTGCTTCCCCCTCTCCTGTTCCCCCTGCTTGTGCTGTCTCTCTCTTTCTGTCAAATAAATAAATGAAATATTTAAAAAAAATACATAATAAGCACCTATTTGTCTAAGGCCTGTCTTGAAGAAGGGTCCACATTCCTTTGTGACCAGAAAAAAGTAACTCTGCTGATAGCCAGCGAGATCATTGCCAATTAAAAGACAGTGCATGCCCGTTAAGCAAAGACCTTAGAATACACTCCTGTGTGACTTTAAAAGAAATTATCGAAGCCACAGGCATCTCTCCGATGTTGGGGTTTCACGTAGTGGCACCCACTGGGTGATGGAGGAGTGATTCCTCTCAACTGGGCTATCAGGAGCTGGTGCTGGGCTCGGCGGGCTGCTTTATTTACAGCTGTGAATTTTTTGCAAAGATGGAGGTTGATTTTGTGCTCAGGGGACATTTGGTTATAGCTATAGACATTTCTGGTTGTCGCAATAAAAGGGGGATGGTATGCTGCTGGCATTTAGTAGGTGGAGGCCAGGGATGCTGCTCAGCATCCTAGGGGGCACGGGACCGCCTCCCTACAGCAAGGGACGATGTGGCTTGAAATGTCCACAGTGCCGCAGTTGAAAACCTTGGTATACAGCCATGGCAACCTCCCCGCGGGGCTCTGCCCTCCAGAAGCTCAGAGCAGTTCATTAGCTCACCCAAAGCCATGTAGACAGAAGTGGCCCCAGCGAGGGTTTCAAGCTACATTTGCTCGACTCTGAGCCTGGCTGCCTCTAGCAGAAGTCTTGTTCTCACGAGGCCAGTTGTGAACACAGTCCAGTCGCCATGCACATTCACCCCCTTAAAGCTCGGGCTGCTTACCCTCCCTCCCCAGCAGCTGCTGAAGGCAAGGCGACCTTGCCTGTCCCTTCTGGCTACGGCCACTCTGTTTGTTCTTGTGGTCCTTCCAAGAACCCTGCTGTGTGTGGACCCCAGAAGGCCTCCCTTTGAAGAGCAGTGAGTGTGGACAGGGCCAGAATTGATGGGCCAGAGGGCACCTGGGAGGAGCTGGAGGAGGCTGGCTGAACCGGCTGGCCTCTGGCTTTTCCTGAGGACTTACTGAGCTGTCCTCCCCCTTGGATCCATCTCTCTGAACAGAGCCTAGAGGCCGGGAATGTGTTCTCTCAAACGCCTGCTGGGGCTTCCCTCTTACCTGATCACAGAGGGTTCCAATCAGGCCTTCCAGATCCTGCTTCTCGTGGAGGACCATCTGCTTCTCCTCGTATTCTTGCTCCAGCTGCATTTCGAGCTGGCGGAGCTGTGGGCACAAAGGGCAGATGCAGACATAGGCTAAATGAGCTCCATCCGGACAAAACCCACAAGGCAGGGAGACCATCTGGGGGCGGGGGCAGGATGTGAAGCTCACAGCCCCTTGCCCTGTTCCACAAAGGCCGCCCTAGCGATTAGGAAGTGGGTGTCTCTGTCGGAGAACTCAGGAGCCTAAGCGCTTGGGAGCCCGACAGTTATGGGAAGAGCTGGCCAATGATGGGGAGCCCCTGCCACTCACCGTGAAGCCCTTGCCCCCCAGTTCCTTATCCACTCCCCAACAGCTGTTTCCTTCTCATGCCATGATCTCGCTTGAATAGTTGTGAATCTTGGCACTTTGACTTTTTAAGGCTCTGGGCAACATTGTACCCAACATATTAAAATGTAACCACCTTCTTTATCAAATAGACTGTGACTCCATTTAAAAAAAAAAAAAGAGGAAGAAGTTTGCATTTGCCATTACTCGGCGTTGTGGATTACATGTTCGGGTCTCTCCCAAATCCCTATGTTGAAATTCTAACCCCCCCTGCGCAGTATTATCTGAAGACGCAGGCTTTGGGAGATAACTGGGTTTAGGTGAGGTCCGGGGGGGTGGAGCCCCCATGCTGGGATCAGGGCCTTTCTAAGAAGAGATCGCAGAGAGCTTGCTTCTTCTGTCTCTCTCCACCACCTGAGGACACAGCAAGAAGGCAGCTGTGTGCAAGCCGGGAGGAGGGCCCTCACCAGAGGCCCCATCTGCTGGCACCTTGATCTTGGACTCCCCAGTGTCCAGAACTGTGAGAAATGAATGTCCTTTCAGCCCCCGGTCTGTGATACTGTTATAGCAGTCCAAACAGACTAAGACATTTGGCTCCGGGCAACTCATTTCATTTCATTGGCTCCGATTTCTCTAATCACCCAGCAAAGGCAGGTGCTCTCCACTAAAGTGAATACCCCACGATAAACCCTTTGCACACCTTATTCCCCGCCAGCCCCTCTACCATATGCTGTCTTGCCCACCCCTTCTTCCTCCCTTTCCATGCTGTATCAATGACCCTATTGCACAGATGGGCAAACTGAGTCAGAGAGACGTTCTAAGGCCCCTACTCCTAAGTCAGTTGCCATTAAGAGCAGTTAGCGTTCTACCTCCTGACACCGGTTTTTCTGCCACCCCAGACAGCCATCACCATTCCCACCCAGGTCACTAAAAAATTGATTCCTTGCCACAGCGAGAGATAGATGGGGCAGAGCAGGCGCTAGATGAAGTCCATGTGTCTGCCATCAAGAGAAAAGTACCTTTCTCTGACCTTCCTCTCTCCCTTTATAAATCTGTCCACGGAAAAACCTCAGGAAGGCCTGGGTCACATCTCCACCTCATCGGGGCCCTGGCTCAGGGCACTCATGATGCTTTGAGGCACTTTTAGAATGCACCAGAAGTTGTGCAACCTTCACACAAAGGGCATAGGGGGCAGGGACAGAGGGCTTCCATCTCCTGGCCCCATGGAGGGCAAACTAGTGATTGATGGTCACTTACGTAGAAAGCAAGTCCATTTCAAAACTTTAAGAGTGAGAGACACAAGGCCCTCTGCTCATATCTGCTTTTAGAGTGCAGGCTGGCAAAGCTAAAACACATTTTGAAAAATACACAAAATAATAAAGACTCTGTATCAAGCCAGGCAAAGTTTTCTGGAGTGTGTTCTGCAAGATGGCTCCCCACGGCATGATGGGTACGTAGGTGGAGGAAAGTCCACGCTAGAATGAGTGTGGGAACCACTGAGTTAACGGGTTCTTCAGTGCAAGACTTATCAGAGCCTTTGGCAAATTCATGTGTAGGAAGCACTAAAGGATACGGCATTGCCCAAGGCTGACTTCTCTCAGTGCTTCCTAAAATGGCCTTCCACGGTCCAAACATTTGCAAAAGAAAAAGAATTTAAATCTAGCATTTTCAGTAAGAGACTGGGCTTGGGAGTGAGACAGACCTAAGCTTCAAGTCCTAGCTTGGCTACTTCCTGGCTAGGTAACTTTGGGCAACTCACTTCACCATTTTGAATTCTGGTTTTCTCATCTGTGAACCAGGACCACAAACCTCACAGAGTCCTTCAGAGGAGCAAGGAAGCTGACGGACAACAAGAACCCAGCCAGGTGCACGATGCCCACTGGGTGTTCAAAGAATCCCATTCATTTCTCCCAGATATGTAAGAACGGAGAAAAAGCAGAAACTGACCCCTCGATGCAAACTCCCAGCACTTTACAGTTTATAAGCTACTGCCCATTCTTTTATCTCCTCTTCACAAGAGCAGGGGAGGGCAGAATATTTTCTATCTTGCTTGTATGTCTTAGATGAGAAAATGGAGTCTCAGGGAGGTTCTGAGACTTAACTCAGGGACACACAGGTCTAGATGAGTCCAAAATCGTTGACTTTCTTTCCAACCCTGGGGAGTTTGGGAAGGAATGCACTTGATTCCTCAGGATGAATCCATGTGAAGCCCCAGAGGGACTGAGCTTTAAGGGGACCCCAAAAGGAGTATTTGAAGAGCAGGACAGGCAGCAGATGCAGCAGCATCCACCACTGGGGGGTGAAGATTGGGCTTAGCTCTCAAACACTTCCTTGGAGTAAGGGCAGGGTACCAAGGCAGTCTGATCTGCCCGAGGATGTGCTCAGCTAGACTCCCATCTCCTTCCGAGGTTCTGACAATCACCAAGACATCCTTCAGTCCTGCCCAGGAGGATGCTTGGCTGTGGGCTCTGCAGGGCACCAAGGCCCCATGCCCTCCTTCTCTTGGATGGATGAATCACACCCAGGAGCAAGGGAACCACCTGGCTGGTTCATTGGCTCTTCTGCAGGGCCCACTGCTGGAAATCCACTATTGCTTGTAAGTTTCCAACAAACAAGGATTCCATTACAAAACTGCTGCAATGTTTCCCCATCTGAGATCTCCCTGAGTCTTCACTGTGACCCTGCAAGTAGTCACATTATCCTATCTTACAGATGACAACAGTGAAGCTTATTAGTAAGGTTGTGTGGTTCCTCCAATAGCCCCACACTTGGTAGCTGATGACACTGAGACCTGACCGAAGCATGACTTGACTCCATGACTCCAATGAAAAGCAGTGACATTGGCTTTCCTGTGTGTCTTATAAATGAGATCTGAGTGACCAGCGCTGGATACAGAGCAAGGAGTCCAGGAACAGCATGGACTTAAGTAGCAGTGAAGGCTTTTAAATCACTTTCCCAAGACAGCACCATTGCTAAGGTGGAAGGGCAGAGATCCAAACCAAGAGTCTGGGAATGCCAACACCCAGGCCCTCAAGCCCTACAGTCTAGAGGTCTCCAGTCTAGAGGTCTCTGCAGACAGACCGCCGAGGGAGCCTATAACAGGAATCAGCTTTGAAAAAGGCTACTCCACCCTTTCTTGGAGATCCAACTGCCCACAAGACGATGAAGGACCTGGAGGGGTCCCACAGCGAGAAAACCTGTTCACTGAGCCATAACCCACAGCTTTCCAGCCATTCCACTTAAGAGATGCATCCTCTATTCATATCAGTCAATGCATCTGTAAGGATGTTTATCTCGGCATTGGTTAGAGTAACAGAAAATCCGAAAATCCTCAATGCCCAACCACAGGGGACTTGTTGAACAGATTACAGCACGTGCCTAAGGTGGACTGCTTTTAAAGCTCTTAAATATGTAAGTTAGATCTGTATTTACTGACATGGAAAGAGGCCCAGGACACACCGCTGAGTGAAAATAGCAGGCTTCAAGAAAGCATGACCCCATTTAGGGAAAATGATATCTCAATAAATATGTATGCGTGTGTGTACAACGACAGAGAGCTATGAAATGACTTTTAAAATAGTAATAATGATGGTTTCTAGGTGGTACGATTGCAAGGATTTATTGCTTTCTTACCCACTGTTTGAAATGTCTGCAGGAGCTTGGATGAAGTGTAAGAAATTATTTGCAAAGGAAATAGCCAGAAAAGACTAGTCCCCTCCTTGAAACCTGTTAAGTCCTTACTCCAGGTATAAAGTCACATGGCATTATGGGCTTTTGGCAGAAATCTTGGAGTGCTGATGCTTGACAGTTCCAGTAGCTTCTGGAAGTTCTAGGACCATATTTAAGATAGATACTTCTGCTCTCACACCCCTGACAACTAAGGTCTTAGGTGGTTGCAGGAATAGTCTGTCCCCGGGCCCTAGAATCCACCCCTCTCCCCGCCTCCCACTCAAAGGAAGACGGCACCAGGACCAGACCTGCCAGGGCCCAAGGGCACAGTTCTGCTTACTGTTCACATACCCGCTTCTGGCAGGACTGGCGGACATCTTCCAGCTCCTCTTCCTGGTCCTCACGATCCTTCTGGTGCATCTGCTTCATCCGCTCTATCTCCAGCTCAAACCTCTGGCGGAGCTGCGGGGCAGCAAGGACAGAGGCACATGAGGGCGACCCACACCAACCATGTCAGACTGGGTATCGCCCCTCCTGCATTTTTCATTTCTGGAGTGCGGGGAGGAGAGTCAAGTCATCCCCCAGGCACCCAGGAAGATCAGAAATGATGGATAAATAGCCCACATGCTGCCTCTATCCCTACCTGCAGTCATTACAAGCATCACTAATCAATCACACTCTTTCCCATTGAATTTAGACAGAAGACTCCCTCAGGATCCTTCTCAACACTTTCAACATGAAACAAATGTGTCATCCCTGGAGCAAGCATCGGTGAGGGTTTTTTGGATGGATGGCTAGGCGGGTGGATGGATGGTAGAGCAAAAGTTTATTCATGGAAACAAGAAAGCCTGCAGAGGGAGAACGTTCGCCCAAAATGTCACCTTGGACAATTCACTTGGCCTCTGATTACTTTGTGGAAAACCACCACGTCAGGATGCTTTACGAGAATTCAATAAGATCACGCATATAAAGTATTAGCACATTGTATGGCACATGATTACGACTTTTTCTGTTGAAAGCAGACAGGAAGGACTGCCTTCCTCCCTTCCTGGAAGACAAAATTAAGAGCTGTGTCCCTTTTAAATGAGAGCCTCCAAAACTTGCTCAGAGCCAACAAAGAGTCACATGTGCTGCAGGATATTTAAACTGTGTGACGTTGTATAGAAGGTTCTAGAATTGGAAGCAGATGTCATGGTTTCCTGTTGCGGTTCGAGACACTCCTTTCTTGATCTTTGTAATTGAGGGACTGACCCACGCTCTTGCCTCTCAAATTCCGTGGTGTGTTAGCATTACATTATGCAATTTTTAAAAATGTACATTTCAGGGCTTCACCCTAGACCGACCGGATCAGAATCTCCAGGGTGCCGGCTCCAAGAGTCTATACTTCCAAGCTTCCATTTATCTCTACTCTAATGCCGTTGGTCATGGAGCAGCATTTGGAACCCAATACCATGGACGGGTTACAATGTAGAAACTAACTTTCTGATCATTTACCACACCACCCAGAGCCTCTCACCAAGCCTTCAGAAGGTTACAATTGCTGCCCCTCACATGGAAATTAAATTGGGAAAAAACAATCTTCGTCTTTTAAAATGTTGATAATATTCTCTACCATGCAGGACCATGGTGGAGAGGCAAAAGGCAGCGTACCACAGAGCCCCTATTACAGCCCCTGGCATAAAGTAGGCTCACTTTAAATGTCAACCTCCTTCCTCGCCTCCTTTAAAATGACAGAGGTTATGGGAAGATAATCCAAAACGAGGAGCTTAAGCAAGTAAATATAATATTTCTTTTTCATTTTTTTCTAGCCTCTTGGACACTCCTGACATCTGCAATACAATTTATGTCAAGCTCATATGAGTTAACATAAAATTCCCTGGAAAAAGTGCTATACTGTGATCAATAAATATCTCCTGATGTCTACAAGGACACAGTGTGGTGTGAGGTTCTGGGCGAAGCTAAAGATGGATTCAAGTGTTACGTCAGCCTCGCCTTCTGTGTATGCTGAGGGTTGAAAATTAGGAAGGACGCATTAACTTTCTGGTCCCTGAGGTCATAGGAGTACATTTCTGCTCCTGAGCACCAAGGGGTCCCCTGGTGGTATCTTAAAGAACTCAGAATTTTCCAAAGTGCTCGCTTTATTCTTGACTCTGGGTTGCTATACGAGATGCACCATTCTCCACATCCCTTAAAGTGATCTACGAAGATATTCCACCTCCTTCATGAACCTCTGTGGATTCCTAGCTGGATCTGGGGGAAGCCAGGGGATTGACAAGGCTCCAGTTTCACCGTACAGAGGAGGAGACTGCAGTCTAGAGAAGACAGGGGGGCTTGCTTAAGGTCATAGAGACTGAGCTGCCTGGAGGACCCCATGTGGATGTGACCATATTTCAGCTCCTTGAATACCACAGGACTTTCCTGCCCCCAGGCCTTTGCACGGGCTATTCCTCCTGCACGGAACTCTCTTGGTGCCAACTTGGACTCATCCTTCAGTAAATGTCACTTCCTCTAGGAAGCCTTCCCTGATCGTTCCCCCAACCCTGCTCCCAAGACCAGAGATGCAAATTAAACTTTCTCAAGATGCTCAGCGTGACTATAAACTTCCAGAAGGCAGAGGGCACATCTGCCTTGGTTTTTTGTTTTTTGTTTTTTTTTTTTTTTTTTTTTTAGAGAGACAGAGAGAGTGGTGGGGAGGGACTGAGGGAGAGGGAGAAAGAAAGAATCCCAAGTAGGTCCACACTGAGCATGGAGCCTGACGCAGGGCTCGATCTCACGACCCTGAGACCATGCCCCGAGCCAAAATCAAGAGTCAGATGCTTCACTGACTGAGCCACCCAGGCACCCATGTCTTGTTTACACCCGCATCCTTAGCATCCACACCTTGCATGATGCAAAGTAGGCACTTGATAAATTCTCGTAGGCTGAGTTAGTTAAAGGAGCTCAGTTTTCTGAACTGCTTCAGACTCTGTCCCTCCATGCCCGCCACACCCGGTCTCGGTACCTAGGAGGCTCCCTGCCAGCGGAGTGAGAGTAAGTAAGAAGCCAGGTCAGGCACCCCTGCCTTCTCACTCCCTCACCCCACTGAACCAGAGCTGCTCAGAGTTCATCTGCTCTATATATTCATGCTACCTAGTCAGATTTTCTTGGAAAGGGGGTCCCTGCCTTATAACCGCTTCAAAATCATTGCCACTTGTGAAATGCCGCATGAGAAATTTCTTTCCAGCTAAGCCTCAGGAAAAGGTTTTGTTTCCACTTGAAAATCCGGTTTGTCTTTACCTTGGGATAACAAAGAGCATGCAACTCACATTTCCTTTTTCTCTTTGGCCACCAGGAATTTTAGAGCTGAAACCATTAAGGGTATAAGATCACATGTTTTGTGTATCCGCCACCCCAAACCTCCTTGGTGTCTATTTTAGTGTATGTTTTTCTGGCTTGAATTGTTTTATTTATAATTTTTCTGTTTTAGGATGCGTACATTCTGAAAGCTGCTTCAAATTCTTTGTGGAATGAGGCGGGCACGTCAACAAAGAAGCCGACAAAGAAAATCTTCATCAGAAACTTCATTAAGCGTGCTGGTATTAGGGGAGTCGATATTCCTGCCTTATTTCCCTTAGTGATTTTGTGTTTCCCAAAGATTAGTGCCCCAGTCTCCCTGGAGGTTGTGCACAGCACTGTGCATGCAGGAGGTGATTTGGACTCAGATGTCACGAGCTCCAGATCCATCCCTGACACCCCCCCTGTGTCTCCGAGCCTCAGCTTCCACATCTATGAAGAGGGGATCATACTGGTGTCTGACCCTCGCAGGATGGCAGGAGTGGGCTAGATCAGGAAGGATCTAAATGCCAGGTGTGGAGGTTAAGAGGGTCTCGGGGTTGATAGGGAGCCACAGCAGAATAAGGAGACGCTGAGCGAGGTGAGGTGCCAATGTTGCATTTCAATAACCCCCTTCTGCACCGGAGCCAGTATGGGACCTGGGACAGAGATTTCCTACCTGCTCCAGCTGCTTGATGGTGTTTTCTTGCTGGTTCTGGATTTTCTGTTGCTCGAGGGCGCTAGATTCCAGCTTCCAGAGCCTCTCCTTCAAGCCAGCGACACAGTTCTCCCCCAGAGAAGACAATCCCAACAGCTCGTGCTTATGGGCCTGCAGAGTCTCCACCTCCTGCTTCAGCTGTGAGGTTTCCTGCTCCTTTTGCTACAGAGACCAAGGGAGCAGAGATGCAGAGTCGCGTGACCCCACGTCCCACCCGCCAGGGAACAACCTGTCATCCCTACCTCGGCCTGGAAACCCTGGCAGGACCCCCTGTGCAACACAGAGGGCTGCTCCCTGGGACAGCTCACACAAGCAGGGGTGGGGGTCTTTGTGGGGGAGCAACACCACGGCCCCCAGAGTTAGACCTCAAAGCACATAAAGGGAGTGTTTGCCCATTTGTAAGCCGTGCATCTACCGAGGGGGGGGTTGAGACACCGGGGCAGCGAGGCAAGGTGTCCAGAAATGCCTCGTCCAGGTTAGAAAGTCAGCTCCAGGGTCAAAGAACTTTGGGCTAGACCAAGAAATTGCTGAATGCCAGGCTGAGAGCTCTCTTGGGGGTAGCAGGGAGCCACAGAAGGATGGGAAGCTATTGAGTAAAGTGCCCGTGTCATATTTTAATAAAATCCCTCTGCACTGGAGCCCGCATGGGACAGGGCGCTGCCCCTAGATGGGGTGACAGTAACTCATTCTTTGCCCAGCCTCTCCTATCTCCCAAGTGGGTACCTTGAAAGTGTTCAGATCATCTGATGATCACTCTTCCAACCACTGTTTGTTGTATTAAGGCACCCTGGGACCCCTGACTTCAGCTGGTTGGCGGGGACCAGCATACCCCTGCCACCAACCCCCTCCAGAGTTCTCTCCCTGGCACTATTTACCTTGGGTGCACAGGGGGGTTTCCTGGAAGCCAGCAACTAAGAGCCTAGAGTGCTCTATGCCCTCCCCATCCCTTACCTTCAACTGTTGCTGAAGCTGCCCTAGTTCCCACCGGACGCTGGTGTTCTCCTGGGTCACTTTCTCTCGAAGACTCTTCTCAAACACGGACTCCCCCAGGGCCTGGGCCAGCTGCATATCAAACCTGTTCAAGCAGAGTGTATGTCACAGCACTGTGGGGGGGAACAAGGGTTGGAGAGAAGTGTATGTCACAGCACCTGGGGCTTGGGGGTGAACAAGGGTTGGAGAGAAGCAGTGAGCCTGCCGGCAAGCACGAAAAAGAAACAGAGAGAGAGAAAGAGAGGGAGGGAGAGAGAGATGGAAGTTCTCACACCGTGCTTTTATGTAAGGTTGTGGATATGCAGGAGGAATCTAGAATGTCAGAGAGCAACTTTTAGGGCTCAAATAGAGTTTCCACAAAAATAATAGAGACTTACATAAAACACGATTAAATACAGGGTGAAAACCACAGTAGAATAAAACTATATACAGGTGCAGAAAGAAGAAAAAAACATATAGAATCATAGAAAAATCTCATCTATCTGGTTTGCCCATATATGCGAAGACTCTTTAAATCTATAAGGCCCAGGTTTGGGGTCTAATAGTCACTGATCGGTGAAGGAATGGAAGTATATATCTGTACAACGAGAGTCTACACTGCGTGTCCTACAGGGTATCACCTGGCTCCTGCACTCATCATCAGCTATGTTAGAGCCCAGTGATTACTGATAAAAGGACGGACATTAATACATTTGGTCTTGCCTTCATTTATTTCCCCAGCAAAAAACACAGAGACTCGACAGTCCTCTTGGGGGCTGTCTTGGGAATCAGGAAATGCCTCGTTTGGGGCCCACCTGCCCCTCCACAACGGTGACCGCTGAGTGAGAAGAACCTCCAGGATTTGACATCACGCCACGCAGTTCCCTTGCGCTTCCACCCCTCTCCCAGCTGAGGAAATCAGTAGAGGAGGCTCTGCCAAGGCTCAGTAAGATGTGACCTTGGTCACTTGACCTTGGTCACTTGCCCTCGGCCCACACGGAAAGCCCCACGGCTCCAGGGAACTGGGCATGGCCAGAATGGCTGAACTGGGCGTGGGGCCTGCGCCCCGGTGAGAAGAAAGTCTCCCCTGTTCCAAGACTATCCAATGTATCTTAACACTAGACGGTCATTCAAAGCCTCAGACTCCCGAAAGAGCCCATCATGAGTCACAGGAGGGAGTTCTCCTGTTGGAAGAGCCCAGGAGCTTTCTGATTGGCTGATGGTGACATCATTCAAGAGGCACCACTGGCCACCTAGAAAGGGAAACATCGTATTGGTAATAATGCTCCAGAGTCGCAGAGTGCCGGGCTCTGCCATGGGGTCCGTGCAGTAACAATTCAACAAGAAACATGGTAATGATATCCATCTTACAGAAGAGGAAGCTGAAGTTCAGAGAGGCAGAGTGATTCAGCCCCAAATGCCGGCCGGGGTCCAGCTGCTTTGTTGTCTTAGCTAGGCCCCCCATCTACCTGGCACAGGTGGGGGCAGACCGTGGGGACAGGCAGTGACAGAGGGTTCTGAGGAGTCCCTGACCTAACAGGCCACCTGATGCCAAAGAATGGCTCCTACAGAGACCCGAACTTCTGGAACACATGGACCGACCAACTGCCTGAGGCCAGATGGATTCACACACCCGCTTCACCCCACCAGAAGCAGGCCTGGGGTCTAACCTCCAGCAAGTGTGGGAGTCAGTGAGCCCAGCACAGGCCTCACCGCAGGGAAGCAGGCTGGGAGTTCTATCGGCCCTCGGAACTGAGCTCTGTGACCCGTGGGGTAACCGTGGCAACAAGAAGCCAAGCCCAGATGGAACCACTTTGGGCCGCTGTGAACTTAGAAGCCACAGTGGGAGCAGGGAAACCACGGGCGTGGAGACATCAGTCCACCCAGGGCCCAGCAAACCGAGGAGGCGGCTACATCTACACTTTGATTAGACTTAAAAGTGCTGCTCCCTTCTAGATCCTTCCCCACTACAGTCATTTTGCCTGATTTCCCATCATTAGAGTGAGGCTTCTATCATCCATAGGCTCCCTGCTAAAATGCTGGTCCACCCAGAAAGATAATGGCTGCCATTTGCAATGAGCTTCAGGACATGAATTAATGTCTGCCAGGAGATGTAGAGGGGTAGGGAGCATCACAGGACAGGTAAGTCTTGGGGGGGAAGCAATGTAAGTATGAAGAAATGGGGACTTTCCCAGGGAGCCCTACCGGGAAGGTCTTAAGTGCCTAGAATGGAGGATTCTGCCCAAGGGGTGTCAGGGAAAGACCAGAGAGATGGAATTTTCTGGTTGCATAAACTCCATGGACAGCCCCCAGCCCCATCAGAGAGCAGAAACCCTCCATATAACCCCTCAGAACAGGAGCGGAGGGGCACCTGGTTGGTTCAGTCAGTTAAGCATCTGCCTTCGGTTCAGGTCATGATCCCAGGGTCCTGGGATCGAGCCCTGCATCGGACTCCCTGCTCAGCGGGGAGTCTGCTTCTCCCTCTCCCTCTCCCACTCACCCCTGCTCGTGCTCTTTCTCTCTCTGAAATAAATAAATAAAATCTTAAAAAAAAAAAAAAGAACAGGAGCAGAACCCACAGATGAAGGCCAAGGTTGTCATAGATGGCAGAAACCCCAAGGGGAGGCTGGAGTCACCACCTCTTGGTTTTACAGATGGGGTCTATAGGAGCTATTTTTTTTTTTAAGATTTTATTTATTTGACAGAAAGACAGAGAGAGAGTACAAGTAGGCAGGGTGGCAGGCACAGGGTGAAGGAGAAGCAGGCTCCCCGCTGAGCAGGGAGCCCAACATGGGACTTGATCCCAGGACCCGGGAACATGACCTGAGCTGAAGGCAGACGCTTCACTGACTGAGCCCCCCAGGTGCCCCTATAGGAGCTATTCTTCAGCAATAAGTCCAAGAACTCCTTCGGAACTCAGCCTTTCTCTGGCCCAGAGAGGCACTATCATGTGACAAGGTCACACAGGAAATGGCCAAGGTAGGACAAAGCCATTTTCCCCACCGCAAGGACAAGGTTCAGCCAGAGTCCTCAGGAAGGTGAAAAAGGAAACAGAGTCAGATATCAATAAAAGATTAAAGAAACCTCTCGTTTTGAGAGGGCATGCTAACAACCCCCCAAAGACATTTTTTCCGACAAGAAGAAGCCAGCTCAGAAAGGCTCCAAAGTGAGAGAAACAATATTTAATTATGCAGACCAAGTTCAAAATCTATGCCACTCCCATGAAAAATATAATTCAGTTTGCCACCTTTTGCACCTCTCATAACATATTTATCCCAGACTGTCTAACTAAAAGACACTGTATCTCGTCACTTTGTCTCCAATCAAGTCTCCATTGGAGGTCATCTGACTCAAAACGGGACCCTGAACACCCCTAACTACCCTCACCAAGCAAGCTGAAGGGCTTCTGACAAAGCCAGGGTGTCCACGGATAAATCAGCTCCAAGGGCTCCAAGGTTTTGCAGACAGAAGCTCCTGGGTCCCAGTCTAAGCTCTACCATTTGGGAAGCATGGGAACCAGAGTGCAGCTCCAAGAATGGCATCGTGATAATGCAAAAGGCCTCATTTGTCCATGCCAGAGCTGCTCACGTGATCTGAGAGTCTAAGCCCTAAATGTCAAGAGCAATGAGTAAATTTTTGGCCTCCCCATTCTGTGGCCCACAATGGGGCTGGGAATCAGATGTCAGTCTGTTGGGCCTACCAACCATATCATTTAGTCCTCACCGCTATGGGGTGTTCTCCTCCCCGACCCGAGGATGAGAAACTGAGGCTCAGGGGGTTGAATGACTTGTCCAAGGTCAACTAGAAAAGGGCACGGCAAGGTCTTGAACTGGGGTGGTTTGACATCAGCGCTTGCTCCCCCAACCACCATGTTAGGGTGTCCTTGCCCTTCATAACCAACTCTTCACTTGATAAACGGGGATGTTGAGGCCCAGAGAGGCCAAGAAAGCTCCCCGAGGTCACATGGCCGATTGGGTAACAGGAAGGAATTGCTTCTTGCTGCAGACATGGGAGAACCTTACAGGAATAAGGTGTGAGGGGTGGGGAGGATATTAGGGGCCGGACAAGAGGGTTAGGCCTCGTGGAGGAGGGCCCCTGAAAGAAGTGAGGGGGGCTGAGGAGGAGAACCTGGAGACCCCAGAAGACCCCCGCACCAACGCAGCCCACCCCAGAACCCCAGGCGACGGGTGTGATCTGTAACTTACTTCTTCTGCTTCTTCTCAAGCTCGTGATTTCGGCTCTGCTGGTTCTCCAGCTGGAGGCGGGTGTCCTCCAGGTCACAGGTCAGATGGTGGCACTTCCTCTTCAGCTGGTGGGCCATTTTCTTGGCCCCCTCACAAGCTCTTTGCAGCTCCCCGAGCTGTGGGAGTCACAGAATGAATTACCCGGCTCGGTCACCACTTGAACGGGCTTCCTACTTTTTACTTCAGGCAACTGTGCCATCCCTAAGGTGAGCGTGGCGGAGAGAGAGAAGGTGCTGGAGCCGGAGAGACCCAGACTGGACCACTTTCTGCCTGTGTCGCCATGAGGAAGCGACTTCTCTGACCCTGTCTGCTCAGTGGGGAGATGGGGGCCATTCCATCCATCTCTTGGGGTCGTGTTTAATTTGCCTCCATAATAGTCCTGCCAAGGCACCCACAGATTCTTTACATGTCCTGCCTCAACACACCAGCCCCTTGAGTCCTGTGTAATTAATAGCCCCATCCACGGGCATCACATGTCCGAGCCATGTGGGGATTAGCCATGAAGCAGCCAAAATGGTGCATCTCGAGGATCTGCCCACGAGACGAGCTCTGAAGGTTAGAGCCATAAATGGCACTTTCGATGGGCCAAATGGCACTTTCGACGGGCTGAATGACACAGCAATACACGTAACTGTAAACACACAAAAGCAAAGTGTCTTGCCTCTTCCTCAAGGAAAAAAACCCTCCCAAATGTCCTAGTTTAAATCTGGGAGAGAGGACAACTCAGCACACTTGCTTTGAAGAAATGGCCTCATTAAAGAATTTCTTTAAATAAGCAAAACTCTGAGTTAATGAAGCCTGTAATTCTAAATTCAGTATTTGAAGGCAAATGGGATGTTTTCTTAGATTCTGCGGCTCAGAAAAGGTTGCAGCTTTATTACTTTTTAATGCAGCATGCATAGCTCCCCCCTTCCTTGGGGAGACTGACCCGCCTTTATAATTTGTTACTAAAGAACTCTGCTGTTTCCTTGCAGTTGGTTTTATCTACAGCTCAGGATGCTTTTGAGGATCACAAAATAATGTCCATCTTGGAAGTGACCACTAAAACCATCATTGCCAGGGAGGATCCTGAGCTTCCATTGTTTATAAAACCCCATGTGATCTCACCCTGACCCCCCTCTGCAAGGTGGTCATGCAATGCTTTTCTCTCGCAGTGAGGAGATATGTACAACAGTAGGACAGGCAAATATGACCTCAATTCTCAAGGTGCTCATCACCAATGGGGGTGGGGGACCAAGAAGTAAGCAGATATTATAATACATCATGATGAGGTTTATACTTGGGGACACAATTCAGGAGCACCCAACCAGTCTGTATCAGGGGAGACTTTCTGGAGGGAAGGACATGTAAGCTCAGATCTTAAGGATAGTTGGAAGTATCCAGATCAGGGAGAGAGAATATTCTAGGAAAAGGTAACGTATGTGCAAAGGCCCAGAGGTGATGAAGACTAAGGCAGTGCAAGGGAAGAAGATAGAGAGCCCCAAAAAGAGACTCACTGAGATATAGACATTTGAGGTTTCACAAAGGGATAAAGGTGATACAATGAGCAAAACAGTCTTTTCCACAAATGATGCTGAGACAACTGGTCATCCACATGCAAAAAAAAAAAAAAAAAAAAAGAATCTTGACACAGACCTTACACCCTTCACAAAAATTAACTTAAAATGGACCACAGACCTATATGTAAAATGCAAAACTATAAAGCTCCCGGAAGATAATGTGGGCAAAAACCTACATGACCTTGGGTTTGCCAATAACTTTTTAGAAATACACCAAAGGCATGACCCATGAAAGAAAGAGTTTATAAGCTGGACTTCATTAAAAGTTAAAAATTTCTGCCCCACAAAAGACACTATCAAGAAAATGAAAAGGCAGGGGTGCCTGGGTGGCTCAGTCAGTTAAACAACAGCTTTCGGCTCAGATCATGATCCCAGGGTCCTGGGATTGAGCCCCACATTGGGGGGGGGTCCCTGCTCAGTGGGGAGCCTGCTTCTCCCTCTCCCTCTCCCACCCCCCCCGCTTGTGCTTTCTCTCACTCTCTCTCAAATAAATAAATAAAATCTTTAAAAAAAGAAAGAAAGAAAATGAAAAGGCTAGCCATGGACTGGGAGAAAATGTTGGCAAAAAAACATATTTGATAGAGGACTGTTAATCAAAATATACAAAGAATGCTTAAAACCCAACAAGAAAACAACTCAATTAAAAAATGGGCCAAAGACCTTAAAAGACAGCTCGCCAAAGAAGAAAGACAGTGAATAAGAGTCTGAAAAGGTGCTCCACGTCATAGGGCATCAGGGAATTGTGAATTAAAACAAGACACCACCACGCACCTATGAGACTGGCCAAAATCGGGAACACAGACAACACCAAATGCTGCCAAGGATGTGAAGCAACAGGAGCTCTCAGTGCTGGTGGGGATGCAAAATGGGACAGCCACAGTGCGAGACAGTTTAGCAGTTTCTTCAAAACTAATTACACTCTTCCCATATGATCCAGCAATTGTTCTGCTTGACCCAGAGGAGTTGAAAGTTTCTGTCCACATGAAAACCTGCACATGGATGTTTAGTTCAGCTTTACTCAAAAATTGCCAAAACATGGAAGCAACCAAGATGGTCTTCAGTAAGTGAGTGGATACACTGTGGTCCATCCAGGAAATAGAATATTATTCAGCACTCAAGAGAAATGAGCTATCAAGCCATGAAAAGATGTAGAGTCATACATGTTTGAATACAATACAATATAAAATGCCAATGACTAAGTGAAAGAAGCCTATCTGAAAAGGCGACATACCATATGATTCCAACTATATGACATTCTGGAAAAGGCAAAAGGATGGAGGGATGAATTGCTGAGGCAGAGAGAATTTTTAGGGTAGCAAAACTCTTCTATAAAACTATAATGGAGGATCCATGTCATTATACATTTGTCTAAACCCATGGAATGGACAACACCAAGAGTGAACCCTAATGTAAACTATAGACTTTGGGTAATAATGATGCATTAACAGAGGTTCAGCCATTGTACTGAGGGGGTCACTCCAGTGGGGGGTGTTGACGATGAGGGAGGCTATGCATGTGTATAGTCTAAGCAGGGGATGTGTAGGAAGGTACCTTCCTCTCTATTTCGCTGTGAGCTTTAAACAAGTGTGGTTGGATTCAGCATGCTAGAGCCAGTACACTCACTTATGAGAGCTGATTCTCTTCCCAATTCCACACCCTGTACTCTCACAATGGCAAGCCGACATTGACCCCAGGAGAAACATTTACACCGTGGAATTTGGCAATTGGCAAATGCTGGACATCAGGGTGTTTATTTTTAGAGGCCCAGTTACCAACACACTACTAGCTGGAGTGTAGGCTTGTTAGAGGTAGTCTAGGCGTAGTTGGAGACCACGCAAAACAGGCAAAGAGGCCAAACTATGCCTACATTCATCTAGAGAATGATGAATCTAGATACAAATACCTGATATTTGTAATGTTCAGCTGCACTTTCAAGAAAGGAAGGAAAATTTCAGGATATCCAAAATGCAAAGGACACAAAACAAGAGCCATGATGGCAGATGCTGATGCTCTGGCAGCCAGAGTGGGGGAGAAGAGGAGCAGCCGAAAGATCCAGAAATATCACTAAGGATCATGGCTGTGTTTGAATGCCCAGACAGAGACAAGAGACAAAGCCTTGGGACTGTGGAAGGTGGGGGTTGGAGAGAAGACCCCCTGCATTAAGTCAGGACCCTCAAAGCATTGCACTTTGGAGTGAGGGGGTAGGAAAAGCTCCACACACCAGCCTGGAAGGCGGTCAGAAGGCCTGGTGCCAAGCTGGCTCTGGGTGGAGGAGAACGTATTCCCATAAGAAATCAAAACCCTAGGTCTGTGTATCAGGTGGGTTGAGAGCTTGAATTGGCACTTTGCCCATGTTGCAAAAATCTGCAATGGAGAGAATTTTGCATAATCTCAGGGGCTGCTGTAGAATTTGCTGAGATTATGCAAAATCCTCCTTCTAGAGAGCATCTAGGAGCAAAAATGCTCCTTCTAGAGAAACACACCCACAAACCTATAAACGTAGAACTGCCATGAAAATCAATACAAAGTTTTTTAAAATTTAAAAGTAAGAGCAACTGACACAAAAATAACTAAATTTACCATAAGAGTCAGAGGAAGGAACCATATCAACAATGGCCACCCCAATCTTAATCAGTGGTGGAAGGATGGTCTCAGAACTGTTTGTGTCAATTGGCCATTTAAGTTTAATAGTAAAAGACTGGTTAATGATAACAATGCATCATAAAACTTTCAGAAGGAAAGGAGAATGTTTTGTGGACCGTTTGTTTTGTGTGTGTGTGCGTGGCAGTTTTAAGTTATTAGTTTTTAAAATCAGTACTTTTTAATGGAAACAACTTGATCAAAAATCTGTCACAGAATTCTGAGACCCATTAAAACAAAGTTTAATGAGAGAAAAAAATCAGAGGAAGAAAAAGTAACATTCCATCACACAGACTCCGTAGTGCGGGAGTAAGAGGGATGTGTTAAAGATGAGCTCACAATCAAAATTTACAAAGCGCTCAAGGAAACAGTCCACCATGAAAGTCAGCATAATTTGCAGTAACAGCACAGTCTGAAAGAGACTGGAAGATCTCTTGGCAGCAGTGTGGCAGGTGGGTGAGGGGAGAGGCTGAAGGCAAGGAGACCAAGTAGGAGGCTGTTGCTCTGGTCTAGATGAGAGTTGGAGGTGGCAGATTAGAGGCAAACGTGATGGATAAGATTGGATGATCCTAAGGGCATATTGCAATCATTTGACAGAGGAGAAAGATCTGAGGTCCAAGACGCAAGACTCTTTATTCCAGAGTATTCTTTCCCCGTGTACAACACCCACATATAGACAAAATGCTTCCCATCTCCCATAGTGGAGGTGGAAAAACATGAAATGGGGGTGCCCTCCTTCTCCCTCCCCAGATTTGGCCAATACCTTGAACAGTGCTGCCAAGAACCTGCCCAATCTGACACTTTGGGGACCCAGACTAGCTACAACCTCTTACCTTCTGCTCCAGCTCTTTCCTGGATGTGAGCTCTGAGTCCAACCTCTCCTCGAATTGCTGCAGACGCTTCCTGAGGAACTCGTTCTCCATCTGAGCACAGTCGAAGCGAATTTGCCATTCGTCTGCTTTTTAACAGAGTCAGGGGTGGGGGAACCAGGAGGAGAGGCGAGGTGAATGAGGGTGGTTCTCTCACACTCTCTTAGCTCTTTGCACACAGTTTCACAATATGGAGCTCCTGAGGCCTGACCTTGGACTTCAGGTTAAGAAATTCTGCTTTACAATTGCACTACTGGGTATTTACCCCAAAGATACAAATGTAGGGATCCGAAGGGGTACGTGCACCCCAATGTTTATAGCGGCAATGTCCACAATAGCCAAACTGTGGAAAGAGCCAAGATGTCCATCGACAGATGAATGGATAAAGAAGATGTGGTATATATACACAATGGAATATTATGCAGCCATCAAAAGGAATGAGATCTTGCCATTTGCAATGATGTGGATGGAACTGGAGGGTGTTATGCTGAGTGAAATAAGTCAATCAGAGAAAGACATGTATCATATGACCTCACTGATATGAGGAATTCTTAATCTCAGGAAACAAACTGAAGGTTGCTGGAGTGGTGGGGGGTGGGAAGGATGGGGTG